>NW_026972110.1:18504512-19129431 GCF_036711695.1 Zophobas morio | reverse complement strand
TAGTCTTTTAAATTATGATCCTTAGCACACTTTGGACAGGCACGAGAATTCTTACAAAGCTTCGACGAATGATTGAACTCGTTACACTTAAAACAACGCTTAATCTTGTGAGCATCATAAATTTTGCAGTAATCGTAACCTATAAACAAGAAATCAACCTTAATCAAATTTTCGTATGTATTTTTGTCTATTTCTGTTTATTCGCCAGATAAACTTTATTTTTTTTTGTTGGATAAACTTTAAATATGCATTTGCCAAAACCGGTCTTACTTTAACAGGCACTAGCCCCGCCCACCCACCCTCTCTTTTGTTTGAGGGTGTCATTTGCCAAAATCAGTTTTATCTTGGCAGGTACGAGCCCCGCCCACCCACCCTCTGTTTGCTTAGAAAGTATCTCATTTTCCAAAATTAGTCTTATCTTAGCAGCTACTAGCCCCGCCCACCCACTCTCTTTTTTCTTAGAGGGTAAGTCATTTGCCAAACTCAGTTTTATCCAAGCAAGTACTGCTGAATAAATTGTACAAAAAATGATCAAAATTTGGAAATATTACGAGCTTCCATATATGCACAAGGCAGCAATTTTCAACATTTTCTCCGGTGTTTGGTTGGTTATGATTTAATAGAAGACTTGTTCCGCCATTTTCCAGATACCCGATATAAAACAATAACAAGCAAAGTATGACAATTATCAATAATCTCTCTTCACTATACTAGTGAATCAAGATTTTGCGAGAAAGATAAAGTCAAAATTATTTGCTGAGTAAAATTCAACATATTTAGAACGCAACCCACGAACATTTGGTTAGAAAAACTATCTGGAGTTAATAGAAATCCCAAAAAAGAAGAATTTGGAGGTTTATCAAAGGTAGAAACCCAATTTTGAGGTCTTAAGTTTTGTACAAATTTTTCGGAGCAATGCAAGTTGTAATCGAGATATTGAATCATTTTAAAGAAATCGTCCAAGGGATGCCTTTAGTATAACGAATTTTTGTTGGGAAAAGTTGTTTCTCCGTTGATGACTCTCTCAGAGATCCCTCTTTTTACTGATTTATACTGTTCTTTCTGGTTGGGGGTTTTATCTGAGAAAATATAGCAATTAAGCATATCGCAGACCATTTAGTCCCTTAGCTTTGAGATGCGTCACCATTCCCTTCGGTTTTTTGCGTCCTTCCTTGAGCCCTGTATTTGTTTTTCTGCTGGGTCTTCCTCTAGCGCTTCTTTCCACTTATTCCTTGGTCTGCCTATTTTCCTTTTGCCCTCCGGAATTTTCCACGCCAGCATCTTAACTTCTCTTTCTTGCGTCATTTTTTCTAGGTGTCCTAACCATTGCAATCTTTTTATTTTTATGAAATTGCTTACAACTATGTTAATTTTGTTTGTGTTGATATTTCTTTACTTTTCATAATTTTTTTTAATCCTCCTGCACAGTTGTTACTTTTAGCAATTCTCAGTTGTATTTCTTTGTCTTCTTGGCATTTGTTGGTTATCAACGTTTCTACTTCTTCAAATTCTACTTTTATTCCTTCTTGTCTGTCTATTTGTAGGTTGCTTTTGTCTCTACTCCCACACTTATTCTTTAGTTCCATATATTTTGTTTCTTCTACATTAAATTTTAAGCCTATCTCTTCTGCTTGTCTAATTGTTCATTGACTTTGCTGTTATCCTTTCTAATTCCTTTCTGTTCTCCGTTCCTGTTTATATCACTTTTCCTTATAACATTCTCTAGAACCAGATTGAATGGAATTGTTGATAATGGATCACCTTGTCTGAGTCCTTGTTTACCATTGAAACTGTCGCTAGTTTTTCCTTTAACTTTTATTCTGCTTATTGTGTATTTCAATCTCATTTTTATTAGATTTATTAGTTTTTCGGGAATATCTGGTTCTCTCAATATGTTTATTCACTTCGTCCTATTCACCGTATGGTAAGCTCTTTTGAAGTCCACGAAGACTAAATGAGTAGGAATTTCATATTCGTAGTTGTCCCTCTTCCTTTTCTAAAGCCTCCTTGATATTCTCCTAGAGCTTCTTCCATATATCCTTCAAGTCTTCTTTTTATTTCGCCATTTCTTCCGTTTCCCAAGTTTGCTTTATTACCAGCCGGATATCGTCTTTCAGTGTTTCATCTCCATATTTTAGATTTTCTTTCGTAATTCCATTTTTCCCTGGGCTTTTGTTATTCCTCACCTGATTTATGATCTCCTCTATCTCTTCTCTTGTTGGCATTGTTGTTCTTTTATTACTTAAAGTTCTTTTTTTTGGTACTTGTTTTTGCTCTGCTCTCTGACCTCCTCTGATTTCGCTATTTAATATTTGTTCGAAGTACCGTTTCCATCTTCTTAATTTTCCTTCATCGTCGCCTACTAAGTTGCCTCCTATATCTTTTATATATAAAAGGCAATGTCCCGACTGACCTATCAACGCCCAGCCCAAACCGCTAATGCTAGAAAGTTGAAATTTGGAGAGAATGTTCATTTTATGCTGGAGGCATCGTTTAAGAAGGGATTTCTCGAAATTCATCCCCTAAGGGGGTTAACAAGGGGTAATAAAATTTGTATAGGACCGATATATCTACTATAAATTTACATCGTTACATGAAACCTGCCACATTTTAATTCTCTTCAGTACAAATAAGGAAATACGTATTTAAGCATTTTCGGAGATTCGACCCCAAAGGAGGTGAAAAGTGGTGTCTAAGTTTGGGCGGCTAAGTTTGTATAGGAACAATATTTCTACTATGAATTGAAATTTTTACGTGAAACTTGGTATTAATGTTCTTCAACACAAATAATGAAACCCGTTTTTAAGTATTTTCTAAAATTCAACCCCTAAGGGGGTGAAATGCGGAGGCTAAGTTTGTATGGGAAAATATTTATATTGTACGAGTATATTTAAATTCTTACGTGAAACTTGGTACTAATGCTCTTCAACACAAGTAATGAAACACGTATTTGAACATTTTCCGAGATTCAACCCCTAAGGGGGTGAAAAGTGGTGGGTAACTTTATATCGAAAAATTATTTCTATTGTAAATTTTTGACATGGAATTTAGCGAGCGAAACCGCGGGCGAAAGGCTAGTCTTTTATAGGTATATTGCGTAGATTCGTATTTTGTTGACTTTACGTTTTGTATGTCTTATAAAAGTTTCTCATCTCTTTCTTCTTATATGGTTCCTCTATAGTTTTTATTTGTCTTTCTAAAAAATCCCTTTTTTTTCTGCTTAACTATCTTTCTTTGACTGTTATAAGTCCTTGTATTTTGTTTGTTTCTTATCTCCAGCATTTTCATTCTGAGTAACTTTTTGTGTTTTATTTCTGCTTCGCATTCTTCGTCGTCTAAACATTTCTCTTGCTTTTGTTTTACTCCCATGTTTTTTTGTCGCTTCTGTTACTATTCGTTCTATATTATTTCATTTGGTATTTATATTGTTTTCTTTTGAAAGATCTTGTTCTTTCTATATCTGCTTCATATTTTGTTTTTATTTCCTGTGATTGTGTTCTTTGTCTTCCCCTTTCCATTCCTTTAGCTTTGCCCTTACCAAAAAGTGGTCTGAATCTATGTTCATCTATCTGGACAGGTTTTCACTGATGTTATTAACCTAGAGTGTTTTTCTTGGACCATTACGTGATCAATCTAGTTTCTTTCTTGTCTTCTTGGAATGATCCAGGTTCCCTTGTGTATATATTTTCGTTGAAATTGCGTACTTACTGTTTTCATATTTCTTTCTATAGCCAATTAGATTAATCTTAGACCATTGTTGTTCAATTTTTCATACTTACTGTGTTTTCCTAGTATTTCTTTATATATTTCTTCTCTCCCTACTTTTGCATTTGCGTCTCCCATTATAATGATGATTTCTCCTTTTGGTATTTTGTCAATAAGTCTGTCCGCTTCTTCATAGAATGCATCCTTTACATCGTCTTCTTTTTCTTCTGTCGGTGTATTTATATTTAGAACGAATAAATTTTTGTTTTGTCCTTTTATCCCACAGATCCTATCTGATACCTGTATAAAGTCTATTATGTTTCCTTTAAGTCTCTGCCCCAGTATTAAACCTGTCCCAAACTGTCTGGTTGCGCCTTCACTTTTAAACAAACTGTACTTTTATATCTTTTAATTTCCTTAATAAGGTTTTTGATAGCTCCTTCTTCATAAACACCTCTTATTGTCACGTTCACTAACACTGCCCAGGTAACAGCATGAAATCAAAAATCAAGAAAATTGAGAAGCACTCCAATACACCTCCACACCTGAGTACGACACATTATGTCTCTTGTGACTTAATCGTCGACGTAATGAACCAATAGTTTTAATAATTTGTTAGCTAACGCTCACGAAGTAAAATACAATCGTCAGTCTAGTCTTCATTATTGATTACAACCAGGTCTGCAAAATTATACTTTATAATGTAATAAAATTACAATGCTCCTTTTAGCTATCGCTCTGGATGTAAAAACACGAACATATAAATTATGTATTAGTAAAACATAAACATAAGCTGTATAAATAGCATTCACTTTCTGAAAAGCAGTCTCGATAAATGCCACTTTAATGCGTTTCACCCTATGCAGTTGTAATTAAGAGGAGAGATGTATGACAGTAGATTTTCGACCAAGTGAATAGAGGTACTAATTGCATAGATATAGTGGTATAGATATCCGGGTTAAAACTCCCGGATCGATAGCAGCATGGAGATGCTCTTTTACCCCGCATTTAATTGCCGCAAGAGCGACTCTCTGCCATCATTTCTGTTCATCATCTGAAGCTGCAATTCGAGTCACGAGCACCTATAATTACAAACTCATGGCCATCGGAAGTGACAGCCCTGGTTCCAGATTATTGTACGATAGAAAGCAGGATTGTACAACTCTGTTCGGGTTTCAGACGTCGACCCACAGCCGATGCCAGTCAATTTCCAGCAGTTATATCTCCCAGAAGAAGTAATTCGGAGCAAGCAATAATTGAGAAATGTCAGGCTTCATACATTCACAGGTAAATTAATGGAAAACCGTTGATGCGGTAACGTTAAGGGAGGTAATCTAATATAAACTCGATTAAATTATGCATGGCTTAGTTGAGAAGCAAAATTCAAGGACGAAATGCGTAAAATCGTAGATTCAACACCTTTGATGTATAAGTAAAGTGCATCAATTCGGGTGAAGAGCAATTTACATTTACCTAAACTAACAAGACACAATGTTTAATAATAGGAATGTAGCGAAGGGATTGAGGTAGTAGTTCAGCTTTACAAAGGATTAATGAACATTTAATAAATTAACTTTAGGGGTATAAATCTTGAATGCCTTTTTGCTTAATTAGAGTTGAACGTCGCATGTGTGATGTTTGTGCGCTCGGAATCAAGATGGGTGCTGTTAACTTCGCGGAATTGGAAGATTTACACTGGATGGCAGCCATTTTTAAAAAGAGTCCAATTTTGTGGCGTAATGCGCTCATACGTTTTACCTTAAACTTTTGCAAACTAAATAGTTCTCATTTAGTTAGAAGAACACAGCATGCAACTAACAACATGTACAGCGACTGAAAAATGACATCGGTGCAACGTTACAAAGATTGAAAGCCAACATTTCGTTTACGCTCTGGTAGCGAACGAAATAACAAGATTTTAAAATCTTAAAATTGTGTACTGAATGAAAAATTTGACGATTTAAATTCCCCGAGGTAGTTTTATATTGTTTCATTTTTCAGTAATTATGGTCTACATTGAATCAAAGGATCATGCTGATTGTTTCAAAAAAAGCTTTACTTTTTCTGTTGAAATTTCTGACAAATTCGTTTAGAAATAGCAGCAACAATTAATATGCGAACATTTGCCACTGATTTGGTTGCCGTGAGTTAAAAATAAACTCTTTGTTAGCGAATTTCGTTTTTTTTTAGCAAGGTGGCTAAATTTTAGATGAATTGAATGAAATATTTATTCATCGGAAGCCAAACAGGATATGGAAACAAAAGAAGTTCGATATGCTAAAAATAGAACGTTAAAATCAATTACAATGAAGCATAAAGATATTTCAATGTTCCTTTTTTACGACGAATTTAAAAATTGACGCTAACAATGCTTGAAAAATGGTTTAAAAGTACATTTAATTTTTAATACGTAGTTCACTTTGTGCTTTAAAGTGTGCATTATTGTGATGACTTAGCAATTGCACAACAAAACCTGAATATGGTTGTTTGTGGCTAAACTTAGAAACTTCAGTTGTAATTACTGATTGTTTAAAAATAGTGTTTTTCAATTCGGGAACAAGAAATAATCTAATGGTGATAAATCAGGTGGTCAAGGTGGGCGACTAATTAAACAATCGTCATAAAATTTCTTAGACAAAAACAAAACAAGAAGGGTCACCGGGATTCTTACAAACTGCTTCAAAAACAGAAAAAAGGTGTTTCCGAGATTCTTTCAACTTACTTCAAAATAAAACACAACGGATCCCCGAGATTTTTTCAAACTTCTTCAAAAACTAAACACGACGTGTTCCACAGATTCTTTCATACTCCTTCAAATACCATATATAAGAAAACTGCTTAAAAACCAGACATAACTGATCCCCGAGATTCTTTTAAACTATACTTCAAAAACAAAACACAAGGGATACCTAAGATGTTTTCAATTTATTTCAAAAACCAAGCACAACTGTTCCCCAGATTATTTCAAACTAGTTCAAAAACAAAACAGAAATGATTCCCAAGATTTTTTTAAACTACTTCAAAAGACAAACATGGGGATCCCCGAGATTCTTTCAAACTATTTCAAAAAGCAAGCACAAAGGTTCCCACAGATTGTTTCATACTCCTGCAAATACCATATATATGTAAACTGCTTCAAAAACCAGACACAAGGCATCCCCGAGATTCTTTTAAACTACTTCAGAAGCCAGATACGGGGAGTCCCCTAGATTCTTTCAAACCACATCAAAAACCAAGATTAATGTATGTGTTCCACAGATATTTTCATACATCTTCAAGTACCGTACATAAGGAAACTGATTCAAAAACCAGACGCTAGGAATCTCCGAGATTTTTTCAAAATACTTCAAATACCAGACACAAGAAATTCCAGAGATTTTTTCAAACTACTTCAAAAATCAGACACAAGAAATTCTAGAGATTCTTTCAATCTACTTAAAAAAAAACAGAAGGGATCTCTGAGATTCTTTCAATTTATTTCAAAAACGGAACAAAGGCGGTCTCCGAGATTTTTTCAAACTACTTCAAAAACAAACCAGAAATTGTTCAAGAGATTCTTTCAAACTAGTTCAAAAACCAAATTCACGGGTTTCCACAGATTTCTTTAAACTATTTCCAGTATTAGACACGAGGAATTCGAGAGATTCTTTCAAACTACTTCAAAAACCAAACACAAGAAATTCCCGAGATTCTTTCAAACTAGATACTTCAAAAGCCAGACACAAGGGATCCCCAAGATTTTTTCAATCTACTTCAGAGACACAACAAAAGAAATATCTGAGATACTTTCAATTTATTTGAAAAACGGAACAAATGTGGTGTCCGCGATTTTTTCAAACTACTTCAAAAACAAAACAGAAATGGTTCCAGAGATTTTTTCAGTTTACTTCAAAATAAAACACAACGGATCTCCAAGATTCTTACAAACTACTTCAAAAACCAAGAACATGTTGTTTCGCATAACCCACACACTCTTTCAAATACCATAAATAAAGAAATTGTTTCAAAACCAGACACAAGGGATCCCCGAGATTCTTTTAAACTATACTTCAAAAACAAAACACAAGGGATACCTGAGATGTTTTCAATTTATTTCAAAAACCAAGCACAAGTGTTCCCCAGATTATTTCAAACTACTTTAAAAATAAAGTATAAGTGGTCTCGGAGATTTTTTCAAACTACTTCAAATGCCAGTCACAACGTATCCCCGAGATTTTTTCAAACTATTTCAAATACCAGATTCAAGGAATTCCCGAGATTCTTTCAAATTACTTCAAAAATAAACGGAAGGGATTTCTGAGATTCTTTCAAATTATTTCAAAAACGGAACAAATGTGGTCTCCGAAATTTTTTCAAACTACTTCGAAAATAAAACATAAATAGTTCCCAAGATTTTTTCAAACTACTTCAAAAGACAAACATGGGGGGCCCGGAGATTCTTTCAAACTATTTCAAAAAGCAAGCGCAAAGGTTCCCACAGATTGTTTCATACTCCTGCAAATACCATATATAACTAAACTGCTTGAAAAACCAGACACAAAGCATCCCCGAGATTTTTGTAAACTACTTCAAAAGCTAGATACAGGGACTCCCCTAGATTCTTTCAAACCACATCAAAAACTAAGATCAATGTATGTGTTCCACAGATATTTTCATACCTCTTCAAGTACCGTACAAAAGGAAACTGATTCAAAAACCAGACGCAAGGAATCTCCGAGATTTTTTCAAACTATTTCAAATACCAGACACAAGAAATTCCAGAGATTTTTTCAAACTACTTCAAAAATCAGACACAAGAAATTCTAGAGATCCTTTCAATCTACTTAAAAAAAAAAACCGAAGGGATCTCTGAGATTCTTTCAATTTATTTAAAAAACGGAACAAACGCGGTTTCCGAGATTTTTTCAAACTACTTCAAAAACAAACCAGAAATGGTTCAAGAGATTCTTTCAAACTAGGTACTTCAAAAACCAGACACAAAGGATCCCCAAGATTTTTTCAATCTACTTCAGAAACACAACAAAAGGAATCTCTGAGATACTTTCAATTTATTTGAAAAACGGAATAAATGTTGTCTCCGCGATTTTTTCAAATTACTTCAAAAACAAAACTGAAATGGTTCCAGAGTTTTTTTCAGTTTACTTCAAAATAAAACACAACGGATCTCCGAGATTCTTACAAACTACTTCAAAAACCAAGAACATGGTGTTCCGCATATCCCTACATACTCTTTCAAATACCGTAAATAAAGAAATTGATTCTAAACCAGACACAAGGGATCCCCGAGATTCTTTTAAACTATACTTCAAAAACAAAACACAAGGGATACCTAAGATGTTTTCGATTTATTTCAAAAACCAAGCACAAGTGTTCCCCAGATTATTTCAAACTACTTCAAAAATAAAATATAAGTGGTCTTAGAGATTCTTTCAAACTACTTCAAATACCAGACACAATGAATCCCCGAGATTTTTTCAAGCTATTTCAAATACCAGACACAAGGAATCCCCAAGATTCTTTCGATCTACTTCAAAAAAAAAAACGGAAAAGATCTCTGAGATTCTTTCAATTTGTTTCAAAAATGGAACAAATGAGGTCTTCGAAATTTTTTCAAACTACTTCAAAAACGGAACAGAAATGATTCCCAAGGTTCTTTGAAACTACTTCAAAATCCAGATTCGGCGACTCCCCGAGATTCGGTCAAATTACATGAAAAATAGAACACAACGTGTCCCCGAGATTCTTTCAAATTACTTCAAAAACCAAGTTCAAGGGTTTCCACAGATTTTTTCAAACTACTTCCAATACTAGACATGAGGAATTCGAGACATTCTTTCAAACTACTTCAAAAACCAGACACAAGGAATTCCAGAGATTCTTTCAAACTTCTTCAGAAACCAGTCACAAGAAATTGCCGAGATTCTTTCAAACTAGGTACTTCAAAAGCCAGACACAAGGGATCCCCAAGATTCTTTCAATCTACTTCGAAAACAAAAAAAAAATGATGTCTGTGATTCTTTCAATTTATTTGAAAAAGAGAACAAATGTGGTCTCCGCTAGTTTTTCAAACTACTTCAGAAACAAATTAGAAATGGTTCCAGAGACTCTTTCAGATTACTTCAAAATAAAACACAACGGATGTCCGAGATTCTTACAAACTACTTCAAAAACCAAGAACAAGGTGTTCCACATATACGTACATACTCTTTCAAATACCATGATAAAGAAACTGATTCAAAAACCAGACAAAAGTAATGACCGAGATTCTTTTAAATTATACTTCAAAAACAAACCACAAGGGATATCTGAGATGTTTTCTATTTATTTCAAAAACCAAGCACAAGTGTTCCCCAGATGATTTGAAACTACTTTAAAAACAAACTATAACTGGTCTCAGAGATTCTTTCAAACTACTTCAAATACCAGACACAAGGAACCCCCAAGATGATTTCAATCTACTTCAAAAAAAACACAAGGGATCTCTGAGATTCTTTCAATTTATTTCAAAAACGGAACAAATGGGGTCTTCGAAATTTTTTCAAACTACCTCAAAAAGAGAATAGAAATGTTTCCCAAGATTCTTTCAAACTGCTTCATAAACCAGATTCGGAGAGTCTCCGAGATTCGTTCAATTTACTTCAAAAATAAAACACAACGTGTCCCCGAGATTCTTTCAAACTAGTTCAAAAACCAAGTTCAAGGGTTTCCACAGATTTTATCAAACTACTTCAAACACTTCCAGTATTAGACACGAGGAATTCGAGAGATTCTTTCAAACTACTTCAAAAACCAGACACAAGGAATTCCCGAGATTCTTTCAAACTAGGTACTTCAAAAGCCAGACATAAGGGATCCCCAAGATTCTTTCAATCTACTTCAAAAGGAAAAAAAAAGGATCTCTGAGATTCTTTCAATTTATCTGAAAAACAGAACAAATGTAGTCTCCGCGAGTTTTTCAAACTACTTCAAAAAAAACAGAAATGGTTCCAGAGATTCTTTCAGTTTACTTCAAAATAAAACACAACGGATCTCCGAAATTCTTACAAACTACTTCAAAAACCAAGAACAAGATGTTCCACATATACTTACATACTCTTTCAAATACCATGCATAAAGAAATTGAAAAAACCAGGCACAAAGGATACCCGAGATTCTTTTATACTAAACTTCAAAAACAAAACACAAGGAATCCCTGAGATACTTTTAGTTTATTTCAAAAACCAAGCATAAGGGGTCTCCGAAATTCTTTCAAAATACTTCAAATACCAGACTTAAGCGATCCCCGAGATTCTTTAAATCTACTTCAAAAAGAAAACACAACCAATCTCAGAGATTCTTTCAATTTAAAAAGCCAGATCCGACGAGTCCCCGAGATTCGTTCAATTTGCTTCAAAAATAGAACACAATGTCTCCCCGAGATTCTTTCAAACTACTTCAAAAACCAAGCTCAATGGTTTCCGCAGATTGTTTCATACTCCTTCAAATACCATAGGTAAGGAAACTGCTTCAAAAACCACACAAAGGAATCCCGAGATTCTTTCAAATTACATCAAATGCCAGACACAAGGAATCTCCGAGATTTTTTCAAACTACTTCAAATACCACACACAAGCGATCCCCAAGATTCTTTCAAAATACTTCAAAAATAAAACAAAAGGAGTACCCGAGATTCTTTTAATCTATTTCAAAAATAATACCCAGGAAGATTCCCGAAATTCTTTTAAATTACTTCAAAGACAAGACGTACCTAATAGACAAGGGTGGGAAATTGGGAATTTTTCAGAGGTGCCATTAGCTGTGGGAGACCAGTGCCATTCCAAATTTTTTATACTTTTAAATGAAGTAAAATTTCGGACTTGTAGGCGCCGATCTAAACTTTTCTGTTCAGCAGGTCCCATCCGTCCCTGATTTTATCACATTCTTAAAGAATATTAGGGAATTTTTCACGAAATTTTTTAAAACAGAGTTCACACAGTAAGTAAGACTTTAGCATGAATTTCTTAATAATTTGAGGGAACATTTTTCACGAGATGAAAATTCCATACCTGGATAATTTTGATTAACTCTCGAATAATGTTAGCCTTAAAAAGGACTGTTCGAAAATTGGAAACACAATAAGCGAAATAAATTGGGGAAAATGAAAACACAGCACAATTTATATTGTTTAGTTTTACACATGAAAATATTTAAACAATGGATATTTCGGGTTCTTCTCTTTTCACACTGAAATAAAACACCCACTCTCAATTCTTCTTAAAATATGCAAAAAAATATATAAAATATTTTGTCTGATTTTTCTTTTATTTAATAATCAAATATTACCTGCCTATGTTACTCAAGCTTGTATTTTGTTCATCCAAAAGTTAAATATAATGAGCTGAAAGTTATGTTTAGATATATAATAACGCTGAGTTGTTAAACAAATAATGTTAATCCCTGTAAAACAGTTCCGTAACTTTCCAACAAAATATGTGAAAACAAAATTACATTTCAACAAGTTTGTATTCACCGTTATGTCCACAAAGTTACTTGAATTCTATAGTGTTATTGTTAATTTAAGACTAAAATAAAAGTGTTAATATTTTTAATAAATTTTTACTGAATTAAACAAAATTTCAGTATTACAATTCTAGATAGACTTTCTGAGATAAGTTACAAAATTTAATTCGACAAATGTGTCTCAGATCAAATTATGCGGCTTTATATCCTGGGAACGGATAAATAATAAATATTGAAATTTTGTGAACGCCATTGTTTTTAGCTGAGTACATTACAAACACAAGGCGTATACTTTTGTTGCGGAGCATATGAACCTATAAATTTCAAGTGAGATTTAGTTCAAACGATGTCATCAAATTTTTGGCGGGTATTAATAAGTTAATTTTTATTACCGATTTTTATGTGTGTTCTAATGATTGATTTTTCTGGAGCTGATCATAAATTGTACTACGTCCAGCGAAAGTAAAAAAAAATCATGAAAGTTTGCCTCTGCAAACACTGCAGTCGTTAATTTTGATTGTTAGTTGCCAGCAGAATAATGGCCAAAATGAATACAACTCGTTCGTGAAATTGTTATGATTTTTAGTCGTTTAATAGACACTATTAGTGCTATAGAAAATAACAATACGAAAATTTCTCGGTGAATTAACGAAGCGCAAATAAACTGCAGTGTTTCATGTCCAAGAGTAAAAAAGCGATATTTATGGACCGTTTGTTTTATTCTAGGGCGCTAAATCAATTTTCAGTCATGTTATTGTAGCGGCCTCACCTATTTCGAATTTTAACGAGGCGGAGTAATCAACGCCGGAAATAAAATTAACGTAAATTACAGCTTTTTAGCCGAAAAAGCCCAGACAAGCAATTTATTTAAATGTTATCCTTTTCTGCCCATCCTTTGTGGAAGTGTTAAATATCCACCTTGGGTACTGGAAATCCGTCACTTAACTGTGTAAATTCCCCGATTCCGGACACATTTGTGTCCCAGGACGACGACAGGATTTTCCGGTTGACAAATGAGACTTGATATGTTATTTCGGTAATAAATTTCGTTATTTTTTCGCAGTCGTTTCAGAAACCACAACGTCAACATTATGCAAATCATACAAGTGGACGCAAAATGACCCTCAAATACTAATCCTCCCTCGGCGGAAAAAATGATCTCTAAATCATTTCGGATAGGAAAGATTAATGAACCGAAGTGAAAAGCATGTCATCAAGCCAGAGTTAACAGGGCGATCAATACTCGTTTAATCTTTGTTGATTGCTTATTAAGATTTCTTTCTTTGTTAACATGGCTTCCCTTACCTTCATATATTCCGAAAAAGTCGTTAATCAAGCTCAAGAAAGACTAATACTATCAGACCCTTCGTCCTTGTTAAATGTGGGTATCGGTCCTGAGTTGTGACATCTGCGGTCTTATTTATACGGACCGTAACACCCTAAGTTTTGTATAAACAGCTACACCCTTATTTTCGCGAAATCTGTAAGGAAAGATGAATCAAGCTACGAAAAATCCGTCATGCTTGAACTCCTCGTTTCGGAATGCTCGGGCTGGAATTGTTCTAAAAATGGATGCATACGAAAATCGCGTACTATTTATCGCACGAGATAAAATATTCAAGAGAGAAAACTGGAAATGCGGATTTTTCATCTTATTGGTTTTTACAACAAATGACGCTTTGTAATTAAAGTGTTCTATCATAACAACGTAAAGAAGACGTTTCTGTGCAAGCGAGACTTAAAGTGGACTTATTTATCTAATAATTATTGTTACCACACTTGTGCAGTAATAAATGTTATTCCCTCATGACCTCTAAAACGGTGAAGATACGTTAATTTTTAGATTTTTTATAACGTAGTTTACAAATTGTTGTTCTTCTAATACGATGCTAATTATATATTAATTAGCTAATTAGAAGCTAATTGAAAACATTTAGGGGTACATAAAACGGCATGGGAAAATTAGCCGAACGAACAAGAAAACAAACTCCAAAATACGTCATAAGTCGTTTCCCCTCGGGAGGTACAACAAATTTAACTCACGTCGAAATAATTACACGCCCTGGAAAACAAGTTAGATGCACGATGAATGTGTAACAATTTTTAACTCTTGTTATCAAATATTTTTAAATATATTGTGCAAATGATTTAAAACAATATATTTATGCCCCGAAATATAGTCCAACAAATCGAGCTTATTTGAGATATTATAAAAATTGTTAGAGATTTTTTATTCTTGATAATCTCTATAAAGCAAAAACCATTCAATTTTTAATTTTTCAATTTTTCGTTTGGGTTTTTTATTTTTTTTATAGCTTCATCTTTGCGGTTTGTCAGTGTTTTGATTTTATAAATTTTCTTTTTTGCAGTGTGAAACTTTTGAATTTCTAGATTTTTAAATTTTCGTTTTTTCAGTTTTAGATTTTTAATTTGTTATATTCTAATCTCCAAGTTTTCATTTCGGTATTTATTTTCTTTATTTCTGCAATTATTCAATTTTTCGAAGTTTCGATTTTATAATTTTTTGCTTTTTTAATTTCAATTTGTCTTTTATCCAGTTTTTCGATTTGCAAATTTTCAATTTTTTATTTTTTCCTGTTTCTTTAATTTTACGACAATTGATTCATTAATATTTTTGCATTTTTAGTTTTTCGATGATGCTTCAATTTTTCCGTTCTTTAGTTATTCGATTTGCAATTTTTCGAGAAAAAAAAAGAAACAAAAAAATGTTGATTTTTTTATTTTTTCGAGTATTCGGTTTTTCAATGTAAAATTTTTCAATTTTTGTATTTTTCAATTTTTCGATTCGCAATGTTTCGGTTTTTATTACATTTTTTATTTCAATTTTTAATTTGCAATTTTTCTAGTTTTTGAATTTTACGATCTTGGAATTTGTTTATTTTTTCAGGTAATGGATTTTAAACTGTTTTAATTTATTAAATTTTATCGATATATAATATTACAATTTTAAATTTTTCCATTTTTGAGTTTTCAAATTTTGTGATTCGATTCGATCTGAAGGTACGAGGTAAGCGCCAAATATTCTCGGCCTAACAAAGAAAGAGACCTGATGGAAAAAAATTAAATATTTATATTTCAACATAGTCTCTGTTAACTTCAATACATTCAAAACTACGTTCTAATAACAGCTCTATCCGTTTAAAAAAATTATTTGAATCTTTATCACTAAAATGATGTAGTACTGCCGTTTGCACTTCTTTATCCGTCCCAAACGTTTTCCCTGCAAGTCGTTTTTTAACTTAGAGAACAGTTAATAATCGTTCGAAGCTAAGTCAGTACTGTAGGGTGGGTGCTCAAGTTACTCGAAGTCACAGGCCCCTATAGCAGCTTGAGAAAGACATGCGGTATGAACGACCGCATTGTCATGAAGCAATCGAACGCCTCTTGCTAATTTTCTCGGCCTTTTTTCCCAAATACGTTCTCCTAATTTATGCAATAAGTAACCATAATATGTAGCGTTGACAGTGGTATTTCATCCTTTAAAATTAATCAACAACATGCCTTTACAGTCCCAAAAAATTGTGGCCATGATTTTTTTGGAAGATTGCTTCGTCTTCAAGGGTTTCTTACCCCATGCGAAATAACTGTAATCATTTTTTTTAGTAAAATGTGAAGGACAAGCTTCAGCAAACACAAAAACCATCCTGCCCTTAATACCCTTTAGAGCAATTCCATCTTTTGCTAAGAATTTTATTGCCGTTCGATTTTCAATTTTAAACAGGCATGATGAGTCCATAATTTTTCAAAGATTACTCCTCAAATGTATCAAAACTAATGGGCAGTAGGGCTTGAAATTTTACACACATACTGCGGGGACCCTCTAGTCTTCTATGAGTTGTACAAATTTCCCGATGAGCAATCGCAAATATATCAGGCCGAGAATATTTGGCGCTTACCTCGTATCTGAAAGGATCTGAAATAATTTGAGAGAAATGAACAAATCTGAGACAATCTGTGAGAATCTGATGGAATCTGAAGGAATCTGAATATATCTGAACGAATTGGAAGACTGAAATAATCTGAGGCATTTGTGAAAATTTGAAAGAATCTGAAAGAATCTGATGAAATCTTAAGGAGAAAAATATCTGATACAGTGTGAAAAAATCTGGAAGAGTCTGAAAGAATCTGAAAGAGTATGCAAAAATCTGAGAGAACTTAAACGAATTTGATAGAATCTGAAAGAGCTTGAAAGGATCTGAAATAATCTGAGAGAAATCAAAAAATCTGAGACAATCTGTGAGAATCTGATGGAATCTGAAGGAATCTGGACGAATTGAAAGACTGAAATAATCAGAGAGATTTGAGAAAATCTTAAAGAATCTGAAGGCATCTGAAGGAATCTAAAAAGATCTGCAAGAACCTAAAATAATTTGAAAGAAACTGAAAGAGTCTGAAAGGATCTGAAAGGATCTGGAATAATCAGAAAGAATTGAGAAGGCATCTGAAGGAGAAAAAAATCTGATATAATGTGAAAAATCTGAAAAAACCTAAACGAATTTCGAATTTTATAGAATCTGAAAGAGCTTGAAAGGATCTGAAAGCATCTGAAATAATCTGGGAGAAATGAAAAAAATCTGGGACAATCTGTAAGAATATGATGGAATCTGAAGGTATTTGAAGGAATCTGAACGAATCTGAAAGAATCTAAAGGAATCTGAAATAATCTCAAGAAATCTGAAATATCTGGACGAATTGGCATCTGAATAAGAAAAAGATCTGATATAATGTGAAAAAATCTGAAAGGACCTCAACGAATTTGATAGAATCTGAAAGAGCCTGAAAGGATCTGAAAGCATCTGAAATAATCTGGGAAAAATGAAAAAAATCTGGAACAATCTGTAAGAATATGATGGAATCTGAAGGTATTTGAAGGAATCTGAAGGAATCTGAACGAATCTGAAAGAATCTAAAGGAATCTGAAGGAATCTCAAGAAATCTGAAATATCTGGACGAATTGGCTTCTGAAGGACAAAAAGATATGATATAATGTGAAAAAATCTGAAAGAACCTTAACGAATTTGATAGAATCTGAAAGAGTCTCAAAGGATCTGAAAGCATCTGAAATAATCTGGGAGAAATGAAAAAAATCTGGGACAATCTGTAAAAATATGATGGAATCTGAAGGTATTTGAAGGAATCTGAAGGAATCTGAACGAATCTGAAAGAATCTAAAGGAATCTGAAGGAATCTCAAGAAATCTGAAATATCTGGACGAATTGGCATCTGAAGGAGAAAAAGATCTGATATAATGTGCAAAAATCTGAAAGGACCTTAAGGAATTTGATAGAATCGGAAAGAGCCTGAAAGGATCTGAAAGCATCTGAAATAATCTGGGAGAAATGAAAAAAATCTGGGACAATCTGTAAGAATATGATGGAATCTGAAGGTATTTGAAGGAATCTGAAGGAATCTGAACGAATCTGAAAGAATCTAAAGGAATCTGAAGGAATCTCAAGAAATCTGAAATATCTGGACGAATTGGCATCTGAAGGAGAAAAAGATCTGATATAATATGAAAAAATCTGAAAGCACCTTAACGAATTTGATAGAATCTGAAAGAGCCTGAAAGGATCTGAAAGCATCTGAAATAATCTGGGAGAAATGAAAAAAAATTGGGACAATCTGTGAGAATATAATGGAATCTGAAGGAATTTGAAGGAATCTGAAGGAATCTGAACGAATCTGAAAGAAGCTAAAGGAATCTGAAGGAATCTCGAGAAATCTGAAATATCTGGACGAATTGGAAGACTGAGATAATCTGACAGATTTGAGAAAATCTGAAAGACTCTGAAGGCATCTAAAGGAATCTGAAGGAATTTGAAGGAATGTGAAAGTATCTGAAAAAATCTGAAGGAGAAAAAAAATCTGATATAATGTGAAAAAATCTGAACGAGTCTAGAAAAATCTGTAAGAACCTAAACGAATTTGAAAGAATATGAAAAAGTCTGAAAGGATCTGAAATAATCTGCGTGAAATGAAGAAAAACTAAGACAATCTGTGAGAATGTGATGGAATCTGAAGGAATCTGAAGGAATCTGAAGAAATCTGAAGGAATTTGAAGGAATCTGAAGATATTTGAACGAATTGGAAAACTGAAATAATCTGAGAGATTAGAGAAAATCTGAAACAATCTGAAGGTTTGTGAAGGAATCTGAAGAAATCTAAATTAGAAAAAAATCTGATATAACGTGAAAAAATCTGAAAGAGACTGAATGAATCTGAAAGAGTCTAGAAAAATCTTAAAGAATCTAAACGAATTTAAAAGAATCTAAAAGAGTCTGAAATGGTCTGAAAGGATCTGAGCTAATCTGAAAGAAATGAAAAAAATTTGTGGCAATCTGTGAGAATCTGGTGAAATCTGAAGGAACTTAACGAAATCTAAAGAAATCTGAAAAAACCTGAAGGAATCTGAAGGAATTTGAAAGAATCTGTAGGAATCTGAAGGAATCTGAAAGAATGTGAGAGAATATTAAAAAATCTGAAGGAATCTGAAGAAACTTTATGTTTCAATTTTTCGCTTCTTTAATTCTTCGATTAACAATTTTGCAACTTTCCAAGTTTGCAAATTTTACATTTTTTATTGGAAAGTTTATTAAAAAAATTTAAAAATCAAGAATGAAAAAAGAAAGACAATGAAATAAAAACTTTAAAAAATCTAAAATTTGGAGATCAAGAACTTGGAAAATTGAAGAAACGAAAAATAGAATAAATCGAAATAAGTATTATTAAAATTTGTGGAACTTAATCGAAAAAGTGCAAAATCGAATAAACGAAATATGTATTTTAAAATGGAAATATTGAAAATTAAAAATATTGGAAAATCGGCATTGTAAATCCAAAAAAAGCAAAATTGAAAAATTAAAAAAATGGAAAATCAAGGATTTGTAATGTAAATTTAAATTTTTATCTCTATCTTCTACGTTTTAATTCCATTGACGTCCATATTCCACCTGACTTTTTTAATTCATCTTCACCACAAACGAAAACGTTTTTTCTGAACTCGAAACACTCTGGAGCATAATATACGCGAGTATTTTGAAAGTCGGGAGAGAAAAAGAACAAAAGAGCCGAAACCAAGAACCGATTTACAGAGTCGTGTGTTATCGAAGGATTATTTGTCAACAGTTGAAGCAATCGGCGATGTTGAATCAAAGTTGTATAGTTATCGAACCCCCAAAGGCGGCAACAAAAAAAATCGCAGTGGCATTTTTTTCTTTTTTAATTTCCGCCTTTCAGTAATCCAATTTTTTCTCTACTTCTAAGATAAAAAAACAACACACTGACATCGGAAATGAATTATTGCAACACCCCCGGGAACGCAAAAATGAATAAAATATAAGTCGGACGGGTAATGAAGTTAATGCGGCTTACCTGAATGCAGTAAAAGAAACCAAGAACAATAAAAGTTAAATACGATTTTCTTTTTCCTTTTGCGACTAATAGTGATGAAGTTGACGTGGCACGAAGACATTTAAAGCTGCGTCATTATGGTTAGCTACATGTTACAAATTTATTTATTTAACTAACCCTGTTTTACGAGGACAATGACAAGCAGCCCTGGGAACTTCGTATTTCAACAAAGACATAATTAGAAATAAACGGACTGCGATGGGTCGTATTTAAGAAAATAAAAATTTATAGCTGGGAAAACGGCAGAAATTATTTACTGCTCGAGGCAAAAGTATTGTGTCATTTTTATGTACTTGCCCATGAACCTCATAAAATTTTATTATCTGTGTGTAGTTGTCGTAATGTATTTTTCAAGTGGAAACTAAAGGGGGCTTTCCAACGAGGGTTCCAACTTATTCCTGAGCCACTTTTCTGGAAGAATATTTTATGGTTTGAAATCACCCTTCAAATTCCTAGGGTCCTAAATTTTTAAGCACGTTTCGCTTTGTTCTCGGATATGCCTCTAATAAGCGACTATGATTTATTTAGTGCCGCAATATCGTCGACTTCTTAATCTGTCTTTGCGGCACGAAATCAATCTATGAATAAAATAAGCACGAATAAAAAAATTATCTCCGTTAAAGTAAAAGGATCCAGCGGGCATGTTAACTTTATTGTAGCAGCAATAAACCTCCTTCCGATGAGTTGTCATAAAAACGTGGGTTTCCCTAAGCATTATTTATTTACAAGAGTGCGGAAAATGTGCCAAAACTTAGTATCTCCCGAAAAGAAAGGTCTATTCCGCGCCATAAAACATCTGCATTTGACTCTCTCTCTGATTGTCGAGACAAACGCTTCGCAAATTATCTCGTCACGTCTGCACACACCCGACTCGTTATAATCGCCCAAAACGTCCCAATATCGATAGATCGACTGCAAACTTTAATTAAACTGCTGCAAGTCCGCCAGATGCAGTGGGCCGACCTTTTTGCCGAAAACGAGCACTTGACGGTGCATTACCCTTAATGAAATTATTTATTTTGTTTGTGCTTCCTAGCCGAGGGCAAGTTTTATTTCAGCTGTGTTTTCGCCAACACAAAAACATCCAGGGCGACAAACTTGTGACGGAGCTTTGTGAATATTCATGGCACGGTTCTCACATTTATTCCGCCTTTACTTGGATATGTCAACTGCATTAAAGTTTTCCCATTTGGCTCTTTTTTGTGTGTATTTCGCAAACTCGGGTTACGCACGGCACGTCCGTAATTATTATCGCTGCGAGATTGCAGATCTTCGTATGGCAGATAAGTGATGGACGTGATGATTAGGCTTAATTTCGGCCGAGATATGGGGGGATATTTTTGAGGTTTGCTAAGTTTTAGGGCAGTGGTTGTCCTAAGTGGAGGGATTTGATATAAAGGAAAAGGTTGTTAAGGGAAAAAGGTCGAGTACAGTGGAGAAAAAACGCCTATTGCGTGCAAGCGGAATTGTTAACATCGAGAAAAATTTGATGGTAATTTTTTTCACTTACTAACCTTTTTTCATTTAAAACGCGTTTAATTCATTATTAGTGGCATTTTTAGTATACAATTGTTCTCCTAGTATTTGTAGCGATTACCATCTTCTTCAATTGATTGGACCTCCTGAAAATAAAACGAAATGTCATTGATTTAAAATGTGTTTATTTTTTAATTTTTAAACGCTTTAATAAAGTTTTTTTATTATTTTATCTAAGTAATGTTTGTGCATAAAGACGTTGTTAAATTCGCTTCGTTGTTACTTTGGCGAGAGCAATTTTTGTGGTTTCAAAGTTGTTTAATGGAAATACGGTGTCTTAATTCCAGAATTGCCCTGTCGAATGAAGTTGTTAGATTGTTGGCAATAACGTGACGAGAAAGCACCGCCGTCGAACTTAGCCATATACAGGCGACGCAATTAATGATGTATGCACAAAGCCGATCAAAGGACTTAACAAACTCCACCGTTCTCATAGGTGGTTGTGAATTTGTTGTAGACTCCTTCGAACTATCGATGTGGTGGTTAAAGTTAATTGCTTTTTTGTAGCTTTCATAAAAAGTATATTTCCTGTGCGTATACAAAAAAATAAGCACAGCATAATCAGAATCAACCACATAATACATGTTCATGTCTAAATGTACAAATTGACAAATATTCAGTAATCCATGGCTGCCTTTGATCGTGTTTTTTATTGTTCGATAGACACATATTTATATTTAAAATATATACATATATTAGATTTTTTCAAAGGGAACTGCGTTTTTGTACAAAGCATCAAATAATAAAAATAAAAACTATATACATTACATTATTAACGCTCACACAAACTATAGCCAATATAGCCAATAAATATGTAAATACTTTAATCTAATATTTTTGCATAGCTTTGAAAACGACCAAACTAAATGTTGTTTTTAAAGATAACGAATTGATTGCTTCTACATTTACGCTGCAACATATTTTATAAAGAGTTGTATATAGAGTAATAAAAATATAAGGATTTTTTTCCTTAAAAATAAAAATAACATCAATATGGCACCCAATAGACAAAAAATCTAGTTCCTAACATAAAACAAACCTGTATGAATTTGTACCAACATAAACTAAATTTATTTTCCACAAAACAAAGAAAATTGTATATATTTTAGATTTTTCCAAGTTCACAAAACAATGGAGTAGGATAATTTTTCATAGTTCATAGAGTGAGCTTTAGTATACAGAGTGTTGTATAAAAAATTCCAAGATCCTATGAATTTCAAACAGGTTCTCACGCATTTCACGAAAAACACCCTAAGTTTTATTCTTTCTTTTCACCTTTCATCCCGAGCATAAGCTAAGGAAGTATTGTATAGCTACATGCATACATTCATTTTTGCCGACGTTTCGTGATCCACAGATTACGAAAAATTTATCTCGCGTTTCTGTTTTTCTACCTGTTTGTCTGTCTTCTGTCGATATTTATTAGATTGTTGTCAAATTATATGTAGGTTTATGTGAGGAATTAAAGTGTCGATGTACATCCCCCCTTTTTTCCAATGTGGGGGGATCTGTTATCTAATAATATAATTTTTTTTAGAATTTTCCAGACGTAAACTCATACATTTGCTAAATTTTTGAAACACACAAACCAAAATACAGACGAAAGAGTATAAAAACCGGAGCAAGATTTGTTTTTTAAACACCCTGTATTCAAAGGCACAATATTCCAGTGCAGGTGTCAGAGATAATCTTAATGAATTTTCAAAAATAAAATTCATTTACAGTGGTCATATGATGCCGTTTCTAGGACAGTTTGACCTCATTTGACCTGTCCTAGAAACGGCATCATTTGGGTCTGTTTTAGGAGCTCCATAGTTTTTTATCTATCAATTTGATCTGTATTAAGACCCTCATAATTTTTTGTCGATCAATCTGACCTATCTTAGGACCGGATTATTTTCTATAATGTAACACCAGTGACATACACAGGAATATAGGCCAGACGGGTTGTGGTGGGAGCCGTAGGTACAGCATAGATTAGGAAATAATTAATAAGCAGTCTCGTTAGTTAGTGCAAGAAAATAACAGAGTTTGTAAATGTATCAGTTTATCACTTTATTCTTAATTGTTTGCGATCCCGCCTGGAACAGAATTCAGCTACTTGTAAAATCGTGCTTATGGTTTAATTTTAGCGATTACATGCTGTATTTCGAGATCTAGTACTCTGCACTTTGTAAACCAGCTCAACAATTTATCGACGTGTTTGTCTCGATTTCACTAAAACTTAAAACTATGTTTAAAATTGTTTTAGTCAGCGAATCACGTGTTTTAATAATCCGTATCTATCACACACAGAAGAAAGACTGCATTTCGTCAATACTAACCCATTTTGTTAGAATAATAAAGTCAAATCAACTAAAAATATACTCCTATAAAAATAACTAGAAAACTGACAAAAATTAAGTAATCCCATTTTTTTGGGACAATAACCACAACAACCAGTAGTCATTAATCGTTGTGCATTATTATTAATAAAACCAACTGCTATTTTTCATTAATAAATAAACAAAAAAAAAACATGTAATAAAACCTGTAAGTAAGCTCGTAATGTTTCCAAATTTTGATAATTTTTTGTAAAAGATAAAACTGATTTTGGCAAACGACATATCCTGTAAGAAAAGAGAGGGTGGGTGGGCGGGGCTTGTATTTGCTAAGATAGAACTGAAACTGGCAGATGAAATATCCTCTAAGAAAAGAGAGGGTGGGTGGGTGGGGCTAGCCTTAGCAATAATGTCTTTTTAATGATTTGTGAAATAAAATTTGCTGTCGAAACTAATACCAAAATCTTTAATGAAGACAAGTTTTTTCTAATACGACCCCTTTTAAATTATAGCCAAAAACAATGGTGTATACAAGTTTTCTTGTATACGAAACAACTTTACATTTAGAGATATTCAACATTATACACCAATACATAAAGCAAAATTCAGCAAACCTGCAGATAGTAACAATCATTAATAGAATTAATTTCCATGTATAATTTGAGATCATCAACCAACATAAGTTTGTTGCAGAGAATAGTATCAGGAAAATTGTTGGTAAAGAGCAAAAACAACAAGGGGCCTAAGTTCGATTCCTGTGGGACCCCAGAAGATGAAGTAATTGGTTTAGAGCTAAAATTTATGTATATCACAAGTAAGATTCTACGGTTCAAATAGAAGATTAAAAATTTCAATAACGGATTTGTGAAGCCAATGTTACAGAATCAGTATACATATATGACACCACATTGTCCATTACCATCAATGCCTTCAGATATATGAGGGGTTCAGA
This sequence comes from Zophobas morio, assembly GCF_036711695.1. Classification (NCBI taxonomy): domain Eukaryota; kingdom Metazoa; phylum Arthropoda; class Insecta; order Coleoptera; family Tenebrionidae; genus Zophobas; species Zophobas morio. The sequence continues at coordinate 19,104,987 of NW_026972110.1, read as the reverse complement.
GTAAAAGTGAACCAAGTCCATTCAAACTAATTTCGAATAACTGCATTCGAATTTTTTAATTTATAATAAATTCACATATGTTTTTTCACTTTTGGGGCGTTTATTAATTTAACTTTTGTTTCATTGATCTTTTATTGGTTCAGTATTGGATTTGGTTCGCTTTTGCAGTAAACATTGTGAATAAATTGTAATGCAGCATACAACAAATCAAAAGTAAACAGCGTTCTTTCTAATTAATATAACACACGTTTGTATTAATTCTATGATATTTCCTTGTTTGTTGTTATATTTTGCCATCATATATTATTTCATGGTCTGCCAGTTCAAATGGTTGTGTTGCGAAAGCTTTTCTGGTGAAAGTTGCTTGCGGTAATGTACTAATGTAATTTTGGCATTTAATTTTGGAACTGTAAAACCGAATCCTCTAAATTCTCGCAAACGTTTTAAAACTATTATGGGCATGGTAAAAAGTTAATCAAAATTTATCCGTTTATTCTACTTAAAATGTGCAAAATATTATGAATTTATACTTGCAGTTAATTGATTCATTAATATACTTTAGAATTACTCCCAAAAAGTGACTCAAAAAATTAATGAATCAGGATATCTATTTTTCGTCCCGAAGCAGGAAAGCACTATTTAAATAACTTTGGACCAATTTCTTGATTACTTATTGCCAAAAGTGATTGATTTTTATACGTTTTTGTCATTTCTCTCTCCTTTATTATTCTTCTGTGGTCCCCATTTATTGCCTTTTTTTCGTTTTTGTTTTGTTGCCTTTGTTGGTCATTCTTTTTCTGTTTTTTTTTTGTCTTTTTTGGCCCCTATTTTGTCTCTATCTGGTGTCGTTGTTTCATGGCACTGACTTTTTTCGTTTTTTTTTCTGTCGCGTTTTTCTTGCACTTTTTGTTGCTTTTTTACTTTTTTATCGCTTTTTTTACTGGCTTTTGAACCTGTTTTAGTCCTTTTTTGAACCGTTTTTTGCCATTTTTACTCCCCTTTGGTCTTTTCTTGTCACACCCTCCCTTATTGTCCTTCTTTGGTCCCTATTTTATCTGTTTTTGGTCGCGTTGTTTTACTGCCTTTTTTTATTGTATTTCTCTCGCCTTCCTTTTGGTCACCTTGGTCCGTTTTCTGACACCTCCTCTTTATGGTCCCTCTTTGGTTCCTAAAGGGATCATTAGCCGAAATCAGGCTTATCTTAGCAGGTACTAACCGCCTAAGAAAATAAAGGGTGGGTGGGCGGGGACAATACTTGCCATGATAAGACTGATTTTCCAAAACGATACCCTTCTCTACCCTTCATTTTCTTAGATGATATGTCATTTGACAAAATCACTTTTATCTCAGTAAGTACCAGCGGCGTCCACTCGCCCTTCATGTTTTAGCGAGTAGGTCATTTGCCAATATCAGTCTTATCTTAGCAGATACTACCCCCGCCCACCCACCCTCTCTTTTCTTAAAGCATATGTTATTGGCCAAAATCGGTCTTATTTTAGCAGGTAATGGCATACTTTTTTTTGTCTGAGGTTACAGGACGACGGTCTTTATACAAATTTTGATGCTGTACCTTTAGCAGCGACAATTCTTGCTTTCGTTAGGTTAACCGAAATGGTAATACTTCACTGAGACTTTCTTTGAAGCTCAATATGCATTCCTGTCCCTTTTCAAAATGCAGCCAACGTATTTTCAACCAATTTACAGGACTATTGTCGATGTCTTTTTACTGTTTGGCACTGCTTCTTCCAATGTAGCAGTTGTTTTAAATTCATGCCTTTCATTTCCAGGACTCTATAGCAAGGATTTCTTTTTTCGCGTTTCTAACGATGTCTTTACCATTCTTGTGGCAAAAAAATATTCTGTTGTTTCTTGTTTGCTGATTCTATCACTCCAAACTCCGCATCGTTTGGTCAAAATGAATGACCAGAAACCATAAATTTCAAATCAATTGTTTTCACTGCTGCTCGAGGATCTTGTACGAATCTAACGAGTGTAAGCGCCATCTTGATATTACAGTTTTGCCCTCTATAAAAATCACAGTGCAAGATTACCTGATGATGAGTACCCAACATTTTCTTTGAGGTGTTTACCAACACAAGAAGCAACATCTTGCGAATTTCCACCGCCTTCTGTCTCATCCCAGACATACATAAATCCTGTTTTAAAGTTCAAAGATTGTACGCGTAAGTTATAAACATAAAGTTTTCTCTTATAGTAGGCAACTGATGTTGAAAGTTTGGGAAAGGGAAGAGTTTTCTGTAACTCAGAAGCTTTTTCGCTATCCGAATTTAAAAGCTTCTCTTGCTTGGTCGGCACTTTCTACGTGAAGATTTTTTTCAGTTCCTAACTGTTTTTTTTTCTTGGTCTATTTCTGCACGTATTTTCAGTTGCAAGTCATCGCACAGGCGGCAAGTGTCTTTTCGTCCCCTACTAATTAGCAGGATATGAGGAAAACATTTTTTGCAAACGTTCATGTTTGATTTTGTTCTTATATTCGTATATTCAACAGATGAATGTTTTTCTCGTCCAAAACCATTCTTGGCTTCTACTGAATTCAGTACATCATTGGGTTGTTGTTTTGGCACAAGTTGCATGAGGAATACGTTATCATCAGAATCTGATTCTGTAAGGAACATTGATAAAATTGATCATTTCACATATCTACGTATTTTATAATATATTTGCTTCAGCCGTATTGATACTGTTACGTTGAACGGGTGAATAAAATCGGCGTGGGTAAATTCGAGACTTTATTTCTTTCCAACTCGAATTTACCCGACTAACTGTTACGGCGATTTTGTACAAAAAAATAATTCCAGCGCAACTTAAATGAATTCGCTCACTAGCTGGAACCGACTTGTTCACTGAATAATAATAATCGTTCCGGAAAGTGCATTCTATTTAAACAGCATGCAGTCCTTCACAAAACGCCTACGTCACCGCTTCTAGATTTCTCCGGAACCCCCATTCGCGACTTCTGCTTCCAGGCCTTTCTCTAGAGAGCGGCGGCCACTGTCCTCGACGATGAGTCATCTCCGTATACACTAGAAAGTTCTCGATGGCCCATAGGCGACGCAAAAAAAAATAACGGTACGAACTCTAAGAAAGCCTCACATGCCCTCTCTCAGAGTTACCGGATTTAATAACGATAATTGGTTGAGTAATACAACCCTAAACGATACGAAAAACGATAGAACGATAGCGGTATTCGGAACGATATTTTCAGGACACCTCCTGAACTTCATAACACGACTTCACTTTCCGGATCATCTCGACCGAATCCTTTCAAAATGGAACTAATCGTCCCCCTTTTAGGGAAACTTCTGACCTGGTCATGAGGGTTCTTAATAAATCTCTATTTAAGGTTGAATTTTATTTGGAGCCATACGTGCGTGTTTTTGACTGACATCAAGATGGCGCATTGTTTACATTCAGAAGTCGTACCAATATTTTAGGTTCGTGTAGGCTTACTATTATCGTACTTGGTGGGATGTTATTTATTTGATTCGCAAAAGAGAGAAGAAGCGAGAAGAGAAAGTGATAGTAAAGTAAGAATGCAAACATAGGGTTGTCGATAAAGAGTTTAAAGAAGGGAAGACCATCCTCAAAACAGTACAACGGTACTCTGATAAATAGAAGAGAGAAAGCGAGAGGAACGATAAAAGTGTAGAGAAAGAGGTTTAGGTGATACATATCGGCTGGGGCCAAAAAAAATCACTCGAAAACAATAAAATCGAAAATAAAATAAAGTTAAAACCTGAAAATCCTGAACAAAGCGAAAATATACAACCAGTTATACTTAATTTGACTACCTCAACACTACCATATAGTTTTTAGACCCTTTAGTACTTTTATTTGTCTTTTATGGTGTTCAAGATGGATGCAAAGCACTCAAGCATTTGTGTGTTCCCGTAGAATACGTCCCACACACCGGCAAGTAAAAGTAGCATGCTACAATATTTTATATATGGTTTGGCTCAGCTATTCCAACTATAATGAAATTTTTGCTCCTCTTTTGAGGCTCATTTACTTCATTAGCTATTTGTTCGATGTTCGGAGAAGCAGAAGACATTTATTTATCCCTAAATAGCCAGCATGACCCTACTACATAGCACCGAATCTGTGTACGCCGCAATTTTACGACCTACCGGTAATATTATAGACACTCATGGTAATAATCCCTTTGGCAATAGCAGCTTTAATAACCGCTTGTGTATATTACCCCCATCTTCAACTCCTGAACAGATCGATACCCACCAACCTTCAAACTCTTTTCCCCTTTTCACTTTACCTCCAGTCGAGCAGTGGTCGAACGACAAATTGGTTAACTGGACGACACTCACTTTTTCGTCTAATTAAATTGTAAATCTCTTAAATCAAATTTATTCCGCTCAGGCGCCTTCATGACTTCATGTCAGTCAGGCGTGCAAGAAATTCCGTTTGCACATCACGCGTGCAAAAAGGGGTCCGCTTTTTGCGACCCTCCAAATAATTTCAATCGAATGTGTCTAATATACCTTCGCTCGCATGACGTGAATATAGCTTATTTATTCAAGAGGTGTATACAGCGGGTGAAAAAGCAGTACGCGCGAAATTGAGGGGGGAAAGATTGAACGGGGTTTTGAGATAGGTATTCAAGGACGGCGAGCTTTTATCAGCCTGTTGCTTTCGAGCGGCCAAACCAGAAGCAACATTAAGAAATTTTTTGCAGAGTGAGGAGTAAATAAGGCAATTAATTAGGTTCGTTTTTGCCGTCGGTGTGAAATTATACAAAGCAATTTGTGCTCCATCGATCAAGTGTTTGATTTCATATCCGAGCGGGTGGATGGAAAGTTTTTCATAATGACATTTTGCTGGGGCTTTTGTGGAAATTTTCTTATCGCGGTTCATGGTTATTCAAAGTTTTGGTACTTTGTCTACTCTGGGAAGTGTGTAAGGTTTTCACAAACATGGAGATTATGCTTGTAACTGACGATGCGGAGGGTTGATATATCGGGTGTTCAAGTTCATTAGTTCCATTGTAATAGGTCAGTTATTTGGAATTTAGAAAATTAATTAACACAAATTGCATCACACTACTTCTGACTTTTTGGGAAATAACATCAATTTTTCGTTTTTAATAGCACAGGGTACCTTTTTTAACTGCGTTAAATGCACTGTTTTTTTATTTTTTTAATGATGTACTTAGGACTTGATATGTAACAAGTATTTAAAAAAAATTCAAGCAGCACATGTATGCACTTTTCACTTGTATACCTTTCACAAGAATGCTTTCCCATACTTCGCCATCACCTTTGATTCGAACGCAATCTTGTGTATATTTTATGATAGGAAACAGGATCTCGATTAACAGTTTTGCATCAAAAATATATATACATTGATAAAGCGTAAGACTATGCCACATTTCTAGTGAGTTTCCCCATTGGAAAATGTTCCGACCAACATTCTAGCAAGGACACGTATATTAATTCGTACACGTACAGTGTATTTTACAAATAGTAAAAATAATGTGATTTTCGCAGATTTTTTCCTACTCTCTTGGATTTTTTCGGATTCTATCGGATTCTCTAGCATTGTCTCGAATTTTTCCGAATTCACCTGGATCTTCTCAGAATTTGGTCAGGTTCGCTTTTATTCTAACCGATTCTTTCGGATTCTTCAGAATTTTCTCCGATTCTCTCGAAATTAGGTTGGATTCTCTTGTATTCTTTTGGGTCTTGTGTGTTTTTCCTCGGATCTTCGATTTTTTTGGATTTTTTCGTATTCCGTCGAATTATTCGAGGGTTCTATCAGATGCACTCGGATTCTTTTGGATCCTCAGAATTTTGTATTTAGTCGAATTCTTACGAAATCTCTAGAGGTCTTTCTGATTCTCTTGGATTTTTCGTATTCTCCCATATTCTTCCATTTTTTCTCAGATTTTTTCGTATTTTTTCGAAATCTATCGGATTCTTTGGCATTATTTTAGAGTTCTATCAGATTCACTCGGATTCTTTCGGATTCTCAAGATTTTTTCGTATTCTGTTGTATTGTCTCCGATTCTTTCCATACATATTTTGTCGGATTCTTAGGGATTTTCTTGAAATCTCTCTGATTCTCTTGATTTTTCGTATTCTCTTGTATTCTTTCGTATTTCCTCGATTTTTTCCGATTCTCCCGAAATTTCTTGAATTTCCTCTGAGATTCTCTTGTATTTTTTCGTATTCTCCGGATTCACCCGGATTCTTATGAATTCTCACGGATTTGGGGTCTTCTCCAGATTTTTTTCTGGTTTTAACGGTTTCTTTAGGAGTCTCTTGAATTCTCCCGTACCTACTCTAACGGATTCTTTCGGATTTTTTGGAACTCTCTCCTATTCTCGAAATTTCGTATTCATTCGGATCATTTCCTGATTTCCTCTGATCCTGGATTTCTTCGGATTTCTGGTATTCTTTCGAATCCTGTCGGATTTTTTCAAATTATTTTTGAGTTCTATCAGCTTCGTTCGGATTCTTTCGGATCCTCAGATTTTTTCGGATGGTCTCGTATTCTTTCGAATTCTGTCGAGTTTTTTCGAATGATTTTAAAGTTCTATCAGATTCACTCGAATTCCTTTGGACCCTCAATTTTTTTCGAATTCTTTCATATTCTTCCGGATTCTTTTCGTATTTTATCGGATTCTTTCTGACTCTCTCGACTTTTGTCGAATTCTCTCTGAGATTCTCTTGCATTTTTTCGCATTCTCTCATATTCAACCGTATTCTTTCGGATACTCTAGGATTTTCCTGTCTTTTTTTCAAATTTCTGCGGATTCTAACGGTTTCTCGCTCTAGGAGTCTTTCGAATTCTTTCGGTCTCCCCCGATTTCTCCCAGATTCTCTCGGAGTCTTTCGTATTCTCTCGTATTCTTCTGTATTCTATTTCGGTCCGATTCGCTCGGATTCTCTTGGGTTTTTTCAGATTTTCAATGGAATCCGAAAAAATCTTTAGGAATCTTTCGGATTCTGTCGGATTTTCTTGAACGTTTTCGTATTCTTTTGTATTCAGCAGTATTCTTTCGAATTCTCTCAGATGTTTGCGTCTTCTTTCGAACTTCTTCGAATTTGAATGGTTTCTCTTGGAATCTGTCCGATTCTTTCGAATACTGTTGAGTTTTTTCAAATTATTTTAGAAGTCTATCAGATTCACTCGGATTCCTTCAGATCCCCACATTTTTTTGGATTCTTCCCTATTTTTCCGGATTCTTTTCGTATTTTATCGGATTCTTATGGATTCTCTCGAGTTGTCTAATTCCCTTGGATTTTTCGTATTCTATCGTATTATTCTTCCGGATTTTCTCGGGTGTGTGTGTTTTCTTTCGAATGTCTTCATATTCTATCGGTTCCTCACTCTAGGAGTCTCTCGAATATTTCGGTCTCTTCAGATTTCTCTCAGATTCTCTTGGCATTTTTTATATCCTCAACTATTCTTCCACATTTTCTCCAATTCACTCTTGGACTTTTGTCGATTTTTGGATGGAATTCGTAAAAATCTCTAGATATCTTTCGGATTCTGTCTGTTGTTTATGTCTTTTTTCTAATTTCTTCGGATTTTAACGGTTTCTCTAGGAGTCCCTCGGATTCTTTCAAACTTTTTCGATTTCTCCCGGATTCTCTTGGAACTTTTCGTATTCTCTCGTATTCTTCTGTATTCTCTTGGATTAATTCGGATTCTCTCGGATTTTTTCGAATTCCCGATGGAATTAAAAAAAATTTCTAGAAATCTTTTAAATTCTGTCGGATTCTCCCCAACTCTCCCAGATTTTCTTCGATGTTTTCGTATTCATCAGGATTACTTCGGATTCTCTCGGATGTTTGCGTCTTCTTTCGAATTTCTTCCGATTCGAACGGTTTCTATAGGAATCTCACGGATTCTTTCGGACTCTTTCCAACTCTTTCGATTTCTCTCAGATCTTCTTGGAGTTTGTCGTATGCTCTCGCCTTCTTTCGTATTCATTCGGATTTTCGAGAGAATCCAAAAAAATCTCTGGGAATCCTACGAATCCTGTCGGATTCTCTTGAACTTTTCTAGGATTTTGGATGAAATTTGTAAAAATCTCTAGGAATATTTCGGACTCGGTCGGTTTCTGTTGCATTCTCTCGAATTCTCTCTGATCCTTTTGGTTTTTTTGGTGTTCTGTCGTAATCGCCGGTATTCTTTCGAATTATTTCGGACGTTTATGTTTTATTTTGAATATCTTCGGATTTTAACGATTTCTCTAGGAGTCTGCCGGGTTTTTTTGAACTCTTTCGAATTCTCTCAGATTCTCTTGGGGTTTTTCGTATTTTCGACGGAATCTTCCAAATTCTGTGGGATTCTCTGCAATGTTCTCAAATTTTTTTGATTTTTTTCGTATTCTTTCGTATTCAGCAGTATTCTTTCAGATTCTTTTGGATGTTTGGGTCATTTTTCGATTTTCGTCTGATTATAATGGTTGTTCCAGGAATCTCTCGAATTCTTTCGGATTCTTTCGATGTCTCTTAGATTCTCTTGGGATTTGTCGTATTCTCTCGTATTCTTCCGTATTCTTGCAGATTGCCTCGGATTCTCTGGAATGTTTTTCGGATTTTCGACAGAATCTGAAAAAATATCTAGGAATCTTTCGGATTCCCCTGGGTTTCTGTTGGATTCTCTTGAATTCTCTCCGATTATCTTAGCTTTTTTCGTATTTTCTCGTAATCGCCAGCATTCTTTCGAATTCTCTCGGATGTTTATGTCTTCGTTTGAATGTCTTCGAATTTTAACGATTTCTCTAGGAATCTCTCGGATTCTTTTGAACTCTTTCGATTTCTCTCAGATTCTCTTTGGTTTTTTCGTATTCTTTCGTATTCTTCTGTATTCTATCGGACTAACTCGGATTCTCTCGGAGTTTTCGCGAATTTTCAATGGAATCTTACAAATTCTGTCCAATTCTCTCAAATTTTTTTGGATTGTTTTCGTATTCTTTCGTATTCACCAGTATTCTTTCAGATTCTCTCGGATGTTTGTTTCTTCTTTCGTCGGATTAGAATGGTTTTCTCGAATTCTTTCGGACCCTTTCGATTTCTCTCAGATTCACTTAGGGTTTGTCGCTCGTTTTCTTCCGTATTCCCGCGGATTCCTTCGGATTCTCTCTAATTTTTATCAGATTTTTTCATATAATCCGAAAAAATATCTAGGAATCTTGCCGATTCTGTCGGATTCTGTCAGATTCTTTCAAATTCTCTCCGATTCTCTTGGATTTTTTCATACTCTATCGTATTTTTCTGTATTTTTTCCAATTCTCTCAGTATCTCGGATTCTTTCGGATTCTTTCTTAGATTTTACAATCTTTTTTGAAACTCACTGGACTATTTTCAGAAGTTCTAGATTTTTTATTTCTAGATGATTACCTGAATAAGAAAGTAAATGCCACCAGGTAATGAACCGCGAACCTTTATAATTATAACAAAGAAAAAACAAGACAGATTCATAAAGCACAAGTAGAGGACTATATTATTTTATAAAATTAAAAAAAAAAAATTCTGGTTAGCGTTTTACCATCGACAAGAAAAGAAGAACAAAAAAAGTCAATGTCATTTTGGAAACAACCAAAAGTGAGATCATTTAATGGAGATTTTGAATTTGGACGGTAGATGGCCCTTTACGGATATTGAATTTTGACATTAGTTGGAGCTTTGAATTTTGCTATTTGACTACAGGTTGGTGGGCTCTAAGGGTTTTGAATTTGGGATGTTCGTTATTTGGTTTAGCTATTGCAAAATTCATTTTGAAGCAAAACACCAACTATGGTCAGGTGCAGTATTCGAACCTGCGGTCTAAACGATCTAAATTATATATAAAAAAAACCCTTTAATGAAATAAAATCGCTTAGTAATGTCATAACTAAACAATAATCCACCCAACTCTGGATTCATCTTCACCGTAACACAAGAATGTTTTAACGATTGATATCAATGCGACATCTTGTACTATATCCACTTTCTGTTGAGTTCATAACTAATGTTTTCAAATACTAAGATTAAAAAACCAAATTGATTCTGCAACTTGTTGAATAAGTTGACTGCATAAAAGGGGCTAGGTTTAGTTTTTTATTTCCAGTTTCTCAAGTTTCACGTCAGTGTGCCTGGTGTTAATCACTTATTGACGAAACTTCGTCGAATGTAACCTAATTTTCCTACTAATAATATTGCTTTGTCTCAGTTTTCATCGTGGGTGCATTAGCATGACAACAATGCTAGCAGTCTATGAAGCTGTCTGTACTGCAGTATTCCAGATTTAATTTGTTCCTCAGACAATAGCTACTGTCTTATTATCTAAGGTATAGATCTGGCATAACAACTAAGTTTAATGACAAGTTCAGTATTAGAAAAATTGTATATTCATTAACGTAGAATTTACTATTAATTAGTAACACGCTGAGAATTTGAGAAAGAAGCTACTATTCAGGTATTGAAACTACAGCAGATTTGTGAAGATGGCTTCACCTGATTCATGCTAACGCCTCAACTCACTTCGGTAAATGTGCTGTGTAATGAAATTACGCCATTTTGTTGTCAAACAAATTGAATAAGAAAGCTACGTGAAGAGGTTCTAAAACGAGTTAGCAAATAAGAGACGTTCATGAGGACTTATGCGTATTCCGCCATGCAACAGCCATAAACTAACAAGAAATAAAACAATAAAAATGAATTATTAGGGTGAAAAGGTGGGTCGGTTACTTTTACTGATGCGTTTTATGGTCGAGCTTAATGTCTCTAGAAGGATGCTGGAATTCCTTAACTAATATTTAGGATCCGGGTGAAAAGTTTAAAATTGAAAGAAAAATTGAACGAACAAAAGGAAAGTTGCAAAGTGATGTAGAAAAGTATGCAAATACTTGAGCTTTTTGTCACCGTAGAAATTTCCAATTCAAATCTTTCACAGAAGGTTTGCGCCGTCGGATTCCTCGAACACCTCTGTGTATAAAGATAAACTATCGGAAAATTCGACCGGTCCCCGAAGACTTGCATCCATTTTTGTAATATCAACTAAAAGATGCAAAGACTTATGTCTGAATGTTTGATGTCACTTTTGGTTCGGGCTAATATGGCAGATGACTTGGGTCAGTCGAGCGACTTTTAGATTTCGTTATAAATCGGTGAGGGTCCGCGATTGACGCAGTGATGCAGTCCTTTCAGGCGTGAAGACTTTCTTAAATCTCTCACGGATTAACTTTAAAGAGGTTAAGATTAAATTTTCGGAAAAAGATTCAGGAAATTTCATAAGAGTCGCCAAAGTATCAAGGGACTAATCTGTCCGTCCTACCTGACTTGCGACAGGACGAGAGCGACCCATTTTTTGTCGCCTTTTTATCGCAAAAAATCACGAAAAAGCTTATAAGCAGCAGTTGGATATTTCACGGGAGGAACTTTCGTCGAATGCAATTACCCTTGTTTTTGTCTTGTTTCTCCTCAAAGAGACTCACAATTTGACGAAAACCATCTTAACGAAATCTTTCAATTTCAATAATTAATTTAAGGATTTAATTTGTAGTATTGTGAGCCTCGGGTTGTTCTTTGACAATCGCCAAGTTCGGAGGCGGTCCACCTCTTCGTCGTTTCGAAAAGATTTAAATTTAATGTCTGAAGTTTGGATAAGAAGACAACAGAAGAAAAGATTGAAAACAACCCTCTTATGTATTGTTTGTGTGCGACGTTTTCGTCAACAAATCTACACTCTTTGAGCTTGAAAAGAATGGAATTACTTCATATTATCATAACAATCAATTTTTTGTTTTCTCTTTTTGCGTAAGCTCGGGAGATAATTGAACGGGTTTTTCTATGTAAATTTTAATACGCCACTCAGACCACGCAATTACTTAAGCTTATCCACAATATTTCGCTGAATAGCGGGGGTAATTTACAACGAAATGTATCCTAAATTAATATTTGCCCACGCCGCCGTTTCGAAATTTCTTAAACATGTAAATGTTTGATTTCGGATCAAGCACAGTGGGCTCCCTCGAGACGAAATAATTTAATCCACCCTAAATAAAACTGTTCCTAATGGCGAATAAATTATGTGTAAGTAAACTTTATGAATATTGGACTAAATTCGCCCCAAAACTGGAGCGCATTTCCTTAAAGAAACCTACATTAAATGTAATTTGAACAAGGTTAAGGATTCTGGAAATTTACAGCACTGGGAAGCGCAGAGTACCTCTGAGGAGAAAGAACAATTATATTACCCCAGTTTAAATGTCCGCCAGCGTTAATGCCACCATTAAATAATGAAAGAGCGACTATTGAAACGATTTATAACATTAATAATGTCTATGTTTTTGGTTAATTACCTGTCTATCCAATTTCCCTTTATCAAGCGTAAAACTAATTGGATGGGTGTTTGCGTTTACTGAAATATGTATGAAGTCACGTGGAATACGCACACACAAACTTCCACCAATTTTTGTAAATTCTAAACCAACAATTAAAAGCCAGATCTACTTTTATGTTTTCTCGACCTTCCATGACCCCTAGAGTACGAATAAATAGGCCTCCTGTTTCTGTCTGTCTGTCTGTCTGTCTGACCGTCTGCAGTCTATCAGGATTTTTAATAATATCCGAAAGTGCATTTTTTTTAAATTTTATAAAATAAGATACTGCTGCACTTGTGGTGTGTAAATCCTTGCCGAGTTTTCGCCCTAGACATCCAGATCGTTGGAAAAAAAATATTTATGTATGTTCATAAAATTCGGTCCAAACTTAGCGGTCTTCAAACGCAGAACAGTGGTGTAGCAAATTAAGGACATAAAATTATTTATTTAATCACAGTGACTAGTTGAGTTGACGTCTCATGGTCCCTAGAGTACGAAGAAGTAGTTCTCCCGTTTTCGTCTGTTTATTCGCCTGTTTGTCTGCAGATAATCTCAAAAACTACCAGACCAATTGTTGGCAAATTGTATATATATGTTATGAACATCGTATAAATGGTAAAGCGCTTACTAATGTTTTTTTAATCACTCACACCAACGATATGATGACGTCATCACCAAGATTTGCATAGCAAATTTAACTTACATTACATAAAATAACATATCCCGCACAAAATTTTGCATAATAAAACTTATTTAAATTTGATAAAATAATATATTCCTGTACTTGTGATTTAAGAATCCCGTGTTAAGGTTTTACCCTAGACATCCAGATTTTTGGATTTTTTTAAGTTTAATAAAATGTCTTTGTCCTGCCCTTATTTATTGAATTGGTGGTAAGTTTTTACCCTAGATATCCAGATTTTTGAAAAAAAAAAATTAAAATTAAATACCAACATTTCACAATTTAATTTTGCAGTTGGAAAACCGAATGACGGAATCGTGCAAACGTTTTAAGATAATTAGAATCGTAGTAAATCGTTATTCAAAATTTCTCCGTTTATGCTTCGTCCCTTCGAAAATGATGAGGTCATTTTACAATTTTGTCCAATAAATGTTACTTAAATTTTATAAAATAGCATACTCCTATACTTGTGATTTATGAATCCATCTTGAATGTTGATATCCAGATGTTTATAAAAAATGTCAAAATAGTAAAACAGCATTGCATAATTTAGCTTAGGAAGTGGAAACTCTAAATCCTCCCTCCTCTCAAATTGATGACGCCATCGCCAAATTTTCTTCGATACATCCCATCCAAAATATTTTTAGTCCATTCATATGCATTCATATTTTTTTTTACATTATTAGCGGAAAATTAAATTTTATATTTGATCTGTAAGTCGAATAAGTTAATTCTGGAAAAACAGAAATAACTTTCGAAGAAATGGAGCCGAAAATAACTTCTAAGGTCGAAATCTAGAAAAGCATGTCATGTCTTTAGGCAATTTTCCAAGGTGTTTGAAAAATGTTCAAAAATTTCGCAATGGAGGAATATTGAAAAATTTAACTTTGGGAAAAGTTGCCAAAAAATTCACAAAAAATTCTGAATTGTAGACCTCAAAGTAGTAATTCCAAAAATATAAAGATTTTATTGTTCTAGAGCAAGATTTTTGAAACATTCGGTTTGGAAACCAAACTCTTTAATAATCCTAAATATTGCCATATTTCAACTGGTGATGCTGCAAAAGTGGCAGGAATTTTCAAAGAAACGAAGCATAAATTAACTTTTACGGTTTGAATTCTACAACAAAATGTCTAACTAATTTTCAAGGGTGCTCGACAAATGATAAAAAATTTTATAAGCTCCTGAAAAACCGAACTTTTGGAAAAATGTGCTAAAAATCCACAATCGATTCCTGAATATTTGATCTCGACGTATTGATTTTGAAAATATGGCGCGTTTGTGGTCCCAGAACAAAATTTTCGAAATATTCCATTTCCACGTCAAATTTTTTAAAGATCCTAAAATTTCCCACATTTCAGTTCGCGATTCTGGAAAATTGGTAGGATTTTTTGGCGAAATCAAACCGAAAATAACTTCTGAGATCGTAATCTACAAAATCGTGTCATATCTTTAGTCAATTTTCGAAGGTGTTAAAAAATGTTCCAAAATTTCGCAATGGAGGAATAACTATTGAAAAATTTAGCTTTGGGAAAAGTTGCCAAAAAATCCAAAAAAATTCTGAGTTGTAGACCTCAAATTGGTAATTCCAAAAATATAAAGGTTTTATTGTTCTAGAGCAAGATTTTTAAAACATTCGGTTTGGAAGCCAAACTTTTGAATAATCCTAAATACTGCCATATTTCAACTGGTGATTCTGCAAAAGTGGCAGGAATTTTCAAAGAAACGAAGCATAAATTAATTTTTACTATTTGAATTCTACAAGAAAATGTCTAACTAATTTTCAAGGGTGGTCGACAAATGATAAAAAATTTTATAAGCTCCTGAAAAACCGAACTTTTGGAAAAATGTGCTAAAAATCCACAATCGATTCCTGAATATTTGATCTCGACGTATTGATTTCGAAAATATGGCGCGTTTGTGGTCCCAGAACAAAATTTTCGAAATATTCCATTTCCACGTCAAATTTTTTAAAGATCCTAAAATTTCCCACATTTCAGTTCGCGATTCTGGAAAATTGGTAGGATTTTTCGGCGAAATCAAGCCGAAAATAACTTCTGAGGTCGTAATCTACAAAATCGTGTCATATCTTTAGTCAATTTTCGAAGGTGTTAAAAAATGTTCCAAAATTTCGCAATGGACGAATAACTAATGAAAAATTTAGCTTTGGGAAAAGTTGCCAAAAAATCCAAAAAAATTCTGAGTTGTAGACCTCAAATTGGTAATTCCAAAAATATAAAGGTTTTATTGTTCTAGAGCAAGATTTTTAAAACATTCGGTTTGGAAGCCAAACTTTTGAATAATCCTAAATACTGCCATATTTCAACTGGTGATTCTGCAAAAGTGGCAGGAATTTTCAAAGAAACGAAGCATAAATTAATTTTTACTATTTGAATTCTACAAGAAAATGTCTAACTAATTTTCAAGGGTGGTCGACAAATGATAAAAAATTTTATAAGCTCCTGAAAAACCGAGCTTTTGGAAAAATGTGCCAAAAATCCACAATCGATTCCTGAAGATTTGATCTCGACGTGTTGATTTCAAAAATATGGCGCGTTTGTGGTCCCAGAACAAAATTTTCGAAATATTCCATTTCCACGTCAAATTTTTTAAAGATCCTAAAATTTCCCACATTTCAGTTCGGGATTCTGGAAAAGTGGTAGGATTTTTCGGCGAAATCAAGCCGAAAATAACTTCTGAGGTCGTAATCTACAAAATCGTGTCATATCTTTAGTCAATTTTCGAAGGTGTTAAAAAATGTTCCAAAATTTCGCAATGGACGAATAACTAATGAAAAATTTAGCTTTGGGAAAAGTTGCCAAAAAATCCATAAAAAATTCTGAGTTGTAGACGTCAAAGTGGTAATTCCAAAAATATAGAGGTTTTATTGTTCTAGAGCAAGATTTTTGAAACATTCGGTATGGAAACCAAACTTTTTAGTAATCCTAAATATTGCCATATTTCAACTGGTGATTCTGCAAAAGTGGCAGGAATTTTCAAATAAGCGAAGCATAAATTAACTTTTACGGTTTGAATTCTACAACAAAATGTCTAGCTAATTTTCAAGGGTGTCGAAAAATGATAAAAAATTCCATAATCTACTGAAAAACTGAGCTTTTGGAAAAATGTTCTAAAAATCCACAATCAATTCCTGGATATTTGATCTCGACGTATTGATTTCAAAAATATAGCGCGTTTATGGTCCCGGACCACAATTTTGGAAATATTCCATTTGCACGTCAAATTTTTTTAAGGTCCTAAAATTTTTCGCATTTCAGTTCGGGATTCTGGAAAAGTGGTAGAATTTTTCGGCGAAATGAAGCCGAAAATAACTTCTGAGGTCGTAATTTACTAAATCATCTGATACCTTTAGGCAATTTTCGAAGGATTTTGAAAAATTTTCAAAAATTTCACAATGGAAGAATAGTGTAAAATATAGCTTTGGGAAAAGTTACCAAAAAAATCACAAAAAAAATCTGAATTGTAGACCTCAACGTGCTGATTCTAAAAATATAAAGTTTTATTGTTCCAAAGCAAGATTTTTGAAACATTTGGTTTGAAAACCAAATTTTTTAATAATTCTAAATATGTATTACCATATTTCAACTAGAAATTCTGCAGAAGGGTAGAAATTTTCGAAAAAATGAAGCAAAAAATAACTTTTACTATTCGAATGCTACAAGAAAATGTCTAGCTAATTTTCAAGGGTGTCGAAAATGGATAAAAAATTCCATAATCTACTGAAAAACTGAGCTTTTGGAAAAATGTGCTAAAAATCCACAATCAATTCCTGGATATTTGATCTCCACCTGGTGATTTCAAAAATATAGCGCCGTTTATGGTCCAGGACCAAAATTTTGGAAATATTCCATTTCTGCGTCAAATTTTTTAAAATTCCTAAAATTTCCTACATTTCAGTTCGGGATTCTGAAAAAGGGTCGGGATTTTTCGGGAATCTATATAAATCGTAAGAACGTATCTAAAATTTCACAACTGTTAAATCAGTAGTTTCAGAGTAATAAAGGAGTCAGAAAAAAATTTAAAACAAAAATATAACTGAATATGTGGCAGCAAAACAAGCAACAATAAATTAAAAAAAAAATGTTATTCGACAGAAACATCGACAAAAAAGTGACTATAACTTTTGAAACTTTACACCGAAAAAACGGGATTTGTTTGGCTGTTCACTTCAGGGGCGGGGGAAGTTCTGTCGAAATAATTTTTAGCCAATTTTTTTGTACTGTCTTCTCTATAAGTGAATTTTAACATTTTAGAGGAAACATAGTTTTAGACCTCTTCATTAAGTAGGTGTTAAAACACTGGTAACACTGATGAAGAAGTCACCATAAAACGCCCTTAACGTTACGAATAGCGCCTCTATGTCTACAGTACGCAAGTGCTCATCAACGATTATATTAGCACATAAAAGGCACAATTTGGATTCTCCGCGAATAAAAATCGGAGACGTTCCACCTCAGTCAGTGCTTTCTCGAGCTCGACAAGAGACAGCCGATATAAATCTTTTTTGACTTGTCTTTTCCGCTCTCCTTGAAAGGACAAATAAAAATCAATGCGAAAGGTTTGTATGCTAAAATATTCTAAGTAGAATCGGTGCCCATTCAAATCCAGCGGATCGGTAAATTATTAGGACATCACAAAGACGTAAATATTGCATAATAAAAGGGCTCTTTCTCCTCGTCTGTGTTTACGAGGGAACTAACGAAGAGTCGTTCGAACGTACTTACAAAATGCCCATTTTATGGATTCGACTAAGCGATCATAAACTTGGATTTGAGAATTTGTCTCTGGCGGACGTTCGATTCCTGTTATTAAAGGTTTTCAGAGCTTTCAGACCGGGATTGGCTTTGTGGGCGGCTGTGTAATAAAATGAAACCAGAACGTTAACTCAGTAAATTAAATATAATTTTTTCTTAGTGGAGCAAACTAATTAGGTTTTTACCTGGGGAGAGCTCGAGGCTGTGGCTATTTTTGCAGGTGGGTTTGTTTGCGCTACACTAGAAGGGAGAAGTTCGGTTATTAGTTTTCAGAAGTTTAATGAAAGGTTATTACGTCAATTAAGCAATCACGATTTAATTAATTACTCTCGGACACGCTCTAAAAATAACTAAAGAATTTAATCAAAGTTTATTGCAGACTCACATGGTATGGATATCAGTTGCATGTTTTTCTTCAGAGATTTCAGCACTCTTATAAAATCTGTGATTTTCGCCGCATTAAACTTTTTGTTCCCCGCCTGGCGCGCCATCAAATATTAAATTATTAGGGAACGTAAATTATTCAAGTGATCTCCAGAGTAAACGGCTCTCCTGTAAGTAAGATAAACCACTAGAAAAAGTTCCTAAGCTTCCGTAATACGTTCTTAAGAGTTTATCACCCATTAAAAACTCGGCGTTATGTTGAATGTGACAAGAGCACAATTATTTCCATAGATTCACAAAAGAGCCACCCTTTGAATCGGTCTGGCGAAACCATAAATTCACCACCCTGCGACTTTCAAGTGGCATAAAATAAATTGAATATATCACGAAGGACTTTCAGAGTAAGCAATGTAGTGTTGGTTTCTTGAAATAATTTACGATAATTGAATGATTAAGTTGCTTTTAAGCAGGAAACCGCATTTGACGCCACGATTTTGTTCGTACAATTGCCACAATTTATAGGGAGCGGCTTCTTAACGGCTTCGCAGCTCGTTTCCAATAAAATTTAACTATTTTGTTGCGTGCACTTCGGGGAGGAATTTTTGCGGTAATTGCTTAACAAATTAACTCTCGTTCGTCGACTTCTAGCCACTTAATTGCTATGCAATGTGGCGGTGCATAGCGGAATATTTGGAGTGGAAATTAAGGAAAAGTTACTCCCACAAATGTAAACGCACGCGTGTACACTGCGGGATCCAGGAGTTTGGCTTGTAAATATTGAAGGAAGGAGTTAACTTTTTTTATATTAGTAAGCCGCGGTGCGATGGGATGTTTTCTGCAAAAAGGTAAAAGCTTTGTAAGCTTAGATGCAACATTGACTTTGCACTTTTCTTGTCGGTTCTTTCTGAATTTAAAATGACACAAGTGACTGCTGAACAGGCGAAACACAACTTTATATTTGAACGTGTTAAAGCTTAGATAAATTGCATTTGCAATTCTTTTCAAACTGACTTTTTTACGCTCTTCGTTGATTACCGATTACCGTATTAACTTTTAACTCTTTTTTCTATAATAAAGGCTTTCCAATTTGTAAATTGAAAGGTCACAGATGCTTTGTCTTTGGAACGTAAATGTTGCGGAAGTGATTAAACGGAAAATTAGGCCTTGTGACAAGGTAACAAACAGGCGATAATTTAAGAACTGCATTTACTCACAAGATATAAAGGGCCGACCATTAATTAACACGAATTAAACTGAGAAAGGGTAAATACAAATAAAAAAACGTTTTTATGAGTCAACTGGGTGGTGTTACAAGGTTTTGTTAAAATAAACATAATATGAACTGAAAAATCCAATCGTCTGTTTGTAGTTATTTCTTGGAGGAATTCGACACCTACTGTATTGATCTCGATTATGTATTGTATGAATTTTTCTTAATCATGTAGGTACACAAAAGTGGTTATTTGACGTTGCAACTACTTAGTGTAGCCCTAAGGCACGGAGCACGCTTGCTTTATTTTTAGCGTTTATTTGTGGAGGTTTTCCCACAGGATTCAACACCCACTGCATTTTACCTCAGAACGTTGACGTTTTCTTTAATAATTGGGGACCTATGACATTCTGCCTGGGCGTAGTGTGTATTAAGCATACAGCTGCAAGGAAACACGTAGGCGAACATCACCAACAAGAAATTACGGCGGCGGCGTCATTTGCTAAGAAAATGGGAAACCCAACTTCAAGAGATCTTTTGCTAACACTAGAATAAGGGTGATTTATATCAAGGGTCTTTATTTAAAGAAAATTTTACCACAAGTAGGATGAAACTGTTGTTTGGTTTTGTAGTTTTGCAAAATTTTAATTTTAATATCATCATGATAGGCAAACGCAAAATTTGTAACAAATTAGAAACAACGGATTGTAGGATTCGGTGTTATCGATTTCACATTAATGTCCAATATCCAGCTTGTCTGTTAACGACTATGTTGGGTCTTGCTTTCTGCTATTAAATTTTCTTGAGGGGACAATTACGAAGTTCATTTAGATCGACAATAGGAGATACAATCTTTATCGAGACGAGGTCTGCAGAGTACAGATTTAATGAAATTCGAACAGTTCTTGAACATGTGAGTCTTAGAGATAATATCAGGACCGATACCGAAAAAAACAAACGGAGTTAATGTTTTTAAATCAGGTTATTTTGGTATATGAAGATAGAGTTTTCGATAGAACGGCTGAAATTGAAGAATAATAGGAAGCAGTGCGACGCCAATGGGTTTTCTAGTATGTGTGTCGATGATGGGTGACAGCGGACCGGCGGCGATCGCATAAAGACAAGCCTGTAGCGGGTTGCCGGAAGTCTCGATTGCGGGGTCCAGAAAAACCTCGAAGCCGCGTTCGCGAACAATCCAGAAAAATGTATGGGTTTAAATAAAGGTCATCTTCGGGAACAAGTCCCAGTCAACATTGGGAGAAGTAGAGTCTTGTCAAATTCATTCCAGTCGAGTCGGAATTATTCTGTACATAATGGCTGTATAGTTAGTCATGTACATAGTACAACTGAGAAATAAATTGTTGAGTTTTATCCACGCCGATTTTAAAGAGAGACCTACTTCCTTATATTTTATTACAATACCTCCCTATTTTATATTCGCCAAGAAAAATGGAGAAACTATTTAAAATAAGGACATAAAAATTGACGTCGTTTGTCAAAATTAACAAAGATTTCTTGCAACGATTGATTTTTTAAAAACCACATTTTTCAAGTTATTTGTTTAAGAATTTAAATTTAATTTACTAAAAAATATGACCATCGTGCCCTTTCATATAGTGAGAAGCACCGTTTTTTCATTTGAATCTAACTCGAGTTGATTACGAAAGTTTTTTAATAAAATAATTTAAACATTATTCATGAAATATAGTAAAGAACGTTAAAAAAAATAAAGATTGATAAATATAAAATTTATGAAAATGTAAATAGGATCCATCAAAAAATGTTCTCATTCAACTCTTGGTAGGGATGATTAGATAAAATTTAGTTAGGGTTTCACCATCTGTGCGATATTCCTAAAATAAACCTAAAATTTCACAGCAAAAAAATATTTAAAACCCGCGAAAATTTCAAAATTTGGCCTTGAACTGTGGCTGCCATCAAAACTGCAATCCTACGTTGTGTGTTTTTTAAAGCGAAATGCGTTCAAATGCAAAGTGATGACCCCAAGGATGGAAAAGTGCCCCTAAATAAAACACAACATAAAAAAAGTTGTGACCAGATTCAAAAGTAATTAGCTCAGAAAATGAAATGTTCAGGATCAATTCAAATATTTGAATATCAAAAATCTAAAAACACAAAGGAACACAGAAATCTCGGTTACGGGATCGATGGCTCTTATTTAGGTTCTGAGGGTTACGTTTCGCAAGCTACTATACATATTCAGCCTGGCACCGCAAAAATCTGTTACATAATTAACCGCCACATCCACTAACCTTACGGATCACCGGATCACCCACTTTTGAGTTCCGGTAGTTGAGGTAGTAGGTACCCCAACAAGAATTTAAAGAAAATTACTAGGCAAATTTGCTTAAAAAATCCCCTCGGCCAATATTGCCGAAACTGACTCGTCTATTTGTTGACAAAAAAACATACACGTGATGATCTAAAGTTAGAAAAAATGTTCGCGTCAACATCTGTATTTGACCGTATTAATCTGAAATTTGTGCTTCCGACGTTATGGTGGTGGTTTAATAAATTACTGAGGATAAATTATTTGTATATTCGAGGTAGTAATTAAATCAGAATGCATTCGTAGGATTTCCTCGTAAACCGAAACCCCACATCACTTACAAACAAAAAACACATATTAAATACGATCAAAATCACAATAAACTGGTCTCGGAAACGCTGCGCTCTAGAGCGGCAACGTTGAGAATAAATGTTCAAATTCAAGCCGCAAAAATAATAATTATTATTAAAACTTGCAAAAAAATAATTAGACTTAAATTATGTATTATACCTTAAAAATTAATGCCATCCCATTTTTTTGAGTGTACGAGGATATTAATTTGAATGATGGAAATTTCTAAGTTAAAAAGTAAGTTCTCTCTGTTCCATATTAAGTGTCCTAAAATAAGTGGCCGCTTTCTAAAAAAAAAATTTTTTTTTTGTTTAATAAAGGGGAAAGTGTATTTTTTATTCACGAATAGGCTTTGATAAAATATTCAAATTTTCTGATAATAAATGACTTGAAACTAAATAATTGAAATTCTTTGTAAAAATGTTGAATTGTATTTTCAGTGTGTTCATATATATTTATAGGGCTGTTCTGAATCAATCAAGAAAACGTCAAAAAGAGACTCTTCAGAATCGATTTTTCCATTTTTTCTTGACTTTACATCTGGCTTTATTAAACTTTGCAAAAAAAGTGCCGTCTTCGATGCCAAATTCGACTTATTTTTCGTTGAAACCGAACATAGAATTGCATGATTCCGCGCTTAATATTCCCATTTACACTCCAAGAAGAAAGTGATACATACCCTGACGAGTTTCTTGTGTTAAATTCGATTTTTTTGTTTGAATTGTGGCAACTGGTTTTATTTTCAGGTCCATATTGGCCACACCGGTATTTTGAATAAAATCTCTCTAAATTTTTAAATTTGTTTACAAACTAAGAATTATTGTTACCAAAACAGACACCTTCATAGCCCTTTTTGGTATTAAAATGTTAAATTTGACTTCATTTTTAAAAATGAAGGTAATATTTAGCAAAATATTGAAGTCGGACACTTATTTTGAGACAAAGGAAGTAAAAGTTTAATAAAAATATCCAGAAAGTTTGATATAACGTGATAAAAAGAAGAACTGAACCCCGAATAAGTGAATTTCCCGACACGTGGTTTATATGAATATTTCATGATTGTTAAATTGTATTAAAACATGGGACAGTTATAAACTCTAACATGAACTCTGAATTTACAATCAAACAAAAATAATACGACGTTTGACAAAATCGTCAAGATTTTATATTAAAAGATTAATAATTATTAAATACGGACAATTTTTAAGAAACCGAAAGTGTGTTTAGCAGAATAATGTAATGAACTAAAATCTCCCAACAACGGACCCTCTCAACGGCGGACGCGGACAGTAAAATTTGGTACCATTTTATATATTCCGTAGAAATTTACCTCTACACAACGGAGGGCTTTATTTGTGACCAGCTCAGGCACTGTTAGCGGATTAACAAATTTTGAGTACCTCCCGCGGTACCCAATTATGACATATTAATGGTTTTCTCGTTATTCCATTTAATACATTGTAGGGTTATCGGTTTTCCCAAAAATGAATTTTGAAATTGCATGATTTGTCTTTTTTTTTTTTCTTCTTAATGTACATATTCTTCATAACAAGAGACTGAAAACATTTTTAAAAAGGTAAACTTGACTTTCTTTTTTACTTAATACACTTAGTTTTCTTTGAACAACACCATCACTTAAAAACATGGTAATTTTTCGTAGCAAAAAAGGGATTTTGCAATTAAACTCCGCCCCCCTTGCTCACGACGAACAAAGAAAAATCGCCACAATTGAGACGGGGCGGGTGGGCGGGGCTTATGTTTTTTCTCTTTTTTGTCTTCTTAATGTACATATTCTTTATAACAAGAGACTGAAACATTTTTAGAATGGTAAATTTTAACCTCCACATTTCTGTTGCGCGTAGGGGTTGGCAATTTAAACAGTTTGGGCAGTATACCAATTTATTGACGAAGAATGTCTTTGGTACGGGTGTTGGTTACAATTATTCCCTATGCTATTCGGTTGCTAATGTACTAATCGTGTACTACTCGGTTACAACTAATTCTCTTCAGGTGCGAGCCAAAAGTTATCTATTGACAACTATAGTCATGTGACCGGCCATAATTGCGGAGTAATGGCATGAACTCCTTAATTTTGATTACACCGATACTTAGCAATCGTGGAAATGGAAATGCAACTCAGCTGAAACTTCGGACTCGCTTCCTACCCAACTACACATGCACATGCTGCCGTAGCAACCTCAATTAAACAGGATATTTCTCAACATATTTCCCGCCCACCCACCCTCATCTCAATTGTGATGACATTTTTATTCGCCGTGAGTCCAGGGGCGTAGCTTAATTGCAAAATGCGTATTTCTCTGCAATAAACACCATGTAAAACATGTTTTAAAGTATGATGTTGAAAGAAAGTTATTTATGTTAAGAAAAAAAAAAAAAGTAAAAAATAGCAAAACTCAGTGGAACTTCATAAATTTACATCACAGAAAAAGGACGAAATTACAGAATAAAACGAACTAACCTTAGCTAAAAATATTGCGAAAGGTGCTATTAGTTCCAAAATGTTAAATCCTCTCAAATGATTACCGCCAGCACTCTACCAGTAATTCATTATTTGCTTAAATTCTTAAATCTGCCAAGTTTTTTGGAATTCGATAAGCTTCTTATTGTTAGGTAATCGCAAATATGTTGGGAATTTCCTAATTTCACTTAAGTGAAAAAGTATAAACCTGTCTTGAGATAATCTCACATAACATAATTGATGTATGTATACTGTGATGTATCAAATAGATTTTCGACATATGTATACAACAAATATATTTATTTTTTTATCAATCTCTCTCCAGCGGACACCTCTCAACAACGGACACTTTCTGAGTCACCATAGCTAGACAATCTTCCCCAACTGAAGATCTCTACACATGGTTGCCTAAGTTTGAGCGACTTTTTGTTTCTAATTTATATTATTGAGCTTTCGCGGCGTTGCTTTTTTTTCTCAGCGCGAAATTTTAATTCAAACCAGGACACCACCACTTTGCATAAAAAATCGACAATAAAAGACAGAGGACAACAAAGACAGTCAAACGGTAACGAGGACCCTACTTTTTCATATTCTAAGAGGTATGAAATGTGCAATTCTTCCCTAGTTTATGTTCGAAAATAAAATATGAAAAAACTATTTAAATAAAGACAAAAATTAACGTTAAATGTCATAATAATAGAACATTTTTCAAGATATTGGTTTAAGATAATTTAATTAACTTCAAAAATTTGGTCGTCATACCCTTTCATCAGTGAGAAGCACCTCTTTCTGTATTTAAATTTAGTTTGATTTTAATTATAAAAGTTTTGCAACGTGTATAAAATGTATAAATATTCATAAAAATCGAACATTTTTTGACACAGCTCAAAAAATTCAAGCTTCGAGTATCTATAATAGAAGAAACTTAGATAAAATTAAAACTCTTACAGTTTTAACACCTCTAAATTGAAAATTGATAAAAATTGTATATTGAACTTTATTACCAACACTGAAAAAGTTAATTTGACACCTCTTCATTCCACTGATACCGCTCTTGCAGGTGCACTGAAAAGACTTTCAGCGCAGCCTGAGTTAAAGCACTGCCTCTGTCAGAACGATCAGATTCATTTTTTCGTTTAGCACGAGTGGCTGCATACTCTCCGCGCACAGAAGAGTTTTTAAAGGGCCGGAGATCAAAGAGTGAAGCACGAAGGATGTTGATTTTCAATCAGGAACACTGGTAGAATTCCTCTGCGATGAGTTCAAACAGACTAGGGGAGGTACACTTGAAAACCTAGCGGGAAAATAATCTTGTTCGTATTGTTAATCTAAAATTGGAAATTCAAAAAGCGCCAAAGCGAATACATTTATTTTACATATGTTGTGCTATTGGCTTTGATTCCGTCGATTCTGAACCTCGTAGCGAACAATGCATAATTTATGAGCTGTTTCACAGAAGTTAATGGTAATTAGCGAATGTTTAATATTCATTTTCTGTTTATAGTAACTGTGCATAACACTACGTACATTAAGTGGTGGTCGAGGTTTGCTAATATCCGAGATTGCAAAAATGGGTATTTTTAAACTTTTAGTGTAAACTGTGTTTGGGCGGTGTATGTCGCTACGGGAGTCCATGAAAGCGAAATCTTTTAACCGCATCTCTCCATTTGAATTTTGCCAACTTCGGCGTCGGATAATACATTTATGACCGAAATAATCGCAAGGATTTGTGGCGGTCAGGCCTTTTGTTCATAATTCAGGGAAATTTCGAGAGTCGTCTTTGAAGGGATCAGAGCGGGATTCGGTGTTTGTGCTTTACATTCCACATGTAATAAAAATGGAAGACGTTCCTTGAACGAGGATATTGTTCCTAATCCAACGACCCTCCTTTATTTGAATTCCCTGCGTGTTATGACAAACACTAACTTAAAAAATCCTACAAAACAACAAGATATTGCTATCTGGGAAGCCTGAAACAAATTAAAAGCGGATGTAAAATATGGTACTTGCGTCTGGAATAGCAAAGATATACGAGATGTTTTATAGAGAGTTATGATCGGATTGCAGATTTTTAATTTCGCCGGGATCCGCCTTCGGATTTTATTTATTTCCGGATGTCAGCTGAGTCTAAGCCACTTACAAGAGTTTTCTCAAATTAATGGCCATTTTTTACGGCGCGAGGAATAAATCTTGAATTATAAACGCGACATCAACGGTGGCCGACGTCTGCGTCGAGCTGCCAAGATTCAAATTAAATTTTTTTATTAAAACTTTATTGTTGATGTTTTTTAGATTTATTACTGTTTATATATAATTTTAAAAAATTACGTTTCGCGCGTCGTCACCAAGCTGACTGCCTGAAAAATGCCCCTTTTAATCAATCTTAATTATATTTGCCGACGTTTTCTCGCTCAAGTGTTTTTATTTTGCGGAAGTCATATTAAGCGCTTCGTGGATTCGCTTAAGTTAATTTACGCCTCTTGGCACGGCGAATATGTAAATTAAAAACACAACTCCCTTCAGTGATTTGTGGCAGGTATTCGTTGTGCAATCAGCGATAAATAACGCTACTAAGAAAAATGTTTTAGTTGCGAACTGTCATAAACTAATCAACTTTATTTATAGAAGTTTTTATCTAAAACTTTTACTGAAGACTTTTTAAAGGCCGGCGCCAGAACAATATTTTTTTCAGATCGGCTAAAGCTTTCTAATAAATTAATATGTCACGTCGGAGCTTTCAACTCGCGCAAAAAATCAAACTGTAAACTGGTGTGATGTTATTCGGCACTCCTGTTAATTAAGCTCACTTGTAAATCATGTTTTTTTCCAGAGATCGACGCCATGATTTGTTCTGTAGCGCAAAAATAGAAATATCGCCATTTGAGCTTAAAGCTGCGCGTTATGTTCTTTCGGATTAGATTTCAAATGTGTATCGATGTTTTTTAATTAATCGCAAGTTTTTGTATGTTTCGGTCTGCGTCAAACGTAAAGCTTCAGATTTATTCTTTCATCAGCGAATGTTTTCGAGCTTACATTTTTGTATTTTATTTTACGAATGGAATATAACTCACAACTTTATTCTACTGTCGGTTATATAATCTTCTTATATGACCCCATAAAAGCATTATATGGCTCTAGACACAAAAAGGATTTTCAAATATCACCCTAAAAATTATGTCATAATTAAAATTGGCGGCTATTACATCAAAACCCCTGTAGCTGGTACATATTTGTTACTGAGAAAGCCTCGATTTTTCAGAGCATTGATTTTTGTGTTCAAGAAAGTGTAACGCAATTATTTTTAGACCACTATACTGTATTTTAACTAAATTTATTTACTGAATAAATGAAATTATTCGATGAATGAGGTTATTATCATAGTTGCCTCAAACTACTTTATTATTATATTGCGATGGAATTATTATTTTAACAGCGTTATCGTGTATTTGCCGGAAATGCATATCCAGAAATAAATGGGGGAAAGCGCTCAAAAATAAACTAACTCGTAAATTTCGCTTGCATTACAGCAGTTTTAAAATAAATTTACAAAAGTAGTAATGAATGAAGTGATAACTAATTTATTATTGAATGGACAAACTGTTTCCATTTATCAAGTTTCAGGAATGTAGCACACAGTATTTATAGCCTCCGCTAAAGTACAACTAAATGTACTCTTAACGATTATTTTACGTTAGTCTCTAACTTCCTGCACAGTGTTTTGATTCCGACATTTTCCCAGATTTATTGCAGTCTAACACAAGCATCAGTGAAGTCGAGAAGCACCGAATCCGGCTTAAAACTTTTTTAATGGATTAAGACCAGAACTTGCAGACATCAATAAATTAATTTGGAATTATTTAATTATGGCGATTTTGACTAATTGGAGAAACTTTTTGATATATATACGCAGTACATTATCCAACTTTCCGGAATTTAATCATAAGACGCTGCACATAAGCTCGAAGTTTGTTATTATTAAAGCGGGGATTCGGGAATCGCGAATATTGTTAGCTGCATTTAGGTCTGACCTGGATAAAAAGCGTGTAAGTTTTTCTCGTATCGTACTGTTGGGGTTGAAAAATCTCCGTTTTTGTATGCATCCCCAATTCCAGTCGACAAAAACGTGTCCGCAGTTCACAAATGTACATTTCGCAGCAAATATTTGCCGTACACAAAAAGCAAGTTTTTCGTGTTTTGAGCTGCATTTGCGTGCGATGACGGGAGGGTAGTAGAAATATTTAGTAGGATGGAGTAATTAAGTGATATTTGTAACTTTGGGTACAAATTTGTTGACTGACTGTCAAAGGAATATCAAATTGAGATTAGGGGATCAATGGCATCAAAAATGCTCTTTGCATGCGCAAACATCAAGGAATTGAAAGTCGCAAGTTAAACTCCTGTTTTTATTTGTGTGCAGTCAAAATGAAAGCTCAAACTTTTCAAAGTGCTTTTTCTTCCTATCTTCATCTTTATTCAACCAGGGATGTTTATATTACTTTTATACTTTTCTCTAAATCAGTTTTGCTCAAAGTAGAAAATGCTCTTAATGCAGTTGACAGTTGCAACTTGATAGAGTCATTTTGATAAATACGTAAATCCATATTTCCTTCGCTTTTAATAGAATTTACCAGTTTGATAATCTCCAAACTACCAAATTTTAAGTATACCTAGGTAATAAAAAAATTGCTCACATTAACACAAAATATCGTTAGGTCAGTTCAGGTTGGATTAGGTCAAGACAAGTTTTAAGGTTAAAATTTTGATTAAAAATTCCAACCATAATTTGAGTGACTATTTTCTCCACAAAATTTCTGACATTACTCTTTATAATAGAAATATGCGCACTAGGTTTCGATAAGAAAAAAAACTAACATCGATTCACATTCGAATTTATTTCATTTATGTCTCAATGATAATAATGTGATCTTAAAAAAATATTTTCTCAAAAATAAGGGGAAACTCAAGATATTTTGTACTTGAACAAATATTGGTTTCATATTTTAAAAATTTTTAATTAATGTTGATTATTGGAAGAGATATCCTGAGTTCGATTACATAAGATATTCTCTTCTTGAAATTTTGAAAATCTGTTCAGATTACGATCGTTCTAATAAAAAAAAAATGTTAACAAATGAAGCATACAAATGCAACTACAAGAAACAGAAAACATAATGAAAAGGCCTAGATTGTCCTCAGAAGGTTAACATCATTACGACATTTAAAGTCAATTGCCTAAAAGGCGTCAGATTTTATGTGAAACTAATTTTTAATTCAGTGTTTGAGTATAGTATATTTTGTTACATTCGAATTTAGTATCTTACAAAGGAAAATATTTTTTATAATCTATTTCTTAGTATCCCATGAAGCACGGAAAATTATGAAAATTAATTTTGTAAAATATTATTTTTTATGATAAACCCCATAAGTTGAAAAAATATAGATATTCGCTCACCTGCCCTCTATTTCCTCTAGAAAGTATATAATTTTCCACAATCAGTTTTCTCTTAGCGAGTACTACTCCCGCCCACCCACCCTCTATTTTCTTAGAGAGCATGTCATTTGCCACAATCAGTCTTATCTGAGCAAGCACTAACCCCGCCCACCCACCTTTTATTTTCTTAAAGAGTATATTATTTAGTAAAATCAGTGTTATCTTGACAAGTACTAGCCCCACCCACTCGCCCTCTATTTTCTTGGATTTGCCACAGTCAGTCTTATCTTAGCAAGTGATTATTTTCTCAAAAATCGGAATGCCAAAGGGCGGATTCATAAACCACAATTACAGAAGTATGTTATTTTGTAATATTTCAGGTATTATACACAATTTTGACATGTCATCGAAGTGTTAATGAGGATGTTTATACAAATGTTAGTTAGCGTTTTACCATCTGGACGATATTTTTAACATACCTATAGAATATAAGATAGGACAACAATCGGTCTTGTAGTTTCGGAGATTATCTGCCCAAAAAAATCGACACAGCCAGACAGACAGTCGATGGACAGACGATAGACAAACGACTCAGACAGCAGACAGGTGAAAACGGAACTCTATTGGTTATGAAACATCGAGAAAATATTAAAGTAGCCATTCGTTCGAGGGACCGTATTACAATACTTCTATTTCTTACACTCGGGAAGTAAAAACAATATTACTAGTTACTATAGTACTTCTAAAGATATTTGGAAACAGAGTTAATCCCCATAAAAGTACCTGAGTAAAATCCGGCCCACATGCAATGAAGTGCAAAATTCTGACCATTTATATCCAGCTGAGAGTGCAATAAAAGTATTTAACTCTGTTTCCAAATATCTTTAGAAATACTTTACTCCCAGTTTTAACTATTTGTATTTGGTTTCCTCTTATTATGGTAAAAACATTAAAGTCACGAATTCTGTATAGATATAGAGTGAAAAATATTGTATTTAATAACAAATGTTCAGCTAAGATTGTCAGCGATATCATTTTCAAGATATCGATTTTTATTTTAGCAACTGAGAATACGTAGTTTGTGAAAGTTTAAATTTCCGGTATTCGTTTTTCTGTATCAACTTCTGTCTTATTAGGCAAAGAACTGGAAAACGAGCATTAAAATTTGGTTATTCATCATCCTTTCCGCCCCTTGCCAATGTCATTTCAAATATTTATTGAATACATTTTTACTGAAACTCAATATACTTTTATTTATTTAACATCCGAAACGATTTATTTAAGAAACAACTTTATTAACATGAAATTTTGAAAAGTTTTACACTGTACGTGTTAGAGTCGGTGTATTTAACTATGTCAAAAATTTAATATATTAT
Source organism: Zophobas morio (assembly GCF_036711695.1). Lineage (NCBI taxonomy): Eukaryota > Metazoa > Arthropoda > Insecta > Coleoptera > Tenebrionidae > Zophobas > Zophobas morio. The sequence goes on along the minus strand of NW_026972110.1, from coordinate 19,073,657 downwards.
ATATTATTAAATCTTTATTATTTGTGAGTGAGACATTGTGTATACAAATTTTACACTATTACCAACCTTCTAGTGCAATACACCAATATTTTTTGAGTGCTCAATTCTGTTGTTTAACTGTCTAACACAGATTAGGTGTTTCTTCCAAAAAATACAAGCTTAAAATTAAATAAAGTAGTCTGACTTTTCCTCAAAACATTTTTCAATTTTATGCATTATTTTAGCACCACACACTGAATATAATTAGAAAATTGATTCCAATAATAGCAATTCATTATCTAGAAACAACAAAAGATAAAGTTATAATTTTCAAGAGTAAACCAATTTTTTTAAATATACGTGTAGACAGTGCCAACTCAAAAATTTCGTATTAGGTTGTTTTGGGACTGAAAAACAAAACATTCTGTATAAATGAAAATAATTTTGCTATATGCAGCTCAAAATATCATACAACTTTGATCCTTGACTATTTTTAAATCTAAGATTTAAAATAAAGTAAAAAGTGGTCCCGCCCACCGCCCCTCCTACTCGGTTTTGATCACTGATTGTGTTTGTTTTGGGATAAATATATCTAAGATTGCAATTTTTCTCTTAATAAAATATATTTCCTACTAAATTTAAATTTTTGAACGACTTTCTCGTCAGCGTGTACAGTTAAATAATAAAAAATCAAGTAGACACAATGAGATGTAATAACAAACACCGCCTCTCATTTTCGAGCCAATGAAATGATTTATTAAGGTGGAGCTTCTGCGTGCGGGAGGAGCATTAGCAATTTTGTATTTTAAATATGATTTCTGGCGTCTGGTATACTTACTTAACACTAGTTTAATACTTTCAAAATACTTTTTTCGACAATTAATCAATTTTCTCACCAACGGTTTAACGGATTTGCCTTAGATTCTTCTAAAATAATAATGTTATTAATTAACAGTATTAAGAGTAGTCACCAGAATGAAAAGTGGGTGGGTGGGCGAGGTCATTCCTTACTTATAAAAGACTTAGTTAGGAAAATTAAACTTAGCCCCGCCCACCATCCGTCCGTCCTCTTTTTTTTTCTTCTGATAAAAGAAATCAATTTTTTATACCAGAAATTACTTTTCCTTTTTCATCGAAAAAGATTACGATTAACGCTTTTTTACGTTTTCCACATCCTAGATTCTATTAGTTTCCACTCCCATTCGACAGAAAAATATAATTAGTCCGGCCCACCCCACCCTCCCCGCCTCCGTTTCAGTGATTTATTTTATGTGGTCCGAATGAAAGCTGAAGCTTATATTGAACAGAAATAAAATCGTTAAATTGAAAAGAGCGCAGGTGAGCAAAACAAAACTGATTTTAGCAAATGATAGAACCTCTAAGGAAATAAAGGGTGGGTGGGCGGGGCTATTACTTACCAGATAAGAGTGATTTGGGCAAATAAAATATTAAAAGTCCAAGTAAAAACATTAATTTCGCAATTCTGATTTATTTTAATGAACTGCATTGTATAATAGACAGTTAAACAAGTAGCACAACGTCAATTTTTACTGTTGACGGTTTTCGTTTTTGACGATTTTTATCAGAATTTTAGATTTTAAATTAAATTCACATTAAAACAACACAAATACCGAGTTAATTCTTCAATGTTGAAGTTTAATTTTTCCTAAAATTTTTTTCAGAGGTTTTTTAAGCATTTTTTTTTGAGTGGCATCCAGGAAATACATAATTTTTTATAACCCTGTATATTTTTTATGATACTATTAACTATATTAAACAAATTATACATCATCCTATAAAATTTCCACTTATTCTTTGATAAACAGGCTCCAAAACTACTGTACATTTTATAGGCATTTTATAAATCTCGCATACACCCTAAAGCGCTAAGTTTAATTTTATAAATTAAAAAAAAAACCTACTTTATTAGCGCGATATTTTGAAAACTGTTACACTGTACGTGTTAAAGTTGATGTATTTAACCCTGCAAAAAATTATTAATTCTATACTATTTGTCAGGAGAGACATTGTGTATAAAAATGTTTACATATTTTGTGAAATATCCTTAAAGGGTAGGTATCTGTAATAATTAACTAAATAATTCGTCGCCTCCATTTTTAAAAATTTGTCGTCCCTGACATTTTTCTGGTGCATCCAGGATGCGAAAGTCGACAAAATCGATCCAGAATTGTCTATATCTGTCCAGAGGGTGGGTATTTTATCGAAAATTTTCTTCAGACCACAATTTTCATATGTAATATAATTTGAAATAACAAAGAAAAATTACCAAGACAGTAAGATTTCTCAAAGTGATCCAGATTTTCCCATAATCGATTTGAAAAGGTTACTGAATTTATCTCAGCACTACTCATATGTGCTTATTTTTTGTGTTAACTCTTCAAATAACAAAGAAAAACCAGCATTTGTCTTGTTTTACACAGTTTTACTAAGAATCCAAAATTAACAAAATCTATACAGAGATATACCCACTTAGCGAAAATTTTTTTAAATTCACGAATCTGTTTTTTTTGTAATATAAGTTATAATAATAAAGAAAAACTCCTGTTTATTTAGTGCATTCACCAACTCATCGTATTCACCGAGAAATTAAAGTTGCTCAAATTGATCCAAATTTTCCCATAATCGATTCAAAGAGGTCTCCTCTTTAGAGAAAATTTTCTCGGACATACAAATATGTATATATTTTTGTAAGATCTCTTCAAATAACAAAGAAAAATTTTCATTTTTCTGGTACATCCATCATTTTTACTGAAATGCTAAAGTTTACCAAATCTATCCAGAGTTGCCCAATCGACCCAAAAAGGTGTCTACTTTATCTAAAATTTCCAACTGTTTTCAAGTTCAAAAACGGCAACCTAATAACAATCTAACCACTTCCACTTAAATAAATTGAGGGTAATTGTAATAGTTAACATAATTTTTTTAGTTAAAAATTCTATAACAGCAAAAAGAAGTAAAAGGTACACAAAGAAAACAGATACCTTGTAAAGAGCAGCGAACCTGGTGAAAGTTCGACGATTTTTAATAATTCATTCACTAAAGTCAGTGTTATTCATTTTTATTTTCATTTTTCAGTTATTTTATCCGTAGTTGAAATTCATATTACTTAAGAAAATTAAAAGCGTTTGAGAATGGTCATAATATATTACTCCAAGTTAGTTATTTTAAGCCGAAACTCAATCTTCGTGAGTTCCTTTAAATATAAAGAGTGCTGATTATAGTCCACATTAATGCAAACTGTCTCTTTTTCCAGCTCGAACTAAGAATTTCTCTTTAAGTTAATATAACTAGGTTATGAATCTTATAAGTCCGCTGTATCAGCCACTCGAGCCTTGCTTAAAATTCCGCGGAGTTCAACATTTCCATTCATTTTACAGAAGAGTATTGATTGAATGTAAGGGATATGAGAGATGAATAGCATAAATTTAAATAGCTCCGGCATAAATGAATTTCACTTGAAAAATTTTATCGCACAATTTGTGCATACAGGAACGTATTCTCAACCTCCACACGCATGACCCATCACATTACCGTAATAAGACAAATTTTCTCAAAAACCCATCCAGATTAAACTGCTCGATATATTTCTGCTGGCTAGATCTTTTTTCCTAATGGCTTTGGAGTTTCCCTTCTCCAAAAACAAACCTAGCAGGAATTCCATGCTTTGAACTTAACCAGCTGATTTATGTGTGAGTCGTCGAGTTTCCGAACAAAATGTTTGTCTGCTGTTTCACTTAAATGTGCGCAGATTGAGACAGCAGATTAACATGAATTATGTAGCGGTGATTCCAGGACCGTATTAGTATATCGGGCGAATCGTAACTAATTGATGACGTAATTCAGCAGCCATTTAAATGCTAATTGCGGACATGTCGACCCGAACAGCGGAAAATGTTATGCGCTACGATTTATCTAGAACGTAATGGAGAGAAAGCAGTTTCTGAGAGATCTCGAGATATGTAAACTCACACCCTCCATAAGAGAAAAAATAAAAATGGATGCCGTTTAAGAGGAGGAAACAGCGGGCTTTTCTTCTGCGCTATTGTTTCTATGAAGGTTCTGATAAGGCTATTGAAGGTCAGGACGTTGAAGCTTTATTACTCAGATAATGCTCAAAGGGCTATAATTCTTGGATACACAAAGCCTCTCCGACCTTGAAAAGCGTTTACGCTCTCTCTACTTTACAAAAAACCAAAGTTCTGCTTTGTTTTCTCTTGTTTGTTTGTTCTTTATTGGATGAATGGTCTATTTATCTAGTAAGTTTTGCGGTTGTAAAGTTGTCTCAGCTTTGTTTCGGAAATCTAGGATTCGTGCGAGCTTTGACCCGGAGCCACCGAACTGGAACACCATTAAAAATGGAAACTTTATGTTCCAAACTACCACTTAATAAATTTGCCCAGAACACTCGTACAGATTGTAAAATTTTTTAATGAGTGCTTTTATAAAGGCAGATTTTTGGCTGCTGTTTGTAAAAACGCTGACCCCGCCGAGGGCCCCAAATGGGTTGTTATAATCATAATTTTTCGATATAATAATCATAACGTCCGAATGGACCCTAAAGCTGCTTTAATGGCCGCCGCAAGTGGCCCTCATCCCTCTTTGAATTTTTTAACAAAGACTCCACGCTACCATAAATTTTGTTAGCTCCTAATTAAGGGCCTTTTGTACGTTTGAAATAATCATAATTGTTTGTGGAATTTTTTATTAACATTAAATTTTAATGGGGTCTGGAGGGTTATTTTCTAGATTTGGACTGGCATATTTTACTTTATTTTTCATGATATAGCAAAATATATACGACGCAATTTAAAAAGTATATTATATTTGCAGTGTACTAAATTAAGCTTCCCTCTTCAAGCTAAAAATATTTGCGTTTACAGAATTTCAATATCGCTGTCTGCTCTCAAGCTATTCTAGAGAATTCAAAATTTGGGAAAAAAGTGTGCGTATAATAAATTTAGTAAATAATGGTAAATATTTTTTTGGTAAAAATAGCTTGAACTTGCTGTGGCAAGAAAAAATTGTAGGAGAATTACAAGAAGCAGTTTCCCTAGAGCAGCCTCCAAAGCTGGAAGCAATTATATAAATATCCATTTGATGCAGGTGCTTTCCAGAAGTAGAATTTTCAGTGGAAGCACTGTACTCTCTGAAATAAGAATTTTTTTCTGGCACAATTTTACTCCTTTTTTTACGTCGTCTGTCGTTTATTTTGATATAAAAAATGCGTCAATTTTGCTGATACAACGTGTCAACAAAAACAAAAACATGCATGGGTTATAAAAAATAAATTGAGATGTGACGCCAGTACAAAATAATAAAAACCTGTACATTTATTTGCGAAAAAACTAATTACTCCAAAGCGAGTGTGGAGATCCTCCAGTTACACGGAGCGTTTGAGCAAATCTGCTGAATCTAGATCGTATTTCTTGAGAACATTAAACGTAAATAATTTAGATTATCTCATAAATGTTTTAATCTCACTTGATGAATTTGTGTTCGGATTCTCTTTGCAACGTGCAACGAAGTTATCTTGTAGGAAAGCTTACTCCAAGGAGCCATTAGAAAATTAAATCGCAAATACAGAGGGGGCCAAATTCTTATCTCCTCACATTTAAAGCTTCAAAATAAAATTCCTTGATCCTCCAACAGCGATCTCGATACTGCAACGCCTTGACATCCCATAAACCCGAAAAGTGTTTATGAGATTCTGCTCGAGTAAAATGAAAGATTTTTCTACTCCCTCCAGCTGAAGGTTAATTAAACATTGTTCGAGGGTACGAATTTCAGCAGACCTTGTATTCACCCGACTTATTTAATTTAGTAATCGACTTTCTAAGGGTCGCTTTCATGATGAATCATATAATTGAAATGCCTGCCGTAAATCCTCCCACTGAAAAACGTCCACAAAAATATGAAACTGAAAATTTAATTTTTCTTTAAAAACCCAAAAATTCCGCGTTAATTCCGCTTTATTTCGCTGCGACAACAAAATGAAATCCCGCGTGGGATAGCATTTTTGCAATAATCCACCTAATCCATCCGTAAATAGTCCGAAGTTATTGAGTGCGCACCTGCGTGCTTGAATCTTTTGATCCTCTAATTTGGCCGCAGTTGTACTGATTTATTTCGTGACTTCTATCGGAACGGATTAAATGGCGGTTTTATGAAACACGGAGGGAGTTTTCAGCGGCGTATTAAAAGAGAGAAAGGAAGAAGTTTTAAGCGAAATTTATGCGATAACAAAATACAGTGCGTTTGCGGTTATTGTCTCTAGGAATATGTTTTTAGAGGAATATGTGACTACTAAAGGTAAACAAAAGCGATTAATAGTATTAATAGTTCAAAGGCATTTATAATTGTGGGAAATATTGTATCACAGTTTGTGAAAATACGTTGCTTGGTAACACCCTAACGAGCAGAGTATAAACCGTTCAGGCTGTTTTTAGACAAAACTGAGATATTAATTTTTTTTTTACATTGGATTCATTGATAACACGGTTTTTCTGTCAGCACCTGAAACTTGTAGTGCATCGTATATTACAAGAACAAGACTCATATCCATACCACGCTCAAAAAGTGCAAGCTTTTCTCACATTTATTTTAAAGATTCATCCTTGTTTTGAAACACAAGGATATAATTGTGGTGGAACGTGCTCTCATCGTCCGCCAATTTCTTAAATCTCAGATAAACGGAAGTTCTAATACCGTGCGTGACCACCGCAAAGCCCGAAATCAACAGTACAACAACGACTAGCACTTTCGCTTTCATTTCCAATGCGAATTCCCAAAATAAAATCCATTTGATTTAGTTCGTAAGCCCCTATTTCAGTTGGAATCGATTTTCTGGCTTTGGCTGTAAAAGATTAAAGCTCGTTTTTTAAAACACCGAGGAGCGTCTCCAAACATGAGAATCTAATTCTCATGGAACGAGCTCTCATCGTATCGTCAATTTCGCAAATCTCAAATAAATGGAAGTTCTAATACCCTGCGTGACCGGAGGTTCGTGCCATAATGGCAGACCGAAACCTGAAAAATTGTCGTGACTCAAGCGACTGAATGTAAATAGTCGACGACAACTACTGGCCGAGAATACGGACATCAACTTGTTGAATTGGGATACGCAGTATTGACCGTCTGTCCGTAAAATATATTTTTTTTATAAAATCTCCCGTCGTTCCGGACCCTCCTGACCGTATCATATCAAAGCAGATCAAGGAAACGTCTTTCTGAAATGTAGCGGCCCAAAATATCGAGATGGAATCTGCCTTAATATCGCTTATCAGAGGAATGTAGCGAGGTAAAATTGGACGAATTTATCAAATAAAGCTCCAATTTCATCCACATAAAGTTCCGGAATGTAGTGCCATTTAGTACTCATGCTTTAATTAAATCGACTCGGGGAACACAATAGTTATTTATGCAACAAGTGCAAAAAGTGACTGATTATTGCATGCGACGTAACAATTGTCCGACGAGACCAAAGGTCGAGTCGGACAATACGTCAAGTGCAAGAACACTTTTGCACGTGTTCCATACAACATTTTTTCTACAATCGTGGGTATAATGCATCAGTTTTATTGGAGACTTAAATAAAATTTTACAACAACTAAAAGGTATCATCATGCCGTCTTATGTAGCCGTGATTACCATGACAACCAAACAATGTTTCCAAAAAAAACAAATTGCAAAATAAAACGCCATAAATAAGTAGTGACTGAGTGTTTTGAACCGTGCTGACCCCAAAATGAGCGATTCGAGCGAAAATGAAACAAACCCTGAAATTACCGAGATGGCCAATGTGGCAATATTTAATTTATTGCCCGAGAAATCTCACAAAACAATATGATCTGATCTATCTGACATACAACCGGTTCAAAGAATTGTATGCGGACAAAAATGTTGTGCAGTTAACATAAACCGTGGTTCTGGCTTATTTTTCCGATCGGTCAACGAAGGTAAAGTCTTCTACCCTCTGGTCCGAATATTCCATGATACGTGCTTCCCTTTCGGTGAAAGAAATTATGGATATAAATAAAATTTGACGTTATTTAGACTGACATTAGAGTGCAATAAAATTTTTCTTGCACTAGTGCAAGAAAGTGCCACTTTTTGCATTCTAAACCATTGACATATGAGTCATTTTTTACACGATTGTAGAAAAAGGAAATTTGTCGTGTTTGCCGTAAAACCTACATGATAATTATGTATTCAGGTGAGGTTCAGGTCAAAGGATACACATTTCTGTGCCTCAAGATGTTTACTTTAAGGAAGTCCTCGTATTTATATAGCAAGCACACGGATTACGGGCTTGCCAGATTTGTGAGCTTTTTGAATGGCACAAAGTTACACAAATCTTTGATTAAGAAAATTGTATCGCTAGCTTTCTGCTGAAGGGACAAGAAAAAATTTTATTACGTGATGCAAGCTTTTTTATGAATGATGAAATGTGTTCGTTAAATTGAGAATAATTTATTAGCACTTGCAAAGATGCTGCATAGCGACATTTTGATAATTTAGTTATATGGCGACATTTTATTCTGGAAACTGCGGAAAAATGTAAATATACAATCTAACCGCATCTGTGCTTTCTCCTATAAAATTCTTTTATATGTCTCTTTTTATTTTCGTGCTGCCCGGAATCACTCCGGACTCGGCATTTTTTAATTGGCCCGTGGATTTTAATTATATCACCTTTCTGTCTACGACTGGTTACTTCGAAATATTTAACCCAACCCGATTGCTGCTCAGTTTTAGTTTCACCGACGAAAAGCAAATGTAAATTTTTGGTTTTTAGGTAAATTATTTAAATAACTGAATTATGCTTGTATTAATTTGGCAACGAATGCACCCAGTTAAGTTGGTTATTCACTGCTGCTACATTTTGTGTACGGTATTCGCGTAATATAATTAGTTACGGTTATTTAATTATGTGCATTACACCAATGCAGTCCTGATTTAGCATTTCCCATTATCCTTAGACGCTGATAATATATTGTAATGAATACGTAGCTGTTTACGAAATTAGCATACAAATAGTATCGGCAAATTTGCATCCGAAATAGTAAAACAGGGCCAAGCTGCACGTCCTAGTTAAGCCATTCAGGCAACAGAGGAACGTAGGAATAATATAAAATAGGATAATCTTTGATGAAGCAGATGAAAGAAGGATGTACCCTTTTTATATTCAAGTCGTGACATTTTTCATCCATAAAACGTAAAGAAAAGCAGATTCGTTGCATGAGTTGGCGGCGCTGTCGTGGTTGCATTAAAAATGAACTGTTTCACTTACAACAACCCGATTCATTCTTACATAGACAAAAGCGGTCGGTCTTTGTGTTTAGATTAATGACTTCAGTTTTAATGAAGAAGTCAAACCGCTGCAATAATGTCGCTGCACCGAAAAACCGCCGCAAATTGACAAAACCCGACGTTTCACGCAGGAAGACAAAGCGCTTCCGTCGCAATAATTTTTTATCCGCAACCAAAACAAGATTTTCGGGACCGACGTACAGCTTCTCGGTCTCGTAAGTGATTATTTTCGTTCCCGCGTCACTTACGGCGCGTACAAGAAACCGGTGGTCGTTTAGCGCTTATACTTTTTTATCAGAACAACTAAGAAACGTCAAAAGCTTATGGGGGGAGCTTAAATTTAACGACATAGCAAATTGTCCTCCCAGTGTAACCACTTCGGCCTTGTTAGGGCTTTTTTGTCCTTTTCTTGTCGGCTTATTCTTTGGTTTTTGTTGCAGCCACTGGCGAAGAGGAAACCAATCCGTTGCCTTGTGTAGTTTACGTGCATGGTGAGAGCTACGAGTGGAACTCGGGCAATCCCTACGATGGGACCGTGCTTGCCTCCGCCGGCAAGGTCATCGTAGTCACCATCAATTTCAGATTAGGAGTGTTAGGTGAGAACGAAAATCTGTGTTTATAATATAATAGGTTTGTTTTGATGTCTACTTATCTCAAGTAACTTAAGATACAGTTTGAAAGATATGATAAAGACATCGCCCTTACGAAATTTGCCAGCTCTATAGAAAGTCCTCAAAGACTAAAATCTCTTTTCTGCAGACGATATCTTGGGCTTCGAAAATTATTTTCTTTTTTATTAAATTTCTTTTGACAGGTTTAATATACCACACGTAACATTTTTTTTTATTGTAAAACAAACGTCTTTTTTTCTACTCAATGCATCACTGTTTGATCTTGGTACCTTCATTTTGTTTTCAGAAGACTAAATTGTGAATCTCCATTGCACTAGGATCATTATCCTCTCATAAATTTAAATACTTTTACCTTAACTTGAATCGTCTTATTGGTCAAAATGTAATCATGCGAAAGCATTTTTCTGTTCTCATCATAATACTGTGTCAGATTGAAATCACTTCTTCTACAAGGGTTCTTATTCCTCCTTTTTTCCAATTTTCACGTGTTTTTTCTACTTCTTGTACTTCATTTTCTTCTCCATTTATTGTAATTTGCAAATATTATCCAAAGATTTTTACCGTCTTCTCTCTTTGTCGTCTCGTACTAAATTTGTTTCTTTTTTTTTAATATATTAGGTGAAATTTAAAAAAAGTGTATCTGTTTCTTCTTCTTCTTCTTCTTTTCCTCCCTTTATCCTTTTACCCCAACGGATATCGGTTGAAATCCTGGAACATTCTGTTTGTCAATCCAATCTGTGCATGTCTTCCTGTCTCCTACCAATCTTCTCATTTCTACAGTCGTTTTTCATTTTCCTTTATCGAGTTTTGCTGCCTGTTCTATCCATCTCTTCTATAATCTATCATTTTTTCTTTAAGATTATTATTATGTCGTCATATCATTTCAGTTGTTTCCGCGCTTTGAAGCTGGTGATTTGTTCTTACTGGAGAGTGGACCAGTTATCTCGTATTTTCATGAGACTGTGATTCTCAGTTTTTGAGTTTTATTTATGATTTACGGTTTGCATTTAACCTTTCTCAGAAACAGCATCATTTTTTGTCGAGAGGTCATTGACCGTCATTATTTTCGGTCGACCATTTTGACCTGTCGTAGGACCTTTTCATTTTTTGTCCACCATTTTGACCTATAATTTTTTGTCGAGCAATTTGACCTGTCTTAGAACCGAAATTATTTTCTGTGGACCAATTTGGGTTGCCTTAGAAAGGTATCATTTTCTGTCGACAATCGCGTGGTCGTCAAGCCTTGGATTCGATCGTCACTTCGTAGCGGTCGGACACGGTTGGAATGGTTTGCTTAGTTCATGCAGTTGTTAGGAAACAACCGTGAATTGAATTGCTGTAAAATGGGGTCGTACTTTTGCGCAAGTAAAATCAAAACTATGAGGGTTCCAAGGCAGATCAAATTGGTCAACAAAAAATCATAGGGATCCTAAGATATGTCAAAACGGTCACCAAAAAATTATACCGGTTCTAAGAAACAAATCAATGACCTGTCGACAGAAAATAATGACGGTTCTAAGACAGATTAAAAATAATGTCAAACTGTCCTAGAACCGACATCACATGATCACTGTAAACATATTTTTCCCAATTTCTACTAATAAAATGCTCATTTTGTATGTTAAATTTCGCTATTAAAACAATAGTTTAATCGAAAGGATGAATAAAATGTTTATAGCAACACTTTATTCACACTGTCATTGACAACACGAATAAAGTAAAAAAAAAACTAAAAATTCGCACTACCACTGAAATTTTCGTTGCTATGGATGTGTGGATATTTAACTAAAATTTGCAACGCTTGATAGTCCACCTCCTGTAAAACAATCCTAATGAAAGTCCAGAAGCATGGTCTGAATTTGACCTTTGACGAAAGAACAGGCATCTTAGGCTATTTACCTTCTTCAAATGTTCATGATATTGGTAATAATACAATTAATATTTATGTATATGGATTACCTAAACAATACATTTTTTGAAAAATTTTGCGAAATTGGAAAAAATCTTGTATGATACACGTGAATAAACGAATTTTATCCACTCAAAAACATTATCACACTCAGCTTCGCCTCGTGTGCTAAACTGTTTTTTCGTTGGATAAAATTCACTTTTATTCACTTATATCATAAATAGCTATTATCTTTGAAATTCGTTTGCCACTTTGTCGAGTTCAAAATTCATTAGGATTATTTTTGAAATCTGTGTTGGAATATTGTGTCTTAGTATACAGAGTGTCTATATAGCACTTTTTATTATCAATACTTACACTTTCCCGCGTTCAATTTTTTGTTGTTGTAAACTTTTAGTGTGACTTTTTTGCCCATTTCGCTTCTTCCTAACAGAGGTTTGTTCACTTCATGGTAAATGTTTTTCGTTTTTCTCGTTCTGTTGGCTGTCACTGCCGATTTTTCTATTGTTAGATTATACTTCCTTTAATTCTTCTCCGTTTATTACTATTTCCTCATCAATACTGATGCTTCCCGCTTTAAATTTGTTTGTTATATTCTACTAGTATTAGTAGTTTGTTTTTGGTATTGTGGATTGATTTTTGTTTTCTTGAGGATAACGTCCACTACTATATGATAAAGAAAGGGCTCAAACTGTTTGCTTGTAAAATACCTCTTTTCTGCAACTATCCTAAATGTTTTAGATTTCGGTCCTGTACATTTGAACATTAATGTTGACAAATATGATGACGTTGTAGGTTTCCCCAATATCGTGTTGGGGATTATGGTGTAGGTCAGTTGAACGCATTAATGCTACTCTTGGCACACCTGACTGGCTTTGGCCAAGAAGCCACTTTCACGCTACGTGGATTGGCGCTTTCAACTGGGGCGGTTGCTCAGGCGCCACCTGAGGTAGTCTAGCCGGAGAAACCGATATCCAGCGCAATTTGGAAAAAAAATCCGATTACACTTAAAAGCTCTAAGTTTAAATAAAAACAAAACTAACCAACAGAAAATAGGAACTTTCGGCAAATAACAAGAAATGAGAACCAGGTCAAGCTCGTCCTGTGGCCTTCCTGGCGGCGGCTCCTCACTCCACGGGGCTGCTTTGGACTCTAGGGAGGCGGCGAACGGGACGCTTTCGGTTACCCTTTCTTCTCTCTTGTGCTTTCTATAAACTACTCCCACACACGTCCATACACTTAATGACTTCTTGCCGACGTCGGCGCGGCCCGGTGGTCGCGAAAAATCCTCCCTACACCCCGGTACCCACGACTTATCGCTCGCCGAAAATTTGCTTCATTTCATTGCACTATACCAAGTGTCTGGAAAATGCCGGATTAACTCTCCGCTACGCTCTTAACAATGAACTGGTGAGTCTGGGAGAAATAGTAAAAAAATTCCTTTTCTCATCTTAGGAGAAATATAATGTTCGGAGTAAATTTTAGGATTTTATTTTTGGATAAATTTAAAGGAATCTGGTGTTTTGTTGCTGGGTGAACTTGAAATAGTATTTAACATTATTAGCATGGTAAAAAGGTTTTTACTAGTGGACGGAAGGCTATGACTGGCTCACCTTCTGGAGCCAGTAAAAACTCGTTACCTTGAGTGTATTGTTCAATATTTTATGTGTTTCTCACTTATAAATAACTATTATAAACTATTAAAAACTCTAGAAGGTCCAATATTTGAAGAAACATCGTATGAGCTTTAGACGTATTGCCTTGGAAACGCACGTCAGCATGGTATTTATCATAGCACTTATTGTGTTGTCTAGTTCTGTCACTCGGATTTTTCGATTTATCGTTTTCGATGCATTCAAATGAGTGTGGCGCAAGCTATATTACTGAGGAAGCAGCAATTGTGAGTGAAAATTTGCCTGAATCAACTTTGGCTGTCATTTCAACTTATAATAGTTTAAATACATGGCTGTATGAGCACCAGCAACTATTGCCACTTTAGTGACACTTTCATGTTGAATACAGTGACTTGGTAAATTGATGTTTACAAGTGAGGAACAAATAAAATACTACAAAACCATTTTGGAGGACCTTGGTATTCTATTTCTGTAAAATTCTGACTTGACCTGTTCTTGAGTTAATTTCGGGATTTAGTTTTTATGTTTCAAAAATTAAAAACAATCTTGAGGTTCTACGTATTCCTGTTGGGAAAGAATTTGAAAATGCTTTGGAGCCTCTAGTGTACTTTCTTATAATACTTTAATTAAATTTCTTACAGGATACATCATTTGCTAAAATTAGTCTTATCTTACCAGGTACTAGCCCCACCGCCCACCCTCTAATTTGTTAGAGAATATGTCTTTTGCCAAAATCAGTCTTAACACGTTCTAGCCCGCCCAATCGCCCTCTCTTCCCTTAGGGTGTATCTCATTTGCAAAAATCAGTCTTATCTTAGCAGGTACTAACCCCGCCCACCCACCCTCTCTTTTCTTTGAGGGTATGTCATTTGCCAAAATTCGTCTTATTTTAGAAGGTACTAGTCCCGCCCACCCACCCTCTCTTTTCTTAGAAGTTATATAATTTGCAAAAATCAGTCTTATCCTAGCAGGTACTAGCCCCGCCCACCCGCCCTCTCTTTTCTTAGAGGTTATCCCATTAGCCAAAATCACTCTTATATCTCAACAGGTAGTAGCCCCACCTGCCCGTCCTGTGAATCAATTTTATCTTAGCAAGTACCTACTGATGACTAACTTTTACATAAAATGATCAAAATTTGGAAACATTAAGAGCTTACTTTTATCCACAAGAGAGAAATTTTGGACATCTCTAGTGTTTAGTTGGTTATGCTTTAATGGTTTTTTCTTTTGTTGTTTTTATTTTTGTTTATAATTTATAAATGTTATTGTCCTAACAAAAAATAAAAGGTCACCATCGTTACGAAGAAATCAGAAAGTATTCGCGCAATAGGTGCGTGCAGTGTTGCCAATTTTACTTATATAAAATTACTTTTTCGTAATCTACATCATCAAGAATTTTTGAATTTTTTTATTATTTGTTTGGAACTCCCGAAACCCCCGTAATGAAGTACGTATTGAAGAGTTAATCCGCCATTTTCCAAACACCCGTTATATACCTGTATATATTTTGGTATCTACTTCCAACAACCAACATTGTTCTTTTAATCATGTCTTCTATTTTGACCATTTTCGCATCCTTTTCCTGCTTTAATTTTGGCTTCTATCTTCTATCCTCATTTGTTTTTTTTTAACTCGTTTCTATCATTTCTTAGTCGTCTTAGCCCTTCTTGCTTGGTTGTTCTGAGATTTTATATTAGAACTTCTGACTATACGGTTTGTGTACTCCATCCATTTCTGCTTTGAATTCCGCTTTTCTTTATTTTCCGTTTAGTCCTCTTTCTGCATTGGTTTTTGACTCGCTTTGATCTCATTTGACCTGAGCTAGAACCGACATCATTTTCTGACGGCGGGTCATTGACCTGAGCTAGAAACGGCATCATTTTCTGTGGACCAATTTGAAATGAACTCGAAGCGGCACGACTCTGTATCGACTCGAGGTAGAAACGCACAACTGTGTCGATTGTCAAGACCGAGTCACGCATGCAACTACCATGAATAATTTATTGTAAAGTGGAGTCGTATTTTATGTGATTTTATCATTTATAAATCTGAACATTTCAAGCAAAAGTGCTATCACACTTATCACAGGAAGCGTGCCGTGACAAGGATCACTTTGCCCACCAAAGTCTGTCTACTGGTTCTCGAGATATATGATTTTATTTACCTAAAACTACTCCATTTTATGATAATTCAATTCACGGCGGTTTCTCCATAGTTGTAAGATCTAAACAAAACATTCCCATCGTCTCCGCCCTTAGCTGAACAAGTCGGGCCGAGACCACCATGTCGATGCTAAAACAGGTCAAACTGGACGACAAAAAATGGTAGGGGTCCTAGGAGAGGTCAATGACCCGTAGACAGAAAGTAATGGACGTTCCACGATAAGTCAAATCAGGTCAAACTGTGTTAGAACCCCCACTACATAGCTATTTGTATTCTTCTCCATTGCCTTGTTTCTTTCTTTTTTATTCTGTTATAATAAAACTCTCCAGAACTCTAGCAGTAGTTTTGTTTTACCTCATTGTACATTCACAGTGACTCAGTCTTTCCTCTGTATTGACTTCACTGACGAAATCCTATTTGTAAGGGTAGAACGTTCTACATTATGACGGCAATAACTTGTTTTCTAAATAGAAAGTTACAGAACTTTCTCGATTCTCAAGCAGAATTCCAGTGAACTTTTTCACATTTTCAAGTGTCATATTAAACATTCATGTTTTAATTTTTTGGTAATCAATCCAATTCCAGTCTGTCAGGATTTGCGCTAGCTATATTTAACAGGATACAGTTTTTCACACTGGAATATAGTAGAAATATTCTGAAGACTCTATTCACCCTTCTGCTTAAAAGCCCATATTTCCATTTCTCTTTCCGTTTTCAAGTAAGATAATTTTAAAACGTTTTTAACTGATCCCTCCAAACGCAATTTTGAGTTAATAAATATATTAAATGTCCATTGCTGCGTTAAATGAAATTCTTTTCTAACATTTACTTTTTCAATACTGCTCCAGTCATCCTAATCCACTAATCCACCGTTCTAATCCTACAATTCCTAAATTAATTAATCCATCTTCCTTTATCCCTCTAATACAATTCCACTTCTGCCACTACTGTTACGTTTCGCTGATCTAGTGCTCTGATAACAGCTTGTTTGAAAATATAACTGTAACAATAATTAACAAACCACTTTAATCCTTATTGACCGAATTCACCCCCTGACTATTCAACTCTTTCCTCTACCTTATTTTAATATCACCTCTTTTACAACCCATAGCGTATATTCCACTTCTCCGACATCCCTACCTCCAGAGCACTCCCATGCCGGTTATTAAATTTTATGATCAATACTAAGTAATTTCTTTACAATTCTCTTCAGTCTGCACCGTTAAGCAACCCGACGTCTGGATCTATCTAGGTATTTAGGAGCTGGAATTTATTGCATAATGGGAACTTGACGAACTTCCAAATTAATCCGCAGTAATCTAATAACAATGGATAAAAATTACCGTTCGATTTATCAAAATTTGCGCAGTGAACTGAGGGGGAGATGAGGGCTACAGCGTCGGAAATAAGTCGCATTAATAAACTCTGACGAATGATTTGCATGATAATAAAATATCCACTAAAACTAATTACAACAATTTCCGATTTAACTTCAAAAGGTCGTAAAATATGCATTATTGCAGACAGCACTGGTGACACAACAGATCACCTTAATTAATGTTATCTTTCAAAATTGGGACAATATTTGCAAATAAAAAGCGGTGGGTGGAAAGGTAAATTCCAACTTCTGAGTCGCGATAGCTTTCAACGTCATGGTGAAAATATAGTAGGATAAAAAATTTTCGATGATTGAATGTCAAAGGGCAGTCACACGTATACCGACACCGTTATCAAATTGAAGCGAGTTTAGTAAATGTCAATTTGACAAAGTGCACACTGCATTTACGACGAACGATTAGATGCGAGATCGAGTGACTACTTGAAGCCGTTTTGGGAATGCACGTCACAAAGGATGGACGGATGGGACACAGGTGGGTTGACAAAGTAAGAGCTTTAAACAAGAAATTACAGTCTGCTAAAGAGGTGCATTGTAGTTTTATTTTTTAGTAAAATAAAAAAAATCTAGCATGTTTTAAGCTACCGTTTCAGTCTGTATTTATTTAATGCACAAGTTAATTGCTATTTTCACTACAGAAACGAGTCCTACATTTTTTATACCTTCGTCACATCTGATTATACGGTATTTCGTTGAAAATAAACGGTTTAAAGCGGCTACCACGAAGTTTAGAGGCATTTTACTTTGGCTTTTTCTTATCCCATCTAAATTATTCAGATCTCCGTGGCTCTTGTTCATCGACTGTGCCTCATCAGCCATTATATACAGATGATTCTGAACCCATTAACATTTTCTTTGAAAGAGAAATTAAATTAAAAAAGTTTGATAAATTTCTGGCAATATTGAAGTAATTAGACCCTTGCGATTGTCATTAATGGATTTGTAAGCAGTAAATTGTCGGATTGCAATAGTACAATTAAAAAAAATGGTTTCAAGCTAAAAACAATTGCGTTTACAGAATTTCCATATCTGTTTGTTTTCAAGCTATAAAGTAGTGGAGTTGTCGTTTTAAACAAAATAAACAGCTAAATAAAATTTAATTGGATTATGGAAATTAACAATTAATTATATTGACCCGGCGCATCCACCATTTTTACTACTAAATTTTAACAAAGGATTTTTAAATTGTGTGAAGTAGATTACAACTTTTGCTTTGTTTGGATTATATGTTACAAATTTTCCTGTTTATAAATTACATGTATGGATGTGTGTGAGGTGTGTTGCTTCCCTTCTACATTTATTTTACTCGCGATTCAGTATGTGAAGCTATTGTAGCATACTAACAGTTCCGGTGGTATTATTGATTGCTTGTTCTGAGGCTGTTGTATTAAGTTCGTCAAATGTTTGGTTTAATTGTCAAACACAGGCCTAATAATTACAGGAACCGCCATGAGCGAAAAGTACACCATGTGTGGCAGCATTGATAACACTTCGGATTACAATACGCACTGTTTCCCTATCTAAAGGTCTGAATCAGGAACTCTTTTTTTCCGCAGTGTTTACTTCCGGTGAAAGGCACTGAAAGCCTTTCTAGACAATGCGTGGTTTATAACTTTCGAATAATCATTGCAAACAAAAACTGTTTTCAAATTATGAAGTGAAACTCGATGAAATAGTTACATTTATAATGCTATTCATGGGTGAGTGATGTACATAGAAGCTAATGTGTTTGTACATGCAGCTGCAGATTTTTTAGCAAGCAATTTATTACCGATGCATGACAAGCTTTAATATTCAGCGTCGA
Organism: Zophobas morio; assembly: GCF_036711695.1. Lineage (NCBI taxonomy): Eukaryota > Metazoa > Arthropoda > Insecta > Coleoptera > Tenebrionidae > Zophobas > Zophobas morio. Next base: position 19,054,810 of record NW_026972110.1, on the reverse strand, counting down.
TTTTGTGGCACTGAAACAGCAAAAAATGGACGTGTTGTTTAACGTGATTTTATTTGTGTTTTTACTCAAAATTACCAAAAGTGGAATTTTGGTGATAAATTAAAATCGGGGAATCCAGTAATAAAACTAGATTTTTTTAAATGATATAAAGCAACCGAAAAACAGTAGTGTTAAATATGTTAAATTTACAATATTTGTTATAAAGCACGACGAAAACATGATAATGTAGTTACAATTTAGAATTTAGGTACCTGGAGGCAAATCTCGACAAAACTTATGCTGTCCAAACATATCAGTTGACTAACTTTAACATAAGTTTAAATGTTTAGGTGAAGAAGGGTAGAACCTTCAAACCCTTCTCGAAGACATTCTAACAATGTCAATCAGTTCCTCCGCAGGAGATCGATAAAATCAAATTTGTAAATTTGTTGCGAACATCTGAAAGCAGGCGAGACAGTATTAAACATGGATTTTTTCAACTGGACAAACTTAAATTGTTTCAATTTAAAATGTAAGATTTTTCTAACACGATTTTTCTTGTATTTAACTAATTTTTCTCACTAAATACGTAAGAGTCCTCATACAGTTTACTTATAAATTTAATAGCTTTTGGAACACAATTACTGAAGAATTTAAAAAAATATATAAAGTTAACTTTAAATTTCGTTTAATACCACTGGATCTAATGGGAATTTTGTACATTTTCTGTTAAATCTGAAGCATTCAACTTAGCATCTTCAGAAATACTTTATTAATCGAATAGTCATCATTTCATCAAACTAAATTTTTACTGCCATCAGTGATATAATAGTACATAGTAAAACGTTAAGCAAAATTATCCAAAATTATTATTAATGACGTAAATTTTATAAAATAATATACTTTTGTACTCGTTGTTTATGAATTCGCCTTGACTTTTGTTATAATCACTTAAAAAAATTGTGCGATATTTTCCACGTGTTAGTCGACGTAATCTCGAACTAGTTCTATGGCCTTTTTTTATTGTAACTTGTAATAACTCTATTTTTACTTATAGGTAGAGAGCGACGAAGTGGTTCTAATTCATAAGCATGCACAACTTTGTTAACTCTGATCAAGGTCACGCCTTTGCATACATGACAAGTATTCGCTCGAGATTATCGACATGTGCAGAGGGTACTCGACCATGTATACTTAGATGATGTTATCCATCTGAAATTCAAAACTTAAATTTTAAATATATCGATTTGTCACATTTATTGTTTTCTCAGAACACTCCTCAGCTACTACTAGAAAAAATCAAATAAAAAAAGTGCTTTTAAATTTGTTGTCATATCCTGTAAAATCAATTAGAAAAAACATTATAAAAATGCCTTACCAAAAGACACACAAACGCGTAATAAAATATATTTCATTTTCTTTTAAATGGCGTAACTAACTTTTTGGAAAGAGTGAATAATCAAATTTTAGCCGGTGTTCAGTAATTATTAAATAAGTTTTAGTGTTTCACTAAACTGTCCGAGAAGTTCGTGTTTAGGTTTAAAACAAATTGTAAAATATCGATATACCAGCTTTATCTTTTACGATAACCCATATGTTTTCAATTAAAAATATAATAATAATATAAATTCCAAAATCAGTTTTCTTCGGGCGTGTGGATACACAAATTTTTTATTAGTATTTTACAGTCTAAACAATCATGTCAAACAACATGTGCGATTTCATTAATTTTGAACCTTTTTTGTCCGATAAACTCGCCAGTATACAGACAAACGGAAGCCGATAATTTCATTTCATAGGTACAAGTTGTGAAACTTCGAAAAAACTTGTAATTAGAAATTTATCAAAATTATTGTAGTCCAGTTATTAGGTTACGCTCGATCTCTCTGATCAAGGCGATCGAGCTCTTTTACTAGTCGACCCGTCTAGCCTCCGTAGATTATCAGCCCAGGTCAGACTGACCATCCACGCTATGGATAGAAAATGCTGCGACAAACGACAACTTTAACAGTTGGAGACAGGCGCTAAAAACGCCCGACCTAACATAATACTCATATGATATAAACAAAAGACTAAAATAAATACAATTTACACAACATATTAAATGTAGTCGAATTCTTGACTTGGGTTTGGGCATACACTCACCGAGAGAGCAGAGCCCAAGAATAAATGTTCAAAATTCAGGTTGTGGAACTCATAAATGAGAACACAAAATAAGCATAAAATATCCCGTCCAGTTTGGAGTCCATAATGATATTCATCCAACTAAATTTAATTTTACAGCAACAATTTAACAAATGTACCTTTTTTACATAGTTTATATCTTGCACTGAGTACTTGTTCTATAAGTAATGATAAGGTTTAAGGACCTGATACTGAAAAAACAAACTTAACACAAATTCGCGATGAGTTTTCCAACAAGGCCGGCATCACCAAAATATTTAAAGCCTAAGAATTTAATTCTAAGGGACTATCCGTATTTTTAAGTATTAGTGATTCTAAAGCGTCTAGAAATTGTTGGTTGTCAACTGCTAGTTTAAAAATTGGTCGGAGGTTATTTCGACAGAACTTCCCTCGCTGCTGAAGTGCAGCCCAAAAAAGTTCCCTTCTTTAAAAAATTATAACTTTTTTTGTTATTTTTGTTAATTGAGAACCTCTGTAAAATATATTTAGAACAGGAAACCAGAGGTAAAACTTTTTTTGGAAATATCCAAAAACTAAAAAATCCGAAATTATGGAGAAATCGAGAAATCAAAATAGTTTAAAAATCGAAAAATTGAAACATCAGAATATCGATAAATCAAGAAATCAAAACATTTTGAAAGTCAAAGAATTGAAAATTTACAACATTAACAAATCGAAAAATTTAAATAACCGAAAAAAAATCAAAAATTTTTAAACTAAAAATTGAAAAATCGAAGATTTAAATCCGAAAAGTCGAAAAAACAAGCAATCCAAACAACAAAAAATTGAAAAATTCGGAAGTTGCAAAATTCTCAAAACTGAAATGTAGAGAAATCGAAAACTTGAAAAATCAAGAAATCGCAATATCGAAAAGTCGAAAAATGAAATATTATTATCAAAAAATCGTAAAACATAAAAATTAAAAAAGCCCCCAACAGAATTCTTGAGAAATTGGGAAATAGAAAAACTGAAACATCGAAGTATCGAAGAATTGGAAGATAGAAAAATTGAAACATCGTGAATTCGAAACATGAAAAATAGAGAAATTGAAAAATCGAAAAGCCGAAAAATTGAAAAATTGAAGTAGCTCAAAATTTAAAAAATCGAAAAATCGGGAAACTGAACATTCGAAAAATTGGTAAATTGAAAAATCGAAAAACAGAAAAATTGAAAAATAAGAACTAAAAATTAAAAATTTGAAAAACCAAAAATTTTGAAAACCAAAAAATTGAAAATCTAAAATGGAGAAGTCGAAGAATCGTGATAGGGAAATCAAAATATCAAAAAATTGAAAAATCTAAAATTAAAAAATTTGGAAAAACTATGCAGCTCGAGAAATGTAAAATTTATAGAATCGAAAAATTAAATTACCGAAAAATTTAAGAATCGAAAGAGTGAAAAATCGGGAATTCCAAATATCAAAGAATCGAAATATTTGAAATGAAAAAATATAAAATTTAAAAAATTCAAATATTGAAAAATCCTAAAACTGAAATATCAGAAAATTGATAAATGAATAAAGTGAAAAATTGACAAATCAAAAACATAGTAAATTGGAAAATTGGAAATTCGAAAAATTAAAGAATTGAAAAACTGAAAAATCGGGAAATCCGGAAATCAAATATTCAAAATTCGATAAATAGAGAAATGGCAAAATAAAAAAATCGATGGTTTGAAAATGTCGAAAAATCAATCGAGAAGTCTAAAAATTGAAAACTTAGGAACGCCAAAAAAAATTGAAAGATTGAAAAATGGAAGAATCGAACAACTGGAGAATAAAAAAACTGAACAATCTCAAAGCTGAAATACCAAAAAATCGAGTAAATGAAAGTTGAAAAATCGAGAAACCGAAAAATCGAAAAGCAGAAAAATCTAAAATTCGAAAAATTGGGAAATCGAAAAATTGATATACAATTTTGATTTTTTTCAAAAAATTTGGAATGTCTAGAGTACGGTTTAATAAACCAAAAGTTTAGGATTATGTTGCTTTTTAACATTTAAATAACATTTATTCGCCAAAAATGACATCATCGACTTCTGAGGGGAATAATTTTAATTAACAGTTTTCCATACATTCGATAACCTTAAAAAATTAAAAGGTATATTAAGCAATCGCAAAATTTCAAAGCATCCGATTTTGCGATTTCAAAGTTAAATTGTAAAATGTTGTTATACATATTTAATTTTTGTTTTCAAAAATCTGTGTACGAGAATACTGCTTTAGTAAATAACGTTTTCATAGTCACAAAATTTACCGGTTCTAATTAATTTTGCAACAAACATTTATTAAATTGACAAGTTTTATTTTTTACAGCCTCCACCTTAACACAAACCAGCACACATTGGATGCTTTCCACTTTATTCGGAACCTCAACCGACGGGACGTGTCGGATAAAATTTTTGTTTTCATGAATTTTTGAAGTTGTTGCAGTATCCGAAAATATCATAATACAATATACAACCCGTAGCATTTTAATGGTCTCGCCTACGGCTCGCGCTGTAAAGTGAAATTTGGAGATGACGTAATTCCTTCGTTACTGGGATGATCAGGTAGCTTTTGGTTAGTGTTTTACCATCTGCATAACATTCTTAACATACGTAGAAAATTGAACAACAATCGGTCCGGTAATTTTCGATATTATTTATTTAATAAAAATCGTCACAGACGACGGACGCACGGACGGACCGCCAAACAGACATTCAGACGGAAACGGGAGATCTATTTTCGTTAGCTTACCCTGGGGAAGTAAAAATGTGATACAGTAGCAAATACTTTCTAAATTTACAGATCTTACATGAGTCATGTGTGTTTGGGTCTTATGGCATCTAACATTGCCTTTTGTCGGATGTAATTTTGATTATAATCTTTATAGCTGATGTGATATATCTGGATTGTTCCCTTTGGCTCTATTTTAGTCTGCTGTCTGCCGAGAAAGTTGTGTGGAGTTTTTTTAATCCTCTGTTAATTGAAGAGGAAAAACAACTGTGGCAAAACATGTTCTATTTTAAGAAGGAAACGATTCAGTTTTGTTTTCTTATTAAAAAGTTACTTACAGCACCTCGATAGAAATCATTTTTCTTGCTCATTTTGTTGCCCTGCTTTGCTTCTGTTATTGGATTCCAATTTTATTGGAAATTTTTCCAACTAGACAATGGTTTAATTTTCATCCAGTTCTAGTCAGTGTTCGTAAAAAGTCAAAAGTAAGTCGATTACTGAAATATTCCAGAATAAACTCGAACCGAGTGGATCACAATGCAGTGTTTGTTTTTGTTTCTGGCAACAGTAGCACCCTCGACGTAGATGTACCAGTTTTCATTTAGCCAAACTCGTTAAACTAGTTACGATTATTGCCTAAATCCTAGCTCGAGTTCCGGAAGGGCGGTCTTGGATGACGGCTATAAATTACCGTGGCGTTATCAAGGAGGCATACGCTGTAGCTGTAGGTGTATGACAGTAACAAGATTATTGCAGCAGGTGGGAATTGTTCCAAAGGACTTAATCAGACCTTGCCGCTATTCTAGAGATAATTGTCAAGTCGTAGCCAGATAGCGGCGCTTCTAATAAATGACACGTATGAAATTAATTTCCACAAAGCCGCTAAATTGCATCAACATTTGCGAAATTAAACTTATGCACGTGTTAATAGGGGCGATGCAACACGTAAAGCATCAAACTTCCGCCATTTGCATGCATACGGCTTTGCCGGACTCATTTTGGCCGGAATTAGGGGTACTTTATCTTTATGGGTTACACAGACGGCACTCAAGTGAGTTCTAACTGAAACTTAAGACTGACTCAAAACTATTTTGATGCGCGCAAGATTATGTGAAACAAACTTTTGATTTTCGGCTTTAATTACCAGGGTTATGTCGGCGGCCTGACGAGAATTATGCTGCTCACCTGCTGTTTTACGGCGGCGGTTTGATGCGAAACGAAACTGCTCATTAAGTTCGCTTTAATATTTAGCACCGGGAGTTTAACATTGATTTTTTGTTATTCGCTTTTATTTGGGAGTTAATTGATTTTTGCGATTACGACGACATTAAAAAAACAATCACACTTGGAGAAGTTTCGTTTATTGCAACACTGTGTAGCAAACTATAGAGTCGGTCTTAATTAAACTTTATCTATAAAATGTACTTGCGAAGTGCTTTTTCGCTATTTCGCTTCGTGTGGTTTTCCGGGGCCGGAATTATCTCGATCTTTTGAAATTCGACTCGGATTTTTAATGTGTTGGTTCAGATAATACGAAAAGATGACCTTGGTCAATATCACTCCACGTCTGATCTGGAAAACTTGAATTTTGTGTTGAGGTAGTCATGTAAAAATCTTTGGAATAACGTCTGACACTGCTGAGAGCGCTATGAACATGCTTGGATAAGTTTAAATGTGTAGTGTGGGAGGGAAGAGCTGGAAATATCAAATAAATAAAAGACAGAATTTATATTTCTTGAATATCATACTTAACATTTACTGGCCCGGCGTCCACCATTTGCATTATTAGATATTTTTATTGTTACATATGATACGAGAATTCAGCCAAGAGAAATAAACCCTAGCAAGGTAAAGAGACACTGACCGTCCGAAAAGTTTTCATCTAATAAGTAGTTTCACATTTATAAAACTGGAACTTTACATCTTGAAACCATCATTTCACTTTGTTGAAAAAATTGTCGAGTACCAAGCATTCTGTCAAGCGAGAATCAGTGAGGGAAATTTTGAAATGAAGACATATTATTTAAAATATGAACCGGAATTTCACCACAAGGACTCAATTTCGAAAGTTTAATCAAGATATTCTGACAAAAAGTCTTAAATAAAATTATCCGTTGGAGATTCTTGTGGTGAAAATTTGTTCAAACCAATAAAGACAAACGCAGCATTTTTTCAGTAGTTACACATTGGTATAAAATAATATAATACAACTGATTCATATTGAATATTTATTAGTTATAATTATGTTCCTTTATTATGAAGCACCGTTTGGTTTTTCTTGACCCAATAGTTTATGAAAATTTTTTTCGTTTTGAAATTTTTGTCTTCGAAAGAAAAACGTAAAAAACTATGACGGTGGTACTTATACAATGGGGGTTCTGGTTCATTCTTATAGGAAATTTACATAGGAGAACGTAAAATTTGAGAACTTCCTTAGAACGTTTTAGGGATGGGTTTTCTGGCTGACTTCATGCCACTTGGGCCATGATCATTTTATTGTACAGATGAATATTTTTTGGACTTATTTTTTCTATACTTCTTACTTTCCAAGCATAAGCGAAGGAAGCAATGTAATTGGGTGATTGGCTACTTTCCTGTTTTCTTGACGTTTCATGGCCCCTAGGTGATATCACGTTTTAGTCTGTTTGTTGTCTGTCGTCTGTTTGTTGGATCGGTTGTCGTCAAATTTTAGATGTATTACGTATATTACGAGTTACATGAGAGAACGCTATGCAAAATTTTTCTAATCATCTTCACAAACAATTTCCTGTTATCCGCTCGTTATATTGGGTAGTTCAGGTTATCTAAATTTTGTGAAATAATATGTTTCTGTACTTGTAGTTTATGAATCTACCTTGATTTTCTTCATTATTAAATATCATTATTGTATATTTTTGTCATTTAATCTGTTTTGGTGTTTAGACACATCATAGAGAATGCCATTACTATAGTGATAGCACTGACACGTCGAACTATTTTCTAGAAAATTTAAGAATACAGCACTGTTATTATTAGTATCACCCTGGATCTATTCAATTCGACATAAGTATCTTTGTTAAAATATTGATGACGTCATAGAAAATACATATTTAAAAAGCTAGGATCTTTGGGTTGTATTTCAAAGGCAAGGGAAGTTATATTTAATTTTTCTGCACCCGTAATAGGTTCTAAAATTTAAACTGACACGACCGTTTCTGAAGTGACCTAAAGTCAGTCACAAAACTCACAACTAAAACATTTTAAAAAATTCCTGAAAATTGTCCATAAAAATGAGCTAGAACCCCCACTATATGGCCACTGGCAAATACTTACGAGAATGGCGTGAAATAAATATAAAAACAATAAAGTTACATTATTTCAGGGACGAAGGAAGTTCGGTTATAGTAACATTAGATCAATTGTTTGTATAGGTAACCGCTTTTTACTTACTTTTAGTTGCTAAGCGTAAGCTAGCGTAAGCTAACTCTCGACGTTATTTATACTGGGTGTCTGGAAAATGGCGGATTAACTCTCCACTATGTTCATAACAGTCAACTGGTGAGTCTGGGACAGTTTGTCACAGTTTTCAAAACCCTACATTTAAAACGTTCCCAATTAATTTTAGGTCCCCTGGTGTTGTATTTTGGGATAAATTTAAAGGAATCTGGTGTTTTGTTACTGGATGAACCTGAAAAAATCTTTTGAGTGTTTTATTTTTTACGAATTTGAAAATGTATTGAGTGCCGCAGTATTTTTTTTTTAATTCGGGGGCCTCTTGGGTATCTATGGTGTTTTAGTTTGGGGGCCCATGGGGATTTTTTTTGTAAACTATTTAAAACAATTTTGGGGGACTTTGGTGTTCTATTTTTGGAAAATTCTGACCTGACCTGTTTATGAGTTAATTTTGGTGTCCCGTTTTTCTTTTGAAAAATTTAAAACAATCTTGAGATCGTAGGTATTCCTGTTTGGAAAAATTTGAAACTGCTTTGGAGCCCCTAGTGTCTTTTCTTCCAATAATTTAATCAAAATCAAAATCGATCTTATTTTAACAGGTACTAGCCCCGCCCACCCGCCCTCTCTCTTTTCTTAGAGGGTATCTTATTAGCCAAAATCACTCTTATATCAACAGGTAATAGCCCCACCTGTCTGTCCTGTCTTTTCTTGGAGGGTACGTCATTTGCCAAAATCGGTCTTACTTTAGCAAATACTAGCCCCGCCCACCCACCCTCTTTTTTCCTAGAGGATATCCCATTATCCAAAATCACTCTTACTTAGTAGGTGCTAGCCCCCCCACCCGCTCTCTCTTTTCTTGGAGGGTACGTCATTTGCCAAAATCGGTCTTACTTTATCAGGTACAGGTACTAGTCCCGCCTACCCACCCTCTCTTTTCTTAGGGGATATTTCATTATCCAAAATCACTCTTACCTTAGTACGTACTAGCCCCGCCCACCCACCCTCTCTGTTCTTAGAGGGTATCTCATTTGCCAAAGTCAGTTTTACCTTAGCAGGTACTAGCCCCGCCCACCCGCCCTCTCTTTTCTTAGAGGTTATCTCATTAGCCAAAATCACTCTTATATCAACAGGTAGTAGCCCCACCTGCCCGTCCTGTCTTTTCTTGGAGGGTACGTCATTTGCCAAAATCGGTCTTACTATAGCAAGGACTAGCCCCGCCCACCCACCCTCCCTTTTCTTAGAGGGTATCTCATTTGCCAAAGACAGTTTTATCTTAGTAGGTACTAGCCCCGCCCACCCACCCTCTCTTTTCCTAGAGAATATCTCATTATCCAAAATCACTCTTACTTAGTAGGTACTAGCCCCACCCACCCACCCTCTCTTTTCTTGGAGGGTAAGTCATTTGCCAAAATCACTCTTATCTTAGTAGGTACTAGCCCCGCCCACCCACCCTCTCTTTTCTTAGAGGGTATCTCATTTGTCAACATCAGTCTTATCTTAGGAGCTACTAGCCCCCCTGTTTGTTATGGTTTTATGATTATTGTCCTAAAAAAGTCACCATCGTTACTAAGAAATCAGAAAATAAGTCGGAGGTATTCACGCATTATGTACCTGCAGTGTTGCTAATTTTACTTTTATAAAACTGCGTTTTTTCGTAATCTACATAACGTACTGAAGATTTAATCCACCATTTTCAAGTATAAAAAACAGGATCCCCCGTTTACGTCTGTCTGTCGTCTGTCCGTCTGTTGTCTGTGTTGATATCTATTAGGTAGATCATCTCCGAATCTAGTGGACCGATTCCTGTCAAATTTTATACGCATTTTAGGAATGTCGTCTCGATAATAAAGTACTAAAATTCCAAGAAGTACACTTTTAATTTAAAATTGCCTACACTGGACGGCCCAAGAAAATTAATCAGTGAAGGAATTTATGTTATTGATCAAATGAAGAATGGAGTCACGCTGTTTTCCGGAAATTTTCAGAATGCAGTGCTGGTATTATTATTTATTTCACTCAATTGAAATATTCGCATAACATGATTTTTCACCTATACTTTGACAGTCTATACATAATTTATTTTAAGTTAGAGGGGATGTCATAAAAGAATAAACTTCAGAAAATCAAATTTTATACTTTTTCGAAGAAGCCAGATTTCGTTTGCTGTACGTACATTAGGGCCGAGGAAAATTCTGTCTCACAACCAATTTTTTGTGTAGGTCGAGCGATTTTTTCGTCTGCTTTTCAGCCAGTGACTGTTTTGACCACCTTTAAATTAACGGTCTGAAACAGTGTTGAAATTTTATGTTTTTCAATGTAAATGTCCCACAACAATGAACTAGAATACCCACTATACAAATACTGGCAAATATTCACAGGGAAGGCAACAACTAAGTATTTCACTTTTTCTACTCATACCTATTATGTCAAGTTTAAAATAATAGTTTTTTATTTGTATAATCGCATTTTATAATAGTTATAGTAATTAGTAAAATTATGGATTTGTCACTGCTTTATATTATATATGGTTGCACTAACTCCATAATTTCATAGAATAAAATGTTGAGCATATTTTTCCATCACTGATATAAATCGAGTAGCTGATGAACGGCGCGAAATATGCACTGTGTACATTTTGACAATTGGAAAATTTATTTACACCAATCTTCGTGAAGTGTATTGTCCATCTGAAAGTTCAACAAAAACATCAGACGTTATAACAGCTTTAAGTAGTAAATTTTGCAAACTAAAGTTCATCTACATTTTCTATATCCATTGAGTTTTACATTAAGGCAACAAGCACCAAAAATGAACACAATATTCAAGATTAATTTTCTCAACATAACATTGAAAAATTTTGGGTTTCTTACTTTATTTATTCACATCCTCTAAAGTCTCAATGGCGTCATCTCAAAAAAGTATTAAATGAATATATTTTGAAAAATTCTCATCTTCCATCCTTGTATGTGACAAAAATAAGTGTTTGTAAAAAGTTGTACACACTACTCTGATCTAAATAGTGTGGTGCTCATCTATTCTGTTCAACATTACCAGAATTCTCGTCAACAAACCTTTAAATTGAAAATAATATTAGATATTTATTCTTAGTTCAGTATTTCGATTACACTTAGGACAACAGATTCATCAGAGTAAGGGCCGGACTGCTGTTTTGGTCACAAGAAAAAAATATTTGTTTTTGATATTGGAATGAAGCGTTATTAAATCAATATAACTGAATTTAACAAAAATGCTCTGAATTGACGTTAAATCTAAATTCTTAGGTAATTTTTTTCTGTATAAAGCTTTCTGATTTCAGATATTATTTGTTGTACCTATGTATAGTTGGTTGGAACGAAATATTATAATTTTCTGAGTTATTACCCTGCATTTTCCAACGTCGCCACACGAACGAGGTTGTTTTCGGAACAAGACAGAGATCGAAAACCCACAAAATGTCCAGCGGATATGAGTCAATCAACCATTACGGACATAATATAAGCACATATTACATATTCCATCCTATTTTGATCCAGATATTACAAAACAAAGGCCCATTTCGCTATTATCCTAAAACCAAATTAGACCAGTGGTAAATAATACAACCATACTGTAATAAATTTAACAGCAGATAGAAGTTTTGTTGCCGGATAACCGTAAATGCACTATTTCGTTCATGCATTTTCATGTTTAAGACCCCAGATAACGTTGAACTTAATGGGCAAATCCTGTAATCACCTAAAATGGATTTTTCAATGTTCGAAACTGTTTGTTTACCGAAGCTTCAAATGTTAAAGCGGATTTCTTATCAAATTTCCAAAGCTGTGGAACACAAATATAAAAAATAAAATGTGCGTTGACCTCGCTCTGTTTGCAAACAAATCCTCATTAACACTCAACGAATGCAAAAAATGTAACCTCGGGCGCATTTCTGAAAAATTAAATCCTTCCCGTTGCTAATTAGGAGCTTTTGGCAGATTTATCATTGGCCAAAATTTTATCTTTGTTCTCGGTAACCCCTTCCCCATCGCTTTGGCCATAATTCAGACGTTACGTCAACGTTTCCTTGTTGCTCTAACTAACTTAACGTCATCTTCACTGCAGACATTACTCATTTTTCGCATTTAGCCGAAGGAAAAAATAAACACAAATTTCATTTTCTCTAAATTACATAACTCTGTATTTTGATATTACAAGCGGCGGTGTTTGCTGAACCGACAAAAATTCCGTTTTTAATTATTTAACCTCGCCGATTTTTTCAGTACGTGCCGCGCCTGCGGAATTTATTAAGCCCTTTGTAAACAAAGGAAAATCTTTAAGTATTTGCAGACAACCTAATATTCTCAACTGTTGAAGATTGTATCGCCTTTATTAGGGTCGACAAAGCATACCTCCGACTTATCGGTCTTCCGCACCACATGTTACCAATATGGAGTAAACAAGATTCCTAAATGTGTTGTTACACGTCGCCGTTTCATGTATTAAGACGTTGATACTCGGGACTGGTTTTCGGAAACGAGGGAGAGGGGAATCAATCGCGAGTTTTAATTATCCGCGAATTTTCAGCAAACTTTGTGCAACAAAGAATTCGTGTTTGAAGTGAATTTGAGCAATTATCAGTGAACTCTAAAGGATTGCATTGATTTCCAGATGCGACTCGGTTGTTAAGAAGTTGCTGCTGAAGTTCTATAGGTTTTTTATTTGATTTGATTCTGCACTCCAATAAAGAAATAAAGCTAGTTATTCGGAAACAATAAATTCTCTTTCTGCGTGGGGGCAAGAAGTTGCAGAAGTTCAAAATTTGGCGAACAAGGGGCGGTAATTGTCCAACGCAGTCTCATCCTCGAGATAACAACCAGGTAGCTTCCCTTGTGATGAGCGAAACCACAATTTTCAGAGAGGATGCACAAAACATACATGCGCAGCCCCTCCATACTCCGTACCGGCACATTCCAGACCATTCGCTTTCTTGTGCTCACAGCGGAACCATCGTCCTCGTTTTTCTTGTTTCTTAATTTGTGATTCCAGGGACCTACTGGTAAGTAATTCATTTTTGAAATACGTCCTTAGGCCCCCTTAGCTCTCGACCATACGAAATGGGAAAAATCACGGAAAAGAACACCTTCTCGTGATTCCTCTCCCGAATCAGTGCGAGAGCACCACCTCGAACGTCGCATAAAACGCCTCGAAGCAGCATTACGTCATCATTCCAGTCGAGACATCCGGCGTTCGCATTCTTGCCGACGTCAGATCAGTCGCCTTCTCGGCATTCCAGTCCGGGCGCTGATTCATTGCACCGGCCTCAGAGCCGTACTCGGCGTCAAGCCAATTTGACGCCACCCTCGTGTAGCGGGCGCTCCACCTCGAGAGATGTTCGCGGCACATCTCGATGCCCGACGTCATCTCCGGTCATTGTAACCGCGGAGCTCCCGCCAGAGGTTCCTTCGGAGGTACTCGACTGCAACGACGTGGCCTTGGAAAACGAAATATTGGAGCTGCTGGGAGCAGATCCGACTATTCCAGCGGCGTTCGTAGTCCGTCTGCATTCGGCATTGGCGTCCCGTTGGTCGTATGCCTTGGCCCATGGCATGTCCAGTTCTGAAAAAATAGAAGCCCGAGAAAAATACCCGATTCCGGTCAATTGTCCACTACTAAAGGCCCCTCAGTTAAACGCCGAGATCACCCCGGCTTTAGGGGCATCCCTCCTCAAGAAGGATAAATTTGCCCAGACTTTACAAACTCAGTTGGGTTTGGGTTTAACGCCACTGGCTGTTGGTATTAATCACTATCTTAGCTTCGACGATACAACTGACGCGGGACGTACCACCATCTTGCCGCTTTTATTCGATGCGGGTCGGCTATTGACTGACTTATTTTTTCCAAATGTCTAGATCCCGTCGATACAATATTGCTCAGAACCTAAAAACCCTACAAAACGACACCCCGGGCGAATATCTCTTTGGAGCTGACTTGGGCGAACGTATCAAGACGGCCAAAGCCGTTCAAAAATCCAGTCAGGACTTACAACCTGCTAGTACCTACTTCGGGTCGGCCACCGTTTCCTAAGTACCGCAAAGTCGCCTCGACGCCGTCGACTTCCAGAACTTCTTTAAACAGGCAAGGCCCGTTTCGCCCTCGGGAGCAGCGAACCGGGCCGAGCATCTCCAGACCCCGACCACGTCCAGCGACCGACGACGCAGTTACTGACAGGACACTTATCCCCCCAAAACGCCAGTAGAGGTGGGTTGTGCAGGGCGACTCCGGTTTTTTCTAAGTTCGTGGCAGGCTGTCACTACTGTCCCGGTTGTTCTCGAATGGATACAGGGACTAGGAATTCCTTTTACACATACCCCGTTTCAGCCAAAGCCTCCCCCTTTTATCTTCTTTAAAACGGGACCAAGAGTTAAAAATGCAGCTGGCTATTGCGACACTACTTGCCCAAGGTGCAATCCGTCCTTGTCGACCTGCAAAGCTCAATTTTTGTCTTCGTATTTTTTGGTTCAAAAACCAGATGGTGATTCCCGATTCATTCTTAATCTTAAAGAATTGATCAAGTTCCTTGAACCCCCTCACTTTAAAATGGAGGACATTCGTACAGTTACAAAGCTAACTAAGCCCGACTCATGGTTTACAACCATCGATTTAAAAAACGGCTATTTCTTAATTTCAGTGGCTCAACCTTATCAGAAGTATTTGCGGTTCCAACAAAGTAATGTATTGTATGAGTTCACTTGCCTACCGTTTGGGCTCTCAGTAGCCCCCTATATTTTCACCAAGATTATGAAACCTGTCCTACGGAGCTTACGCACTAATGGGATCCTCTGCGTTAATTATTTAGATGATTTCTTAATTATTGCCCACACAAAGCTGAATTGTACTTCAAAAACATCGTATACGATCAGGTTACTCGAATCATTGGGATTTCTAGTTAATTGGTCGAAGAGTCAACAAGTGAAGTTTCTAGGGTTCAGCTATGTTCACAGAGTATGACCCTTAGTCTACCTCGTCTCAAACAGAATCGTCTCCGAGAAATAATACACTAAACCATTAGAACGAGACAAACTTTTAGCCCTACGATCGCCTTCTTACCATTATGGGGCAAAAATGCAACTCTCCCCAACTACTGATAGTTGTCAGGGGGGGGGGGGGGGCATATTGTGAAGGTGAACGCACCAACGGATGGTGGCCGTTAGAGGTCTTAGAACTTCGAGCCATTTTTTATGGTTTTCAGAGTTTTGCCAAAAACGCAATCTTCCATCACTGTCTTAATTCGTTCAGACAATTCCACGGCGATTTCCTATATCCACCGGATGGGCAGTGTGCAGCATCCTACATTAACTCATTTAGCTCGTACTATCTGGCAGTGGTGTGAAGAACGGGATATCTGGTTGTATACCTCTTACGTTAGTTCAGCGAGTAACTACTTGGCCGATTTTGAATCTCGCAGGTTACCCGATGACACAGAATGGTCGCTATCCTCCTCAGCATTCACTCAGATTATCACAAAATATGGCTCTCCAGAACTTGACCTCTTCGCCTCATACGGGAATGCAAAATGCCGTACCTACATTTCCTGGCGCCCTGATCTCGAATCTGTGGCTGTCGATGCATTCACTATCTCGTGATCAAACTACAGTTTTTACGCTTTTCCTCCTTTTAGTTTGATTTTACGGGCCTTAAACAAAGTTATTCGTGATAAAGCTGAGGGTATTGTGGTAGTACCCCAATGGCCTGTACAACCTTGGTACCCACTTTTTACGGATGTAATTGAGGGAGAACCTTTAATACTCGATTCTGACCCTCTCTTACTGATTTCTCCTTACAGCGGGACCCCTTGCCCGATGAAGATTACCCTGGTTGCAGCGAAATTATCCGCCAAGCGTTTGCCTCCGGGGGTACTCCGAGCGATGTAATCCCGACTTTGCTACAGTCACTCTCAGAGAATACCCGTAAACAATATAACACCACGTATAAATATTGGTGGCGTTTTTTGCAAGCAAAAAGCATTGGATCCCTTCCATGTAGGGATCAACGAGGTTCTGCAATTTCTAAATCATTTATTCCAGAACACAACGAATGCGTTTGGTACATTTAATTCACACCGTTCGGCCCTAGCTCTAATTTTACCGGAAGATATCGGTACCAACCGTAGTATTAAACGATTCCTAAAAGGTATTTGTCGTTTGCGACCTTCCCGACCAAAATATGAATTCACGTGGGATACCGACGTGGTATTATCTTATCTTGCCAAAGTTCATCCAGTTTTGCAAATACCGTTGAAAATGCTCACTTATAAATTGTGCACCTTGCTTGCTCTCATCACCGGCCAACGAATCCAAAACGCTCTCGTTAATCGGTGCTTCAAACATCCACCGATCTAACACACGAATTCAGATCCGAATTACGGCCCCCACCAAGACCTCTTTGACTGCTTGTTCTCAGCCAGGTCTACAGATACCGTTCTTTACTGCTCGACCAGAGTTTTGTGTAGCCTCAACTCTGCTAGAATATTTAGATCGCACCTCGCCATTGCGAACACAAGAGGACTTTCTTTTTTCTCACTGTGCGACAACCACACCAGACGAGCGCATAAAGAAACAATGCATGCAAAAAGTGTGACGTCACATAGGCGTTGGCGCGTTCCAACTGATTCCAAACAAAAATGGTTGCCATGGTTACCTGTGTTAAATGGCCATAAGAAAGTGGAATCAGTGGCACTGGTTTGTTGTGTTTGGAATCAGTTGCTATAGCAACCATGACTGATGACGTCACGACCTTTCTGGTGTATGAGTAAATGGATCAGGACCACTCTAGCCCAAGCAGGCATTGAGATAAGTATCTTCACTCCACATTCTACTCACCACGCCGCTACTTCAGCAGCATTGCGAAAGGGAGTCTCACTAAACACAATTCAGCAAACTGCCGGATGGTCAAAAAAGTCCGAAATTTTTCAAAAATTTTACAATCGTCCTGTTTGCAAATCAGACTCCTTTGCTCGAGCAATCTTGACAACCTGATTTTAACATTTCACAGACCTTACGTTGTCAAATAAATTCTTCGTTCTATGTTTTCCTTTGTATATATATTACACAATTCGTCGCGCCACCGAATCTCTAAACATCTACCTGGTTGTTATCTCGAGGATGAGACTGCGTTGGACAATTACTAAGTCAAACGAGAACTTACCGAAGTTCGACTGTAATTGTCCTAGCAGTCTCATCCGAAGAGATAACATTCCCTCCCCAACCACGACTAGCATCCGAAATTATTGTACGTATAGATATATATGTATGTATTTATAATATATATTCAGTACATTCCGACCCCCAAAATTTGGTGCGGCGCTCCTCCTTGTATATACTGTGCACTTTGAACCAATGGTCTGGAATGTGCCGGTACGGAGTATGGAGGGGCTGCGCATGTATGTTTTGTGCATCCTCTCTGAAAATTGTGGTTTCGCTCATCACAAGGGAAGCTACCTGGTTGTTATCTCTTCGGATGAGACTGCTAGGACAATTACAGTCGAACTTCGGTAAGTTCTCGTTTGACTTAGTAATTAGGAACGCATGTTCGGCGTTTGAGATTCTGGACGGAAATGCAGGAATTAAAGGATGTGTATTTCGGGGATGTTGAACTTGCATTTGGTGAATAAAAATGGTTTTTATTGTAGAAAAGCAAATTTGCTCTATAAATTGGAGAGTTATTGAAATCTAGGCGAAGAAGATACCTGGGAGTTTAGCATTAAACATAGCAGAAAGTATAATAATGAACATATTACAGGGGAAGAATTTCATGGAGTTTTTTGCATAATAAAGTGTGTTGTTGTCAAAACAATTTCACAATAAAATTATGGAATGTTTAACGAAAGACAAGCAAGCACTAGATAGTTTTTTTTTAAATTTTCATTACATTTCAGTAAACTAATATAATTGGAGAGCGGATTTATAAGCACAAAAAATTAAGAATAAGCGCTTAAATAAGCACAACATTTTCAATAAAAAAGTTTTATTTTAAGCAAAAAAGCATTAAATAAGCATAACACTTTCATTAAAAAAGTTTTATTTTAAGCAAAAAAGCATTAAAAACATAATCATTATACAAATCAAAGAACACTTCTTAGAACTTTGGATAAAATATTATTAGAATAATCCTAGACTTTATATTTTACACACGTATTTCAGTTTTCTTTAAAACAATTTATGATTGTAATATGTTCCAAGTTGTCCACTGTAAAATTTTTTCGCCGATCATTTAAAATGTGTTTAAAATTGGAGAATGTGCGTTCAACATCCACACTCGTTGTTGGCGCAAATTTGAATTTTGCAACTAATGTTGAATCTAACTCCAAATTTTCCAACTTCTGGCCTTGTAAAACACGAGCCACGTCGGAAAGAACACCGAAATCTGCATTTTTATTTAACACTTCGTCAAGTTTTTGAGATGCTCTAGTACCAATATCACCCCTTACTGCGTTTGCTTATTGTTTAAATTCTTTCACTAAGTTTGTGGCATCTACCAACAACATGTTGGGTTTTTCTAACTTTTCTATTACCTCACATACGAATTGATAATTGGTTCCTAGGAAAGCTAGATCTTGTCGCCAATCTTTGTTTTCCAAAATATTTATGCAATCTTTAATCGATTGAGAAGAATCTTCGCTAAGCTCCGTAACTACTTCCTCAAATTCTTTGATATATTTGTCATAATAAAATGTGGCCTGTAACCATGTTCCTCACCTCGTTATAATCGGCTCTGGGGGCAATGATATGTTTGGGAATTTTTCCTTAAAATGTTGCACTCTTAGTGGGGCTTGAACAAAAATCTTTTTACCATTTGCCACTAATTTATTAACAGTAGGAAACTGCAAACGTATTCCTTCAGCCACTCTGTTTAAACCGTGGGCAATGCAAGTAGAGTGAATTAAATTGGGGTACAATATTTTTAGATTATTCCCTGCTTTCAACATATATAAAGAGCTGCATCCGAGATCATCAATAAAATTTTATTCGCCGGTACGGCATTTGGCAAAAATAGTGACGTAAGACTGTCATTTACAAATCTGGTAATCGTATTGCCATTTGTTTTATCTAACATTTTCAAACTTACTACATACCCTCGACTAGGGAATTTTTCATTTAAGATTCCAACAATTAAACTTGCCACGTATCTTCCACAACTATCGGTTGTTTCATCGACAACGAACCATAAATAATTATCTCCAATGCGATGTTTAATTTCGTTGTAAACTTGCTGGAACACTGGGCCGACATAATTTTTTCGGAGAGTACTTTCAACCGGAATATGTCGATTGCAGTGTTTTTCGAGGAATTCTTGAAGAGGGCCTTTCTCCAATTTTTTTAAAGGTATATTGGACTGGATCATCATTTTACATAAATCGAAATTAAACTGAAACTGCTCATCTTTTGTGGAAGTAGATGCAACCGATTCATGTATGGTCTGCTGTTTAATTTTAGAAACTTCAAACATTTTCTTCCTTTCTACATGAAGAGTCGTTCTGTCATGTTGCGTCACGTTATATTTTTTATCACTTTGAATCTAAAACAACGTACATATACAGGATTAACAAAGGAAAATAGACAAAAAAAAATTAGTGGGCTTATGGTTTTCACACAAGCTCTGCAGACTATTTTGTTGTTTTCTAATTTTAATTCTGGAAAATCCCTTATCCACTCATCCGGCGTCGATTTTACTTTCGGCATTCTTTTAAAATATTAGTAATATTACCAAAAAGAACTCAACATGTAACAAGGGAGAACCACGTATAACACTGTACTACGACAGATAGACTGATGGTTGTGAAATAAACGGTTCATTTACTTAAAAATTTCCATTAGAAAAATTTTAAGGTAGGTAGTTGGGTACAATAATCCTTTTTTCTAGAAAATCTTCAACGGTCTTGCCGCAAAATGCCGAAAAAGAACATCTGGTTAAAAGCTTTAATTCATTATCAACGGAAGTAAGGATTTAAAGTCATAAAATCTATGGAGTATTTTTCCAATCCTATAATAAAATTTTATTACCCAAACGACCGGAACCTATTCACAGAAAGGGTCTTAAGTAAGTGTACTTCAATGGTCAAATCGAGGTAAAATGCACACGATACGATACGGCTAACTAACAAGTATTTGTCATCCCGACAAGGCCGGCTTTTGAACAAAATATGCATTAAAACTCATATTCGTCGAAAAAAGCATCAAATAGGCATATAAGTTTTAATATGTATAAAATTGAAAAAAAAGCAAATAAGCATAAAAAAAATGTGTCAAATGACTCCAAATTGTATCATAGTTACAGATATAAAAAAGTTTTGAAGTGCTTACATTTTTCACAAAAATCATTAAACCTAGAAATCCGCTCTCTAAATATAATTTCTATATTTTTAACTTGATATATTTATTTTACTCGCTTGGTGTGAGTAGCATCTTTCAAATTTTAATATAAAAAATCGATAAATCAAATCAATTTGTGTGTCGTATGTAGAGGTAATGATACTAATAAAATTTAAAACCTCATTGTAACGTAACATACTTTCTTGTACAAAGGATCTCATGATGGTTACGTGCGAAAAGTAATTTAATAAATGAGAAAAGAGAAAAAAATAGAATACCAAATATTTCACAATCCCTATAAAACAACAAAAAATCGATTATCTTAATAGCTAAAGTTGTACCGTCTTTGAGTTTTATCCTCTCTTTCTTAGAAGGTACCTCATTAACCAAAATCAGTCTTATCTTAGCGGCTACTTACCCCGCCCACCCACCCTCTGTTTTCTTAGAGGATATGTCATTTGCCGAAATCAATTTTATCTTAACAGCTACTAGCTAGGATAAGACTGGTTTTGGCAAATGAAATCCCTGGGCGGGTGGGCGGGGTTAGTACTTGCTATTCTAAAATCGATTTTGGTAAATGACATACACTCTAAGGAAAGAGACGGTGGGGAGGGCTAGTTCCTCCTAAGATAAGAGTGATTTTAGCAAATGAGATATCCTCTAAGAAAAGAGAGGGCGGGTGGGCGGGAATAATACCTGCTAAGATAAAACTGATTTTGGCAAATGACTATTCTTTGAGAAAAGAGAGGAGGGGTGGGTGATTGGGGCTAGTACTTGTTACGATAAGATTAATTTTAGCAAATGACGAATCCTCAAAGAAATTTAACTAAATTATTATAAGGAAAGACACTAGAGGCGCCAAAGCACTTACAAATTCTTTCCAAACAGGGATACCTAGAACCTCAAGATTGTTTAAACTTTTTCAAAAAAAACAGGATCCCTAAATTAACTCAAAAACAGGTCAGGTCACAATTTTCCAAAAATAGTACGCCGAAGTCCGCTAAAATTGTTTTAAATAATAATATATGAAAAAAATCTCCATGGGTTCCCAAAATAATGCACCAGAGTCTCCCAAATTAAAGAAAAACACTGCGCACTCAAGCCTTTTTCAAATTCATAAAAAATAAAGTACAAAAAAGTTAAAAGATTTTTTCAGTTCACTCAGCAACAAAACACCAGTTTCCTTTAAATTTCTCCACAAATAAAACACCAGGGACCGGTTTATAGAAAGGGAATTGAACACTCATTCTTCGATTAATGTAACAGAGGATTAAAATGCAGAATATGGCCCCGTGATTGGTTATAACATGCACGTTGCCTGGCAACGGATCTCAATTAAAGGTTTTTGAAAACTTTGAAAATTTTTGATACGTTAAACATTTTTAACTGCTTACTCGATTTTTGCTGATTTCTACCATCGTTTTATTCAGGCAAACATGGTTGTAATGGAATTTTATAAAATTATTACAAAAGAAACAGAACTATATCTTTGTACATTCTAACTGAAATGGTAATTAAACATGGTCATGAGCGAGAGAAATATTAACTAAAATTTTATTATTAGTTATCATGATAATCAAAATGTGAGAAGGAAGGTTTTAAGAGCGTAGCGCCATTTTCCAGACACCCAGTATATACAGGGTGTTATTGAAAGGTACGTACAACAAAATGGACAGTTATTCGTGAGGTCTAAGAAGTCTGAAAAACTTATTTTGTGTTATCAAAATTATAAGGGGAACATTAGCTCTTATCCAACCTTTTTAGACGCTACTGAACGATAAATAGATAAAATTAATTTATTGTAGTAAATCCTAGCAACTGTAACAATAAAACTTTTGTCAAGACTAAATGTTGCTATAGAAACGAAAGACGATCTTTTTATCAGAGGCGTACAACGAATTTGGACATAAATTTTAATAATTTTTATCTCAAAAAGGAGAACACTTTTACCTGAACTTTTTTTTACATTTAGCACCCATATTTCGAGACCAATTGCCGATTTTATTTTGTACGTACCTTTCAATAACACCCTGTATAAAAAACTGAAATATTGATATTTGTTAATTGTAGTTTTAGTTAAGTTATTTTTTTGTATTAGCACAACAGATTTTAAAAACTTGCGAACATTTTTCAAGTAAATTGGAATAACGTGACAACATCGCATCGGAATTTCAAAAATATACGATGGTTATGAAACATTTGTATGAACATGTAGTAAGTATATTCCGTTAGGAATGAACTACTACTACTTGTGAATTGCTCCTTAAAGAAAGAACATCTGTACAGTTGGAAACAATTTTAGTGTATGATCATTTTAACAATTTTTACTTCAATTTTTAATAAATAAATAAAGAGATAACGAGAAGGGCGTCCTTAGTGACTGACCCTGTATACGCTAATAGTTATGGCAAAGAACAATAAATGATTTATAGCAAATATATACAATCAAAGTGGAACTGATAACGTAAACAGATATACATATACAAAAATCGCCATAAATACTCAAATTGATCTAAAGTTATTTTGAGAGAATTTCAGGTAAATTAAGGAACTCGTTTTTGAATTAAAAATGTTTAAAGAAGATGAAAAGATAAAATGGTGGAGGCGCCCTGATATATCCACGATTTTCTAAGTTATTTGTTGATCTACAGCAAAAATAAGCACAGATTCGTGATACTCAGAAAATTTCCGAGAAGATAAGCGTTTCTCCGTGACGATTTGCGTAGTTTTAAAATTTCGTCAAAAATGGTGGAGGCGCCGGGATATATCCGCAATCTTCTAACTTATTTGTGGATGTACAGCAAACATATACACAGATTCGTGATCCTGAGAAAATTTCCGATAATGCAGAGGTTTCTTCGAGACGATTCGAGTCGTTTTAAAATTTCGTCAAAAAGAAAATACATTTTCTTGTAGATTTCGTGCCGCAGAAATCACATTTCTTCGATCACTCTAACCGTTTTTCCAGAATTGCCCACTAAAATATCGCAATTTTTAGAAATTTCAAAAAATTCGAAATTCACACCTAATATTTCGAAAATATTGCTCCGTTACCATAAACACGCTATATTTATAGAATCAGGACGTCGTGATCTACAGCCCAGAATTTTTTGAGAAGTTTTAGACAAGTTTTTTAAACAATCCTTTTCTTAGATAAATTATAAAATTAGCTTGTAAAAATTTTATTTTTTTAATGGTAACTGCTGTATGTTAAAATAAACATAGACGCACTATTAAACCTCAAGTGAGATCAGGTCAAGTCGGAGCAGATGAAGTCAGGTCATGTCAAGTCAATTCATACAATAACGTCTCCAAATTTTTAATAGATACAACTATATCATTTTTGGTAAGAAGTACAATGTAACACTAACAACGAGAACAGAGTGGTTTTATTTAATTTAGTCAGTAAAATGAAATGTTCCATTCATTAATATTTGAGTCATCCGGTAGAAACGTTATTTAGACAGAAATTTCCTCTTGATAGTTTTTTCGAAAAGATTAAAATTTGATTTTTCGAAATTTTACTTTTTTTATGATAACACCTATAAATAAAAAAAATGGTCTAGTGTGTTTAGACAGACTTTAATTAATTAACTTTGATTGTTAATGTTTATATATATATATATATATATATTAGAGATGTACCGACTGTAGGTCTGGCCGACTAACCGACTAGCCGATTGTTCGGCCAGTAAAAACCGACTAGTCGGCCGACTGTTCGGCTTTGCTAAAACCGGTTTATAAGTGCGACAAACAGTGTGTTTTTTTTTTCTATTTCTCTGACTACCTTAAAGATTTGTTCTATTTTAATAAAAGGAATAACTAAAGTTCCTTTGTTTTCCAAAAAATGTGTTAAATTTGTTTGGATAATTTTAACATTTAATTTTTTTTAGTCACTCAGTACAAAAATAGAGAATAACACATTTTAGGGCCAGTTTATACAATATTTTAACTGAGATTAAGTTGATCGCGCATTTAACAAGGCCATTAGCGACGTCTGATTGGCGTAGAGTCGGTCACATGGTACTTTAACGCAGGGTTAAAAATTAAATCGCAATTAAATATTTAATTGAGGTTCTGTAAACCGGGTTTAATTGTTTTATATACTATTTTAATTTTAATAAAAAAAAGCCGACCGATCGGCTGTTTAGCCGACTAGTCGCCGACTGCAGCCGACGATGAAAAACGGCCGAATAGTCGGCTTATCCGACCGGTCGGCCACTAGTCGGTACATCCCTAATATATATATATGTAGCAAAAGTCCGACAAGTACAATATAAGCAGTAGCAGATAAAAAATATCTATTAGTGTTAAAATGCAATGAAATATCATTCATTTTAAGCACTCAAAACAAAGAAGAATGACTAATTATTACTTACGCTACACTGAAAAAAAACATTCTGAATTTTATTTTGGATAAGTAGCTAGTTATTATTATTATATAATTATTGTTTTATTATTATTAAATGTAGGCAGGCGCAACATTACTGTATTGACAAATTTTCGAGACAATGGAGTGAATCTTGTTGCAAATTTAATGAATGTGCTACAACTCCTCCGGGTACATTACTCACTTTCTGATTATACATATGTCCAATAAACAAGAAGGATTAAAAAATAAAAATTATAACAAAAAATACTAAAATAAGAGCAGATTCATAAACTACAAGTGCAGGAGCTATTTTATAAAATATAAATTATTTTTACTATGCAAAATTTTGTAATAATGTCATTACACTGTTGGCGAGGACAATTAGACAAATTTTGGTTAGCATTTTATCATCTACACGATATTCGCAAAGTATACATAAAATTTGATAACAATTGGGCCAATAGTTTTGGAGATTATCCGCCTAATAAAAATGTACAAAACGGCAGACCTATTTTTTCATACTCTAAGATCATGAATAATTCTAAAAACATGAAACTAGCCAAACCCCTGATCGACTCTATTATAACTACACTTCCTTAGCATGCTCTGGGGAAGTAAAAATATATACAGTGTGAAGGAAAGAAAGTGGCATATGAGGAGATCCTAGTTTAAGACCTTAAGCTTATTAGCACGACGTTTCATAAACTGAGTCAACCGAACATTGCTCTGCATTTTTCTTATACTGTTTCAAATGTTATTACTCAATTTTTTGCGACAATCTTGATACAGAAAATCTTCTAATTTTCGCAAGGTGTTGTAAAATTGTACTAATTATGACATCTGGTATCTTTCTGGTCTAGGGTCTAGTAATTTTGGAGGTTATCTGTGTAATAAAAATCGAAGCAGACGACAGATAGACCGACACACAGAAAGGAGAGGCCTCCTTTTTCATACTCTAGGGGTCATAAAACATAAAAGTAGCTGTTCGCTGGATGGACCCTATTACAATACTTCATTAATTTCCGCTTGGGAATTAAAAAATATTACTAAATACCACACAATATTGCATCTCAAGGTACAGCATCTACTTTCTATACGGAATTAAATAATATCTCATAAATTGATTTTAACCTATGAAGAAGAAGAAGAATGTGATGTTTTTTGAAGTACAGTACAAATTAAAAAAAAATTGTATTAAACTATAGTATAAATTTCAAGCTAAATTATTTATGTAGGTACTCAAGTGATGCCCCGACATCATCCAATTAGCATGTTAGAGGAAACAACGCATACCTGCGTAAATACAGTGTGCCAAACTTAAAAGAATTATACTGTACTCCTAAATTTTCACAATAAGCAATCCATTAGATTTGTAAATTATCTGTCTAATAAAACGTGACATGTGAAAGACGTTAAAATTTTTTGAAACTCCATAAGCAAAATGACTCTTCTTTGAGTTAGTTTTTTAAACACAAGTATTCGTCTGAAAATGTATTTTTTTTACAGTTGTACAATTATTTTTTGAAATTCTGGAGTGACATATTAATGTAATATTTCGAAAAGTAGTCACAACTGTAATTTTTTTAGAATTTTAGATATATTCCTGTAATCAACCGTCGTCAATTTTTACACATTATTTTTTTAAAGCCGCCGCCTTCTATTTCAGTGTACTTCCTTTTTGAACACCTTGTTAACACTGCAACAAGCTTGTTGCTTCTACTTTGAAATGGTAAAATATAAATGACCTGACTAAGTCAACGGAAAGCAATCGTCTGATGAATAATGAAATGCGGAACACTTTTGTAAGCAAGATCGAGGACAACGACACTGTCAAAAGTGGAGTTTTTTAGCGGCTTTTGGCAGCTCGTCTGTCTCTCATTTCACAAATGGGATAATAAATTACTGATGAGATTTCCATTGATTCTGCTTGATTAAACTTGGAAGTTCTGGAGTTGGAGCTGATCAATAACAACTTTTTCCCCATTCAATTAATGTGAGTATAAGGAGAATGGCGCCTGCATAACATACGGCTCCATATTTATGTATTATTGACACCTAGCAACCTTTTCAGCCGAATCCGGTGAATTTTATCGATGGAGTTTGTGTCGAAGTTGGTAACCGCCTGAAAAGCACTTTTTACCATGCTTTCAGTCACTTTGCCTTTCCTTTTAAATAAACAAGTTTCAGCTTGCTCTCTACATAGTACAAGGTCTTTGTGATTTTAAAATACCCAAATTAGATGAAGCGGCTTTCCGAGCTCAGTATGCTTTCCAGAGCTCATGTGAAGCGGCAGCTGAATAAAAATCCAGAGAGATTTCTTCGAGTAATCGATCTAGAGTTATTAGAGGATTAAATTGTGGCGTTTAATTAACCTCGATTACGGTTCGGATGTTTTTCTTCAAAACAATCCGAACGTATAGCTTAAACACCTGTTTCTTTTGTAAATAATGGGCGGATATTTTTCGTAAACGGCGCTGTTTGGAGGAAACTCAAAGGATCGTTCGAATAATGCTCCACTCACATTTTCATATACAAACATATTCCATTATTCCATTATCTCACCTGTCGACACGAGACGAAAACAAGAGGTATTTATGGGATTTCTAAAGTCAAAGAACTCGTACTATTCATTTCACGTAGCTTACGTTTTGCAATGAAAGCAGCTGTATGATACGTCAGGCCTCAAAATGCCGTTTGCTTATAAATCTACATTACCGAAAGAGACAACTGATATATTGAAGGTTTATAAAATGCGAGCAAGCACGAAAACCATGAATATCGTGGAAGACACACCAGATGGAATTTATACGCTTTGTTGGAGGTTAAAGATTTAAGACAACGTTATACGCCTTTAACTGAAACAAATTTGTTTTGCAAGGAGAAACAAGATAACAATACGAGTTATAGATATCGAATATACAAACCGGATTGTTTTGATTTATAATTTGTCGAGAACTTATACCACAGTGGGTGTTTTCTTCAGTGTTCTAACAAAACAATACACTGAACTCGTTGACGCTGTCGCTGTTGGTAAATACAAGCTGACGAGTAGACGACGTGTCAACCCCGAAGTCGATTGTGTTAAACTATTATGCAAATTTTTGTCGCATTTATTACCTATGCACACTGTAAGTCGTGTTGAGTAAATTAAGCACTTAAAGCTGGTGCCGTTCGCTACGTATTGTTCAGAACAAAGCAATTAAATAAGTAGTTTCAGTTTTAGAGACATTGTCACTAGAACCACTGAGCTGTCGTTACAGACAACGTAGCTTAATCAGAATTAATTGCGGAAGGGAGCGTCTAGGTGATTCTAAACTCATACATTTTGTATTAATTAAAATCTGTAAGGAGAACATAATGGAATTTTAGTCATGAGTAGGTTTCTTGGCTTTTGAATTAAGGGATGTTTATTTTATATTATGAATCGTTGAGGGAATTATTAGGGGAATGACAGCTTTGCCTCTTGCCTACCTAATTATTTCCTCTTATATTCTATTAACAGCAATATTCATTAGGAGGCTAATGTCGTAATTAAGACAGGTAATAATATTTTTGTGTAGAGACTAAGACACTGCGTTGTGCTGCTGCGTAGTGTTATGGTTATGATTTTATATATACAGGGTGCTCTAACAATATGGTGACCTATTTTACAATAACTTTGTGCTTCATATCAAGTTTTCCTTTGTTAATAGATTGAGTGTCAAATATGGTTAAAACCTTGTTAAAGATCAACCTTCCTTCCAAATTAGTCCAATAACAGAGGGGTTGTCCAGAAAATAAACTCAACACAAAATAATTTAAATCGGTTCCGTTATTCAGTTAGGTTAAAATGATTATTTGCGGAGGGTACTTTAAATTAATTAAAACATAATTTTCTTGTTATTCCATTTCATTATATTTTCATTAACCTGAATTTTGAACATAAATATTTTAGAATTACACAATTCAGTGCTTGAATGAATTATTATGCTGTAACATTCTATTTTATCTAATTACATTTACTTGTGTTTATCAGACGCCATTAATTTAATTAGAAAAATTCATTAACGAATTTTTTCTTAATTTAGGGGGTAAAAACCTTATGCTTAAGGACAATCTAGTTTGGGGGCTGAATAAACAAGCAACAAAATATTGTTTCTTAAATACCGGGTGTTCTTACAAAAAGCTTAATTTAATTATTTTTTATGGTGTCTCTGTTTCTGGCTCTAGATTTTATCTATGTTTACTTCTCCGTTTACTCTCTTTCGCTTTAGTTTAGTTATTTTAGGCCTCATATTTCCCGCTTCCGTCTGTCGTTTGTCGCTCAATTTTAATATCGTGTAAATAGTTAAACGCTAGCTAAAATTTTGATCATCCCCACCAACAGTTTGATGACCTCACCTCAAAAGTGTTCTCAGTAAATCCTATTTAAATTTTGTAAAAATAACATACTACTGACTGTTGAGAAAAAACCAAAATGGTGATAACATTTTACAGTTTAACATAGAAACTGCAAAATTAAATGCTCTGAAATCTTGCAAAGGGTTTAACTTTAGCCTGGTAAATCGTTACCCAGAATCTGTCTGTTTCTACCCTCTAAAAATTTGATGACGTCATCTAAAAATTTTGCTGGATATCTGAAATGTGTAAAATATTGTGAGTCTACATGGTTGAGGTTTATCAATGCATTAAAGCTTTTAGAAAAAGTTCAGAACGTTCTAGGCCAGTTTGACCTCATTTGACCTGATCTAGAACCGGCCTTACTTTCTGTCGACATTGCATATTTTAAAAAAATGGTACTTCGAGTTTGGATCATTTTCATGATTTTTCGCGACCAGGTTTTCCTGAATCGTCCTAAATAAGTTTTTAATTAAATAATTAATGATACCGTTATTCTGGAATTTTCAGTGATAGTCCTTATTTTTGGTCCTAGACCACCAACACGCTAGATTTTTCAATTCAGTTGGTCGAGATTGATCTTCCAGAATTTTTTATGGTTATTGAGGCAACTTCGCCAAAACCCCATCTTTTCAATATCGTATAAGATTTTTGACTTTTCCCCAAATACTGTAAAAAATTAGCAAAAAATTTCTAAAGTTGATTTAGACTTCCAAAAGTTTTTAACCAATTTGTGCCATTTTTTCAAAATCCCCACAATACAAATCAAGCAAACCAACAAATTTTAAGATATTTTAAAAATTTGATTTTAAATCCGAATATTTCGAAAAGCAGTGGTCGAGTGTGGATTATTTTCACTGATGAACTGTCGTTCCTGTGTAAACACAATTTTTTCATAATTTTTTACTAACCGTTTTTTTTTCGAAACCGCCCTATACCGGGTGTCTGGAAAATGACGAATTAACTCTCCACTCAACTAATAACTGGTGAGTCAGCAAAAAATAGTAAAACAATTCCTTCTCACATTTTGGTGGAGTTATAATCATTTTAACAATGGTTCTTTTGCTACAACAATCTCGAGGTTCCAGTTATTCCTGAAAGTGCTTTGGAGCCTCCAGTGTCTTTTCTTATAATAAATTAATTAAATTTCTTAGAGGAGACGTGATTTGCTAAAATCAATCTTATCTTAGCAGGTGCTAGACCCAGCCGATCTCCCTCTTTTTTCTTAGAGTGTATGTCATTTGCCAAAATCGGTCTTATTTTAGAAGGTACTAGCCCCGCCCACCCACCCTCTCTTTTTTTAGAGGGTATGTCGATTGCCAAAATCGATCTTATTTTAACAGATACTGAAATAAAGGGTGGGCGGGTGGGGCTAGTATTTGCCAAAATAAAACTAATTTTAGCAAATGATCGAGGCTAGTACTTGCTAAGATAAAACTGATAATGCCAAATGGCATACCCTCTAAGAAAATAAGGGGTGGGTGGGCGGGGTCAATACTTACCAAGATAATACTGATTTTGGCAAATAATATACCCTCTACTTTTCATTTTCTTAGAGAGTAGGTGATTTGTCAATATCTTAGCAGGTACTAGGTCTCGAAGAAAATAAAGGACGGGTGGGCGGGGCTAGTCTTTGTTAAGATAAAACTGATATTGCCAAATACCATACCCTCGAAGAAAATAAAAGGTGGGTGGGCGGGGTCAATACTTTCCAAGATTAGACTGATTTTGCCAAGTGATATACCCTCTACCCTTCATTGTCTTAGAGAGTAGGTCATTTGCCAATGTCAGTTTTATCTTAGCAGATACTAGGCGCGCCCACCCACCCTCTCTTTTCTTACAGAGTATTTCATTTGTCTTATTAAATTTAGGTTCATTTATTAATGAAAAATAACACCTTGTTTTATTAATAATAATACACTACGATTAATGATTACTGGATGTTATGTTTATTATCTTAAAAAAATTAAAAGGTAGATTTCAGTCACTATCGTTACCTAGAAATCAGAAAGTACGCCGGAGGTATTCAAACATTAGGTGCCAATTTTACTTTTATAGAATTACGTTTTTTTCGTAATCTACATCATAAAAAAATTTTTTTCTTTTTTTTTGGGACTCGCGAAACCTCCGTACATAATTTACTGTAGAGTTAATTCGCCATTTTCCATACACCCGGTATTTTTCGATTCAGTTGATCGAGATTTATCTCTCAGAAATTTTTGTACATTTTTCGCTAATTTACCATAATTTACCAAAAGCTCAATTTCTCAATGCCTGCCTGTACGAAATTTTTGACTCTGATTGATTACTGATTTCGACCTCCAGAAGTCATTTCTACAAATATTCTAGTCATTTTTTCAAAATCGCCAAAAGAAAAAGTGGCAAATTTTGAAATATTTATTTTGAAAATTGACTCGAATATTTCGCTAAATAATCGAAGTAGTTTCTACAATTTTAGACCCATTTTTTGCATATATATGCATCCATATGTTGCACAAATTATACAAAAATTCAAAACAAAAATAAAATAAATGATCGAATAAAAGCTGGTGTTGAATTTCGGTCGAACTGTGACATATGCATCGCAAAAAAGCCAACATTGCACTGTTTGCTTTATGGTATCTGTTTACAGTATTATAAAATATCACTGTATTTGTGGTTCATGATTCCGCCTTGAGGTTTTCCCTGAGGCGTGCTCGTTTTCTCAAAACTTTCTAAATTGTCTCTGTTCGTTGCATTTTCAAATTTCAGAATGAAGTAACTTGTTTTATTGAACATATTAAGACATTTCACCCAATTCAGATTTATTATAAAGGCGCTATTATCTAGTAACAAAATGGAAAAATTCCCTTTCCGAAATATTTTGCCGGCAATAACGGCAAGCAGCAAACGGCCGTACGTAGTATTTTAGGAATCTCATGTAATTGATTTAACGCTAACCAAATTTTGCTTACTAAATTCTATTTAAATTTTGTAAAATACGATACTCCTGTACATGTGATTGATTAATCCGCTTTGATTTTTACCTTAGACAGCCTGGTTTTGAAAAGAAAAATATTTTACAATTTAACTTTGAAACGGCAAACTAAATGCTCTGAAATCTTGCAACGGTTTTATATTTTTTTTCCGAAAATTTGAAAGTAAAGTTCTGCTACTATATGTTATTTTCCTTGCTGGTTTTTGCGGATGAATAGTATAACATTCTCCTCGGTTTTGTATTTTGCATCTGTCTACTATTACTAAAATAGTTTTCTTTTCGTTATTTTCTTTTATTTTCTTCTCTTGTTTTAGCTATTTCGTTTTTTAATTTATTCGTTTTGCAGTTCAGTTGTTAGGTCTTAGAATATGAAAAAGTAGGTCTCCCGCGACTGTTTGCCATCTGTTGATAATTTTAGCAGATATATAATCTCTGTAACTACGGAAATTAAATTTTAAGAGCGTGATAGAGATGGTGAAATACAAATCAAAATTGCTCTAATAAATTTCATCAATAATTTTATGAGGTATGACGTCATTTCAAAATTTTGTTAAGCAATCGTATGGAAAATGGGCAAAATAATAAATTCGCAAATTCAGAAAGTACCAAACCGATTATTTTGAAACTGTGCCGCACTTCTTACGATTACCGTGCACACAATACATTGTTAATCACAAAATCATTTATTCATTCCTTCCAACAACATAATGACGTCATTACAAAATTTTAAGTTAATCTTGGTGAGAAATTTATTGTCCGACATTATTCTTTATTTATAGTTTAATCATGTGTCCAGTTTGCTCTTGGAATCCCCGACATATTTTGTTATTTTATTTTTGGAATATGAAAAAGTGGCCTCTCGTTTCCGTCTGTCTATCGTCAAATCAAGAACGGTTAATATAAAATAATACAACTCCCGCAAAATTATATTCGCATCGTTTCGCGCCATTCTAATCAATTAAATTAGCCCTCTCCTCTGTTTTGGGGAGACAAAATCAATCAAATTTTATTTTCCTTTAACGCAGATGCTTGTTATCCGAACATGTTGATAGTCGAACTATTTTGAAGTATAGACATAAACAGTCGAAGTTACGCATGTAATTATCAACTAATTTTACTGCTTGGGTGAAAAATTTGATTTAATTTTCGTAAAACTTTGAAAACTGATGTTTATAATTCATCTAAAAAACTAGGCTTGTCACATTGTCCTTTAGGTGTGAGAGTTCATTCGTCCTACTTATTCTTATACACTGTTCTAGAAATCTTTCGAAAACTCTACTTCAATCATTCATTTCATGTTAGAGTTTCTACAGTCGGAGTGATGTGCTTCAACAATATTACAATAGAATATTCGATAACTGCTTACGATTTACATAAATTAAGCAACCATTTCATTTTCGTAACACCGCAGTATTAATTTGTCAAACGTTATATCTCCCTGATGTTAGCAATCGATTTCTGTAAAATTAGTTAAAGTAAAAAGGAGATTGCCGTTATTACCCGTGAATAACTTTGCAAAATGGGTATTATAAAATAATGAAAAACATAGATATTACTTCACTATGACTTAATTTTCTGAATAAATGAAGAGAAATGTAATCTCCTAAAATTATGTTAATATACCACAACGGCTTTAGCTATAAAACCGCTTCCACAAATTTGTCTCAATTTTATTTTATTGGCAGCAGTGAGTGTAAGTAAGAAGTGGTGTAACTCTCGCGAAGCTACAAAATTTTCCTCTCTAAAAACATTTTAAGACCCAGAGAGCACTTAACAGAGGTTAAATATTTAAATTTCATAACTGCATTAGCCGAATCTTAAACATTCCTAGTGAGATATAATCAAATATTAATTAAGTTTAGTGTAACAGAGAACTCGTCTCGAACCCGTCCTCGGTTAATTTCATTAAAAATGACTTACAATGCACGTATTGACAGAAGTGTCACGAACAGTTCCGTTACAATCGAATTTGGCGAGACGCTCAGGGACAAATAAGGAGAGAGCATCTTGATTGATGTCGGCAAAAAAAATTATGACTTTATTGTTTGAAAACGCTTCTATTATCGATTCACCCGCTATTGTCCCGGAGCATTCCTTTCAGTTTATTTTGTTGGCAAAGATAGCGTTAGGTGGTGCAGTATTGTGAAGAAACTTTAAACTGCTTTTGCTATATCCGCCGGATTAAAGTATCTCGGTAACAAACCCCAAGATTTGTGGAGGCGGATTCAATCATGGGATATTTTCGAGAGACATCAGAATTGACATCGCCTGCCTGGAGTAGAAACTAATTCCAACCTATTGGGAATATGTTTTTTTCATTTCGTAAAAGTGCTTTCTCAAGCTGAACCTCAGACTTTAAATATTTCGTTCCGGAAATTTTGTTGTTGTTGTTCATGTCTCGTTGGTCTTAATGTTGTTGCTAAAAATATTATGATTAACTCACCACACGTCTGTGTTTACGAATACAGCGGCAGTAGCAGGTAAATCTACATACCCGGATCGACTTGACGTTTTTATTCCCGTCCATATGACCCTTTAAAAATGAACAAACATCGCCAAACATCTGCGTCTGTGACGTGCGTTCGTTATTGGATAAAAATATTTTAGAAAAAATGAGGAACTGAACCGAATACAGCCAATAGACTTCAGACGTGAGAACAGTATCAATGTTGGCTTTTCAATATTATCTTGACGTAAAACATGCCAGCTTCTGAAATCAAAGCGGGACACAACTCACGCAGAAGAGAACTGCAACAAAGGACCAAAGAGTGTATACTAGGAGGTACCACGCCCATGCCGACATACGCTAAATAGTTTATGGTTGAATGCTTTTCCACAAATCTTGCACTTTGTGATCAAAATGCTATAATACAAAGCTTTAGTGCTTTGTGGTTGCGCTACAATACTGCATTTGTACAGACTTGTCGCTCATGACAGAAAGGAGTTTTCCGTGGAAACTTGAAATACACAAAATTCGCAATTTTGGGGTCGGGGTTGTCACAGGTAACAAGGGAATCGTTAAAAATGAAAGGTTTTAAAAATCTGGAAACAAAAAGACAGGCGATGAAGGCAACGTCTGAGGGGTATTTAAAGAGCAATTAATAAGAAAGTTAAGAACGGCTGCAGGCGTTGGAAGAGTTTACCTTAAATGGGTTTTGTTCAAGACTGATGTAACCATTACGGTGTTAAGTAAATTTTACAACATTTTTCTGTTATTTTTTAAACGACTAACAGATTTTTTATTGTCTTCTTGGAAGCTAAAATTTTTAGTAAAGAATGATTGTTTACTGAAAATATTGTTACCGTTGACACACTGACACTATTATTTTATATCGATTTGTATTTCAAAGTCACTCGTGGAAAATAGATTTATTATTCAATCATTCGATGCACTGCACAAACACCAATACATTGTACATATGCACAACATCAAAAAAATTGCATAAATGAATTTCAAGAACTGCATTTTGTGGACTACCAATGACCTCTCTGCTGACACATTCGATAGAAGTTTACTGGGAAATAGAATGAGACAACAAGAACTCAAGATGATTTATTTGCAAAAAAGTTTTGTAAATGTTAAATGATAAGTATAAAGTCAAATAGACGAAACTTAAAGTAGGCCACAATTGGCAGCTAGCAAATCAGAACAAATATAAACAGAAAGAGAAACAGAAAAGGGAAACGCAGTTTTAAGTAATAATAATAAGCAGTAAATTAGGAAATATATCCGAGACGAAACTGAGGGTTATAACTACTTAGTTTTAGTACATACTTATGATGAGCATTATATACACAGGATGAATGACTAAGCGTATAGTCCTCGATATCTTATTAATCATTATAGATAGAAATAAAATTCGAAGACCAAAGTTGTAGCCTTTAGCATATCAATTTGTTTTTAAAATTCTGATGCGACGTTAGCACGTTATTCCAATAAAAAAAAAAAAAATTATAGTGGAAGGGTTCACAAAAAATCACAATAGAGTTGTTTTTAAGACTCGTGTTATAGTATTGCGAAGGCATAAACAAAGGTACAAGCTTTGTCATGCTACCAATTAATTCTAATAAACAGCATTTTATTATTGTATCTTAGTCTATTTTTTGTCCGCGTTCTTTTCGTCGCTTTTCTCCGTCTTTCTATTTTATATTTTTTGTTTCCTTTTCTGTTTCCTCTTTTCTCTATTTTTTGCCATTTTTTTATAACTTTTTAATCACTTTTTGATTCGTGGCGCCTATTTTCGTCGCCCCTTTTTATATTGAGATTCTTCTGCCTCTTTTTTTGATGATTCTTGTTCACCTATTATTTGCCGCCCTTTGTTTTTGTTACCTGCGTCGTTTTTTTGACATTTTTTCGTTCTCTTTGTCACTTTTCGTCTCGTTTTCTTTGTCACTTTTTCGTCTCGTTTTCTTTTTTCACGTTTTTAATTACATTTTCTTTTTTTTTTTGCATATTTTTTTGTCAACGCTCATCCGCCCCATTTTTTGTCAATTCCTCTTTGCCTTTTTTTTGTTGCCTTTGTCGCTTCTATTGTGGCACATATTCCTGTCATCTTTTTTTATGTCCTCTCTTTCCTATCTGCTCTTTTTTTATCTTTTTTGTTCGTTTTTTTGTCGCTTTTCTTTTTCGTCCTCTTTTTGTATCTTTTTTTTGTTTCCTTTTCTTTATCACTTTTTTCCTTTGTTCAGCTTTCTTTGCTGCGTCTGGACGTCTTTTTGTCGCCATTTTTTGCCGTTTTTTTTTGTACTACTTTTTCTTTATCGCTTTTTTTGTTGATTTTAGTTCGCCTCCTTTTTTGTCGCCTCTTCATCTTTTTTTGGTTCCTATGCTATTTCCTCTTTGCTTTATTTTTTGCAGTTTCTGTCCGTTTTTGTCGCCTCTTTTCTCACTTTTTGACTCTTGGTGACTTTTTTCGTCGCCTCTTTTTTATTGGAACTCTTCTACCTCTTTTTTGACGATTCTTTTTCGCCTCTTATTTGTCGCCTTTTTTTTGTTGTCTATCTCGCTTTTTTGTCATGTTTTCATTTTTTTGTCACATTTTCGTGTGGTTTTTCTTTTGTCTTTTTGATAACATTTCGTCACTATTTAATTACTTTTTCTTTGCTGCTTTTTTCCTTTTAGCGTCTTTTTTTTTCGCCTTTTTTGTCGCCTATTTTTTTGCCTATTTTTTTGTCAATACTCTTCCGTTTTTTTTGTCAATTCTTGTTTGCCTCTTTTTTTTCATCTTTTTTTCGTTGCCTTTGTTGCTTATTGTGGCACATTTTCGTGTCGTCGTCTTTTGTTTACTCTCTTTTCTATCTTTTTTGTTCATTTCTTTTGTCCTCCTTTTGTTTCTTTTTTGTTTCCTTTTCTCTACCTTTTCTCCCTTTTTTGATCTTTTTTTGGTGCCTTTTGACGCCTTTTTGTCGCCATTTTTTCCCGTTTTTTGTACTACTTTTTCTTTGTCGCCTTTTTTGTTGTCCACTTTTTTTATCGCCTTTTTTTGTGGTCTCGTTTTATTGCCTCTTTTTTTATCGATACTCTTCTATTTCTTTTTTGTCAATTTTTGTTGGCTCCTCTTTGTCTTATTTTTTCGTCTTTTTTGCCTCGTCTTTATTGAGACGCTTCTGCCTCTTTTTTAGACGACTTTTGTTCGCTTCTTATTTGTCGGCTTTTTGTTTGTTGCCTATGTCGCTTTTTGTTATTTTTTCGGTTTTTTTTTTGTCACTTTTTCGACTCGTTTTTCCTTTGTCTTTTTGATGCCATTTTGTTACTTTTTTAATTATTTTTTCTTTGCTGCTTTTTTACTTTTGGCGTCTCTTTTTTTCGCCTATTTTTTTGTTAATACTTTTCCGTTCCTTTTTTTGTCAATTCTTGTTTGCCCCTATTTTGTCATCTTTTTTTTTTTGTTGCCTTTGTCGCTTTTATTGTGGCACGCTTTTTTGTATCCTCTCTTTCCCCCTCTTCTTTTGTCGCTTTTTTGGTACTTTTTCTCACTTTTTTGTCGCCATTT
This sequence comes from Zophobas morio, assembly GCF_036711695.1. NCBI lineage: Eukaryota > Metazoa > Arthropoda > Insecta > Coleoptera > Tenebrionidae > Zophobas > Zophobas morio. The sequence continues at coordinate 19,016,433 of NW_026972110.1, read as the reverse complement.
TTTTCTTGTCACCTGTTTTCTTGGTTGTCTTCATTTTTTGTCGCATTTTTTAACGTCTCTTAAGTGTTATCCCTTTTTGGCACTTCTTCATCCTTTTTTTTTATATTTTTTCGTCTTTGTTGTCGCTTTCCTTCTTCGTTGTTAAAAGTTCCATTTGTTTCTTTTTTTGTTTCCTTTTCTGTATCACCTTTTCTCCTTTTTTTGACTTTTTTTTGTGGTTCTTGACGTCTTTTTTGTGACTTCTTGTCCCCATTTTTTTGCCGTTTCTTTTGTACTATTTTTTTTCTCTGTCGCTTGTTTTGTTGGTTTTAGTTCGCCTCATTTTCTCCCCTTTTTCTCTTATTTTTTCGTTTTTTTTTGTCGCTTTTCTCCGTCTTCCTATTGTATCTATTTTTGTTTCCTTTTCTGGTTCCACTTTGCTCTATTTTTTGCCCTTTTTGCCCTTTTTTGTCCCCTTTTTTCTCACTTTTTGACTCTTGGTGCCTTTTTTTCATCGCCTGTTTTTTTGTTGAGACTCTTGTGCTTCTTTTTTTGACGATTCTTGTTCACCTCTTATTTGTCACTCTTTTTTGTTGCCTATGTCGCTTTTTTGTCGTTTTTTCGTTTTTTTATCACTTTTTCGTCTCCTTTTCCTTTTGCCCTTTTGATACCATTTTGTCACTTTTTAATAATTTTTTCTTTCCTAATTTTTTACTTTCGGCGCCTCTTTTTTTGCCTATTTTATTGTCAATACTATTCTGCCCCTTTTTTTACAACTCTTGTTTACCCTTTTTTTGTCATCTTTTTTTTGTTGCCTTTGTCACTTTTATTGTGGCACATTTTTGTGTCGTCCTTTTTTGTATCCTCTCTTTCCCCCTTTCTTTGCTTCTTTTATATTCAATCTTTTCTTCGCCCCACTTTTTTTTTTGCGCCTTTTTTTTTGTTACTTTTTTGCCTCTTTTTTTTCTGACTTTTTTTGACTTTGCCTCTTTCTTTTGTCTCCAGTTTTCTCTGTCGACCTTTTTCCTCTCTTTTTCGTCTATTTTTTCGCCCTTTTTTGTAGCGTTTTTTTTTTTGGTCACACAAATCACAATTTAATAATTTATCGAAAAACGTGGAGTTGATGTAATTGAGGGGCGAGGAAAGTTTTATCCAAATACGTAACTTTAGACAATTTTTTTTAACAAGCAAAACTATCTACATGAATTTTTGTAATGAAATTTGTCAGTGAAAATATTGTATTTAGCTGTAAGTTTATATAATTTTTTCAGTCTGGTAATTCTTAGATTTAATTTGTATCAAACCTTAAATTATTATTTATTATTATTAATTATGTTTAATTTGATAATATGTGCAATTGCACTGTTTGTATGTTAGCACTAATAAATATATTATTATTATTATTTTGACAGGATTTTCCCCGTCTCTTAATTAAGTACAATGTTTGTGTTTGTCTACAACGTTCAGTTATTTTTAATGGCACTATAAATTTTTTAGAATTTTTGTGGAAATTGTTCTTCTGAATTCATTAAGGTATCATACTTTATTGACCCATACGCTGCCACTGTCTATGATTCGAATGCATAGAGAGTGGCAGCGTAGACATGCTCCAATAACTAAATAACGAAAAAATTATAGTGCCAGGCTTGCGTTTTTAGAAGCATGCATGGAAATTTGTTCGCAAAAAATTTTAGAACCATTAAGCAAGTCAAAAGTGTGTAATTTTCGTCCGCCAGAGAATATAATCTACACTTGATTAATATCAAGAATTTCGGAAAGTTTTTTATGATTCAGTTCACATCCTTTACAACGTTTCGACGGTAAAATGTCAGTATCAAGTTTTCCATAAATTTTGTTAAAAATGGTCAGTGCGTCTAAATTCGCATAATTTACCCAAATTGTGCATTACGGACAGCCTACATATTAAACGGCATCAGTTTTGCGTATACTACACAGGGAATACCCACCTACCGACCAACATAAAAATAATAATAATTTTTCGGATTTGTTTTTAAAATGTTAGAAAAAACACATTTTATTCGCCAGAAATATGACTCATCTCCTCATAAAACAGACCTCTGGGAACGGAATAACAATTTCTTCCAAAATATGAATGCATTGATAAAGGGCAAGATTATGCCTGCATTTCTAGCAAATATTGAAAGTAAGGACACGCATGTCAGTTCCAACATGTGCATGTGAACCATTCTCAAAAAAAAAAAAAAAAATTCAGGATGTGGCTGCCGAGTTTTGATAATAATTTGTGCTTTAGTTTGATACAATTCATGGTTAATATTATTTATCATTATTTAATCTACCAACTACATAATTTAAATAAATATTATATCCACAAATAAACAACAACGAGGCAGAATTTCAACACAAAATGTTGCTACTTTTGATATTTAAAATAATTAACGAAATAATTTATAGATAAAATGTTGTTACAGAGCACATTTGGTGCGCCGCCTAAAAGCGCTCTAAAATCGCAGTTGTAATATTTCTTTCACACCATTAGTCTGAGAATCCACAATTACTTCATTACAATACGAAATCCACATTTAAAGCTTAAACATTATAAACCTCCCTTTGTCGTCTGCAAATTGTTGCCTTTTCTTGTTGAATGCTCGAAGTTTCGAACTATCTTCGTCCTGCAACTTCCCGACTTTCTCAGGTGAAAGAGCGTCTGCTTTTGACGATATTAATAAGTTTAAGAGAAACTTCTTTAGAAGTGGAACATAGTTACCTCAACAGAACCGCTGGTAAATTTCAACGACCACTCGGTAAAAGCCTGACTGAGTTAGCAAATTAGTTAATAAGAAATTAACTAATTTGCTAACAAGAATAATCAGTCTAAATAAAAAATCTATTGACGTTATGGCTGAAGAAATTTTGTTATAACTGAACAAAAGCAGTTATAGAGACCTCAGGTTAGTGATGTATTAAATCGGTATATTAAAATTTGTTTTGTTTCAGAACTTTTCAGAAAATTAATTTTCAAATACAAATTTGTGCCACTTAAGGTGCTAGAGGGTTTATTAAATTACATTTTTATCTTAGACTGCGTTTTCATTTTGCTTAAGGGTGTTGCAGTGTTTACGGAGAAATTAATTGCTGGCTTACTACATACTTTCTTGAAAAATTTTCACTATTGTTGTGTTTGTAATAATAATTAATTTGTTACCTTAGAGCACAGTGATAATAATATAAGCTTAACGCTTCTTTTTTAGCGACTAAGAATCAACAGTATTTTTCCATTTTTAAGTACCAAATAGCCACTAGCGTCTGTACAAACGCTCAGGATGTTGTATAATACAGGAATAAGTTGGAGGCAAGTTCTGAAAATGAACTTTGTTAGGAACTTCACCAAAAACGTTAAAGCGTAATTCGTTTAAGAACTTTCTCGCTCTAAAAATATTTCCTATGACTCGAAACAATTTTAGAAATTTGCAGATATCATAATGTTTGCGTGTGACAGCTTCCATCACAACTTTTTTGCGCAAAGTATCAAAGAAAGCGGCAATAATTTGCCCCAAATTGCCAAAAGCGCCCGCTAAAATTTTTTAATTAAACAAATATTGTAACCGAAGAAAATTTCATTATAAAGTTTTGTTCAACTTTCCCCATATTACGCAAGACCCGGAATCGATATTTAAAGCGAACAAACGTTGAGAATCTCCCAAACGTCAACAAGGTTTTAGTGTTGTCTACTTTTCTCGCGCTGTTCGCGGAATCGTCGTTGCAAAAAATTTGATTTATTTATTACATCCTAATAATCAAGAACCGGCTGCTTTGTGCGAAAAAGTTATTTACTACACGCCGATGTATCGAGGAGCTTTGAGTCAATTTCGTTTGATGTTTGGATGAGAATAAACCTTGTGCAAAGGTTGCGGTATCGCTGTTAAAGATCTCCCGGCAAAAATCGAACGCTGTGTCAACAGTATTCCGTAAAAACTTGTGCGGGGTTAATGGGGTAATGGCAAAGTTGGGTGATTGATTGCGACATGTCCATGAAGCCTACCATTGTTCCTTTAGGAACATCGCTTGTTCTCCGGATGATGCGCGAGGTCTAGGTGATAATTGCCTTATCACACAACCCCTTGAATTTAAGTGGCTGAGTTTGCACAATATAGCTATCAAACAAACTTGGTTCGCTGACAAATTAGCAAAATAAACTCGCGCGAGTGCTGCAAACAAATGGACTAAAAACAATGGCTTTACAACAAACTATGTGCATCTTATTAATTTAATTACTATGTTGACACAGCTAGTGCTCGACTTAATTTATAAAAGCTTTTGTACGCAGGTTGCAAAATTTACGTTGTTGGAACAAAATCGCCACTTTGCCCATTGTGACTGTAAAAGCAAACCCGTTAATTACGCTGTTTTACCTCCAGGACAAAATTCAAAGTTTGCAATTATCTGGGAGAAAAACTGTAAATTTAAATAAACAACAACTCTGATACAGACCAACAAAATACATTAAGTGTTGTAGCATTTTGTCGACGAAAAAATATCGTATCAGGGACTAACATAAGAAAATTGGTCAAATCCAGCTCTTTCGAAAAAATAAAAGATTTGATTTTGCGAATTTTATCGTTTTTTATGGCAACCATTATAAGCTAAAATAAAAATAATATGTGTCTAATATTTGAGTAAAGATACAGAAACGTGCTAACCGTTTGTTACAAGTGAGTTTTTCTATTACAATGTACAATTTTGAAGTGACGTCATCACATTCTTGGTGGGGATAATTAGACACATTTTGGTTAGCCTTTTACCATCTACATGATATTTCTAATATAAATACAAAATTTGACAACAATCAGCCCAGTACTTTCGAAGATTGTCTGTCTAATAAAAATCCATGACGCCAGACAGACAGAGAGACGGATAGACAGACAGGCAAACGGAAAAGGGAGACCTATTTCTTCGTACCCCAGGGGTGACCGACTCGAATACAATACTTCCTTCGCTTACGCTTAACCTTCAGTTAAAAAAGCTATGTTGGAAGTTATTAACTTTTTCTCGCTTTTTTTCGTGTTTATAGTAGAAACGGTCAACCTATCCAAAATTTTTGATTGTATCACTCACGAAATATGATTACAGAAGTTAGCTTACTAATATGGATTCGAACAAAATATTTCACTCATCAAGTCTTACCTTACAAATAGACAACAATGGATAACTCTAAATCAATTTATACCATCTCATTTATTTATCTCGTATGGTGTTCTGCAAGGATCCGCCCTGGGACCTTTATTATTTTTAATTTATATTAGCGATTTCCCTAAGGCATTGTTTTGTTTAAGTTTCACACTTTTGCTGATGACAGTATGTATCTCAGACTCAAATCTGTTGCAACTGCAACTGGTTGCCTTTTAAATAAATACTGAAATAGATATATATAAATGGTTTACAGAAAAATAAACTTATATCTAACAGAAATAAAACTCAAAGCATCATGTTTTCATTGAGAGAACTTGAAACAGCAACTGACCCTATTAAATTATTGGGAATTACCCTGGACACTAAATTGAGTTAGGAAGCTCATGCAAACTCTGTGAACACTAAAATTGCAAAGCACACCTATCTCATTCGACCAAAGCTTTCATAAATGCCTAATTTCCTCTCAGACATAGTCATTTTGCGTTTGTAATATTAGTGTTCATTCTCTTAACTTAAAAACAGATTTTCAAACAACTGAGAAAATGTGTTACAGGTGGGCTTGGCTATAATATTTCACGAGATTAAATAAGGACAGAAATAGTACTCAGTCTCACTATATCCTCAAGCATTTTCAACACAACAAAATAATCATAAATTTGATTTAATTTTATTCTTATTAGTCATTTTATTATTCTGCAGTTATCCTTTTATTTTTTCGACTTATTATATATACATATATTTATTTTCACCGTGCGTAGAAAATTGTATTTTTGTTTTTTTTTTTAAATCACAAATAAAAGCAACGTCAGTCATCTGTATCTGTCTTTAGACAGATAATCTCCGAAACTACTGGACTGCCTGTTGTCAAATGTTATAGATATCTCAGGAGTATCGTGTAGATGCTAAAACACTAACCAAAACTTGTATGATTATCCCCATCGACAATTTGATGAGGTCATTTCAAGTTTTTGCATGGTAAATACTATTTAAATTTTATCAAATAACATCGTCCTACACTTGTGATTTATGAATCTGTCTTGATTATTTACGCTAGAACTTGAATTTTGCAAAAAAAAAAAACTCTGTTGGTTAAAGTGTCGTGTTACTATTTCGAAGGTCGCGAGTTCGATACTTTCACGGGCTGTTTTTTTTTTCTTACAGTGTGACTGGTATTATCTATATGTTTAAATGACATAGTGGTTTATTTAAGAATCGGTTTTAAATACACAAAGCGTGGTCAAATTTTTGTTTTCTTTGTGAAAAATGTGGAAAGAATCAGTAAAATGTATAAATAAATTTTGTAAAATTAGTTGTAAGTTGGAATTTTTTTTTTAAGAAAAATGCAATGAACACTGTTTTGCTAACAAATCTATAATCGATTCTGAAATCAAAAGCCTGTTAAATTCGGTTAAAAAAAATATCCTGATTGTATAATATAACTATTGTCAGATTGGCACTAAAAAAATTTGAATATTTCTTGTCACAGTCGTCAGTTTTAAGCTCAAAAATTGATCCAAGGTTATTTCGATAGGACTTCTCTCCCCCCTGAAGTAGCTCAACTGATACTGCGTCTTGGCAAAATAAAAAAAAAAATGATTTTGCGAACTTTCATTTATGATAACCTTTAAACATTAAAACAAATATAACAGATTTTTTTATTATCTACGGCATTTAACTTTTTTATTGATATATATATTTACTTCCCAACCGTAAGCGAAGGAAGTATTGTAGTCGAGTCTGTTGGCCGATTGTCTACTTACGTTTCCTCGATCTTTCATGACCTCGGGAGTATCAAGAAATACATCTCCCGTTTCCGTCTGTCTGTCTATCTGTCTGCCGTCCTGACCGAATCTTTTGAAATCTTGGAGATATTTTAAAGCAGGGTAAATTTTTTATCAAAATGTATTTACTCATCCCTTCTAAAAAATTGATAACGTCACCTCAAAATATTGCTGAATATATCCTATCTTAAATATACAAAATATGATGAGTCTGTACTTTTTTTTTAATATATAATTAATATTTTTTAAATTTGCTTATACAAAAAAAATAACTCAGAAAAATTAACGACTGAGTTGTTAAGAAATAAATAGCCAATCATATATAAATTTAACTCGTTCGTATGGAAATATGAAATTTAGCACCTTTTAAATTTAACAAGTTTTCGCAGGTTTAATAAGGGCAAAATCAGTCTTATCTTAGCAAGTGCTATCCCGGCCCACCAGTCCCCTATTTTCTCAGAGTTTATGTGATTTGCCAAAATAAGCTTTACCTTTGCAAGTACTAGCCCCGCCCACCCACCCTCTATTTTCTCAGAGGGTATGGCATTTACCAAAATCAGTCTTATCTGAACAAGTGCTAGCCCCGCCCACCCGCCCCTATTTTCTCAGAGGATATGTCATTTGCCAGAATAAGACTTATCTTAGCAAGTACTAGCAAGTACTGCCCTCTGAGAGAATAAAGAGGGGGTCTGGTACTTGTTAACATAAGTCTTATTTTGGCAAATGACATATCCTCTGAGAAAATAGGGGGCGGGTGGGCGGGGCTAGTACTTGGTAAGATAAGACTGAACTTGGCAAATAACATACCCTCTAAGAAAGTAAAGGGTGGGTGGGCGGGGCTAGTACTTGCAAAGTTAAGACTTATTTCGGCAAATGACATATCCTCTGGTGAAATAGGAGGCGGGTGGGCGGGCCTATTATTTGTTAAGTTAAAACTGATTTTCCCCTATTAATCTTGTAAAAACGTGAAATTTAACGAGTTAAATTTCTAAATATACCAGAAATGTATAAAATATGATGAGTTTTTACTTGATTAAATCAGGAACGGCTCACTCCATTTTCCCAAAAAATTTTGGGAATGAAATATTGTTATTTTTAGTATTACCCTGCAAAACTCCAAATAGATATATGTGTCCTTTCAAAAATGTTGATGACGTCATCACAAAATTCTTGAAAGTAAAAACTCAACTCAAAAATGCTGGATATATTTCACTGTATTTTAGGTGCGAGGGAAGTTCTGTGGAAACGGCTTTCGACCAATTTTTTCAGATTCTTGTGCAGCTTGTTTTTCTGACTCCATTAATGCATTACACTTTAATCACCCATACCCCGCCACTGTCTGATTCGAGTGTATTATGTTACGAAAAGACACTTGTGTATATTTGGTCTGGTCCGATGGTGCACTGTAAGACTAATAATAAAACACTGAGGTTTTCGAGATTTGAGCACTAAAAAAATACAATGGATAATAGCAATTATAGCATAAAAAAAAACAAAATCTGAAAAGAAATTGATAAACTACAACTGCAGGAGTATTAGATAAAAGCTAAATCCTACTTACTATGAAAAATTGTGAGGGAATGTCATCACATTGGTGGTAGGGATAATAAGATAGTAATACACATACAAAATTTGAAAACAATCCATCCAACAGTTTCGGAGCTTATCTGCCTAGAGTCATGACACGTCGAGAAAACAGGAAACTGACAAGTCGCCCGATTGACTCGATTACTATACTTCCTTGGTTAACGCTCGGGAAGTAAAAATGTAAAAAACTGTCAATAAAAAGGAAAGGTAACTTCAATTTATTTCATAAAAGAATAAATCACTAAAACTGACATCGACAAGATTGCTGCTTGTATTTTCGAGAAAATGTCGGTGTTGGTCGATTTTTGATTTTGTAGTAACATAAATCAGCATTTTTATCAATAAGTAAGCGATTATCCGTGTATTTACAGAAAGAAATCTAGGACGAGTTACGTATTGAAAACTTGGTCTAAGGTTATTTAGACAGAACTTTGCTCGCCTCTGTAGCACAAGCAATGAACCAAATTCAAGATAAATCATAAAATTTCGTTTCGAGAATTCCACAAGTTAATCTAAAACAGAGACCAAGTGGCAAAAATATTTTCAAATTTTTTTGGAAACAAACACCACGGATCTTCACGATCTTTTCAAAATTTTTCAAAAGTAAAACACAAGAGGCCGCTAATTCTTCTTAACTTTCTTAAAAAAAAACAAACATGAGGTCCCCAAGATTTTCCCACATTTTTGAAAAAATACTATCAAACTGCTTTAAATTCAAGAAACCAAAATTCCCAAACTTTTTTAAAATTATTTCAAAAACAAACGAGAATGGACCCCAAATTTGTTTCTGATTCCAAAAATTCGCAAAATTCTTCGACATTTTTAAAAATATGATAATAACGATTCCTGAGATTATTTCAGTTTCTTAAAAAAAAAAATTGCTGCAGATCTTAAGTATTTTGATTTTTACTTCCCAGAAAACAATTTTCCTTAGAAAATCAAAATGCATTGGTCTGTTGCTTGTATGTTGAAAATGAGATTGAGATTTTCACCAGTGATGTCATAGCTGACTGATTTTCGACGTTTCATGACCCCTAAACTGTGAAAAATTAGAAAGCTCGTTTCCGCTAAGTTTTATAAAATAATCTGCTCCTATACTTGTAGCTTATGAATTTGGCTATTGAGTTTAAAACAGATATTATAAGTTTTCGCTGTGAAATAATACTCTTTTGTTAAAATATACTAATTCAGCAATTTATTCTTCAATATATATTCTTTTCTGTAGGAAAAACTAAACTTTTATATGAAGCCAGAATATTAGGCGATTTTTCCCAATAACGTCTCAATTTTAAGACATACTTTTCCATTAAATATAAGAAATTCAGTTCGGATAACGAAAAATGTCTAGCGTATTCCGGTATCTACAGCATATATTTTAATATTTTACAATTACCGTAATAGCTCTCGAGTTATTTGCAAATCACGTTACATTCTTCCTGAAAAGGCCATTTCAAGCATAAAATGTAATTCACCTTCAATGGAAAATGCAAATATCCAAATAGCTTCGACTAAACTATTTCATCATTCAATGTTATCCCGTTCTTATTTTCTCAGCTATTAACTATGCAGCAATCTGTGTATTGAGTTCTGGTGTAATTCGAGTTTCTACGTGAAACGGAACTCAGCTTCCTGAAACAAACTTGAAGGAGACAAGATTACCTTTAATAGTGGCACTAAATTATCTCTGCTATATTTTAACATTTACCATTTACAAATTATATGTTTTAAACTGAAAGGAGAACGATTAGTTGTTTCTTGATTTCTCTATAGCTTGCGAGAAGATTTCTCGACTCTCAAACTATTCTCGCAAGAAATTTCAACATAAACAAATTGATACAGGAAGAGAATGCGAAAAGAAAGTTGTGAAAAACAAAATTTCCTCAGCAGTCAGGAGTTCCTGTTGCAACATGAAATTGAACAATGGGCATTGACGAATGAATTACAGAACATTTTTTAAATTAACAAAATGGTGAACATTTTCAAGATTTACTGCACTGTTTAACCGCAATAAATTTGTTTCTCTTTATTGTAATGAGTTAGTTTTATTTAAAAAAAAAGATATGAAGCATTTAGGCAACCAGTTATACAGATGCGTGTGGTGTGTGTCGTGCGCCATTGGGCATTTATTAAAATCTAAACTGAGAGGCGGCACGTGTTCATGACCTACTTCGGCCCTATAATCATTTATAGAAACCCTGTACAACGGTCACGCAATTGCCTACAACTAAAATGAAAAGGCATTAGCCCTAGAATCCGCTCTTTTGGGATTATTAACCCTAAATAATTTTTGTTTACCTTTGAAAAACCGGAATTTCTTTTAGACCACCGCTCTCCCTAGCCCTTGCGTTCTACAAAATTTACGTTCCGGTGCAGCAAAAGGAACAAAATAACCTCTTAACCCATTGTGTTGAAGCATGGCCGTTAATCAGCCCGCCTCGCCCCCAGCCCCATAACAGCGACTTTCAAACGATTTTTAATTTCATTTACACCTCCGGGCCTGCCGACAATGCAGCACCCTCATACGCAATAAAATAATAAATTTTGCGAAACGGAGGGCTCGCAAGCGGAGCTTTGTCCGGGAAGATTTTTATCTCATTTGTAAATTATTGAACAAGGCCGGAACCACCATTAAATTTTCGAACGCAAACAGTCCCGAAATTGCTTTCCGATTATAATAATCCTAAAACCGTGAAATTCTCTTAGACCGAATAAAAACGTGTTGCTCCGAATTGTGTCCTCATTAAAATTTCTTTTCATTAAAAGGAAGAAGTTTGCTGAAAGACGGCTGCTGAAAGCGGCAATTGAAATTTCTTAAAGAGTGGCTTTGAGAAATGTGTGCAATATGTAAGAGCGTTTAAGGCCTGAAAGCTGACGTTTATTCCATGTTTTTGAAACAAAACGCCGGCGCTGCTCTGAATGAGAAACTCGAACGAAAAATGTTTCGGGCGGTGTTTTTTAATAGAATATCTGAAGACTTGCTGATGGGAGTAAAGTGTAAATAATTTTAAAGCCAAAAAAATTGTTTATATTTTCAGGGAACAGTGAGAGGATGCTGAATGCTGAAATTTTAAACAGTCATTACTGAAATAAAAGGGGCTATTCATTCTGACTTATAGGGGCTTTTGGAAAGATGTATAGTTAAGACCCGGGACTGTAACTAATGCATGCTTTGGAAGTACTATTCAGATGAAATTGTTGCGAGTTTTGACCCTTAGAGTTATAAAAACGCACCCCAGTAACAAACACAATCTATAAACACAACTGTCATTTTTGTATTTTGAATAAAGTTTATATCATTAGTACTTCACAATTAAGAAAGTTCAAGATGATACGTTAAGCTGAATATAACTGAAATTGAATTTTCTAAATCCGGATCAGGATTACAACTCTATGCTTATGATCGCTACATTTTTTCAAACAACGAAAAGACATGCTTTCTTGGGCAAAAAACAAATTCGAATTTTGTTTAATATGGTCCCAATTGTTGGTTGTTTTGTGACGTTTTTCAAGACCTTAAAAAATATATTCTATTCACGCATACATATTATTTAATTTCGGATTTTCATCAAAAATCCTGGGATAAATATTTACAAATCGGTTATTATTCCGGCGCCTCCACCATTTTTATATATAAAAAATTTAATTTCATAGAAGGGATTTGAAAAATGGGGAACTCTAAACCGAAATTTTATCAGAGGAATGTTTGCTTATTTTCGCTTGATGGTAAATATTAAATTCATTTTTCTTGGTTTAAGTCGGTATCTGGTTTCTATAAATACCAAGAATATGCTTCACTTTTTCTCAGATATGGCATTTCATTTAAAAGTTAAAAAAAAACTTCCAATTAAATAACGATTTGTGAAATTACTACAAAATTTAGATCTTACGAAATCCGTTTGAGAAAAAGGACATTGAAGTCGTTCAAGTTGATGCGAAATGAAGTGTTTTCAGATATCAGTGAAATTAGAGAAATATATTATAAATTAAGTATATAATTATTGTATTATTATATTATTAATTGTTTTAGTACCTACCTACGTATTTAGCAATGCTATAAAATTTGTTCTATGATGGTTTACGCAGAAAACTAAATTTGTTTTTGAATTGTCGGCATTTTGTTTTAAATCTTAGATTCTACCGCGTTTCAAAATAGAATTCAATTCGCATTTTACAGTAAATAAGATAAGTCTTCATTCTAGTGACTACTCTTGATATTGTTCAGTTTTATCTTAGCAGACTTGAGCCCCGCCCACCCACCCACCCTTTATTTTCACCGAAGTTATATTATTGGCCAAAATCAGTCTTATCTTAGCAAGTACTAGCCTCGTGGTGTGAGCATTTTTTTTTAATTGGCTCCGGTTTTTGAATTTCGTCAATTTTTTCCAATGTTTACATTTTGATTTCCAATTTTTCGATTTTGCGACTTTTGAATTTTTTAATCTATCGTCTTTACAATCTTTCAATTTATCGTCTTTAGAATTTTTCAATTTATCGTCTTTACAAGTTTTCAATTTTTTATTTATAGTTATTTAATGTTTCATTTTTTCGATTATTTAAATTTTTTGCTTTGTCAGATTTTTTGAATTTCAATTTTTTTTCAATTTTTAAATTTTCAATGTTTTATCAAAAAACAAATTTATTCAAGCTGAAAGTTGAATAAAAAACCGAAAAACAAAAATTCGAAAATTTTAAAAATTAAAAATCCAGAAATGTAATTAAAATTTTAATCAATTTAAAAATGGAAAAGTTGCAAATCAAAGGATTGAATGATTAAAATGCTTTATATTTTCTCAAAATGTGGATCTTCATCACTTTTTTGTGTAAACATTTTTAGTTTTTCTCACATCTTGAGATCCTTTTTGTTTTTTGAGTAAAACCTTGATGACACATGTGAAACACAAGTAATAACAGAAAACAAATATTACACAAAGGGCAATCATACAAAAATATCTTAAAAAAATTCATCTAATTTAAACAGAACATCCTTCGCTCCAGAAAATGTACCATAAATTAAGTCGAAAATACGTTGAATGATTTTAACGGAATATTAGCGGAAAATTAGTGATTATTTAATTAAAGGGAGGGTGGGCGGGGCTAGTACTTGTTAAGATAAGACTGAAAAATAATAAAAGTAGTCACCAAGTTGGAGAGTGGCTGGGTGGGCGGGGCTAGTGTTTGCTTATAAAACTGTCTAAAATTAGTTTAATCTTAGTAGGTGGTAGCCCCGCCCACCCACCCCCTCTCCAACTTAGTGACTACTCTTATTATTTTTCAGTCTTATCATAACAAGTTAACTAGAGGGTATGCCATTTTCCAAAATTAGTCTTATCTTAGCAGGTAGTAGCCCCACTCACCTGCCCTATATTTAGATATTGGTGAAATATTTGCAGTTAGGAAAGAGGTATAACAATTTTTTCCCTTTTTCTATTATAGAATGGTATGATCTAGTTCAAATTGCAGTTTTTTATGTTTCAGGCCCCTGAAAACGGTTCAAACAACCAAAAAAAATGCAACAGAAATATTGTAAAAAAAGCACTATTGTTTTCCATTTTTCCTGTTTTTTCTGTGTTAAACATCACAGAATCTTTTGAAAAATCTCACACTGACAAAGTAAGGTAGGTTAAAGGCCCCTGTCATTAAATATTTGTAAGTAGTACAATTTATTTAAATAATAATGTCTATATTAAAATCAAAATGTACCATAAATTGAGTCAAAATACGTGGAATGATTTTAACAGAAATATTAGTGGGAAATTAGTGATAATTAATGAGAGGGTGGGTGGGCGGGGCTAATACTTGTTAAGATAAGACTGAAAAATATTAAGATTAGTCACTAGATTGGAGAGGGGGTGGGTGGGCGGGGCTAGTACCTGCTAAGATAAGACTGATTTTGCAAAAATTAACATACCCTCTAATTAAATAGAGGGTGGGTGGGCGGGGCTAGTACTTGTTAGGAAAAGACTGAAAAATAATAAGAGTAGTCATTTGGTTGGAGAGGGGATGGATGGGCGGGGTTACTATCTGCTATTATAAGACTGATTTTGGAAAATGACGTACCTTCCAATTAAATAGTGCGTGGTGGGCTGAGTTTAGCTTTTTTCTACAAAGTCTTATAAGCAAGCAGTAGGCCCGTCCACACACCCCCACTCCATCCCAGTAACTACCTACTCTTAATTTTTTTCAGCTTTAACTTAACAAGTACCAGTACCGCCCATCCACCCTTTATTTAATACAGGGTGTGTCACTTTTGCAAAATTAGTGTTTTTCTAGCAGGTAGTAGCGTCAATCAAATCCAGATTTTAAGATAAATTATAAAATTTGATTTGGCATATTTCATTTTCTATGATGGCATTGTAAGTTCAAGTAAAGATGAATGTGGAATGTGGATTGTGAAATTATCGATAAAGAAGCATGCTATGCATATGTGTCAAGTGAGGGTCCCATAAGAAAATTTTATCATGACGTTATCAACGGACAAGGACAAAACAGTCAACAAAATGTATATCAGCAACAACAAAACACAAAAGTATATAAAAAAAATATGAAATACACTTCAAAAATAGTTTTAAAAAAAATCATGAAAAAGAAAGCGACAAAAAAGGCTACAAAAAGCTGTTAAAAAGGATCAAAAGCAGAAAAACACGAAAAAAAGGACAAAAAGGACTATACAACAGTTATCAAAAAAGACACCAAAAAGTTGGCTTAAAAAAGCGATTTTGGGAAAGAGGGACAAAAAACGATGCCAACAAATAGGTAAAAGAAGAGATCAAAAGAAGACAACTACAAACCTGACCAAATAAAGGCTTCAGAAGGGCTAAAATAAGCAGATGATGAATACAACAAAAAGATCGCATCAAAAAAAGCTTATAAAATATGTATAAATAAACCGACGAATAAGCTACCAACAAGCGACAGGGCAAAAAGGGGGCAAAAAGGCATAGAGAAACAAACCCAAAAAATGTGAAAAGAAAGAGAAAGCGTTACAAGAAAAAAAGGCAACAGAAAAAAGTTGAAATAAAAGGAGAGCAAAAAAGTATAAGTATAGTATTTTATACATGGTAGATCGGTTTTTTCCAGCAAAATTTTGCGACGTCATCAGGTTTTTAGATCGAAAAACTGAAAAAATTTAAAAATTTGAAGAGCGTAAAATTCAAAACTCGATAATTTCAAATCGAAAAGCTGTAAAATCGAAAATGTTCAAACTGAAAAATACTAAATCGAAAAATTGAAGGGACTTTTAAGTTTCAAACATTGATATTAACTTAATAAAATAATTAGGCCACACAACATGAATATGAACGATGAAAACAATAATATTCGAGTTTTACACAGTTTGAATTTCACAACGATATGCTTGATTGTGATTGGTCGGCACGGGTACGGAAACTAATGTATACTATTTCATTAAATATCAAGATAGCTAAACAAATGCCTAATTTTTATTTATCCATATTATTTCAAGTAAAATTTTCTGATAAATCCTTCAATTAAATGTTTCATAAATTATTTAATGTCCCGGCGCCTCCACCATTTTTATCTAAAAATTAAATTAAACAAATTAGTTTGAAAAAATTTTTTTATTTTAAATGAAAATTGTATTTTTGCAAATACATTTTCTGGTCTTCTGAAATGTACTATCTTAAGCAAAAGTTTCTTCAGATTTTCTGAATTAAACATTAATTTTACTATCTTGACGCCTCTGCCATTAATAACCAAAAAATACAAATTTATCAAATCTGGCCAAAACACAAATAATTTAAAGAAATACCTAGCGTGTTCTGGAATATATAAATCCTCAATTCGGTCCGAAAAAGAGTCATTTTAACTCAAAATTCTTAACATTAAAGCTGCTCAAATTGGTTCGAAACACGAATCTGAGCTTATTTATTCGGTATCTGTCCAAATAAATAACAAAAGAGCATTAAGGTTAGTCAGGTCCATGCGGAAAGAAATCATTCATTAGTTATACTATATATAGAACAGACCAGTTCAATTTTGCTCTTACAGTAACTCCAATTTGGTCGTTTTTTTAAATTTTAACCATCGGAAACTGATACAGTTGTTTTTCAAACGAAATATCTTAACGAACACCTCTTATTAAATCACCATCAAATTTGTGGTAATAATGAGATAGATGTGTACATTTTATTAACTACGTAAATTTATCACAATATTTGCTAATTTCCCGTTAATATTTTATTACCATTAATGAAATTGCTAATTAATAATAAATCCCTTTAAAAAAATATGCTCCCCATTCTTCACGTTATTACGAAAGTCCTCTTCCCCATCTCCCAAATTACTATTTCATGCAACCCGTACAGGGCATAACGTATGTATGAAAACCGCGTTCATGAATAACTTGAATGGAGAACACTCCTGCATATCGTTAGAGGCTTTCCTGAGCTTCTTTTCAGCGCTCGGACGAGTTAATTATTTTGTTTTTTGTTTCAGGTTTTCTTAAGACCGGTACTAAAGGTAGTGCCCAGGGGAATTTCGGTCTAATGGATCTGGTGGCAGGGCTGCACTGGCTTAGGGAAAATCTACCAGCCTTCGGAGGTGATCCCGAGAGGGTGACTCTGATGGGTCACAGCACCGGTGCCGCCCTTGTCAACTTTATAGCTGTGTCTCCCGTAGCAAAAGGTAACAAGCAAATATTATCAACGACCTCAGCGGCTGGAGCCTTCCCCTTTCGTGTTACAAATCAGTAACGACTTTTAACGGTCTTCCGGGAGAGGAGATTTATTGTTATTTTCTAAAGTACGGAATTCGTTTGAGACATCTTAAGTAAGGACGGTTAGCGGAGGCGCCAGCGCGGATAATTTAGTCAGACTTGGCGAAAATTAATAATATTCTGCGTTACTACGAATATAGTCTGCAGATTTTAGTTAATATACAGGGTGATTTCGAAATGTGTGCAATAAAAATAATCTAGTGATGTATGTCACAGTCAGGATGTAGCGAAGGTTGACTACATTACACGGTAGAGGGAACGCAGATGTGCGCAGTATGTGATGTAACATGGAACAAGTTCGAGGGCCCAATTAAGTTGGGAATTTAAATTTTCCTAATACTGTTGCAAAAAAAAAAATAAACATTTTGTTAGGAAAACGAAGGAACAATGGCGCTCACAATTAATCCCTCGTCGTA
The DNA here is from genome assembly GCF_036711695.1 of Zophobas morio. Taxonomy (NCBI): domain Eukaryota; kingdom Metazoa; phylum Arthropoda; class Insecta; order Coleoptera; family Tenebrionidae; genus Zophobas; species Zophobas morio. The sequence continues at coordinate 18,998,767 of NW_026972110.1, read as the reverse complement.
CAGGTAAAAAAAATCCTTGTTACTCCAGTGGAATTTTTGCTTTTTGTGCGTGTTTTCGCCATTTCTCTTGAAACAATGGGGAAATACACGCTTCATGCTAAGCACTAAATTCGGTTAAACTAATCCGAAAAACAATCATATGTGTTGTTATTTTATTCATAATCACAATATAAAAAAAAATTAAATTTGCGACACTTTATAGAAAAAACTCTTTATTAGGGTTCATAATTTTGCTCTAAGCTCACATTACCCAGTCATCCTAGTTACCCCCGTTAGTTATCTCTTAAAAAAAAAAACACCCGCAATAAATTCCGATTTAACTAAAGCAGCTTAAGACACCATTTTTTGCTGACTTAACGTCAATAAAGTTTCCTTTGTCTACTAACCTTCGGGATAAACTTCGTTACATATTTATGCACTACTGGGTACGAACATGTGGATTCCAGAGTTAAGCGGGCCATAATCGTTACCATTTATTTTTACTTTTATTTTTTGTTAGGTGTGCATTGGTTCACGCTGACTCTTTATTGGCGATCGTATTTGTTCACACTTCCAGATCGATTTAGGAAATTGTAATCTGGAGTTCACCAAAGTTCCGGATAATATAATCCGATCAAACAAAAAATTACTTTTCTAACGTCTGCGTCACATGGACGAGCTCCAATTTTCGATACGAACTGGTGTTTGTTGTGCTGTGTACACAATTTGTCCGCGTCAACACCAGATTGAAAAATCCCTATCGCTACCGCCTTCTAAGAATATCGCACTTAATGAAATGCTTCAATATGTTGTTAGCTGGGGCGGCGCCTCGGAAGGCGGCGGAAGAAGTTGTTACGGCTTAAATAAATCCAAAGAATTTTGAGAATTCAAAAAATATGTTTCAAGAGAAAGATTAATTTCAAATTTTCTCGTTTTACAAACCCCAGAGTATGAAAAAGTAGGACCTACGTTTTTTTACTGATTTAATACGAAACGTAGGTAAATATAAATACTTTCTAATTCTTTAATTTTTGTAGATATTTATTTTTTCTGATTATGAGTGACACTTGTCAAGTGCATATCATTTTAACCGACAGGGGTTATTATAAAAAATGAAATCCGCAGTATTCAGTTTTATAATTTATCTAAAACATCGGAACCGTCGAAAGCTTGTTAGCAATTCGACCTGGTATAATTTACAATTCCATCAATCGCCCAACAAGAACCTTTGTAAAGTAAACCTAAATTGCATGCAAAATTTAATCAAACCTTCCGACACGTCATGATCTACATATTGAAAATTTATTAGGCTTCAAATATTCAAAAAAAGCCTCCGCCGTGCCTCTATCAGACGCTCTGAAGGCAGAGAATTTGCATAAAAAATGCACTTAAATTACTTTTGATTTCCCCAAACGTTTACTAAAATATGAAATTATGTTCTTTGAGACCAAATTGCTTTTTTTCAACCAAATTAAACTGTTTGCTAGTAATTCATTAGCGTCCAAATCGCTTCATCTCAAAGAAGATTGAAAGCCATTTTATTACATTTTCCCTCCACAAAACGATTTCTATCAGGGCGTACTCACGTATTATACATTTTTATTGGATATTGTGTTGTTCCCAATTCTTTTGTATTTCACTAAGCGGCAGCTAACAGGTGCTGAAAGCACTTTTAACGTTGTAAGAAAGTTTTATCGTACGTTTAAATTGGATATTTTTGCATGGCTAGGTCAATCCGGGAAAATCTGCAATGTCGTAGTTTGTATGCAGCGTTAGGAACGTGCGGCATCTAGGCAAGGTGTGTGGAACGGAAAGAAAATAATATCGCGATTATGAAAAGCTGAATGTGTTGGGTTGTAGCGACTTGGAACTAAATACAAATGTATTTCATGCACGACTGAGTTTAAGAAAAGCAAATTTGCCGTCGTAAATTATTTCCTCGAAGAGCGAAAGCGGCCGCTAAACGCCAGTTTGAGCAAAATATTAACATAAAGTAGGAGTTAATAAATATGGCAACAAATTTTGTCTATAAAAAAATGCAGGCACATCTAAATTAAATTCATATAAGTACAATAGACGTACTGTTAAAATAAAGGTCTATGAGTAGTAAGGTATAGTAAAGGCGATTCGAAGAACAATAAGAGTATTATATTCCCAAATTTTCTTGAAAATCGAGTGAGCCATTAATGTTTTTGAATCATTTTGTATAGGCAATTCTAGATAAGGTGTCACTATCAAGAATCATGCACATTGAAGTATGAAAAAAAAACAGTGGATTTTTAACGAACCCTCTACTACCGAGGACTTGATTTTATCCAAACGCATTATTCTAAAAAACCATAAACGCAGAACAGAAACGGAGTCGGCTAAGGGTCACAAGTTACGATTGTTTCTGCTTGTTTGATAAACGAAGCAATTTTATTGTTGTCAATGTCAAATTTATTTTTGCTTTTAACAGGATCAACTAAGTTTTGTTTAAATTAGTTATATACACATAGACTGTAGTCTGAAATCTTTTTCATTACCCCTTATTATTTACTTTCAACACATATCTTAAAATATAATGGTATACTCAGTTTTTTCACCTTAACTTTTTTCTAAAATCATTGACAAAATACTATTTCTCTTAGAAATTTTCAAAACAACAGAAATAAACAATTTAAAAATAAGGAGATTTATTTCAGCACTTTACTCAAAAAGCAATCAGATGATTTATTTTAAGACTATTATTTTATTCTTATTCCATTCAAATTAAGACAGTGTTCGATGGCGTTCACAATTCGAATCTAAACCAGAAAGCCACTTTGAAAACGGAAGATATATACATTATGTTTTTTTTAGATCTTCTGTGGAGACTAATTTAATTTAATTTAATTTAATTTAATTTAATTTAATTTGACGGGAAAACCCCAATTTACAATACTATAAACTATACAAATTGAAATTATCTTAGAAAATACAGGAAAAAAAAAACTAATTAAGTAAATAAAATCTATATACTTATAAACCCTTCACTAATAATTTTCCTAAAGAATTGAAAATGAATTAAACTTAAATACTAACAATCTATCATCACTTTAATTTACAGACCTAAAATACACTTAATTCTAGATTTGAATTTTGATCTGTCACAATCAAATAATAAAAATGTTGAATTTTCCGCCATCCTATTAGCCGTTTCCATCATACGTTTGATCGGATGATTCTGCGATTTGTTAGTCGTGGACACAGGTACCCTAAATATCGCTGTGCTCCGAGTTTTTCTACTATTTGAAGGAGGTATTAGAAATGTTAGTTGACGCAACAAGCTAGAATTGTCTATGTAACCATTAACTAGCCCATGAAGAAAACAAACATCGTACATTTTACGTTGATCCTCTAAAGACAATATTTTCAAATTACACATAATCCACGTATAATCCCCTCTTTGATGGACCCGATTAAGTTTGAATTCCAACAGTCGTAGAAATTTTTTCTGGACTCTTTCTAAAAGGTCGATATCTTTCCTATAAAATGGCGACCATACAGGAGAGCAATATTGAAGATTTGACTGCACCAAAGAAAAATACAAGGTTGTAAGAGCAGAGACAGATAATGTACGACAGTGACGCCAAATGAGCCCCAGCATGCTTATTGATTTATTGAATATATAATGAAAATGCTCCTTGAACGTAAGTTTGGAGTCAAGAATGATTCCTAAATCTTTGACTCCTAATGATTTATCTAACAATGAGATTTTTGGCACAATTTGAGTTGTTATAATAATTAATGACATTTTCCCCAAAAGTTTAATGATTTTGAGTTTTCTCAACAGGATTTTGAGGATGTTGTGCAATAAATACATAATAATTAGTAATTACGTATTATAAAAAAATCGAAGTGCAAATGTTTGAAATTTTTCCGAAAAACATATCCAAAAATATTTAATTATTTCAAGCGGTGTACAATAAAAAATATATTTGAAGCAGGCGGTGAAAATTCATTTGTTTACGGCTTTTTTAGAGTGTAGAAAAAGCCACGTCAAAAACTGACCGCACTTTGAGATAGTGATGATGAAACCATCCACGCTCTAAAAAATATTCGGTTGCTACTTAGTCTCCGAAAATAATTACCCTGTTTTAAATAAAAGGGCACTAATAATTTGAAGGTCAAATATTTTTTTTTATTTTACACTCGTTACATCACGTACAGTTTACTATAATAATACCAAGCTCTGTGTAGCTGCATAAATTCGTCATATTTTTTACATTTTAGAACGGATTTATTCGATTTTGAGAAGATATCAACAAATGTTTTTAGGAAATAAACAAATATATTTTGATTAAAAATTTACCATGCTTACGGTGAGTTTAAAATGTCTGCAAAATTTTAAGGCATTCATTTTTCTAGATTCAAAATTAAATTGCAACATGTTGTTATACAATTTTGATTTTTTTGTTTTCGAAAAATCGGAATGTCTCGGGTAAAAACACAAAACCCATTTGCTATATATAATTTTGAAACGACATCATCACGTTGTTGGTGGAGATGATTAGGAAAAAATTGGTTGGTGTTTTACCATCTACATGATTCCTGTTTTTTGTGCGTACAAAATTTAACAACAATCGGTGCAGTAGTTTCGGAGATTATCTGTCTAATAAAAATCCGGACAAACGGCAAATAGACAGACAGACAGATAGGCAGACGGAAACGAAAGACCTATTTTTTTGTACTCTCGGAGTCATGACACTTCTTTAGCTGACACTCGGGAAGTAAAAATTATTTGACGCCATCAGAGAACTCGCTTTAAGATTGTAATTTAAAGTTTTTTTGAAATATTCTTTGAAGATGTTTCGTTTAAAAGTTATATACATCACAGCAGCTTTTTGTTAAACGTAACACCCTAAATATTTTTCCAGACTTTAATTTAGAAACTTATTTTTTTACTTCCCGAGCGTAAGCTCAGTCGAGTCATCCCCACCGACAATTTGAAGACGTCATTTCAAAGAATTCTAGGTTTATTTGATTTAACTACGTCTTACACAATAATATAATCTTAAAAGTATGGTGTAAGAATCCGCTTTGAATTTTTCCCTAACCATCCAAATTTTCACAAAAACATAACACAGTGTATAATAAAGCAGTTTATCATTACCGTAAGGCATGCCGGTCATCGTCTAGTGGTTACGAGTTAGAAATGCGGGCAAAACGTCGCGTGTTTGATTCCAAATTTGGCCTTTCGTTTTTTCTCTCTTTTTAGTATTAGTGATGACGTCATAACAGATTTTTTACTGATTCAATTACCCTACTTTCTCGAAAAGGTAAGAATACGCTCCTCATTTAATATGGGGACGCAAAGGACGATCAAGGACGAAAAGGACGAAAAAAGACGAAGGACGAAAAAGGACGATAAAGGACGAGAAGGACGAAAAACGACCAAGAAAGACGAAAAAGGACGAAAAGGACGAAAAAGGACGAAAAGGACGAAGAAGAAAGAAAAAGGACGAAAAAGGACGAAAAGGGCGAAGAAAGACGAAAAAGGACGAAAAAGACGAAAACGTACGAAAAGAACGAAAGAGGACGAAAGAGGACGAAAAGGACGAAAAAGGACCAAGAAGGACGGAAAAGGACCAAGGATGAAAAAGGACGAAAGAGGACGAAAAGGGCGACAAGAACGAAAAAGGCCGAATGAGGACGAAAAAGGACGAAACACGACGAAAACGACGAAAAAGGACCAAGAAGGACGAAAAAGGACCGAAAAGGACGAAAAAGAACGAAAAGGACGATTAAGGACGAAAAAGAACGAAAAAGACGAAAAAGAACCAAGAAGGTCGAAAATGAACGAAAAAGGACTAAAAGGACGAGTAAGATCGAAAAGGACGAGAGAGGACGAAAGAGGACGAAAAAGGACGAAAAGGACGAGAGGGACGAAAAAGGACCAAGAAGGACGAAAAAGGACAAAAAAGGATGACAAGGACGAAAAAGGACGACGAAGGACGACGAAGGATGAAAAAGAACGAAAGAGGACGAAGAGGACGAAAAAGGACCAAGTAGGAGGAAAAAGGACCAAGAAGGACGACAAAGGACGAATGGTTTTTTTTAATGTGAAACCTTCCCGGGAGTCCCAACTTTCGTTTTTAAAAATGTAAAACCTTGTCAAGGGCGCTGAATGTCTTTTTTTAATGTGTAACGTTTTTGGGGTCCCAACTGTCGTTTTTAAAAATGTAAAACCTTCTCGGGGCCCCAAATGTTTTCTTTTAATTTGAAACCTTCTAGGGGGTCCCAACAACTTTTTTAAAAATGGAAAACCTTCTTAGAGGAGCTAAATGTCTTTTTTTAGGGAGGCCAATTTTTTTTTAATGTAAAACCTTCTCGGGGCTGGCAAATGTTTTGTTTAACAATGTGAAACCTTCTCGGGGGTTCCAACTGTCGTTTTTTTAGAATGTGAAACCTTCTCGGGGGGTCCCAACTGCCCTTTTTTAAATAAGGTGAAACCTTCTCGGGGGTCCCAATAGTCTTTTTTGAAGAATATTAAATCTTCTCGGGATTCCCAACTGTCTTTTTTAAGAAACTGAAACCTTTTTTCCTATTACACTGTGACTACTACTACTACCTTATATATTGTTTTTACTCCATAGATGTTATCACGAAAAAGTAAAATTTCGCAAAATCAAATTTTATAAATTTTTATAGAAGCAGTATTTGTTGGACTGCACTTCAGAAGCGAGGGAAGTTCGGTCGAAATAACTTTCAACCAATTGTCTTCTTTACTCGAATCCGAATACGGGATGTTCCTTTAAAAAAATACTGACGGGTAAGCATTAATGAAACACCCTGTACATTTGAAAATAACTGTAAATTATTGTGTATATATAACTTGTTGAAAAATAAGTAAGACAAAATATGGATCGTGTTTGTTATTTAATACTCCTATTTATTTACAAAATTTTTTTTAACAGAACAATATATTTTTGCTTTCATTTATAAATACTATTCAGAAGACGTTTACATTAAACACTTTGAAACAAATTAACGAATACCTCAAACAGTGACAAAAAATATGTAAATTTCTCTTCAGAGAACTTTTTTTCGCTTTAAGGCACGATCAAAACAACTCGGGTGTAATTTCATTAAACATTTTTTTATAATTTCTGGGATGACGTCAATAATTGTGCGAAAGGGGTAAATAATTAAACTCTAGTTAATATTCTAATTCAGTTTTAGTGTCTTCAAACTTCTAGCAAGTTCATTATGTACACTCTAAAACAGAATGTAAATTTTTTGAACGTAATTTTAGTCTTTTATGAGATAAAGGCAATTGTTTTGCAGCTTAGCAATTAACTGTCAGCATATTCTTATGGAAATTTTGTTCTACTTTTTCTTTAAGTAATTGTTGTTTTAATACCTTTCACACGTTTAAAACCATGGGGAAAGCTTCAGGTGGGTAGCTTTTCCATCATCATTAGGAGAAAACAACTCACCCTATTCTCGCCATTGAATCAAAAGTGAGATGTTTTTGAGAGCTTACTTTGATTTGATTTCGCTGCAAGATTTCGCGAGTTTTGAGGATCCTCCTGCGTAAGCTCATAAAAACGTGTAAACAAACGAATCCTTTCGGTATGAATTATTTATTCGGCTCCAAAAAGCTATTTAATTCCGAGATAATTGGAAAAATAAAATGGCCAACACAAACAAATGCTTAGGTATACAGAAGAGCATAAAAAATTCATACGGGCCCTCGACAAATCGTGTAAATAAACAACGGGAAACGTTCTACAATAATTGATGAGTGCAAATATCAGTGACATGTTTCAACAAGCTTGAAACTTTTTCGCCGTCCTCTCTTCAAACGCGCCCCAGATAAATTGCAGTGGGAACATTTTTGCGCCTTTTTATACATGACTTCTCTAGATAAAGTGGAGAAATATGTCGTGCGTTTCTGCATCATGTGAAGTATATTATAGATTTTCCCAGAAAGTAAAAACTACGTTTAATCATGTTGATGGGACCGTCAGAAAACCGACAAAAAGCGGCCGATTTTTTTTCGGGCTCTTTTAGTGGAAATCGGTCGTGCAGCAAAGTGCATTTACATGCTAAACGAGTCCATCCCGGGGGACTCAGGAGTCGAAATAGTTGAAACGAAGCGGTCTAGTTTATTAAATAAAATCGAGAGTCTTCCGCCCAAATTAAACTGATGGCATAAAATAAACACTGCGATTGGCTGAGTCTTCCCTTTGCTTTGTTTATGGTTTGAAGATGGGCCAAGATTTCCAGGATCTGGTCAGATTGTCTCCGCTTTTAATAATATACGCTTAGAAACTGGTAAATATTGAGTATTTGGGTCAGGGCTTTCATGTTTATTTTATGCGGACGAAATATCGGAAGAGAAAAAGCATCCCGTGAACGAGAACGCGAATACATTTAGATTGAAGATGTCGGTTAAAGAGGGTGCACGAATCCTTGACGCTACCTAGGTTTCATTTGTTTCGTCGGGACCCTGATGCTGTGATAACGGTGATAACATGACGATTACTCGAAGCAGACAAAATTTACGTGTTTCTGGAAAGAACCTAAGTAGAGAGGGCTCCAAGAAAGACGCTGAGTTAAAAAAAATGTGATCCTACTTACTGGTTTAGTGTGCGTTATGTAAATATACGGGGGAATCTCTACAAAAACTGATGCCACTACGCAGTAAGTTGTAAATGCGCCACAGTTTGAGATTAAATTTTCGCTAAAATAAAGTTTTAAGTCGTGCAAATCCGGATTCGTTAAAAACGAGAAGTTCTTCAGGACTTGGACAAATCAAAAAAAAAAACCGTAGGAATTTCCGAAATCATATTTTAACTGGAAACCTCAAAGTGACTATTCAAAGTTGTAAAAAAATATCGTAATTGACTGGGACAAAAATTTCATGTCAAAAATTTGCTTCCAATTGTGTAAAAATTTATATCAAATTCGCCATAATTTACCACAAAACTTGGTTTTGTCTGAAACACATGAATGCAAAGTTTTAGGTCAAAGTATTTCGTTCTTCTATTTTTCTTCCTCCATCTTGTGTCCGCCATTTTTAGTTTCACAAAATTCAAATCAAATTTGAAAAAAGCGACCCGAAAACCTCCAAATGGAGAGCTGCACGCTAAGATAGTAAAGTTTTGAATTTTAGGTCCGCCATCTTGAATTTGACATCTTGAATTTTTAAAACCGGATTCAGCGATCTCGGGAATCTTTAAGTCGGCTCAAATTTTTGATTTGTTCAACTGTTTTTATTTTTGTAAGCTAGAACGCCTGTGCTTTTGGAAGAAGTTTTGTAATAGGGATTATCTAACGAACGGCTACTTTCATGTTCTCGACGGTTCATGGTCTCTAGAGTACGAAAAAACTCCCGTTTCCATCTGTCTGCCGTCTGTCGTCTGTCATCTGTGTCCATTTTTATTGAACCGATAATCTCCGAAACTATTGGGTTGATTGTTGTCAAATTTTATTTTTAAATATGTTAGGAATATCGTGTAATAGTTTATTCGTCGCCACCTGACTTCACCTCGAAATTGTGTGTAGTAACTGTTATCGAAATTTTATAAAATAACGTACCTACTTTTGTAATTGTAGTTTATGGATCCGTCTTATCTTTTTTCTTAAACAGCCAGTTATTCGCAACAAAAGTCCAAATTGAATAACAAACTTTTAATTAAGCGGCAGTTTTTTTTTTTTCACTGTGACTCGTCTCATCTACTATAGATTTTTTTTTAGAATATGGCAAAATGATATTTTATAATTTTTCTGAGAAGCGGAAATTTTATCTAAATAACCTTAGAACAATTTTTTACATTTATATTCTTCTTACAGATCAGTAAATAAGTAAAACACAAAACTAACTTCTCCAAAATTTTTGTTTTAATCTAATTTTAACTCTTGCAAAACACAAAGTAAAATTTATTCATTCATCTCCCGTAGAAAATTAATCACGTCATCTCAAGAAAATATTAAATAAAGCATGGATTTACCTCTGAGAAATTTCACTTAATTTTTTCGGGAATACATCAAAATTATAGGTATCCTGTCCTTACAAAATATTAAATAAAGTCTTCTCATTTAAAGCTCAATGAAACTGGATATTACTTTACTTGGGAGTAATTTTTGCTATTTTGAGGATTGGTTACACATAACCAACAAAAGCTCTACGCGCCCCTTAAGAATAATCAAGGAAGTTACTTCATACTGTAAAAAAAGGGAATTCAGCTCTTAGAAAAAAAAATTAATAAAATAGATACTAGGGTAAAAATTCAAGATGGATTCATAAACAACAAATGCAGGAAAATGTTATTTTATAAAATTTAATTAGCATTTACCGTTCAAAATTTTGAGGTGACGTTATCAAATTGTTGATGGCCAAAATTACAAGAAAATGTCGTTTGTTAAGCTCCGAAAATAGTCAAAACTTGTCTGAAATTTACACAGTGGTTAAGGGTATTAAAAAATTTTGCTCTTGAAAAAGTTATATAGCATGTTCATGGTCTCTGGGCAAGATATTGGAGATATTCGGTTTCAATACAAATTTTTATAAAAATCCCAAAATTGCAATATTCCAATGGATTATTCAATCAAAAATCAAGATCTATAAGAAAATGGATTGGAGCTGCGATTCGAAAATGGTCGAAAATTGACCGAAATTTTAATGGAAAAATTGAAAAATTTTACTTTGAAAAGTTGTCAAAAGTTCTCAAAAAATTCAGGGGATAGTTTTCGACATCATTGTTCCAAAAATATAGCCTCTCGTCACAGGACATGATTTCAAAAGCACTTGGCTTGAAAATCAAATTTTTATAAAAATCCAAAAAATTGCAATATTCTGGAAAAATGGGAAGAGTTATCGACAAAATAAGGCTGAAACCAAGTTCTGTAGGTCGAAATCTATAAGAAAATATCTTTAGTTAAATTTCGAAAATGCTCCAAAATTGACCGAAATTTTCATGGTGTATCAAAAAATTTTGCAAAAGTTGTTAAAAGTTCCCAAAAAATTAAAAAACATACATTTGGAGGTGCTGATTCCAAAAATATAGTGTTTACGGTTTCGGGGTTAGGTTTTAGAAATATTCGGTCTGAAAACAAATTTTTTATAAAAATTCAATAAAATTGCAATACGCCAATGGGCGATTTTGCAAAACTAATACAAGTTATCGAGGAAATAAGACTGAAACTAGCTTCTGTAGGTCGAAATCTATAAAAAAATGTCTTTAGTTGAATTTTAAAATGGTCGAAAATTGACCGAAGTTGAAAAATTTTGCTTTTGAAAAAGTTGTCAAAAAAATCCCAAAAATTAACGGATATAGTTTTCGACATGATGAGTCCAAAAATATAGCGAATTCATTGTCTCGGAGCAAGAATTTAGACATATATTCGTTTTGAAAACAAATTTTTACAAAAATCCAAAAATTGCGATATTCCAATTCTGGAAAAATGCTGTAGTTATTGAAGAAACGAGGCCGAAATTAACTTATCTAGGTCAAAATCTATAAGAAAATGGCTTAGAATTATGTTTAGAAAATGGTCGAAAATTGGCCGAAATTGTAGTGAAAAATTTAAAATTTTCTTTAAAAAAATTTATCAAAAATCCCCAAAAAATTCAGGGGGGTAGTTTTCGAAATTACGATATCAAAAATACAGCGTGGTCATCGTCCCGGAACAATCAAATTTTTATAAAAATCAAAAAAAAAATAGCGACATTTCAATGGGCTATTCTGGAAAAATGGTAGGAGTCATTGAAAGAATGAGGCCTTCTGTAGGTGGAAATGTTCGAGAAAATATGTAACTTCTGCAGGTCAAAATCTATAAGAAAATGACTTAGAGTTATGTTTCGAAAATGATCGAAAATTGTCCGAAATTTAAATGCAAAAATTTAAAAATTTTCTTTTAAAAAAAGTTGGCAAAAAATTCGGAGGGATAGTTTTCGACAGTGATTCCAAAAATATAACGTGGTTATCGTCCAGAGACAAGATTTTAAAAGCACTCGGTATGAAAATCAAATTTTTATAAAAATCCAAAAAATTGCAATACTCCGGTGGGTGATTCTGGAAAAATGGTAGAAGTTATCGGAAAAATAAGTCCGAAACTAACTTCTGTAGGTTGAAATCTACAAGAAAATGTCTTCATTTAAAAAAGTTGTAAAAATCCCAAAAATTAAGGAATATAATATGATTCCAAAACTATAGCGTGTTTATGATCTCGAGCTTAGATTTTAGAAATATTCGGATTGAAAAATTGCAATATGCCAATAGGCGATTTTGCAAAAATAGTAAAAGTTATTGAGGAAATAAGACCGAAGCTAACTTTTGCAGGTCGAAATCTATCTCTTTAGTTTAGTTTTAAAATGGCCGAAAATTGGTCGAAGTTAAAAAATTTTGCTCGTAAAAAGTTATCAAAATAATTCTTAAAATATTCAGAATTTGATGTTCTGATTCAAAAATATAGTGTTTATGGTCCCGATGCAAGAGTTCAGAAATATTCGGTTTAAAAAACAATTATTTTTAACCCAAAATTCCAATATTCCAGGGAACGGTTCTGAAAAAATTATTAGCTATTGAAGAAATTAGATTAGAGATTAGATATGGAAAAATTTTCCTTTCAGAAAATTGTCAAAAAATTCCCAAATTAAGGAAAATAGATTTCGACGTATTGATTCCAAAAATATAGCGTTTTTATGGATCCGGGACAATTTTTAGAAATAATCCGCTTGAAAATCAAAATTTTTAAAAAGTCAAAAGTATTGCAATATTTCAGTAGGCAAAAATCCTGTATATTTATAGGAAAATGTATTTAGCTAAATCTCAAACATGGTCGAAAATTAGCCGAAATTTTCATAAGGGAGGACTAAAAACTTTTGCTTTTGGAAAAGTTGTCAAAAAATTTTGAAGACTATCTGTCTAATAAAAATCTATACAAATAGTAGATGATAAATTCTAGGAGACCTATTCTTTCCTACTCTAGGGGTCATGAAACGTCGACAATCATGAAAATAACTATTCGTTTTCTTTAGCTTACGCTCGGGAAGTAAAAATTCTGGATGTCCCCTATATTGTATTAATTATCTTGGAAAATATTGGCATAATTTTTCTAAAACGCCAAATTTTCCTGACATTCACGTGGTCTCTGTTGTCCTTACGAGGCACCGAAAACTCACTGTACATGGTTTTTCAATTTTTTGTGTATAAATGCAATGCTGCAAAGTCATAATTTATATGGTTTACGAATTGTTGAGAATTTACAAACAACCTTTTAATAACGTGTAGAAAATTGTTAAATTACGTGGACAATATGTTTGCCATTTTTGAAGTACCATTTAATAAAGAGAAACCGGCTGTACTTTTTAGCGATTATGTACACAAAAATTCCGACTGGGATGGATTTGACTAGACTCTACTTCTCCCATTGTCTGGACTACTCTTGTTGGTTGAAACTGACTCGTTCCTGAATGTGGCCTCTATTTAAACCCATACATAAACTTCTAGATGTTTTGCGATCGAGGTCTTTCTGGAATACCCATCGCGACTTCCGCTTCCAGAAAACCCATAAGCGTCGTAACGGAGCGGCATATATTTTTTAAGCACATATTTTAATGATAATGAATTTAGTGTATAAAAATGTGACACTATTTTAAAATGACGTCATCTCCACCTTGAAGGGGATAAATAATTACGCTTAGCTTACGTTAGGATAAGTTAATGCTTCATTAATATTTCAAAAAAAATATATTGAAGTACATTTAATATGTCAAAATAATTGGGTGAGCAGTTTGAAAGTTTATTTAATTTTAATTGATCGGGCATCAGAAATACTGACGATAAATTTGCAGTTTTTACATGTACTCTATACCTAAGCTTTGACGAGTCACAAAACCGCCAAAGTTAACATTTATCAAAATGACGTTCTACAAAACAATAAAATATAGTCGTTTTCTCTTCTCTTATGGTTGGAACTTGCAATTTAACGATGTAGAAGTTATGTTTTCATATCAGTGTTTACAAATATGTAATATTTATTTGTTCATCCCTAAAATTAAGCGAAACTAAGTTCGAATTTCGTGATCCGACTTCGTCTTAGTTCCAAAACTCCTACGTACGTCCCCACCGCAGCCGTCCACATTACAATGCGCCTCCCGCCCACTTCTGGTATTTATTTTCGCCGCATAGTTCTCCGATCATTCCAATTTAACCCGAAAAACTTTGGAATAAATTGGCCTCGTTGAATCACACACCGTTGGAATAAAATCAATTTTCAAGAGTGCGACTTTTAACGGATCTTGTTTCCTGCGAGTTTGTCACACTGTCACATTTGCCAAATTCACCGGAATTGTCGGAACTTTCGGGAACGTTTAATACATTCCGTGTTTGTTTTCAGTCTCTGGTCGGGGCACAAAATAAATAGGTACACTTAGTTATTTTAACTCGGTTGATTCAAGCCCCAAATTAGTACACGCTAAATATTGATGAATGTTTAACGAAGTGGAGACTCCTCTCATAAAACTCCCCTAATCAAGGGCCATCTACATGCTTTGTTCAGCACAAATATTCAAACCTTCGAAATCATCGTCCTTACGATCCGAATTGAACGGCTCCTTTGAGAGGTGTTAGTCCGAAGAGCGCTACATTAAAAAAGGCGAATTTTCACGCTTTCCAACAAAAGCAATTTTGTTTTATTTCGTCGAGAAGAAATAAATAAGGAAACACACTTTCCGATTTCCTGCCAGTGGGAAATATATTTAAAAGATAAGGACATAAAAACTCGATAATTCATATTATTATTCCAAGTGTGCTTTCAACCGATTCGGTAATGCCAGCCGGGAATAGGATATTGGCAAAATTGTATTTACGCTGATTACGAAGAAACATCGACCTGAATTCTGTTTCTAAACAAAACTATTATTTTAGAGTTCACTCGTTTCATAGACTTCGCTCCAGTTCATGTAAAATATTTAAATTAAAATTTTATAAAATTTATTCAGCATAATGTACATTAATATGATAATTTTTTAACATGACGTCATCGGTCTTTTGGTAGGGATGCAAATTTTAAATGTGTTGCATACAAATTAGTGTTAAACATTTCCTGAGTTAAAAAAAACTTATGGAGCTTTTCTCTTGATGAGGTCTTTAAAACCGAATTCCGACCACTGTGGTTTTTATTTATTGACGAACTGTTCCTCATGTAGCCAGTAATATCCGTTGTCGAACCGAATTTCGATCACATCTGCTATTTGTTCGGGAAACTTCATACGCCTACTAATTCCTGCTCTTAATTTTCCCCAGTAAACTTATATTCTCCTGATGCCGTTCCTGTCAATATATTAGAGTAATCTGTATTGTACGTGAGTCTTGGAGCAATAAAAAAACTTTCTATTCTCGGCAACTTCGATATATTTCGTTTCCAATTTTTACCTTCGACTTGGGTCAAATGCGGCTCATTTATTTCAGGAAGCAATTATAAAACCCATCGTTCAACTTTCACGTTCTGTTGATCCCTGCAGATTATTCTTGGCAACCCTTTATAGGCGAAAGGTAGTTAACGGGACTGCCGATAGGTAATGATTAATTTGACCAGGAGCTCTTGACCTTTAGGCTAAACGGCCAAACTCTGCCGAAATGTCCACGCCAGAACCTGGACACGCCCTGGAATTTACTTACCTAATTATAATCAGACCAACTTATGCAAATGAGAAATTTCATTCGAATATGAAGACGTATTAAGTTGGATGGATTAGCTCGAGAGCTCGAGTTTCGGGTTAGAAGATGGCGAATTCAAGCAGTTTGGTGGAGTTCACTGCAGCTATTCAAACCAAAAGCGTCTTTTAACTCGAGACACCAAAGTCTCTTATGTAGTTAGTTTCAGCACTTTGATATTTTAATAAGGATGGCGAGTCTACGACGACTCTTGGTGGAAGAATTTAGTCAAACAGCGTCTTGGTCAACTGGTTTTCTAATAGAAAATCTAATTTCTTTTACAGCTTGACTTTGAAAGACGATGTGCGATGAAAAATGATTGGAGTCAATTCGTCAATATTTTTCCTGCTTTAGAGCTTGAGCTTTTGTCTACGGTCATATTAAAGTTCTAACTTCAAACGAAAGCTGCTTTTTATCTGCTGTTACGTTTTAGAGGAATTTACATCGTACTAAAACTAGTGTAGAATTTTACCTCAAATATTTTAGCAGCTCATTTAGTAAAGAAGCTTAGGGTATTAAATCCACAAGTATATTAAGCACTTTAGATATGAAATAAAAATGCGGCGATTAAATAAGATCACGAAGGAGACGAGAAAGCTGCACCGAGTGCACCTTAATGTTTTTAATAAGCTAACAGGAATGTGCTTTTAGTGCATTATTTCATTGAAGATAATAAACTAAAAGTATAAAAGCTAGAAAAAAATTAAAGGACATATATTTATATCATATATTTTTTTGCATTTTTGACCGCCCGTCGTCAAAAAATCCACACTAAAAGCTGTTAGAGCTTTAGCTAACTACGAGTGTAATTTATTTCATGAAAACGTGTTTATACTAGGATTTGATTAAGAAGGAAAAGGACAATACAACAACAACGCATAATTCAAGTTGTTTATTTATGGACTAAATAAGGTTAAAGCTGTCGGCTTTACGAAAAAAAAAAACTCATTAAGCAGCCTTTATTTATTTATAAAGCGACGTTTGGCGCCGTATTGGGATCTTCTTAAGGCCTATTATAGCTGAGGGACGTCGCTTCATAAATAAATAGGACGTCTTAATGAGATTTTTTAAATTTATTTATGGACCTTCTATTATGCGACAAAATGAAGTTAAAGTGGAAATACTTTAAGAACAACACACAACAGAACGCCGCAGTAGGCATTAAAGGGTCCGGACGAGTGCATGTGCGTATTTGGGGGGCGGAAGGTTATTTGTTCAATGTCAAAAGTTAAAAAACTGCCCGGAGTAGAGTGGAATAAATGTTCAAATTCAATCCGCAAAATTTATTATTATTATTAAACCTGAAAGAAAATAATTAGATTTGAAACAAACTATCGAGCGTTCATTAATTCGACGCCTGAGAACTTGTTTGATCCACAAACCGGAGCGCGTTCAGGCCAATGTCGACTCTAAGCGTTTAGAATTTCTGTGGGAAATAGTTATTATTAAGATTCTTTTATTTACAAACATAATATCACATCTCACATGTTTCATTCGATTGTGACATGCAACTATTTTTTTGTTTAACTAAGAATTAATTCTTTAATTGTGAATTGAACAATCGGATAATTGAAAAATCGAAAACATCGAAAAATTGGAAAATCTAAAATTTAAAAAGGGAAAGACCTGAAGTTTAAAAAACGATAAATTGGAAATCCAAAAAATAAAATGTCGAATCGAATATCGAAAAATCACAAAATTGATCGGAATATCCAAAAATTGAAAAATTGGGAAATCGAAAAGTCAAAAAAGCAAAGTCGGAAAATCGCAAATTCAAAAAACCGAAAAATTGAAAAATCAAAAACCTGAAGGGAATTCGAGAAATGGGAAAATCAAAAAATAGATTAATTGAGAAATCGGAAAACTGAAAATTCAGAAACATAAAAATTTGAAAAATTAAATAATATTGAAAAACTGAAAAATCGAAAAATCTAGGAAATAGTAAGAATCTAAAATATAAAACATTGAAAAATTAAAATATAGTAAAATTGAAAAATGGAGAAGTCAAAAGATCAAAAAATTAAAAAAATTAAAAATTCGAAAATCCATTATCCAATCACAGGTTCATATTCTATATTTTAATCCTCTGTTAAATTAATCGACGATTAAATATTTAATTCCCTTTCTATAAACAGGCCCATTGAAAGTTTAAAAATTGGAAAATTAAAATATTGAAAAGTTGAAATTTAGAGAAATCTAAATATAAAACAGTCGAAAAATTGAAAATCCAAAAAATAAAAATCGAAAAATCCAGAAGTCAAAAAATACTGGAAAATTCTAAAACTGAAAGAAATATCCAAAAATTGAGAAATTAAAAAACTGGAAAATTGAGAAATAGAAAAACCAAAAACAGTCGAAAAATCGAAGAATTGAAAAACTGACAAACGAAATTTCGAGAAGTCGAGAAATGGGAAAATCAAAAATAGATTAATTGAGAAATCGGAAAACTGAAAATTTAGCAACGTCAAAATTTGAAAAATTGAAAAATAGAAATACTGAAGAACTGAAAAATCAAAAAATCGAAAAATCTAAAATTTAAAACATTGAATAATTAAAATATCGCAAAATTGAAAAATCGAGAAATTCAAACAACAAAAATTCGAAAATCTATAATTGAAACTCCAGAAATTAAAAATCGAAATATTGAAAAATCGGATAACTGAAAAATGGAAATATCGAAAAATTGAAAAGCCCAAAAGTAACTAATCGGAAAACCGAGAAATTCAAAAATCAGAGGATCTAGAAATTTAGGGTTGGAAAGGCGAGAATAAAAGTTAAAAATTGAAAGATTGATAAATCGAGAAATTGAACAATCAAAACATCGAAATGTCTGAATTCGATAAATCGAGAAATGAAAAAATTGAAAAATAGAAAAATTTGAAAAAAGAAAAATCGAAAAAACCGAAAATTTAAAAATTCGGAAAATTGAAAAATTGAAATATAGAAGAAGAGAGAAATCGAAAACCTAGAATTTTAAAAATTGAAAAATTAAAACATCGATAAGTTGCGAAATCGAATTATAAAACAGTGGAAAAATTGAAAAATTTACAGTTTAACGAAAAATGGAAAATCCAAAAGGTAAAAAATCCAGAAGTCCAAAAATCGAAAAATCAAAAAATGTCAAAACTGAAAGAAATATCCAAAAAATTGAGAAATTAAAAAATTGGAAAAGTGAGAAATCAAAAAACGAAAACAGCAAACTCGAAAAATCGTAAGCTTAAAAGATGGAGAAATTGAAGAATTGAAAAAAATCGAAACTTTGGGAAATCGAAAAATGGGAAAATAAAAACAAGATTAGTTCAAAAATCGGAAAACGTCAAAATTTGAAAAATGGAAATATTTAAAAATCCTAAAATTGAAGAGGACAAAAACTGAGAAATCATGTCAATGAAACGTCGGAAAATTGAGAAATCGAAAAATAAAAAATTTCAAAAATCGAACATTTGAAAAAGGAAAAAATTTAAAAAGCCCAAAATTGAAATCTTGAAAAACTTAGATATCGCTACATTTGAAAAATCGAGAAATCGAAAAGCCGAAAAATCTCAATAGCGTATTTATAAACCACAAATTCAGGGCTATGCTACTTTTTTAACATTTAAATAATATTTATTCGACAAAACTTTAAGATGGCATCGTCAATTCCTGGGGGCATGAACGAATAAATTTGGACTAACGATTTAACATACTTCCAATAACTATAAATTGGGAAATCTTGACGTCTAAGGTCACTAGATTTAACCCGTCTGGATTACTTCTTGTTTGGTCATCCAAAAAACACTATTTTTAAAACTTCCATTAGACTATAGAAGAACTGAAAGACATAATTACCGAAAATTGTGCTCGCATTACTCCTGCTGCACTACAAAATCTGTTTGATAAGGTAAAAGGACGTGTCAATTTATGTATACAGGAGGGAACTTATTCACAAATCGACAACATTTTTTCACTAGTTTTTCTAGTTTTCAACAAGCGAGAGCTAACTTTCGTTTGTAAATTGATTTGTCAGTATGCAACCAACATTACGCATGTGTTTGTTTAATTGCATAGTCTGAAATGTATCCGAAAGCGAGAAAAATCGCAAAGCATTCTTTGATCTAGCTAATTAATAAACACACGGTAATAAATCTCTAAGGAAATGTTAAACCCCCTCCGTTTTTCGAGTTCACGAGAGTATGAATTTAACCGCAATTTTTCAAGGGCTTTCTCTCAAAATGGACCAATGTTTAGATCAGTTTAAATGGCACAAAAGTATTATTATCAATCTCGAGTGATAAGTCAGAAAGTGTGCTATAATGGAATACTTTAGTAAAAACATCCAGGAACCTGAGTTGTATCTTGATAAACAAAAGAATGAAGCCTGACTAAGTGAATTTCATAACACGTTGTCTATTTCAATAATTTCAAAACTATTAAATTAAAAATCTAAACAAAAACTGGAATTTACAAGCAATAAACAAAAATTGACACATTACTAATAAATTATACTTATGGGGGAAATGTCGTTGACATCGGTACGATTAATTTTTTTTTAAATCATGGCTATTTTATGAAAGTACTGAAAGTACAAGTTAAATTTTCTTGATTTATTTTTTAAATTCAAATTATTCAAACGCGGTTTTGCGGCGTTGTTTTTTTTTGTTCTCGGAGCGAATTTTGATTTCAAACTGGGACACCACAATGCGATATTTTGTGCATTTCCGCCACTGTATTCGCTTATGCATGAATTTTAGTTATAAGGTAATATAGAAATAATGAAACTAATTTAGACGTCTATTCCTTTTCTGCATCGTCCAAGTAGTCTCCCGGGTGACCTTCCGACAAACCGCAGACGCCTTCTCTTAAAATAATTAATTAACTAGAAACTGCATATTAAGTGCTGTACAGAGCCAAGCATAGAAACAAGTCGAAAGTAAGCTGCCATTCCCCGTTTTGTTAAGAGCTTTTCTTTCAAAATTATGAAACAATTTAATACAAAGAATTTATGTTTTAATTTGCTGTTGGCCATTTTATTTAAGCTTACAATACGTGCTACTTACCTGCCGCTAACAAATGAAGCAAATTTTTCACGCTTTCGAAAAACAAACAGCAGAAATGATGACTCGTCATTGCCATTGTTGGAGCGACATTAATAATTTTGAATGACGTTTTATGCGACAGCCCAGATTGTTTCGTAACGAACGGGGTCGGCCGTTGACTTAATATGTACCCATTTAAAAAGCAATAAATGCCCATAAAGTGTATCGATTTTAAGAAAGGGTACAATTTATGCAAGTATTTGACGCCCACCCCTCCATATTCCCGACAAAAGGCCAGTCCGCGATATAAAACGGCCGGCTATTCTGTTAAACTCATATAAAAGCCCTATTACGGACTCAACTTTTCTCTTTACTCTGACCGCTATTGCGAATAAATTTTTTCCGGCCCAAAATACAAACGTGCCAGCGCACGAGGCAGCATCAATTCAATTTGAAACCGGCACCTAAGCCACGGAGCCTAACAAAATAATAATAAATTTGCAGAAGTGATTGCTTTTATTTAATTAAACCGGATGGGCTTGCTCCTGTTTGATCCCTTGCGCCGTGGCCAAAGAGTAATATCCCGAAATAATCAAAGAAATAAAGAGTGGTAATCACATCGACGAGGTTTGCTGCCGCACTCGACGGAATTTTATCACTTCGAAGTTCCGAAACCGCCTTTGTTGTCTATCCCGAGAGCCCCGACACTTGCTGAAAGCTAGTCAATTGACCAAGGAAATCGCAGAATTGTACCACTTAAAAGCTATCCTAGAACGCTAAATCTAGCTAACCACAATTGGGTGCCCATTCGCACTACCGCTAATATTTGTTCCATTAATTTCGAACGACTACGATAAGTATAAGAGGACAGGGTGGGATTTTCGATGAACGGTATTAAGACGTAAATTTCATGTTCAGTGAAAGTGCTACAGTACGTATCTTCAGTTTTCCAATAATTGACAGAAAAGTTCAATTTAATACGCAATTCGGAAATATTGTGTAAAACATTCTGCTCATTCAAAATGTTATATCTTCCTTATGTAACCACTTCTGTTTTTATCCTTCTACAGGTTTGTTTAAAATTTAGACACAGATGTTCGGTGTGTTAGGTGCAGTAAATATTTTTGTACGCAATTGTAAATATTTAGATTTATTAATATATTGCTGTTCGTGTTTAAAAGAGAAACCATTTGACAGGTACGATATTTTTTGTTTACAGCCAATAAATAACATCTCAGGAACGCTGGTAACTTCCGGAATTTATCGTATTTATACTGCTTTCAACAGACAATGCGGCTTTAATATGGAATAGATTTGATAACTTCCTGTTTCTGCTTTTCAACAATAATAAGTAATAAGCAACGGTTGCTGAAAATTTTTCATTTTATTTCATTTTTTCCTTTTCATGGAAAGCTCTTACTTTTGTCATATCATCGATTTTGCTAATAATATATTTCATTTCGTTGAGTGCCCTCGTTAAAAGTTTACGGAGAGCTTACGAGAACTTTTGAAAATCGCGTCAAATGTTATTTACATTCTTTTGTCACTCTAAATATTATAAGCATGCAGATTTTTCAGATAAATTATAAGTGTTCTTTCCGCAAATTTTATTCTTCAGTGAAAACAATTTCTATAGACTAATATAACAATAAAACTCAAAGTCTTTTGAATAGAATATACCATTGGTCCCAAGATACTTTCACTAAATAAAAGTCACAAGAGGGCTTATGAGATTTTTTCCGATTAGAAACAGTGTCCCAGATCCCTTTCAACTTGTTCAACACATAAAACAAAATCCTCAAACTCTTGGGATTCCTAAGACGCTTTCAAATTTTTCCAAAAAAAAAACACCACAAGCCCCCAGAATGTTTTCAATTTATTTCGGAGCCAATACACGAAGTGTACCCAAGATTATTTCAGATTATTTAATAGAAATGACACCAGCAGCCTCAAGATTCTTTTTTCTTGTCCTAAAAGAAATAAAATAATAGAAATCCTACGTCAAACTGTTTTGACAGTAAAACACCAGAAGTCTTTTCCAAAATAAGTAGTTCAAAATCAAAAAACACAAAGAACCTCCTCCTTCAGATTGTTAAAGAAATATTTAAACTCTCTAAATCAAAATACAAGGCACCCTCAAACAAAGCATCAGAGGTTCCCAAGATACTTTCACATTGTTAAAAAAAAACACCAAGACTTTATTACATTATTTGAAAGAAGACATTAGGGACCCCTAAGAGTCTTCCCGACTCTTACAAAAGCAAAACACCATAAAAATCCTGCCAGACATTGTCACTATTTAAAAAAATAGACACCAGTGATCCTCAATATTCTTTCACATTCTCTGAAAAAGGCATCAGGGGCCTCTAATGCTTTTTCAAAAATAAAACATCAGGAGCCTTCCAGATGTTTTCAAATTGTTTCAAAAACTACGTACAAGAGGCCCTCAAGATTCTTTCTTTAAAAAAAATTGTAGAAATCCTTAGCCTATGTCAAATTCTTTCAAAAATAGAACACCAGAAGCCTCCAAATTTTTTTCCAAATGTTTCAAAACCAAAACGTAAGAGAGCCCCAAGATTCTTTCTCATTCTTTGAAAAAAGGTAGGAGGGATTCCTAAGACAAGTTTAAAGTTTTTCAAAAACAAAACATAAGAGACACTCAAATAAAAACACAAGAGATCTTAATGGTTTTTCAGATTCTTTAAAAAGTCACTAGAAACTCCCAAGATGTTTTCAACTTGTTTCAGAAACAGTACACAAGGTGCCTCTAAAATTCTGTCTATTCTTAAATAACTCACCATGTTAACTAAGAGTCATTCAAATTGTTACAAAAACTAAAGAGAAGCGGGCCCTCAAGATTTTTTCATTTCCTTATATAAAATACTGCAAATTCCTAAAATTATATCAAACTCTTTAAAAACAGAACACAGGCGTCGCCAAAATTATTTCATATTTTCTAATAAAATGACACCAGCAGCCACAAGATTTTTTCGCATCCTTAAAAAAACATTAGTCTAACTAAACTCGTTTAAATTCTTTCAAAACAAAACCAAAATTTCTTGAAAACCTTTTAAAATTATTTCAAAAATCAAATACAAACGGGCGCTAAGGTTTCTTTCATATTCCTCCATAAAGGTAGTAGAAATCCTTAACACTATATCAAATTCTTTCAAGCATAAAACAGCAGAAACCTCCAAGACTTTTTCAAAATTTTTCGGAAACAAAACACAAGAGACTTCCAAGATTTTTTGACATTCTTCAAACTTTTTCAAAAACTAAATATAAGCAACTTTCAAACAAAAGACTCCCAAAATTTTTTCATAATTTTGAAAAAAGAGGTTCCAGCTAGTGGTCCCAAAAATGTTTAACATTCTTTCATAAAATTGCTATAAAGACAAAAATTTCCTCACTCCTGAATCACAGTCAAACAAATAGGTACAGCTTTTTAGAAAAATTTTTACGAAAGAAAATTCGTGCAATGACACAGTGTAGTCCTCCAGAATCATTTAATTACGTTAAATAAAAAGTATTAAGTTTTTTTTCCAATCAGGTGTGAACTTGTTCTGAAGAAACATGCAGTATATTTTTAAAAATATTCCAATTTGCGTACGAAGACCAACTCAATCGAAAACGCTTTCAACAGTTTCTCCAAACTGGTAAATAAAATACAACTTATTTGCCACTTTATGAAGAAACATAATTGTTAACATTTGGAATTTCATTAAAAGCCCTCGAGATAGATGTTAAAAACCGCCAAAATTCTTTCACATTCTTTAAAAAAAGACACTAGGGACCTCTAAGAATATATCAAATTCTTTCAAAAACTAAACATCAAGAGCCTCCAACATTTTTTTAACTTGCCAGAAGCCCCCAAGAAGTTTCCGACTTGTTTCAGAAACAGAACACAAGGTGCCTCTAAGATTCTTTCTATTTTTAAAAAGTAGTCACTAAATACTTTAAAAAAGAAAAAACAAGGGACCTTCAGGACCTTTTCAAATTGTTTCGAAAACTAAATACAAGGGGCCGTAAAAAATACTACAAATCCCTAAGACTATCTCAAACTATTTCAAAAATAAAACACCAAATTTTTTCAAAATGTTTCAAAAATAAAACACGGAGGAATTCCAAGATCCTTTGACATTCTTTAAAGAGAAAAATATGCGGAGCTAACTTTTTCAAAAACGAAACCTAGGGGATCCTCAAAAAAAAAAACACAAGAGAGGTTTCAAGATTTTTTGACTCTCTTCACAAAAGAGTCTCCAGAGGCCCCAAAAATATTTCATATTCTTTAAAAAAATTAGTCTAAAGACAAAAAGATAATAATTAATGATATTCTGAAAAATGTCACGTTCTCTTTTACGAAACAGTTAATAAAGTAGTTCTGAAGCCCAATTTCCACACGTGACCGCAGCATCAACCGGAAACCCTTTTAAAAGTTGCTTCAAAAGAGGGAATAAAAGTTTTTAAAGAAGTGGAACTATTGAGATTTGGAATTTCATCAAAAGCCCCCAGGAACCTTTTAGTACTTTCTTTCAAAAACAAAACACAGGGAGGTCTGGAAGATTTTTCCAGTTTTTTTACTTCCCGAGCGTAAACTAAGGAAGTATAGTAATCGAGTCCATCGGTCGAATTGCCACTTTCAAATTTATGATAAAAAGTTTTTTAATTTCATAAAATAAGATGCTCATGTACTTGTGGTGTGTGAATCCGTGTCGAATTTTCGCCCTAAACATCCAGAATTAAAAAAAAAATAAAATTGAAAAACAAGATTTTGCAACATAACTTTGAAACTGCAAAACCGATTGCTCTGAAATCTTGTAAATATTTTAAAGTGTCGTAATCATGGTAAATTTTTAAGCAAAATTTATTCGTTTACCGTTTCTCAAAAAATTGCCGAATGAGATTTTTTCAACTTGTTGCATAATAAAACACACATAGTGTAAAAAATCGGGATATTTTCCTTAATAAACGTTACTTAAAACAAACGAATTAACTGAAGTAAGTCAATCATAAATTTACTTATAGTAGGAAGACTCACTTATTGGTCAAAGTAGTTGTCTGTAAAACACCTGAAAAAAGCGAGAAGTTTTTTCAACAATTTATGAGTAGACGGTTACGAAATATAATGCTTTAGAAACATATAAATCGGGAAAATTAATTTATCTCTCAAAAATTAAAAATGACAACAAAATCATTGGATATCATTCTTTAATTTAAAAACCACCTTCAGTGTAATCAAGTGAACAAATTAAAAGACTGTCATTTTAATATATGCTAAGTATATACATAAATGGAGGTTATTGCAATGTACAAAATCAGGGAATCTTCTAAACTTGTTTAAATGATTATAAAATAAAGTACATCAAACTGGTTTCGAAATTACGTGCAGTTTGCCGTTTCATAGTGCTGACTACTCGTCATCTATCATAAATATCAATCATAATTTATCTTTTTTTAAACATTTTCAGTGTGCCGTCTGATGGATAGGCAACCAGTAATTCAGCTGAGATGATAGTTTATTACCTATCACAATGGAGTGGCAAATTCTTATTAAAAAATCCGTGACAAATTTTCAAAACTGCCATCTTTTACAATCACACTGTATTGATCCTAGCACCTTCATTTTCGTTATTACTGCAACCATTGATAAATATATATTACAAAAAAGAGCGACTTGGTTGAACACTAGTGATAAACGAAGAGTAATACATCTAACTTTTTCTTCATATTTGCAGAAATTTTTGTAGAACTGTAATATTGTTAGTATTGATTCTGTCTCAGAGAAAGATACAGAAATATCTCTACACGACTTCATTAAGCGGAAGAAATAAAATCTTTTACATTCCACCTTATTATTATCTACATGCTCCAGCATACACAAATTGCTTAATGTAATGTAATTTTAAAGGAGGTTTTTAAAGCATTTCGGTACAATATTTTTTAGTTTTCTAATTTTACTAAATTTCGAAATACACCAGCTAGTCCGATAAGCTAAAAACTTCGCCTACATTTAATTATCCACATTTATTTTTAAATTTTTAGCATTCCCTCTTCCCAAACCTCCGTAAAACGAAATTCGGTTTGCGGCGAGCGAGTTGATTTTTTGGCGGTCGCCATTATTTTTTGGTCCGGACGCGGCACGATAAAGTACCATAAAGACGCCCCCGGCCATTTATAACGATGCCGAGTCGAATTATAAAAATATCACCGACGGCAAATACACCGTATTATCGTGATGTATCGGAACACGGAGCTGTTTTTACAAGCCATAAAGAATACGCGACCTCTCCGGAAAATAAAACACACACGACCATACGTAAAAAGCGGCTGCCGGTAAGAGTCATCGGCAGGCTGTTTTTAAATGAACAAGTAAAGCTCGCATTCGGAAAGAGGCTTCAGACACTTAGGCTTAGGAACGAAGATGGATGAGGACGTATCTTTAAGCCAACAATATGGACAGCTGAATTGAAAGCGTCGGGCCTGCACACTGCCATTCAGAGAAACAACTTACAACCAAAATAAATCTAGCTTTCCAGCGAAATGAACCTGTGAGATCTCGTGGCTCAAATCACGGCGAGCCCAATATGTATCGAAGTTAAAAAATAAATTCAATCGGGGTGGGTGAGAGGTTTTGTTGCTGTTTTTGATGGAACGAAATGAGTAAACAAGTGGTTTATACGTGGGACTGGCCTGACAGGATCGAAAAAGTTTTTGAAGATATGCTGAAATATGGCCCGATCATCAATTCTGGAAGCAAATATAAACAAGTTGTTTGTTTTCGAAATTACAACCATTTAAACAAATCAGGTGAAGCTTTTTGTGTATATCGCTTAATTTGACGTAATTTTTTAACGTATATTTTAGCTGAAATTCGATTAACTTATCTTTTGTAATACGAAAAACTAATGTCGTCTGTCTGCGGTATGAAATTTTTGGAGATAAAAAAAAATTATTATTAATTTTTGTTCCATAAAATAGAGGTGTTTTCAGTATGTTCTTTCTGGTTTTTATTCATTCACAGGACTGTTTAAAAATAGTTTATATGAGATAATGGAAAAGCTTAGGTCAGGTGAGATCGTGTCATGTCATGTCAAGTCAGGTCGAGTCAGGTCAGATCAAGTCAAGTCAGGTCTGATCTGGTCATAATTAATTTTATGCATAAAATATATATATTTTTTTAAGAAACGAATTTGCAAATTACGCATTTTCAAAGTGTCCACTTTTCGTTCGGAAATTAGATAGCCTGTGCAGACTTTCACCTTGTAAAAGGATTAACAAATTTCCATTGTAGAAACGAACCGTTTCAAATAAGCATCCAAGTTTGGATATAGGGAATTAACATGGGAAATTGGTTTTTATTTTATAATATCTCCCCATATCACTTTAAAGCTACTATTGAGTGATGTATTTGTGGAGGTAAAGGAGGGCTATCGACCAAGATTTTTTTCAAATTATTGCACCGGCCTCATTCACTGTAAAAAGGCTTTAAATATCGCATTTTGGAATTCGCGCTCGGTCCGATTTGTCGCGAAATGTTCCGTCTCATTTCGAAGATCGCGTCTTTAGATTAGCCATGGAAAATCGAAACGTCATAGTAAAATTTCGATTCCACTCAGAAATCACTCAACTTGAAATATTTTATCCAGTGAGGATTATCGTAGGACAAATTAAACGGAATAAATGCACAAATTAATCCATGAATTGGTGCTGAGTGCAGCACATGAATCCCTCCAGGAACTCCTGGTCATAGTGCGCGACCCTGTGAAACGAGCCATCTCCGACTACACCCAGGCCGTACCAAGAAGCCCGAGATGACGAGCTTCGAGCACCTCGTCTTCCTCAACACGTCCATCCGCAACATTGTGACATGTGCTGGGGAACCGTCAAGCTATGAATTTACTCGCTTTTTGACGCTTTTTGAAACTCTTCTATCCCCTATGTTTAAGATCCCTAGAAAACGCGCCTACCCGATTTTATTTTATTTTTATTGTTGTTAACACAATAAACAAATAAAACAATAATACAAAACACATTGGTAATAGACAAAAATATTTTAAAATGATGTTGAAATGTTCTACATTTTTCTCTCAAAAGTTTCTTGTTACGAACAAGCTTTCAGGAAATCCGTCCCTGCTTAACGGAAGTAAAATCAGTTGAATTCTAATCTTTAGTGATTCGAAAAAAAGTGTGAAATTTATCCAAAATTGCCAAAGACCTTTGACCTTATAAACTGATTCCTGTCCATTTCTCTCTGTTATTTAAAATTCCAAATGATATTAAGCTGAAAAAATGAACAAACGTGTATGTAGATGCATCTTACAACATTGTCATAAAAACTATTACTTACTGATTAAATTAACCACTGAAGAACAAGTAGTCCCTCGCTTTTTCATCCACTCGCAATCAACATAGCATTTTAATGAGATTTTAGTAATAAAAACTCTACTGGCACTAGCATACAACATAACCTAATAAAATATTTTGTGCAATTTGTGCATTTATTCCATTAAGGGCCGGTTGCATAAACGCAAATCAAATTTAATCTCTGATTAACTCCATAGTAACGATTGTTACTATCATAGTTACAATTGTTCTTAATCAGAGATTAAATTTGATTTGCGTTTATGCAACCGCCCCTTAATTTGTCCAACAATAATCATCATACTGGATAAAATAATTCAATTTGAGTTGTTCAATGATAACTGAGTGAGGCGGAGCGAATAAATCCCTAACTTGACGGGCTCCCAGCACATGTCACAATGCTGAGGATGGACATGTTGAGGAAGACGAGCTGCTCGAAGGTCTTCATCTCGGGATTCTTGGTACGGCCTGGGTGAATTCGGAGATGGCTCGTTTAACGGGGTCGGGCATTATGATCAGGAGTTCGTGGAAGGAATCATGTGCTGCACCCAGCACCAATGAATGGATCAATTTGTGCATTTATTCCGTTTAATTTGTGCTACAATAATCATCACACTGGATAAAATATTTCAAGTTGAGTTATTGAGTGATTTCTGAGTGGAATCGAATCACTTTTTCAAAGACGCAATCGTCGAACTGAGACGGAACGGTTTGCGACAAATCGGGGCGAGCGCGAATTTTAAAATACGATTTTTAAAGCCTTTTTACTGTGAATGAGCGCGATGCAACAATTTGAAAAAAATACTGGTCGGTAGCCCGCCTTTACTTCCACAAATGCATCACTCAATAATGGCTTTAAACTGATCTGTGGAATATTATAAAATAAAAACCAATTTCCCATGTGTGATATTTTTACTCACTTGTATAGATTTTGGATCTTTTTTGTCACGGCGATTTTTTTTGTTGGGGAGGTTTTTTCCTAAGCTATTTTGTTATTGTAACGCAGCACAATTAGCTGTAAATTTGATGACTCATGACTCAAAAAGACGGGTACTATCAGTTTAAAGCTTTCGTCTGTCTGTCTGTCCGTTCGTCTGTCTGTCTTACAATCTTGAAGCTTTTGTCTGTCTACAGAATCATACTCCCATACGGATGAACACATTTCAGTTTCCCTTTTTTTGAAATCTGGTTTAATTGGTATGGTTTTCAGCTATACTTGACGATAATCACTCGAGCAAGATCATCAGCTCAGTGTTATGAGCCTATTGTAGATAAAAAGAGAAACTATTATGAATTTTTGTTTCATAAACTAGCACGACTTTAAGGATGTATTTTTTAATTTTTATTTGTTCACAGAAATGCTCAATAGTTACTTGTGTATCACAAGGCGACAATTAAGTTTACAAATCAGATGAGGCCGAAAAAGTTTTCTTTGATCAAGATGCATACAACCTTTTTTTAGGCAACCTTACAAGAAAAATGATTGGTTATCTAAGTGGTTTTGAAGTCAAAAAATCTTGTTTCGTTGCCACTTTGCTACTCTAATAAGAAAAAAAAATTGTCATCATCACGTATCATAACGATAATCAGTAAAGGTGGAGTACAAATAAAAACACTTTTAGGTTTTTTATTTAAAAAAATGTTGGTCAAGCAAGGCCAAGCACGCAAAAATAAGTTTTCAAGATGTAAGTACAAAAAAGAGACCCTTTATGGACTGATTGAGGACGTAAAACGACTAGATATGTAATGGTCGCTTTAAAATTCGACCGTTGCAGCGAATCTTAACCAATTTAAGACTTTCCAAGGATTCATTTTTTGTGTCGAGAGTTTTTAAGTATTGACAATTATAATTTATAATTCTGGTAGAGAATGCCTCAAAAAGTGGAGTAGTGTAATTTTTTTAAGAATTAAAAGTAACCGAAAAGTGACAATTTTTAACAAAACTGTAACATTTTCATTATTGATTTTTGAGCATATAAAATAAATTTATTTATTTTTACTTGCCGAACGTAAAAGGATCGATTGAGTTTATCGCTACTTTCATGTTTTCTCGACGTTTCCTGATCCCTAGAGTATAATAGGTCTCCCGTTTCCGTCCGTCTGTCTGTCATCTGTCAGTGTCGATTTTTATTCGACAGATAATCTTGGAGATATCGGGCCAATTGTTGTTAAATTTATATCTATGTATAGTTTAGGAAACAAAAATATACCTTGTATTTTTTTTTTCAATAATAAGATGGGCAGTAATATATTTGCAAAAAATATTTACAACTCAAAGTTGTCGCATGCCGATAGTCACTAGATGTTAGAAAGTGGAACAATCCAGGTCCGAACTGGAGCATCTTAAGTTACCAACGAAAATGAGCATAATTTTATGTGTAAAATGAATAAAAGTAATCATTAGGGATGTACCGACTAGTGGCCGACCGGTCGGATAAGCCGACTATTCGGCCGTTTTTCACCGTCGGCTGCAGTCGGTGACTAGTCGGCTAAACAGCCGATCGGTCGGCTTTTTTTATTAAAATTAAAATAGTATATAAAACAATTAAACCCGGTTTACAGAACCTTAATTAAATATTTAATTGCGATTTAATTTTTAACCCTGCGTTAAAGTATCATGTGACCGACTCTACGCCAATCTGACGTCGCTAATGGCCTTGTTAAATGCGCGATCAACTTAATCTCAGTTAAACTATTGTACAAACTGGCCCTAAATTGTGTTATTCTTTATTTTTGAGTCACCCTGTATATGGGACCAGAGCATTTATTTATACCATAAGATCGAAAAAGAGGCCACATAGAAGCTACGCCTTTCGGTTATTAATTGTGTACTAAAATAGAAGACATTAATTCTGTGGATTGCCGTGCATGTCACAGGAAATGACTAATGATGTGGAGACCTAAGATTAGAACCACAGGTCATTTTCTTTACCAATAATTATAATCTTTCTATAATAATGTAATTGTTTCTTTTCATATTTAGTTTGTAAATAAAATCGTGCAATAATTTTAAAACTTGACTTTTTGCACAGCCAAAGTTTGCGACCTTCAGAAAAAAAGTATCCGAGATACTAAGCTGGAATTGCTACTTTTCAAGCTATTACTGTTAATTGGATGAAACATTGGCGCTATAAATGCGAATGTGTGCCTGGGAATGAAAGAAAACACCACGAGTGAATCTAGTAATCTGAACACAGGAAAGAAAAAACTTCTTTCCTGTTTACTTCCTGAACGGCAACAAAGGGAAGTATTGTAATAGAGCAGTTTAGACGAATGTCGTATTTCATGTTTTCCTGACGTCTGTCGTTTGTCATCAAAGCTCTGTCATTTGCCGAAATTTATTGGATAGATAATCCCCGAATATAGTGAACCCAGGCTGAAATTTAAAGTGCGATACGTTATCGTCAATATCGCATAACACTAACCAAAATTTATCTGCGCGTCCCCTCGAAAGAACCGGTGACGTCATCCTAAATTACGTTTAGTGTACCAATATGCCAGACCATAATTTAAAATTGATGTCAGAAACAACACATACTTCCATGTCGTAATTGAAAAGGTTTTTCGTGTGTTTGCAGAAGTGATTATTGCTCGAACAACATAACAAACTTGATATTGAAAATAAACTCGGTTTAGTAATGAATTGGTATTTTAATTGGAAGTCATGTGGTTTATTTACGTTTGAATATTACAGCACAACTGAAGTTCTGGACCTGTCGACAATATAACGGAAAAATATATTTGGCTGATAGTTCCCAACATATTTCAGTGCAACTTTTAAGCCACTGTGGAAGTAATTTCGGTTCACACTTTTTAAGTTTAAAGTGCAATATGTGAACACCTTCGTGCAATAATACTTCTAAAATTTTCATAAAACTGTAATATTCAAAATTAGATGTTGCAGCCGCATCCGCGAACCGTAAATTTAATATGTACCATATTACGTTCTGTTAATATTGCTCTTTGATATTTCTGCTTGCTGCGAAAGACCAGACTTGGATGGCTACTTTAAATCCAGCGGTGATAGGTAATCTGAAAAAGCAAACGGTACTTCCATTTAATTAAATATGCCGGTAGTAATAAAGTCTCAGACATTTGAACGAAAGACAAAGCGTCACTTATTTTTAATGGCGGCAATTAAAGATGGAACTCCACATTTAATCAATATTTTCGCTTAGACAAGAAAAAGGTAGCATCAACTCTCAAAATAAATAACAAATAAAACCCCATAAACGTTTATTTTTACATGTTCTACTTGATTTGAGACCGTTCATCTGAAACTTATTGTTGTTTTATTAGATACTTACAAGTCAATTGCAAGAGCAAATCACAATAATAAATTATGAGCTCAAGCTTAAAGGAAATAAACAGCACGAGGGGGAGTAAAAGCACGAAATCTTATTTTGTTTTGTATCGCGATAAAGCTAAAGTTGCTTTAATGAGGTAACGAATCATTTTTAATTAAATGCGGTAGCTTTACATTTTGAAATGCCGTCTTTTACTTCGTACTTCAAAAAATTTTTCATTATGGAAAGTGCACTCTTTGAAATGAAATGAAATAAAATAAAAAAATAACTACGAAACGTGGTGTTTTTCTCACCGGCGTCCTTGCTTATCGTTTAAACGATTAAGCTCAGGTCTGCCAACATCAGGTGACGTCGAAGAACATAACAGAGTTCCTGCAGCTTTACGGAGATAAGGATCGGACAAAAGCAACCGGTTTCATTTTATTTTTATTT
This sequence comes from Zophobas morio, assembly GCF_036711695.1. NCBI lineage: Eukaryota > Metazoa > Arthropoda > Insecta > Coleoptera > Tenebrionidae > Zophobas > Zophobas morio. The sequence goes on along the minus strand of NW_026972110.1, from coordinate 18,964,984 downwards.
ATTATATTATCAAAGATATATTTGTGCTTGATAATAATCTAAGTGACTTTTGATGCTGAACTTATACTTGAATTATTTTCATGTGAAGTAAATTATTTTGAAATGAAAACATCAAATAGATAAAAAAATTATAAAAAAAGAGTAGAAAACAAACGCAAATAAATTTTCATTATCCTGAAATAAAAAACTAAAGCCACAACGCAATTTTCGATGACCACGAATTGGTAATAAACATTTAATTTCAATTTACAAGCGTTTTTATCATCAAGGGTAAAATAAAACACTACTTTTATCACACGAGATTTTTATTGCGGCATAATAATTATACTCGTGCGATAAAACTAGTGTTTTATTGTGTTTTTGGTGACGTAAACAGTCACACTTGTTTTTTGGCAACAATTTAATGGTTTTTTTAGAGGTAGTAAGACAGAGTTGAGCGTGATTGATTCTCAATATCTGAAAACATATAAAATTCACATTCACACGATCCACCAACGCAGCAATTAGTTCGAACGTGCTTTGATTGGTACCAAACTAGTGAGTAAATTAAAAATTTGTACTCGTTCACGTTCTAGTACTGTAAAGTTTCATATATTTCAGGGAGTATTTAAACTTATTATTTTTAATATTAAAACCTGAAGTAGTAAATATAAAGGAAGAAAGTTTTTATGTTGTTGATGTCAAGTATTTTTTTGACATGACAAATCGAAGTATGTAATTTTGAAATTTATCTAATTTAATATATTTATATAGACAAGATGCTCAAAAAACGGTGCACTAACTCAACGGTACATTATTTAAGTTTACCAGTCTAAATTCTGAAAAAATCATTAAAAAATGGATGAAAGGTTACTTCCCTCACCCTTGAAGTCCAATTCAACAAATTCCGTTTCTTTGAAAAATTATAGAAAACTTGTGTTTTCTGATAGCATTTATATAGCAAAAACCAGTGGTGTAAATGACACCTCGAACCACCTGCGGCGCGTGGATGTAAATTCGAAGGACGTGCCATTCGCAGATGTACGGCCAGCACGATTATTATGAGTATAAATGCTTAACTTCGATTGTTTATGTTTATACATCGAAAGACTGTCACGTAAAAATTTATATCATTTGAATGAGTTGTCTCTTGAAAATAGAAGACTAAAATTATTAATTAAGCCACAATGGAACAAAATGTTTTGAATATGATTATTATTCTTGTTGGTTTTAATTAAATAAAAACCTGGGTATTCTCACATTTTCTAGAAAATTAAGTTCTTAATTTGATCAATAAAAAATTGATCGAAGGCAATAAATATAATAAAATTATAAAATTTGATTATTTCGCTTTGAGATAACTGCTGTGAAGCAAAAAGCAGAGGCATAAATAACACGCCTTGTCCTTTAGCACCAGGGAATAGGAATCTAAAGCTCAAGTGTTTATTTATGTTTATATATCGAAAGAATGTCACGTAGAAATTAGTTTGATTTGAATGAGTTTGCCTTCTCAAAACAGGACTAAAATTATTAATTAAACACAATCGAACAAAATGTTCAGAATATTATAATTCTTATTTTATAATTACTATATAAAGACGTGCGTATTCTTCACATATTCGAGAAAATGGCTTAACTGGTTCTTAATTTAACCATTAAAAAATCTGTGATCACTTCATCAACATGGATAATTCTAGACACAACACAAAAAAAAGTAATCACTGTGTTATACCAATGCAAGGAAAAAAATGAAACGGACAAGTTCGCCATCGAACCCAGTATCGTAGTACTGCAAGATCGCCGTTTTCTCCGGTACACCCACTGCGCCACGGAGACGTACAAACTGTGTTGGGAATAAAACGTTATTATAGCTTGCAAATGTTTTTGCGAAAATGTGAACGTTTAGCGAAAAACTGAAAGTGGATACGGACACTATAAGTATATGGGTATATTTTTGTGTAACATTCAAATTATTTTAAGATACTATTTATTGAAATGACGTCATGAAATTGTTGGTGGGGATGATTAGCAAATTTTGGTTAGCATTTAATCATCTATATGATACTTGTAATATACACACAAAATTTGACAACAATCGGTCCAGCAGTTTCGGATATTACGTGTTTAATAAAAGTGGATACAAACGACAGGCAGACAGACAGACAGACAGACAGACAGACAGACAGACAGACGGAAAAGGGAGACTGCTTTTTAGTTCTGTAGGGGTCATGAACGTGCGTCGAGAAAACATAAGAGTGGCCATTTGTCCGATAGACTCGGTTACAATACTTCCTTCGGTTACGCTTGGGAAGTAAAAATTCAATAATTTGACGTTCAAGTAAACAAAATACCGATGTAGACAAATAAATCAAAGAAGGTGAAAAATTAGCCAGTATTGTCAGATTCATGCTGAACAATTTTTAAGTTTTTTTAAAATAAGTTTGTCTATTTCAAGTACTCAGCACTGACTATAGTGAATTAAACTATGGGATTTTTTTTCTTTGCTCAATAAACAGTTCTTAACGACATGTCGTACAGTTAGTGCACAATTTTTTTAACATTCTCTACATATAAAATAAGACAAGGGAAGTAAAGGAAGAAGTGGATGGCAAGCAGGATTCGACCGATCCCTAGAAATACGATTTCACATTTCAAATCCTCCCGCCAAAAGTGGGCCAGAATTCCCGCTATACACCACTCAAGGATAACATTTTCAATTTTTCCCGCTAGAATATATTGCGTGTGCTCAAAATCTAAAATTTTCCCGCCAAAATACCCCACACGGGACCGATTGTTGTAATTTGTTTTATATATGTTGGCAATATTGTGTAAATGGTAAAACTCTAACTAAATTTTGTCTGATCATCCCCACTAACAATTTGATGACGTCACCTGAACATTTTTCTTTTAAATGCTATATAAATTTTATAAAATAAAATAGTCCAGTACTTATGGATTATGAATAGGCCTCGATTATTCATTATAGGTGGCCAAATTTTCCTTCAAAAATCCAAATTCTAAAACAACATTTTATGCTAATGTTAAGAACAGTCAAACGCCTGCTAATAACGCAAAGGTCGCGATTTAGATTCGCTGGTGTCTTGTTTCTACAGTAAACCATGAAATTTAATTTTAAAATAATGGCATTGGCAACACCAACGCTTTTCTTGTTCTATTTGACAGTTACAGTCAAATAACTGTCAAATACGCTGTCAAATAACTATAATTCCAACATGATTATTTTAAAAATAATTTGTAAAGCACACTAGAGGACATTTTTTCGATCATATGGTATTTTTTTTTTTTTTTAATTCCCGAGCATAAGCCAAAAAAGTATTTCACAACCCCTAGAGTACGAAAGAAAAGGTCTCCCGTTTCCGTCTGTCTCTCTGTTTGACTGTCTGTTCATCTGTCTGTCTGTGAGTGTGCCTTCTAACCGGATTTTTTTTTATTAGAGAGTAATCTCCGAAACTACTGGATTCATTGTTATCAAATTTTGTATATATCTACTGGGTGAGTCACTAAGGCCGCGGTCTTCGATATCTCACTAATTATTAGAGGTAGAAAACAACCAAAGACCAAAGATATACGGCTCTTTGAGAATTATACTTTAAAATTATTTTTAACTATACAGAGTGTTCTGTTTGTAAGGCGTAACACAACTTAGTTATTTTAAGGAAACGCCGTATATATCTTTACATATTTTGATTGACCTCTTCTTAGCCTTTACACCGCAATTGACTTTTGAAATTCCATCACGAGTTTGTCACGTTATTCCAGTTTTTGAAATTTTTGAGCAATAGAAGCAGGGTTCATAAAAAATCATAGCGACGTTATTTTTAAAATCTGTATTACAATTTTGGGGAAAGATAAATGACATTAAATTTTTGTTGTACAAAATGTTTATAAAAATGTTTTAATTGTTACGACTTTCAAATATCGATATTTCAGTTTTTTCAAACAGAACACCCTATATTTTATTACTTACTGCATCTCATTCTTTTTTTTGTTCTCTGTTTTTTCCTGAGTATTTTCTGTATTTAAAGTTGATAGTTTATTTTTCTATTTCTTGTATTTTATTAATTGTTTTAAAAGTTTCTTGAAACTTCATTTCTAGTCACAGATGGATATTGGTAACCTGTTTAAATTTTATGTTAGCATACCTGATTGTTAAAGTGATTAAATTTGCAAATTATCAGTGTTCTCGTGTTTTTCACATAGAACACCTCAGTTTTCTTAGAGGGTATGTCATTTGCCAAAATCCGTCTTATCTTAGCAGGTACTAGCCCCGCCCACCCGCCTCTATTTTCTTAGAGGGTACGTCATTTGCCAAAATCAGTCTTATTTTACCAGGTACTAACCCCGCCCACCCGCCCCTATTTTCTTAGAGGGTATATCTTTTGCCAAAGTCAGTCTTATCTTAGAAGTACTAGCCCCACCCACCCGCCCTCCATTTTCTTAGGGGATATGTCATTTTCCAAAATCAGTCTTATTTTAGCAGGTAGCAGCTACTACTAATTTATTAATAATAATTAATCACTCCTCTGGATATCATTTATTGGGAATATCATGCAGATCGTAAAACACTGTTTCATCTTCGTTGACTTTTTTTAATCAAATCAAGAACGGTTCACACATTTTCTCATAAATTACAGTATATCGCACTCACCTATATTTAATAATAATAAAATAGTTATTTTTATTACAATAACAGTTCTTCACCCAAAATAATATTCTGACCGCTTTGCTGCACTGTAGATTAATTTATTATTTAGTGTTCTTCTATGTTCAAAGGAGACAAAATCATTCGAATTTTCTTTTATAAGACCGATGATGCTTGTAATGTGACCGTAATGATAGTCGAATTCTTTCGAAGTATGATCATAAACACTCGAAGTTAAGCATGTAATTATTACTAAGACCCGGGATTGTTGGACTGAATTTTAGGGGCGAAGACAGTTTGTCTAAATATTTTGAAACCATTTATTTTATATAACATCTAAATTTAAAAAATTAAATACCATATGATGGAAAAAGTCGTTTAGTAGGCCATGATTTTTTCTTTTGTTTTAATAATGACAAGACCAACGTGTTTCTTGGTTATTTAAAAAAACTCAAGTAATTGTCAATTAAAATGTGAAATAGCTGCAATGCTAGCTTCATGATTTTAAAATTTTTATGGCCTATTGGAGGACTTTTTTCGATAATATTGTTACGAAAGAAACCCATACGCCGCCCCGGTACGACGGCTATGGGTTCTACTATGCACGGCGATGATGACTCATCGTCGATGACGGCGCCCGAGCGAATAGAGTTGAGCGAGTCCAGTCAAATTGCGCCGGAATTATTTTGTACATAATCGCTGTGTAATCAATCATGTAAATTTGAGTTATTGAGAAATAAATTGTTGAGTTTTACCCATGCCTATTTGAAGTTACGAATTAACATAACAATATAGTAAATCTTAATATAATTCATATACTGAATAATTCTAATTACTTTTCGTTATAACTTAACATATGGCACTGTAAGCGAGTACTGCTTTTCTTTTGTCGTAAGGAATTAAGAATTCTGATCCTTTAAAAAATAAGTTGTCATGTCTATAGTAACGAATCTCTAGGGTGTCGTTCAGGGTTGGAAAATGTAATAAAAATTTAGTTCTACATTCGACAAGGGGATATCCGTTTTAAAAAATCCTTACCTCTCACTTACTTGTTCTGGAAACTAATAACCAGGTTTCACTATTTATAACATCCTACAGGGACTTTGTAATCGGATCTATTTATCTGCAAGATAATTTCTTATAAATATATTCTTTCATATGTAGTAGTCTACAGTACGATTTCAATTCACGGATATCTATTAACAAAGAAAAAAAATGTCTGGTATTATTGAAACAAAAATTTTTGCTTCTGAAGTGCAATAAAAATTTCAGTTTTTAAAAAAAAGTAATAAAAAAAGCGGCCCATAAAGTGATCGAACCCGTGACCTTCGCGTTATTTCCACGACGCTTCACCAACTATGCCAATCGCTCACTCTTAAACAGCTATTTTTTTTCGAAAATCTGGATACCATGAGGTAAACAATCAAGGCGGATTCATCAATCACAAGTACGGCAGTATGTTATTTTATAAAATCTAAATGCAGTTTATCACGCAAAATTCTGAGGTGAAAAATTTGCCTCTTTGTTATCTTATCAAAAGAACTTTTCCGTTGCTGCCACAGCTGTAGCTAAAGTCACACATACGTTCCATTTGATCACGTTTCCGAGATTTGTCGTTTACGACCTGAGGAATCTGATATTTCACTTCTCAAAAATATTACTCTTTCATAACCATTTCAGTTCTTAAAGAAATTCTACATAGAAACACAACTACAGACTGAAATCAAATTAAAGTACGTAAATTTTAATATAGCATACATTTTACAATTTAAACATCTCGAAACTCACTACGTTAAAAGTACACAACCCTTTGCAATATCTCGTTGGTTAAAGAGTAGGTGGTGTGATTAAACACGAAGTTGACTTTGATCCTGTGAATGCAAGCGATTACTATTGAATTTAATACCCAAAAATATTTATAATAACCTCAAATTGAGAACCTTTCATGCCGCGTCTCTTTGATGTTCCTTTGACAGCCACCACGGAAAACATTTGCGTTTACGTAAAGCAATAAACGTAAAGCACACGTCTTGCACAGCAACGAGCGCTATTAACTAAAATTCTCCGCAGAAAGTAGCGGAAATAATGAACGTATTAATCCGGCGGAGCAAACTAGAACGTTTCGATGATTGTATTCAGTAGTGTCAGGCTCAGTTGTCGCAACGCATCTAATTCTATTTGAAGTAGGTCTATGGGCTTCCTTTGTGACAGCACGTACGACTTTTTGTTCATTCCCCGCATTATAACTTTACTAACAGGATACAGCTAAAGGGTCGAACATATTTAAAAACTTTTACTGACAGTTCCAAGCAAAAACGTGGAGGTTAGATCCGGGGAGGATAAAGCTAACCCAATTAACAATTTCAACTGGCTTCAGTTTCTACTAATTAATCTTCACGGGAACTATTACAATTTAAATTTCACCTAACCCATCTGCCCTAATCCGCGTAATAATTCAGTAGAGGTGCACCACCTGCCAGCTCGTACAAGAACAAAAGTCAATTTTATCACTCGCTTCGTGGGATTTGTGGCTCTCTCGGACCTGCAGTGAATTCGCTATTAACTTTTTAAATCTGGATTTTGTTAAGTTGATGCAGCTGGTGCATCGCCCGGGACATTACTTCAAGTCGTCCAAATATTAAATTTAATGGCAGAGTGTTGACAATTTTAAAGTGTTCTTCTGTCCGTAGAGGGCTGTTACACGCTTCCTGCAAGCGAAGTAATATGGAATCTGTTTGTACTTGGAGAATACTTGAAATTCTCGTCTTAGCATTTTCAAATCCCATAATAAAACCAACTTTTCCTATATTTTTTTTATGTCGGACCGTCAACATAATTTGTAGTCGAGTCAACCTTGGAAAAGATTTAGCACTTTGTTACGTATTCAGTTCCAAGGATGCCTCGATTACAATTTATGTCGAATGTCGGATATTTACAACCAAATTTTATTTGAAGGAACCGCAACAACAAGTTTTCATGGCAATTAAAGTTTCAAAAAGGTCCTCAAAACAAAAACTTTGTCAAAGCGCGGTTTCTTAATAAGATACTGAAGTTTTGGATGAAAAGTTTTTCTCAAATGCTCCTCTAAATATTAATTAAAGTCAATTAATTTTAATTGCAGTGTGATTGAGGAATAGTTTACTTTAATTAAATTCTTATGGAAGTAGAACTTTGACGCGCACTCTTCAAACATTAATTAGCTGCAAGACGTCTATAGTAAAAAGAAATTCGAAGTAACAGCTTAACACTCCTAACTATTTCTAATTTCCGCTTAAGTTGTGTACTTTGTGCAAAGTTCGAAAATATGATATTAGAATAAAATTTCTTCATATTCAATCCGTCTTGAATCTACTACCACTCGAAGACTATTCCCAACACGTTGTAATTATTTCAACTTGCTTACGGTTATGGGTGATTAACCCGCCAGCGCCTTTGCTAACTTGGATATATTAATAACCAGCAGATGCCGTAGTAAATACCTCTCCACAACATAATTAGTGCAATAGCTCCTCGTCCAGAGGACACGAATATGCACTGTCATTTATTACAATAACCATGATTACGTTCCCTAAGGATTTGTTCTCCGACTCCAGCGGGAATTAGAGCTGCAATTCCAGGTGCAGTCGGCGTTTAAATTAATCATGAGTTAAAGATATGGTGCAACCACTAATGAATAAAGCACGTGCTTGTTTTTCGTTGCATTTGTTATAAATGTGGGTAATTATTTAAGGCACAGACGCTGCAAACTATTGCATTGGTGCTATTGTTTTCTTGTTGCTTCGGTGTCAGTTTATGATTGGTACAGTCCTTTAATTAAATTTAAGTGGTTTAATTAAGACTGGGAAAGTTCGCGACTGATGTCTGGGTTCAGATTTATTTCCGCTTATTAGGAAATTGTTCAGGAACGCTTTAAAGCGACTGGACAGATAATTTCCTTTTTTTGTTAGTGAGTAGTCTAATTTCTCTCTCGACAATTAAATAATCTGTCGTTAAGAGAATTAGTGCACCAAATAAAAAAAGAAGTCGTTTGCTAAATTTCTTTTCTGTGTCGTAGGTGTCGTCCCTCATTTTTATAAATGATGAAGTATTTAAAGTACAAATTCAAAATCTTTAGCCTCACAGAATTACTTATTTCGGTCAAGATCCTCGTGTCCTCTCCAACAAGTTGCGCTGCTGCGGTTCCCGAGGAGGCGGCGACGCTGAAACAGGGGCGATACGGGCATGTGCATTTTTAGACCAAATATGAAAACCTCTTCTTTGTATTTATATTGTTACTCAAATAGATAGTTATTTTATCTTAGGAATCTAAACTCTATTAAAAAAAAAATCTAAATTATATAATAACATTCGCTACCATTATTTTCGATCTTCTCATGGACCATTTTTTTCTTAAGCTGTTTTTTACGCTGTGACTGCTCTATGTGTTTTTAAGTTATAGGGGTTATCATGAAAATAATAAAATATAATTAATAACATTATGCTAATTTTTTTATAATTTTAAGTGAAGTTTAACATAATCAATAAAATTTTGTTGGAATCAACAAAAAACGTTCTTAAGTTTGCGTCAAAGCAAGCTATGTTTCACAACCAGGAATGAAAAAACAGGACTAACTTCAGGATGACTTTTGTTGATGACATGTGTGCCAAGCGCTGGTGGAAGATTTTACATTTATCGTCTATTGTTGACATTTCTTTGTCGCAGTTGGCCAGAACTCGTTTAGAAACAACAATCGACAACTATTTTTTTAAGTTCCATTTAAAGGTTACACATTAGAGTACATTTTCTATAAATGGAACACGCTGCATATTGTTTCTGATATAGATTCTTCTGAAAAAACTGGTCTAAGATTATTTAGACAAAACTTTCCTCGCTCTTCAATACAATCGAACAAATCAAATGGTTTCGAAAAATTATAAAATTTGATTTTGCAAAATTTTATTTGTTTTATGATAACCCCTATAAATAAAAACAAAAATTATACAATTCACCGGGAAAAAAACTTTCGGTAAGGTTGGGGTTCGAACACACAAGGGGCACAGCACAAATTCGACAATCATTTCACACATGAGCGAACTATCAGCTAACATTCTAAAGTAATTATGATAAAATCATGCAGGATTCATAAACTACAAGTACAGGAGTACATTATTTGAAAAAATATAGATAACCTTAACTACGCAAAATAATGAGCGGACGACATCAAATTGTTAGTAGGGATGATTAGATCAATTTTTGTTGATGGTTTACCATCTGCATGATACTCCTAAAGTACAGATAAAGTTTGACGATCATCGATCCAGTAGTTTCAGAGATAATGAATTTAATACAATTCAACACAGACGACAGACCGACGGAAACGGGCTACATATTTTTAACATGAAAGTAGCCATTCGCCGGATGGACCCTTCGTCAGCTTACGCTTTATGTTGAATAGAAGAGTTTTTTGTTCAAGATTTTCCAGAATTTATCATTTAAAAATTCATAATTCCACCGTTTTTAAAGATGGAACATACTTTAGTCATTCCGTTTTAAGGCCAGTCGCTACGTTTGGTGAGGAGAATTTTGGGTCTATTTTCAGAATGTGATTTCTCCGTTATTAACAGACTTATGGTTTTGAAATTTTAGATATATGTTGTCCATAACTTTCTTTATATAATGCAAGGGCAATTTTTTTTTCGTGAAATTTTTGCATAACGTATTTTTAAAAATCATTATCTCAATTATTAACGGAAATTTCAGAACACTGTTTTCAGCTTACAAAACTCCAGAAATCGTACCAGATATATCGTCCATTTTTTTTTTGTTACAACGATCCACAGAAAAAAAAGCTTGTGTCATAGAAGTTGCTAACTGTTATTTTCACTATATCTCAGTCCCAACAAATAAATTCAAAAATAGACCTAGTACGATTTCTAAAGTTTTACAAGATAAAAACAGTGGTGACAAGCCTGTTCCAAAATTTCCGTAAATAACTGAAATATTGATTTTTTTAAAAATTTAACAAAATTTAAAAAACATATGATAATAAATTGTTTAAAAAAAAATTGCCCCGGCAGTTATATAGTAAAAGTTGTAGACAAGTTACATTTAAAATTTTATAATAATAGGTGTGTTAATAATGGAGATATTACATTCGGAAAATTGACAACACCATAAGAGCCAAACGTAGTAACTGCTCTTAACATTTAAATAAAAAGAATTAAAAAAAAATAAAATTGAAAATATAAATAAAACAAAGCTTTCAAAAATGTGTCTACATTTACAAACACGTTATGTTAAACTTAGCCCCGTCCACCCGCCCATTCTCTAACTTTTTTCTTCTAAAATAAGAAATAGATCTTATAGCAAATAATATGAAATAGTAACGATTCTGGAAGAACTACTGGAGTCATCGAAGACTCCCCGAAAACTACAAGAAAATGTATTTAGTGAAATTTCGAAAATTTTGTTGAAAATTGGTCGAAAATTTTGCATATTTTTATATATTTCAAAGGACGATTCTGGAAGAACCATTGGATTTATCGAAGAAATGAAAGCGGCAATGACGTCTGCGGTCCACAAAACTACAAGAAAATGTATTTAGTGAAATTTCGAAAATTTTGTTGAAAATTGGTCGAAAATTTTGCATATTTTTATATTTTTCAAAGGACGATTCTGGAAGAACCATTTGAGTTATCGAAGAAATGAAAGCGGAAATGACTTCAGCGGCCCGAAATCAACAAGAAAATGTATTTAGTGAAATTTAGAAAATTTTGTTGAAAATTGATCGAAAATTTTGCATATTTTTATATATTTCAAAGGACGATTCTGGAAGAACCATTGGATTTATCGAAGAAATGAAAGCGGCAATGACTTCTGCGGTCCACAAAACTACAAGAAAATGTATTTAGTGAAATTTCGAAAATTTTGTTGAAAATTGGTCGAAAATTTTGCATATTTTTATATTTTTCAAAGGACGATTCTGGAAGAACCATTTGAGTTATCGAAGAAATGAAAGCGGAAATAACTTCTGCGGTCCGAAATCAACAAGAAAATGTATTTAGTGAAATTTAGAAAATTTTGTTGAAAATTGGTCGAAAATTGGGCGTATTTTTATATATTTCAAAGGACGACTCTGGAAGAACCATTGGAGTTATCGAAGAAATGAAAGAAATTAGAAGTAAAATTAATTCTTGGAAAGAGAAGTGGGCGGGTGGGCGGGGCTAATAATTAATAAGAGAGGTCTAAACTTGGCAATTGTTATATTGGCAAATGAAGAATAAGAACTTACAAATGTTCCATTTAACAAACACCCCGTATACATAAATTAAAGTTCTACTATGCCCCCCACCACCCGACACAAGAACATATAATGAACTCCGCCCACCCATTCCGCCTCCATTTCGATGATTATTTTATCTACCTTGAATGAAAGGTGGATTTTATACTGAACAGAAATAAAATTAATCCTTGGAAATATAAGTGGGCGGGTGGGCGGGGCTAATACTTACTAAGGTAAGTCTGATTTTGGCAGATCTTACATTGCCAAAAAACATACTATCGCAGAAGATAGAAATGTTCTACTTGAAAAACGCCCTGTATACATAAATTAAGGTTGTATTAGACCCCCTACCATTCGACGGAAGAACATATAATGAACCCCGCCCACCCATCCCGCCTACATTTCAGTGATTATTTAATGTGCTCTGAATGAAAGGTGGATTTTATATTGAATAAAAATAAAATTAGTCGTTAGAATATGGGCGGGTGGGCGGGGCTAGTACTTACTAAGACAAGTCTGACTTTGGCACATCTTATATAATGATGTTACGTTAATAAAAATTGAACTATGGTACGTAAGTTTCAACATCCAGAATTAATTTTCGGCCTGTTTTTTTGTAAATTCTTAGCGTTTCTCCAGTATCGCCAATTTAAATATAGCAATTTTTACATTTTTTTCTTAATTTCACTTAGTCATGTCAAGTGCACGAAATAAGATATAAATTTGGTAGCAAATAGTATAACAAAAATGTTGCGACTGGCACCCTTTGTTTCTCTTTTCACATCCTAGATTCTATTATTTTTCATCCTCTTTCCACACAAGGACATAAATAGCCCCGCCCACCCACCCTCTCTCCATTTCAGTGAATGATGTCTGCTCTGAATGAAATGACTGATCTTACACTAAACAGAAGTAAAATTAGTCTTTAGAATGACAAGAGTGTGCATGGGCAGGACTAGTACTTGCTAAGATAAAATTGATTTTGGCAAATCACATACCTTCCAAGAAAATAGAGGGCGGGTGGGCGGGGCACCTTTAACTTTTTCTTTTCATATCCTAAATTCTATTAGTTTTTATTCTCTTTCCACACAAGAAGATAAATAGCCCCGCCCACCCACCCTCTCTCCATTTCAGTGAATGATGTCTGCTCTGAATGAAATGACTGATCTTATACTAAATAAAAATAAAATTAGTCCTTAGAATGACAAGAGTGTGCGTGGGCGGGACTAGTACTTGCTAAGATAAAATTGATCTTGGCAAATCACATACCTTCCAAGAAAATAGAGGGCGGGTGGGCGGCGCGCCTTTTATTTTATTTTTTTCATATCCTAGATTCTATTAGTTTTTATTCTCTTTCCACACAAGGACATAAATAGCCCCGCCCACCCACCCTCTCTCTATTTCAGTGAATGATGTCTGCTCTAAATGAAATGACTGATCTTATACTAAACAGAAATAAAATTATGTCCTTAGAATGACAATAGTGTGCGTGGGCGGGACTAATACTTGCTAAGATAAAATTGATTTTGGCAAATCACATGCCTTCCAAGAAAATTGATGGTGGGTGGGCGGGGCGTCTTTTATTTTTTATTTTCATATCCTAGATTCTATTAGTTTTTATTCTCTTTCCACACAAGGACATAAATAGCCCCGCCCACCCACCCTCTCTCCATTTCAGTGAATGATGTCTGCTCTGAATGAAATGAGTGATCTTATACTAAACAGAAATAAAATTAGTCCTTAAAATGACAAGAGTGTGCGGGTGGGCGGAACTAGTACTTGCTAAGATAAAATTGATTTTGGCAAATCACATACCTTCCAAGAAAACTGAGGGCGGGTGGGTGGGGCGCGTTTTTTGTTACCTTTTCATACCCTAGATTCTATTAGTTTTCATTCTCTTTCCACAGAAGGACATAATTTAAAATTATAGTCCCAAATGTGCCCTGATCGACTGCATTAAATACTTGCTTTTGATAATAATTCATGGAAGATATATATTTAATCTTCAACCGCCACATTGACGGATTTATCAACCAAATTATCATTTAAGATTTGGTATAGTTTCATCTACTCTAATTATACAATTAATATATAAATTTAGAATCTCATGAATCATAAATGATAAATAATAATTTGAGAGCCAGAATTCCCATGTGTTCTCGCCACACAAGTTTATCAACATTAAAACCTCTCAGTCGGGTTTTTTTACATGAAGGACAATTTACAGTTTACGTTCATCTTTTTTTAAGAATACGATCCTCTGGTTGAAAGATTATTAAGAAGGTTCTGCTGTTTATTGCTGTAATGTAATCCAAGAACGTTATTTGGGATGATCTGACCGTACGTGGTTTAGATATTTATTTCTCATAACCACTATGGACCACACTTTTCGGAGTATAGTCTAAATAAACCGAAAGTTTCAGTCGAAACACAGCATGCTCTAAGTTCAATCTCAGATACTTTTATACACTGAACATTTAAAATTATAGAGTATTTAATTAATTTTAGCAATAACATTTAGAATCTTTCTAGTTTCGATAGCCAAATAGTGTAATAGACAAAAAATAATGTTTATCAAAAAAAAATTACGCCTAGTGGGGTAACAATTTTTTCAGGTCAACAATGTTGGGAAATTCTTCCTTTTGTTGTTGTTGCGTTGCTATCGTTTGGAAATAAATTTCCTTCTTACATTCTTCCCAACAAGTTTAAATTAAAAAACACCAATTCGTATCAAATTTCTACTTTAAATAGTTAAGTAACGGAATGCACAGTTTTAATTTAGTACTAAAAGAGGTTTAAAATATATTCCTTCCCCAAAATTATTACTTTCTTTGTGTCAAGTTATGATTAATTATGTCTGTACTAAAGTCTTAATTAAGTAATGCAATCTACCACCGGTCTAATCCTCACCTCTGCTGGCGATTAGTGTGATGATAAGTGAGATGCACATTATTGTCTTTCGGACCAAGAGCTATTGCACTAATTACGTTATGGTAAGGCATTTACAACATCGTCTCTTGGTTATTAATATATCAAAGTTAGCAGGAGCACAGATGGTTTAATCACTCATACCCACCCGACTGGAATTTGCAGCGATTTTAAACAATTACAACTTGTCGACACTAATCTCGGTGCAGGGCAATGGGAATTTATTAACGCAGTTTGGAGGTCCCGCCATTACTCACGGCTGTTTTTCGTGTCGTCGGGTGCGATGATAAAGTAAAGAAATTGCGACGATTGTTAATTCTGAGGCTAGGTTTTGGAATTGTGTCGTGGTCCTCATCATTCATTTAGATTAATGGTGCGTGTAGTCCTTTAAAGACTTGTCCACCCAATTATACTTAGGCCGAACAATGACAACTATTTGGCGCAAAGTTGGGAACTAGTTGGAAATTTGAAGAGGAAGCATTCGGCGGAATAAAAAAAATTACGTGTCAGGGTGTAAAAACACGAAAACACGTATTCGCGACGTCTAATTGTTACACATTTCGCTTTAGTTTAGCTATGCGGCTAAAATTCCAAACTTTTACAAACAGACGTGTGGTGCTTTTTGTGAAGGCTATCCTGTGTTTCGAGTTTTGTTAGTTTGTGGTTAGAGTTGTTGCAGCGGTATAATGTGTCCTACTAAATTTTAAGTTTTAGGCGTTTTTTATGTTTGCTGTGTTTCTAAATTTACACAGGTTTGAAGCTTAACAACGTTTTGTTTTTTGCTGGTTTGACGAGGGGAAAGTGAATTTTCGGCGAACAATAAAATTCAGGAAAGCATCGGCATAAATAGAAATTTGTCTAATTTTGCAGAACGGTTTCTCGATCATTGATCACGTTGTTGCCAGTCATAACGTACATGAAAATGCGTTTTAGCTTACATTTCCGCTATAATTTTTTATGAAGCGTTAAAAATGGCACAAGATTCGATTATTTCAACCCAAAAACGAATAAAATTCAAATTGCAAATATATCATTGACTTTTAACTGTCAGAGTATCAAGTTTTAATGAATAAAACAAAATCTGTATTTTATATTCAATATAAATATACATAATTATCAACAAATTTAATGGATTCACTAGAAATATATAAATCGATAAATAATGTTACGGTCCAATATATTTTTGAAAAATGGTGGATGCGCCGGGCAACTGTAGATTGATTTAAGTGTTTATTAATATTATCAAAGACAGGTTTCAATTACAATACTTTCGACATATTTAAAAACTCTTTCAACAAAACAAACTGAAAATTGTTTTAAAAAATTACTATTTATTATATTAATAATATTTAATCCCAGTTAAGTTTTAAAACTTGATTTAAGTACAGCGTAGATAATGTAGTAGCAGTGATTCCGAATTTTCTTGTACACCATCGAAGCTACTTTGAACTGTTAGCAGTTAAATAAAAAACTGCCTTGAGGGGCATTTAATATTTATGAAATGACAGGCTATGAAGAAATCCAATTCCTTCTCAAAAACACTGCCATTAATATATTTCTTTGAACCTCCAGCAGGGAATAAAGCCACAAACCATACGAGTACAGTGCACGCTAAAAATAATGTCGATATTTCCAAATACTTATTTAAAATAAATTAATTTCAGTTTTGAGCAAAAAAAAACCCTAAGCGATCAAAGATTTTTAAAAGAACAAAAATTAATGAATTTCTGAAAAATCCGCATACAAAGCTTATTTATCAGTTGCATATGATATTAATAAATCTTCCATCACGCTCATAAACCACCGATTCCTCGCCCCGCCCACACAACCGGCAAAAACACATTGCGAACCTACATGTGATCATAATACCTCGAAATTGCAACTTAAAACCGTTCAAGTAATGAAGAAAATCATATTTTATGTCTCTGCTACTTTAACATTTTCATTACGATCATAAAACGTTGTCAAGACTGCAATATCCGACCCCCAATCCCGCATAATTCTCCGCTCTATTTTGATTTGATCTAGAGATCTTACATTAAACCGAGCAAGCGTAACCTTCACTATTACACATCACATCCCAGGCACACTTGATCAAGCATCGACTTTACATAATTTCGGAAGGGTCGCCATTTATTATTCGATATTGAAGTGAACTTAGGGGCCAATTCCAAGTTGGTGGCGCAAGTCACCGGTGCAGCGCAACTTTATAATGCTAACTTGGGTATCAAATGCTGGTTGCTAGGGGTGACGGAATCAACAAACGCAGTTTTGTCGAGTTTTCCATTGAAATTTGCACCATGGAGTTGCGGCACCTCTAGTAGGCAGTGCAAGTTGGCGCAATTTATCTCGAAAAATTGCGTTTGTTTATTCCGTCACCCCTAGCAACCAGGCTTTGATACCCAAATTAGCATTATAAAGTTGCGCTGCACCAGTGACTTGCGCCACCAACTTGGAATTGGCCCCTTAGAATGTAATTTATAATGCACGAGTCAGACAGGATATCAATAAGGTAGGATGCTGGAAGCATAGATTAAATGTTCGTGTCACTTTTTGAGTACGTACATAGTTAAAATAAGAACATGGCGGTTTTATTGTGAGGTTGAGGGATTCGCTGTTGATGTTCGCCGGTGGGTTTAATAATGTGGAGATTTAAGTGAAATATCTGCCATTATTTTAATAAATAGAAGAGAATTTACAATTTTTGACATTGATTTAATATTATCCGATGAAATAGCTAACAAAATTTAAAAAGTTAAATTTGAATAGATATATATTTATCAAAACGCTGTTACCCAAAGGTGTGGGGATACAAATCAAAATAATATTTTGAAATCTTAAACAAAATTAAAGCATTAATTTTTGTTTCGTGCTAGGCGCTCCTTTTTTTTTGGATAATCTTTTTTATGGTCTCATTCCAAGTCTGTTTTGGTCTACCTCTAGCTCTTTCCTAATTGTTCCATTTGGTATTCTATTCGAGTTTGGTCACCCCTATAATCCCCCTCAGAAATGTCATTCCACTCATTTGCAGGTCGCTCTTTTGACTTGTATTATTTTCAAAGTCGTTTCAACTTTGCTCTAGCCTGTCCACTCAAAATTTTGCATGGTGAATGGTATTAATTTTTTTTAAATAATATCCTTTTATACATGTGATTTATGAATCTGCCAGAATTTTTCGCTCTAGGCATCCAAATATTCGCTAAAAACAATCCAAATTGCATAATATAACAGTATAAAAGGAACGCAATCCGATGGTCGCTTGGCTCAATTAGTGAAATGTCGTACCAGTAATATGAAGGTCGCCGATTTCTGACACTGTGACTGGTATTATCTATATTTTTATTTTCACTTCAACAGAGTCTGTTCTGTTATATCTGTTTTGCCTTAATATTTTAATTATAAACCACATCCTGGTTGCTTTTATCATTTGTTTTAATTTTATAACCGAATTTTTTTAGATTTTCAAAAATCTTTTGAAAAAATCGTGAAGTGACTAAAATTTCTAAAATTTTACCAAAAAAAATTCTGTTTAGCAAGTGTTCTTTGCTGTTTTTACGTACTATAATAATTTTCTTGTGTTTCATTATTTAAGTATTTCTGTCATGTTGCTTTCCTCATTTTTTTTTGTTTTCTTACACTGATTGTTCTACATACATCGCAAGTTATTTTAAAAAATAAGACTGTTTCATAATTCATAATTCCACCGTTTTTCAACATGGAAAATTTTTAGTCATCCTGTTTTGACATTCAAATAAAAAAGAGAACAAAAGAAAATAAACTAAATTCAAAAAGAAATGTTTTAAAACTCTATGTACATTTATAAACACGTAAATTAAGCTTAGTCCCGCGTTGCCCCCCGTTCTCTTCTTTTTTTGTCTTCAAAAATAAGAAATATATCTGATAGCAAATAATAAAAATCATGGCAGCTTCATAAACCTCAAGAATAAAAGAATGTTTTACTTTTTTAACAACCCAAGTTCTATTCATTCCCCCAACACTCTACAGAAGAACAAGTAATTAACCCCACCCACCCACCCCGCGTCCATTTCAGTGATTATTTTATCTGCTTTGAATGAAAGGTGGATTTTATACTCAACAGAAATAAAATTAATCCTTGGAATGAGAAGTGGGTGGGTGGGCGGGGCTAGTATTCGCTAAGAAAATTCTGACTCCGGCAGATTTTATATTGATGGCAAATGACAAGGATTACAAATCCGAAACCGGTATTATGACAACTATTGAAATAAACGTGAAAACTTAGTTTAAAGTTTTCAAAATTTTTCTAAAATAATCGTTTTAAAAGGGTTGAATTTGCTGAGAATTAGTGTCAAATTGTAAATATTCTTCAATGTCACGATATCTGTTCAAATTAACCTGAAAAGCAGGTTTACAATTTTGAAAATTTTTCCAAAATACATGGTTAAACAGGGGTACAATCGCCTGAAAATTGGTATCAAATTGTAGATAATCTTCCATCAATTACGAACCCGAAGTCGCCGTCAAGACATCTATGCAAATAATCGTGAAAAATAAGTTTACAATTTTCAAAATTTTTTCAAAAATATCATTAAAATGGGTTCAGTTGACTGAGAATTAGTGTTAAATTGTAGATAATCTTCCCTCAGTTACAAATACGAAATCGCCAGTACGACATGTATTCAAGTAAACGTGAAAAATGTGCTTAAAACCTTCAAAATTTTTCCAAAAACATGTTTAAAATGGGTTCAATCGACTGGAAATTGTTGTCAAATTTATAGATAATCTTCCGGCAATTATAACTCCGAAGGCACCCTCACGACAACTACTGAAATAAACGTGGAAAGTTAGTTTAAAGTTTTCAAAAATTTAATGAATCCGAAATCGCCGCTACGACACCAATTTAAATAAACGTGAAAAATAACTTCAAAATTTTCAAAATTTTCTCAAAAATAAACGTAAAAAGCTGGGTTAAAGTTTTCAGAATTTTTCTACAAAAATGTAAAAATGCGTTCAATTGGCTAAGAATTGGTGTCAAATTGTAAATAATCTTCGCTCAATTACGAATTCGAAGTCGCCGTCATGACAGTTATTCAAATAACTGTCAAAAGTGAATTTAAATTTTCAAACTTAAAAAAAAATAATATTAAAATGTGTTCTGTCGACTGAGAATTGGTGTCAAATTGTAAATATTCTTGCTCCAATTACAAATACGAAATTGCCGGCACGACGTGTATTCAAATAAACGTAAAAATTTAGCATACAATTTTCAAAATTTTTCAAATAACATCTTTAAAATTGCCTCAATCAACTGAAAATTGGTGTCAAATTATAGATACTCTTCCGGCAATTACAAATCCGAATTCGCCGTCACGACAACTGTTCAAAATAATTGTGAAAAATCAGTTTACTACCGAAATAAACGTGAAAATTTAGTTCAAAATTTTCAAATTTAGTTCAAAATTTTCAAATTTAAAAAAATATATAAGTAGTTGAAATGGATTCAATTGGCTGAGAAGTGATGTCAAATTGTAAATAATCCTCGGACAATAACGAATACGAAGTCGCCGTTACAACACCTATTTAAACAAACGTGAAAAATAAGTTCATAATTTTCAAAATTTTTCCAAAAAAATGATTAAAATAGGTTCAGTCGACTGAAAATTGGTGTCAAATTGTAGACAATACTTCACCACTTGCAAAAACGAAATCGCCGGCACTATAAACCTAAAAAGAGAGCTTAAAATTTTCAAAATTTTTCCAAAAACATATTTAAAATAGGTTCAATCGACTGTAAATTGGTGTCAAATTATAGATAATCTTCCGGCACTTACAAATCTGAAATCACTGTCACGACAACTATTCAAAATAAATCTGAAAAGTTAGTTTAAAATATTCAAAATTTCTCTAAAGAAATAGTTAAAATGGGTACAATCGCCTGAGAATTGGTGTCAAATTGTAGATAATCTTGAGCCAATTAGAAATATGAAATCGCCGGCACGACAAGTACTCAAATAAACGTGAAAAATGAGCTTAAAATTTTAAAAAATGTTCCAAAAACATCTTTAAAATGGGTTCCATCGACTGGCAATTGGTGTCAAATTGTAGATAATTTTCCGGAAATTACAAATCCGAAATCCTCGTCACGACACCTACTAAAATAAATGTGAAAAGTTAGGTTAAAATTTTCAGAATTTTTCTACAAAAATGTGAAAATGCTCTCAGTTAGCCAAGAATTGGTATCAAATTGGAAATCATTTTTGCTCAATTACGAATTCGAAGTCGCCGTCATGACATTTTTTTCAAATAACTGTCAAAACTGAATTTAAAATTTTCAAATATAATATAACAAGTGGTCTGATTTTTTCCGACAAAATTTGTGACACAAATTAACGAGTAGCTGTTGCGACGAAAATCACACGAGTCGACGAAGGAGACGAGTGTGATTTTCCAAAAGCAACAGCTACGAGTTAATTTTCACACAAATTTTGCAGAAAAAATCAGATCACGAGTTATATTCGGCTTGACAATCCAAAGAGAAAATTTTTATTTACTTTTTACGGACAATAATTCACATAATTTATAGTTAGCGTATTCGTTGAGTAACCATACCTACTTAGTTTAAATAGTAACAAAACAACAAGGCAAAACGTAAATAAATTTCTAAACATCAAATTTTGTGTGTGCTGCTGGTTGATTTTCTTAATTGTGGGAGCAAGATTTGGTAACAAGACTGTGTATGAAATTCGAAATGCAGTGAAAGAAAGTCAGTGCCGAAAGACCGCAAGAACGCAAGATTCAATTTGGAAGCAGTTTACAGAATTTTGTGAAATACGCAAGTTTCTTCTAAATAAAGCAGTCGAAATGAACGAGGTGGCCAGTATTTTGGAAGATTATGCCTTTAACGCCAACAGAAAAGTAATTTGTATTATCGTTTTTTTTATTAAAGTTCATTTGACAAGTTTGACAAATTAATTTGACATAATTTATTTCGCTGAAAAACAGTGTTGTTGCCTGACAGAAGAATGTTTTTTCACTGAAAAAATTTTTCGGTGAATGCCATTGGATAAATTTCAAACAATTCTGCCATTGTATTGGTTAAGAATTTTCGAGTTGGATTGTCAAAATAAAAAAATATATGTATATTTAAATGGGTTCTGTCGACTGAGAATTGGTGTCAAATTGTAAATATTCTTGCTCCAATTACAAATACGAAATCGCCGGCACGACGTGTATTCAAATAAACGTAAAAATTTAGCATAAAATTTTCAGAATTTTTCAAAAAACATCTTTAAAATTGCCTCAATCAACTGGAAATTTGTGTCAAATTATAGATAATCTTCCGGCAATTACAAAAATTTTAAATTTAAAAAAATATATAGTTAAAATGGGTTCAATTGGCTGAGTAGTGGTGTCAAATTGTAAATAATCATCGGACAATAACGAATAGGAACTCACTGTTACAACACCTATTTAAATAAACGTAAAAAAGTTCATAATTTTCAAAATTTTCCCAAAAAAATGATTAAAATGGGTTTAATTCACTAAAAATTGGTGTCAAATTGTAGGCGATCTTTCACCACTTACAAAAATGAAATCGCCGGCACGACATGTATTCAAATAAACTTGAAAGTGAGCTTAAAATTTCGAAATTTTTCCAAAAACATATTTAAAATGGGTTGAATCGATTGAAAATTGGTGTCAAATTATAGATAACCTTCCAGCAATAACAAATCTGAAATCACTATCACGACAACTATTCAAAATAAATGTGAAAAGTTAGTTTAAAATATTCAAAATTTCTCCAAAGAAATGGTTAAAATGGGTACAATTGCCTGAGAATTGGTGTGAAATTGTAGATAATCTTGCGCCAATTAGAAATACGAAATCGCCGGCACGATAAGTACTCAGATAAACGTGAAAAATGAACTTAAAATTTTCAAAATTTTTCCAAAAACATCTTTAAAATTGCCTCAATCGACTGAAAATTGGTGTCAAATTATAGATACTCTTCCGGCAATTACAAATCCGAATTCGCCGTCACGACAACTGTTCAAAATAATTGTGAAAAATCAGTTTACTACCGAAATAAACGTGAAAATTTAGTTCAAAATTTTCAAATTTAGTTCAAAATTTTCAAATTTAAAAAAATATATAAGTAGTTGAAATGGATTCAATTGGCTGAGAAGTGATGTTAAATTGTAAATAATCCTCGGACAATAACGAATACGAAGTCGCCGTTACGACACCTATTTAAACAAACGTGAAAAATAAGTTCATAATTTTCAAAATTTTTCCAAAAAAAAATGATTAAAATAGGTTCAGTCGACTGAAAATTGGTGTCAAATTGTAGACAATACTTCACCACTTGCAAAAACGAAATCGCCGGCACCTAAAAAGAGAGCTTAAAATTTTCAAAATTTTTCCAAAAACATATTTAAAATAGGTTCAATCGACTGTAAATTGGTGTCAAATTATAGATAATCTTCCGGCACTTACAAATCTGAAATCACTGTCACGACAACTATTCAAAATAAATCTGAAAAGTTAGTTTAAAATATTCAAAATTTCTCTAAAGAAATAGTTAAAATGGGTACAATTGCCTGAGAATTGGTGTCAAATTGTAGATAATCTTGAGCCAATTAGAAATATGAAATCGTCGGCACGACAAGTACTCAAATAAACGTGAAAAATGAGCTTAAAATTTTAAAAAATGTTCCAAAAACATCTTTAAAATGGGTTCCATCGACTGGCAATTGGTGTCAAATTGTAGATAATTTTCCGGAAATTACAAATCCGAAATCCTCGTCACGACACCTACTAAAATAAATGTGAAAAGTTAGGTTAAAATTTTCAGAATTTTTCTACAAAAATTTGAAAATGCTCTCAGTTAGCCAAGAATTGGTATCAAATTGGAAATCATTTTTGCTCAATTACGAATTCGAAGTCGCCGTCATGACATTTTTTTCAAATAACTGTCAAAACTGAATTTAAAATTTTCAAAATAAAAAAATATATGTATATTTAAATGGGTTCTGTCGACTGAGAATTGGTGTCAAATTGTAAATATTCTTGCTCCAATTACAAATACGAAATCGCCGGCACGACGTGTATTCAAATAAACGTAAAAATTTAGCATATAATTTTCAAAATTTTTCAAAAAACATCTTTAAAATTGCCTCAATCAACTGGAAATTTGTGTCAAATTATAGATAATCTTCCGGCAATTACAAAAATTTTAAATTAAAAAAAATATATAGTTAAAATGGGTTCAATTGGCTGAGTAGTGGTGTCAAATTGTAAATAATCATCGGACAATAACGAATAGGAAGTCACTGTTACAACACCTATTTAAATAAACGTAAAAAAGTTCATAATTTTCAAAATTTTCCCAAAAAAATGATTAAAATGGGTTCAATTCACTAAAAATTGGTGTCAAATTGTAGACGATCTTTCACCACTTACAAAAATGAAATCGCCGGCACGACATGTATTCAAATAAACTTGAAAGTGAGCTTAAAATTTCGAAATTTTTCCAAAAACATATTTAAAATGGGTTCAATCGATTGAAAATTGGTGTCAAATTATAGATAACCTTCCAGCAATTACAAATCTGAAATCAATAATTTAAAAAATCAGACAGAACTTCCCTCGCTCCTAAAATACAATGATAATTTTTTTGTGTCACGCTGTATACGAAAAGCCAATAAATATGAATGGAATGATAAATCACAAATGCAAACTCATCATATTTTGTACATTTTAGATATGATTTTGGAGGGGATATCAAATATATTTTGACTAACCATTATGTTTAGCAGATTCAAAATTAAATTGCAAAATTTTGTTTTAAAATTTTGAATTTTTTTCCAGAAATCTGGACTTTTGGGGTAAACACTCAACTCGAAGTCATAAACTACATGTGTAGGACTATGTTATTTTATACAATTTAAAACCCATTTACTACGTACAATTTTGAAGTGACGTCATCGCCTTAGTTGTGGGGATGATTAGAGAAATTTTGGTTAGCGTTGTACCATCTACATGATATTCTTAATATAAATACAAAATTTGACAACAATCTTCGGCCCAGTACCTTCTGTTTAATAAAAATCTGTGACGGCAGACAGAGGGACAAACGGACAGACAGACAGACGGAAACGGGTGACCTATTTCTTCGTCCTGTAGAGGTCATGAAAGGTCCAAAAAACGTAAAAGTAGAGAGTCGGCGGACGGACTCGATTACAATACTTCCTTCGCTTACGCTCGGGAAGTAAAAATTCGTTTAGCATTACTTCCTCCTTTACAAATGTCTTTGATTTTTTTGTCTACTACAATAACTGTCCTTTGTTTTATTATTCGAGCATTTCTGTCATGTTGTTTTCTTCATTAGTATTTGTCTTTATATTAACTTTCCATTATTTGTATTTACTTATTATTTTCTTTTCCGTTTTTGTGCATATTAATAAATTCGTTGTGTTTATTCGTTATCTTCCAATCTCTTAGTTTGTATGGTTTTATCCATATTGAGTTTTGGCGTCTGGGTTTATTTGATTCTGTTTTGTGCTATACCGCATTTTACTTTCCAAGCGTAAGCTAAGGAAGTATTGTAAATTGTTTCTTCTGGTGAATGGCTACTTTCATGGTTTCTCGACAGTTATTTACCCCCAGAGTACAACAAGTAGGTCTGTTATTATCATCTGTGTATATTTTTTTTTTAGACAGATCTCCGAAACTACTGAACCGATTGTTGTCAAATTTTATATGTACTTTAGGTATATACGTCATGTAGATAGTCAGAGTGTACCAAAATGTGTCTCATCATTCACGCCAACATTGTATTGATGTTTCCTCAAAATTTTTCGTAGCATATAGAATTTAAATTTTATAAAATAGCATACTTCTGTATTTGTGGTTTATGAATCCACCTTAAAATTTTCCGCGGGACAGTCAAGTTTTCATAGGAAAATATAAATTGTATAGCAACCTTTCATACTGTATGATTTTTTAAATTTCTGCTTCAGTTGATCATGACGCTTAGGTTAGCACTGAAATTCATTGCCAAGCAGAGCATAAATTTAAAAAATCAGCCGATATTAATTTAAGTGGAGCTCGGACTTGTAACCCTAAGGTTTTTTCGTCTCTCACACTGTTACTACTCTTACATATATGTTTTTTAATATATGAAGTTTATCAGAAATAAAATTTCGCAAAATGAAACTCTTTCGAAATAATATTTGATTAATTGTTTGCCCATGCTACCATAGACCATCCAGGAAAATAGTAGTTTCATAATTTGGCTTTTCCTAATCTCTCGTTTTCGAAGAAATAACATCGTATCTCATACGCAACAAAGGGCGGCTACCATTTATTATTGTATTATTGGTTGAGAAGGGTGGCGAAGTCAAAGTATTAAAACCACTATTTTCATAGATGACCTATATTTCCGTGTTTTACCTTACTTTTATCACCCGATATCAAACAAAGCGCCTTTCTGAAAATCATTCAAGAACAAAAAAATCCATCGAAGTAACTAAAGTAGATGCTCAAAATTCCTGTCTTATGCATATAACTAAGCGCGTAATGTTTCCAAATTGTGATCATTTTTTGTTAGTCATCAACTCATCAGTACCTACTTGCTAAGATAAAACTGATTTTGGCAAATGACATACCCTCTAAGAAAAGAGAGTGTGGGTGGGCGGGGCTACTAGCTGCTAAGGTAAGACTGATTTTGGCTATTGAGATACTGTGTAAGAAAAGAGAGGGTGGGTGAGTGCTACTAGTGCCTGCTAAGATAAGACTGATTTGGCAAATAAGATCCCTCTAAAAAAATAGAGGGCGGGTGGGCGGAGCTAGTACCTGCTAAAATCAGACCCATTTGGCTAAATGACGTATCCTGTAAGAAATTTAATTAATTTATTATATGAAAAGACACTAGAGGCTCCAAAGCACTTTCAAATTCTTTCTAAATAGGAATATCTAAAACCTCAAGATGGTTTGTTCACTATACTATATATTATAAGACTGTCATACCTGATGTAAATGCTATATTTTTATATCTTAATTCCATCAATCATTTCTACTCTCATATTTCCTTTGTCAATTTTATTAATAAATTTAAAGAAAAGTGTCCTTGTTTTATCAGTATCACAATAGCAATAACGATCGCCTACTATTAAAAACTGGCTACGACTTTTGAAAAAGATTTTTCATTTTTCAGAATAGTCGACGAGGCAAAAATATTACACTATATCCAGTCGTTAAGTCATAGATAATAGTTGTAAATCTGTTAAAGAACAATGTTGCAAATTTCATGCCAAAAAAACTAACAAGCGACTAAAACTCCCGGTTGCACACAAATGTAAAAATGAGCCAACTGCAACCAATTAAACCGTTTTAACCAGCTCAGCGAATAAAAAATCGTCGCAGACATGCATACACAAATTACCAATGCTAATTCTCCTCCGTATTATCCCACTCTTGGGTAATCTTTCACTTTTCTGCATTCGAGGCACAAGATAAATTCTCCTCCCGACAGCTAATGAGACATTAAAAAAGGCAGTCTGGCAATAATTAAAAGGTATTCTCGTCGCAGCCAACTCATTCTCTTTTGATTTTCATTAATTCAACTGCATCCTCGATGTATTTAATTAGTTCTACTTCATCCCCTTAATGGAACACAACTAACTTAACGTTTTAGCGAAACTTTAACAGTGCGCAAATCAGATTAATTCAATGGATTTTTAATTATGCCAACAGTGTTTTTAAGCTGGTGCTAAAGCGGGTCGTTCTGCCGATGCGAATATGTCAAAAATTTGGACGAAAGTGAAAGCTGTAAAATTTTATCGCCATCGAGAGACGTGCCGCTTGTCTTCTACCAATTCTTGTTCGAGTTAAACAATAAGCATAAAATTTTAGCGATGCGCCACCGAGATAATAAAATTTTAACCTTAAAGCCGAACGCGACGGGTATCTTCAAGGGGAATAGGTTGTGAAATATGTATCTGCTTCAAGAGTCTTTGTCCTTTAAATCAAATTTACGGATGCACTTTCTGAGACAGCTTCTTGAAACATCGCGGACTTGGTGTACAAGATGTGTACGGCGTGTAGTAAACTTGACAAGATAAAAGAAATGGAATTTTTATTTTGATTTATTCAAAGAGACGTACGCTGAAAATCTTGCAAAAGTGCTATGCAAAGTAGAAATTCAACGATATTTTATGTTATTCTTTTCTCATAATGCTGACAAACTATTTTCTAACCACACCCTAACGTAAATTTGAATACTGAACACTTTTTACTGCAATACGGCATTCGGTACGACTTTTAAAACTCACATTAAATTTCTAATGTATATCGGAAAAAATTGGTCCAATGGATATTTCGACAAAACTTCTTTCGCCCCTGAAGTCCAACACCAATCTCCCGGTTCTTTGAAAAAATATAAAAGTTTCTACCATTTCTGTTTTCTGATGACCTCTATAAATAAAAACCAGTCGCCCAAATAACACACCGATAGCTTTTTTGACTTTTTTTAGATTTTCGATTTTCCAGCTTATGCGGATTTTGCATTTTCGATTTGAGTTTGTCGACTTTTCAATTTTAAATAGTTCAGTTTTCCGATTTGCAATTTTCGGTTTTGTATTTTCATCTTATAACTTTTTGATTTTTTCAATTTTAACTTTTTGAATTTTTTATTTCTTCAGTTTTTTGATTTGCGATTTTTCAGTTTTTTTGTTTTTCTAATTACGTCAATTTTTGGATATGCAATTTTTCGTTTCGGTTTTTATTTATTTTATTTTAACAGTTTTTCAATTTTTCAATGTTCCGATTATATATTTTTTTCACTAGCAGCCATGAAGCATGCAAATGTCGACTTATTTAGAGGTAGCAAAGTTTAACTTTTGCGACCAAGGTTCAAAAAGAAGATTGACGTTATATACGAAGTATGTACTTGATGTGATTATTTCTTAAAAAATGAATAAATATGCGCTACTAACATTACTTGAGTATACGCATGGTAGTTGGTAGACGGTGGAAGATAAAATGATTAATTCAGCGACAAATGTAAACGGTTTTCTTTGTGTTGAAGATTTAGATTAAGTTTCATTTGAAATCATAACAAAATCGAGTTGCGTCAAAAAATTGAACGTTTATTTTTTCAAGTTATTGTCTTATGGTTTCTACTAGTGAAAAAAATAGTATATTAACCACGGTTGTAAAACCAGTTCTAGACCTCGCGCTTTAGAGCCCTCGACGCTGCCCGTTTCGGGTTCTAATTTGCGTTCGGTCCAAAATGTTTGGCTTTACAACCTTGGCTAATAATATACTATTTTTATTATTTCAATTTCAATTTTACAATTTTTCGTTTCTTCAATTTTCAAATTTGTAGTTTTTCTAATTTTCATTTTTATTTTGTTTTGTTCAGTTTTACGAAAAGCGTTTCTTCGAGTTTTCATTTTTAAATGTTTTAGTTTCCGATTTTCGACTTTTCCTTGTTTCAAATTCTTGATCTTAAAATTTTTCAATTTGCGGTTTCACGAGTTTTCAATTTTTTATTTTTCGATTGTTAGATTTTCATTTTTTCATTTATTCAATTCTTCGTTTCGGTTTTTTACTTTGTTTTTTTTTTAATTTTTCGGTTTTACAATGTTGCGAGTTTCAATTTTTTTTATGTGAAATTTTCCTTTTCTTCAATTTTTCGATTTGCGATTTTTCAATTTTTTATTTTTCTAGTTTCCGCAATTCTTCGATTTGCAATTTTTTGTATCGGTTTTTATTCACTGTATTTTAAGAGTTTTTCGATTTTTTAATGTTTCGATTGTTTATTTTTTGTTATCAATTTCAATTTTTCAATTTTTCAATTTTTCATTTCTTCAATTTTTCAATTTGTAATTTTTCGTTAAGGTTTTTTGCTTTCTTTTTCTTCAATTTTAAAATTTTTCATTTTCTGATTTTTCATCTTCCGTTTTTCCAATTTTTGCTTCTTCAATTTCTTAATTTTTCAGTTTTTCCTTTCTTCAATTTTTGATTTGCAATTTTTCTAATTTTCATTTTAATTATGTATGTAATAATTATTAGCTTCAAAAATTTTCGCTTTTTCAAATTTACGATTTTATATTTTTCAATTTTTCTGTTATTGGATTTCAAAAACTTTTTCACTTCTTCAATTTTTCAATTTTTGGATTTTTAATTTTTCAATTTCCCTATATTTCATTTTTCAGTTTTTCAATCCTTCAATGTTACAGTTTTTCTACTTTACAATTTTGAGATTTTGACGATTCTATAAATTGTTCAATTTTAAAATTTTTGAGTTTTTCAATTTTTCAATTCGATTCGTTTTCTCTTCTTTCCAATTATTCGATTTACTAATTTTTTCGATTTTTAGTTGTTAAAGTTTCGATGTTTCGTTTCTTCAGTTCTTCAATTAGTAATTTTGCGGTTTTCCAGTTTTTCGATGTTGCAGTTTTTCGCTTTTTTAGTTTTTCAATTTTTCAATTTTTTCCGATATTTTAGTTTCTCGATATTAATTTTTCGATTTATCAATTTTTCGCATTTTTAACTTTTCGGACCAAAAAATAGAAAAATTGAAAAACTATGGAATTGAAAAAACGAAAAACATAAAATGAAAATTGTGAAAACTCCAAAAAGTGGAAATCAAGAACTTAACTAGTTGAAGAAACGAAAAATTGAAAAATCGAAAGATTAAACATTGAAAAATTTTAAAACTGAGAAACCCAAAAATTGAAAAAACGAAATATTATAAGATCGAAATAGTGAAAATTAGGGAAATCGAAAAATTGAATAACTGAGTAATCCAAAAATTGCAAAATTGAAGAATCTAAAAATTGGAAATCGAGGAATTTGAAAAATCAAGGACTAAAAATTTGAAGAAATGAATAAACGAAAAGTCATAAAATCGAACGAAACATTGAAAACTAAAAGAAATGAAAAAATGAAAAATTCTAGCATAAAGTTAAGAAAATGAAAATTAAAAAATGGGAAATAAGAGGAATAAAAATCAAGAACTTAAAAAATTGAGGAAAAAAATTGAAAAATCGAAAAATTAAAAACTGAGAGACTGAAAAATCGAAAAATGAAAAACTGGAAAAATTCCAAATCGCTAACTGAAAAAATTAGTGTTGCAGGATAGAAAAATTTTTAACATTGAAAAATGAAAGAAAATGAAAAAATATAGTATGAAAACTTTGATAACTCTACAAAGTGGAAATCAAGAACTTAAGAAACTGAAGGAACAAAATATTGAAAAATCGAATGATTAAACAATGCAAAACTTAAAAACTGAGAAACTGCAAAATCGAAAAAACGAAATATTGTAAAGCCGAAATAGTGAAAATTAAAGAAATCGAAAAATCAGATAATCCAGTAATCCAAAAATTGTTAAATTGAAAAATTTTATAATTGGAAACCAAAAACTGAAAATTTGAAGAATCGAAGAAACGAAAAATTATAAAATCGAAAGAAACTTTGAAAAAATAAAACAGATGAAAAAAATGAAAAATTGTGATATATAGCCGAGAAAATGAGGAATAAAAATCAAAAAGCTAAAGAACTGAGGAAGCGAAAAATTGAGAAATCGAAAAATTAAAAATTGAGAAATTAAAAATGCAAGAATGAAAAACTGTGGAAACGAAAAATTGCAAAATTGAAAAATTCCAAATAAAATTGAAAAAAACAAAAAATTAAAAAAATTAGTCTTGCAAAAACGAAAAATTATGGAACAGAAACATTAAAAAATGAAAGAGAATGAAAAAGTATAAAATGAAAACTTTGAAAATTCTAAAAAGTAGAAATCAAGAACTAAAAAAATTGAAAAATCGAAAAATTAAAAATTGAAAAACTTAAAAATTGAGAAGCTGCAAAGTCGAAAAAGTAAAATATTGTAAAGTCGAAATATTGAAAATTAAAGAATTCTGGAAATCGGATAATTGAGTAATCAGAAAGTTGCAAAATTGAAAAATTTAAAAATTGGAAAATCGAGGAATTGAAAAATTAGGACTGAAGTCCTAAAAAATTGAAGAAACGAAAAATTACAAAATCGGAAGAAACATTGAAAAAATAAAAGAAACAATAAAATGAAAAAATTGAAAAAATGAGAATTAAAAAATCGAGAAAATCAGGAATAAAAATGAAAAACTTAAAAAATTGAAGGAACGAAAAATTGCGATATTAAAAAACTGGTCAAAGGTAAATAAATCCAGATTTCGTGAAAAATTATAAAATTCGATTTTGGGAATTTTATTTACGTATGTAATGTTAAAACAAATGTAAAGAAACGCGCTATGCGTTTGTTTCAAATGAGTTTTTCCAAGGAAGCATTGAAAAAGTAAAGGAAATGAAAAAACGATAAATTGTAATATGAATTCGAGAAAATGAAAATTAAAAAAATCCTGAACATAAAAAATTAAAGTCAAGAACTTGAAAAATTAAGGAAACAGAAAATTGAAAAATCCAAAAATTGCCAAATTAAAACCTTGCAAATCGAAAAATTCTGAAACCGAAACATTGAAAAATGAGAAAATTGAGAAAAAAATTGTGATATCAAAATATTGTAGAATCGAGGAAAAAGGAGACACGAAAGGTGTAATACTTGAATTGATTTAATCAATACAATAACCTGCGTCATTCATTAATTTTTCTGAGTCACCCGGTATAAGTAATTCTAAAAAGTATGAGTGCATTGAACCACAAGTATACAATATTTTGCATATTTCAGAGAGTATTTATTTGGCAAAATTTTGAAATGAGTCATCAATTTTTTGGGAGAAAATAAACGAATAAATTTGGTTAACGATTTATCATGTTTCCTATAACGTTCAAACGTTTGCAAGAATTCAGAACATTTATACACCATAAATGCAGGAGCATCTTGTTTTATAAAAATTAAAACAAATTTACTATTGCAGCTAGTTTCTGATTGGCGTTTTACTATCTGATATTACTAATATACTTACACAAAAAATTTGACAACCAACGAAGATTGTCCATCAAAATCCGGACACACAGCAGACGGACAGACAGACAGACAGGCAGACAGACAGACGGACAGGTAGAAAGTCGGAAACGGGAGACCTATTTCTTAGTACTCTCGGTAAGTAAAAAACGAAGAACTGTACGATATATTACCCCCGAAATTTATTTACAGCCTTCAACACATGCACTTGCATAATTGTTTTAATTATAACTTTAACCCCAGTGTTTAGCACAACTTCACAACTTCAGTCTTACTTTTAATGAAATGCTACATTATGCACATTTTCTACAAACTGCTAGTCGTGACGTAACTTATAACGCAGTTTAGAACATTTTGTTGTTCCGCCTGAACTTATACTCTCGCGAGTTCAAAATTCAAGCTAGATATATGGTCGTTTTTCGTGCAAAATCATGAATATTGCGTTGTAATTAAGAGCACAGTTTGCGCCATGTTGCGTTACTTATGTGAAGGTAGAGACAAATTATTAAACTAAATAGTCATTGTTCGTACCCGTAATGCATACATATACCACAGATAACTGTTCTATCTGTAATTGCAGCATACCTAGTCTCGCTTTTACATGATAGGTCTCACATGACGTGTGCTAAAAGCCATTATCTCTGACGGCATTTATTGCTTTGTCATCAAAAGCTTCCAATTTCCTTTTTTTTTGGGGAGCGTGTTTGTAGTTCTGGTAGCATTGGAGAGATATTTTTGCTTTTTTTAACTTTGTAGCTAACACTAGTGGGAGCGATGTACCTTATTAAGAAGATTTTTAAAACATTAGTTTCAGTATATATTCGGTTTACCGAACAGATGGAGTTGTAAAAAATTACTCCTAGTTAGTATTCACAGTATAATAACCATTTTCATGCAGTTTGTTTTACTTCAGTTTAATTTCTTCATACATAACTCTATAAATCCTGCAACTCGTAGACCTGCCAACTCCACTATTATTATTTATGTGCTGGTAAACTCCGTTCCTCAGCGAGCATATTATCTCTTAAGGCATCAGACGTGCTTAAAATGAGTTGTGTAGGTTTCCGCAGCCTCGATCTTGATTCGAACAAATAAAACTCATGGTCGGAAGCGATTAGAGTCTCATGGCGTCAGTTTACTTAAGCAGCCACTTAGATCGCCCAATAAATACCAATTTGTTCAGCTGATCCATGATTGTTTCAGAGCTCTTACACCGAGTCATCTTGTTAAGTGGCTCGGGACTCAGTCCCTGGGCGCTGCAAAGAGATCCGATTTCGGTCAAACGCAGCGTTGCTGAACACACCAACTGTCATGGCGACCTGTACGAAGACGATCTGGCGCCGTGTCTGCGGAAGAAGCCGTTGGATGAATTGCTCAAAATTAGGATAGATACGCCGAGGTTTCTGCCTGGTAGGTATTTACAGCGGGAAAATTGGCGGTTTTCTGGTGAGGAGCTAACGAATGATCGACGTGTTTAAAAGTTCCGAAATTTTAAAAATTGTTCGTTCCGCTTACAAAACCCTTAAGGAATAATTTTATATGGGAGAATTCGCGGAAGTCTTGTCAGTTATCACAAATCTACCGATTTCTGAAGAAGTCGATACATGAATCTTACACAAATTATCGTAAAGTTGTCATTATCATATTAAATAGAATAATTTTTTGAATTTTCATAATTTTGAAGGTGAGCTTTTTTGTTTATTATCACGTAATACTTATTTCAAAAAATATGAAAAAGTTTGTAGTTTTTTTATTCTTAAAAATATTAAATTCGATCAGCGACAAAGTTGTAGAATATAGTCTAAAATAATTTTTGTAATGAAGAAATATTGGACACCGGTTTGAGGTACGACTCGCTTTCAAACATACTTAATTGGAAAAAAATTGTTATTGATTGGCGCCATTGTTCAAAAGTAATTTCAGAATAGTAAATATTATTTTGTCGCATATTAATTTTAAAATTTCCAGTATTAAAAAAAAATGTAAATTACCAAAGATTTTTGGAGTTTTAACTCCTTTCTTTTCGTATTATAGAACACATATACGACGCGCGCTGGAATAGGATGTCGACACCGACACCGACACCAGTCTGAACAAATGTAATCATGGCGCGCTGGATCACCGGGACTCAGTGGCGGGTGATAATCACTGAATTTAATCGTCACTTATTCCATGAATACAATTAACGCAAACGTAATTAGTAAAACGGCTAAGTAAATGAGAACGGGAATTAACAGGAGAGTGCAACGACGCAACGTTATTCTATTCTCAAATAAACGAAATTCAACCCGTAACTGCAATGAATTCGTATCCTGTATGAGCCGTATCGAGTTTGACCTTACCTAACCCGACGGCTATCCGCTGTCTATTATTATAATAATTAATTATGATATTTCTATATCATAAATAAACAAAAAAGTGTATTCTATAATAACCAGTAATTGACAATACATGGATATTTACTTTAATTAACCCGATCATCACCATTAATCATCACTTTGTCAAAAAATTCAAATGCAACATATTTTCAAGAGAAAATTAATGACTTCGCCGCGTATACGTGTTAAATTTATATAAATTGACAATGTAGAGTTAAAACTCCATCCGTGCGTCAAAAATCTAAGGCAAAGCTTTACGTAAATTCTAAAATATGATGCGAAAAATAGCAAAAAAATGAAAATTTGGAAATATGAAAATTTTGGAAAAAATCGAATTACAATGAAATTTAAAGATATAAAATTCGCATTTTAACACTAGTGGATGCGGAAAGATTTTCCAGATTTACGTACCGACTCTTAAGTTGTGTCGTTAAAATGTCATTTTTATTTAAAAAAAGAACAATTAATAAAATGTGAAAAAGACGTTCTTTGCCACAAAATTTGGAAACTTACAACTTCCACAGGATAATAAAATGTTTGAGAATTTTATTTTTGTATCGATATAGAAAAATTTGGAATTTTGCCAATTTGACACTGGTTTCATCCTGTTTAAAATTGTCAGATTGTCCCTCGAGGGAACAATTTGTGATTCGTTACCACACTGTATGTTCGGATATTTTCTTATTTTGCTATTTTGTTGATTCATTGTATTTTATTGAAATTTGGGTAGCCGAGAAAATCCTCATTTGGAGACAGAGCGTCTGTGGAAACATTCCTTAGTCTAAGGACCAGGAGGTCAGTCGATAAACGACCCCAATAATATAATCAGGTCAGATGTTTTTAATTCATTTCCGCCCCCACTTCCTCTCGTCGTTTTTGCGGGAAATCGAAGATCTCATATTGTGTTCTCCTTTCGAAAAGGTTAATTTTGTGAGTTTGATATGACTCTTAATTGTTTCTAGTTTGCTGTTTTATGAGATTCCGTGCATACCGAATTAATTAACATAAAGTGACAACTAATACCGAGTCACTATGAATGATTAAGATTTTTTTTTGCCAAGTTGGCAACCTATTTAAACTTTTATTATGGCATATCTGATTGTCAAACTGACATTTGTGACAGCTGCCATCGTCTGAATCAATCAACATGTTTGCTAGGTGTGCTCATATCAAAAACTGTGAACTGACGTACTAGCAAAGATGCCAATAATTCAGAATTGCCAACACAAAAACTTGCTTCAATCATTAATAGCCACCCGCTATTTCTTGACAATTCTGCACTGATCTTTTTTTTTGAAAGATTAATTCATATTAAAATTCGTTATTGTCGTTTTTATAATAAATTAAAAAAATTGGTTTAAGGAGTTTAGACAGTACTTCCCTCGCTGTTGGAAACGTGATGACTGCATGCCTATTATGTTTTTTTCGCATTACATTTTATAGCGGGGCATTTTAAAATAAATTGACTATTAATTTTCTCAATTTTGTCATTATTTGGCGTTGACATCTTTTTTTCTGTGATTGCTATGATTGCTTATTAAAAAAAATTTAAATTGGACGAAGTCGTATTTGGGGTGTATAATATGTTGCCTATGCAAAAATTGTGAGGCGTGTACAGATAAAATGAACACCCTGTATAGTGCTTGTTTATTGCTCTAACTTCCGTTTATTGAATAAAACACTACATTTTATTTGGTTTTTGGATGCTGTAATTCACATTTGGTTAATTATAACTTTTGTAGATCTAGGGGAGCATCCCCTAGCCTCTCCCTAGCTACGGCCTTATGAAATATCGAGAAAATTTGAACGTACCAAATTGACCAATGGACTCCATTACTGAACGTCCTTAGGTTATCCTCGATAAAAAAAAACAACATGCAAGTGTTTATGTTTATACATCGGAAGAACGTCACGTAGAAATTAGTTTGATTTGAATGAGTTCGTCCTCCCAAAACAGAGGATCAAAACAATAAACTAGTAATTAACAAATCAACAAAATGTTGTGAATATCATTATTATAATTTTTATTAAATAAAGACGTTTGTATTTTCACATTTTCGGGAAAACGGGGTGACTCGTTCTTAATTTGATCAATAAAAAATATGAATGCTATGATGAATCACAAGTAAAAACTCATGACGCACATTTTAGATAAAATTTATTTGGCAAAATTTTGAGACGTCATAAATTTTTTGAAGGAAATCAACAGATTTAGTTTGATTAACAATTTACCATGCTTACAATGACTTTAAAACGTCTGCAAGATTTCAGAGTATTCAGTTTTGCAATTCTTGATTTAATCAATAAAATATATTGACACAGTCATTAATTTTTTTCAGACACTCCGTATAAGCAAATCTAAAAAATATTAATGCAGTGATAAATCACAAGTATGAACACGTTATTCTTTACACAATTCAGATGGCACATTTTTTTCAAACATACATGTTGATCAAAAATTTTCCATGGCTATTATAACTTTCTTTACAACATCTCCAAGACTTCAAAGCACCCTGCATATGCAAATCCAAAAAATATGAATGAAATGATAAATCACAACTACAGACTTATCATATTTTGTACATTTTAGATAGGATTTATTCCGCAAACTTTGGAGCTGACGTCATCAATTTTTTGGAAGGGATAAGTAAATATATTCTGATTAAAATTTGATCATGCTTATCATGACTGTAAACCATCTGCAAGATTTCAAAGCATTCGGTTTTTCAAATTCCAAATTAAATGTCAAAATGTTTGTTCCTAACTTTGATTTTTTTTCCAAAAATCTGGACGTTTCGGGTAAAATCTCAATTCGGAGTCATAAACTACATGTGTAAGACTAAGTTATTTGATACAATTTAAAACCCAATTACCATGTACAATTTTGAAGCGATGTCATCACATTAGTGGTGGGGATCATTGGACAAATTTTGGTTAGCGTTTACCATTTACATGATATACCTAATATAAATACAAAATTTAAGAACAATCGGCCCAGTACTTTCGGAGATTATCTGTCTAATAAAAATCCGGGACGGCAGACAGACGGACAGACAGACGCACGGACAGACAGACGGACAGACGGACAGACGGACAGATGGAAACGGGAAGTAAAAAAAAAATGTACGCGTCGAAGATGTGATTTAAACATTTAGTTAGTATTTCTTTGGTATATTGACTATAAGGCTGAATTTTCAACCTATATATGAAAAAAGCTTTTTATTTATTAACCAGAAACTTAAACCTTGCACAAGGCGCGGGGAAAATGGACTACTTAGATGGATCAAGTGGTCAGGTCAAGTCAGGTCAGGTCAGGTCAGGTCAGGTCTGGTCAGATCAGGTCAGGTCAGAGAAAATAATGCTGTTTATAATACCTGACAAAGAACAACCGAGGCGAAAGAATGCCTGTTCTAAAACAAGGCAAATGCTCGACAAAAATTGATAGGGGTTCTAAGACGAGTCAAAATAATTGAAAAGAGTGATGATGTCATAAGACAGGTCAAAATAGTCGTCGGAAAATGATGCCGTTTCTAACTCATGTCAATGATCTGTATACAGAAAATGATACCGGTTCTGATTCAGGTCAAATGAGGTCAAAGTGAGTCAAAAACTGCATCATATAACTACTCAGGTTTTTGAAATAGGCATATGTACGCCGAAATACTGTCCATGTTTAAAAAGTTTGCTGCAACAAAATCTGTAATTATCATCCCATATCGATTTTGTGTAACTCTTCTAAGATTCTTGAGTATAAAATTTATCAACCACTTTATTTTATTTTCAAACCAAAAATCAATTATCAACCCACCATCAACATGAGTTTGTGACTGGGCGATCCCCATGGACTAATTAACTTGTATGATGCAGAGCACGTTTAAAACTTTATATACCAAATTCAGCTTTATATCATTTAGGTATACTAACCTGAGGAAATCTTTTGATAGAATAAATCGTCAAACATTACGTAATAAATGATCTAACTTTGGGTTTTCTTCTTTTTTAATTCTATTTGTCGCATATCTCTTTCAACGATCCAATTTCGTTCACAACAATGGCTTCACTACATATCAGGTGTACCACAGGGTTTGACGTTAGGATCTTTGTTGTTTTTTCTTTATATCAACGATGGTGTAGGCTCTCTTAAACACTCCCAAGTCCTCACGTTTGGGTATGATATCAATGGCAATTATCCTCTTCTAAATGATTATTTTGTTTCCATAGGCTGGGACAAATGCTTTGAAGGCCTTGGATTAGACGAAATGGCAGTAGTCTTCTATGAAATTTTAAGTGTCGGTATGGAATCTAAGTAGTTCAACTCAGAATTGAAAACTCTGTGTCACAAGAAAATTAAAATTAAACAATTTGGAAACCCACAGGATTATTTTTATTTTAAGAGTCTAAGATCTAATTGTAAGAAACTGTCTAAAGATCTTTACGAATTTTATGTAGGAGAGTTAATCCTTCTATTATCAGCAATCGTAAATTTTTTTGGACATTTGTTCATGAGAGGAAGGCCAGTATCAATAGTTTTCCAAGCGAGATGTCTTATTTAAAATGAAGCGTGACTGGAGACAAATGAATTCGAACTCGATGCTATCTCTTTTCTTAACAATTCTCCTATCACAGGTCGTGATGGCTTGAGCAACTTATTTTTAAAGAAGTGTGTATGCTATCTGTGCCATTCTTTCATTCCAACATCGGTAAGTTTTCCGAAATCTGGAAACTGAGTTGTATCAAACCTCTTTTAAAAATGGTCATCGCAAAGAAGTAACAAATTACCAAGTTGTTTGTGATCAGTCAAGTGTTCCTAAAATCTTTTGAGTCCATTACTGCAAAGCAACTCCAATGGAGATTCACAAATCAACAGCCCGGTTTTTGCAAAAACAAGTCAACTTTGTCTAACCTCTTGGATTATCATTCGTTTCTCAACGAGTCCTTTACAAAGAGAGCCCAAATTCTATTCATACTGATTTTGCGAAAGCGTTTGATCGAGTAGATCACAATGTACTGATTTGGAAAGTGCATAAACTTGGTTTCAGACAGTCCGCAATTGATTGGTAGACTTCATTTCTAACAAACAGATGAAAACAGGTTAACATTGGCAACTATCTTTCCAATCCTTGTAAAGTTACATCCCATTGTGGCCCAATTTTATTTTTTACCTTAAGTCATTCCTTTAAATTTTCCAAGTTCATTTTTTACGCCGATGATCTCGAGATTTTGAAAGTCATTATATCTGTAAAAGATTGCCAAGAATTAAAAACAGACTTAAATATGTGTAATGTTTTTCATTGGTGTAAATTAAATTTTTTAAGTCTGAATTTAGATAAGTGTTTTGTTATGGTGATTTTATGATTATATTTGTTTGAATATATATATTTAATACTGTTTTTACTTGCCTTTTTGAGCCTGTTTTTCCTTTAAGCTTTTGCTCAAGGCAAACAAAAGGCAAATATTGTGTCTTTTACTTAGAAACTATGAAACTCAAGTAACTTTGCAGACGAATTAGAATTACAAGTTTTTTGTCTAAAATTATCTTCCTTTATAATGCTTTTGATGAACTATGGGTTGATTAAATTGTGTGTGAAAGGAACAATCACTTTATAAATTATTTTAGGAGATATTAAAGCTTTTATCGAATTGACCAGCTAAAATTTATTTTAAAAACAAACTTAAATTTTCTTAAATCTTGTATGGTAAGAAGCTTCCTATACTAAAAATTACTATTATCTTTGCAGGTCACAAAATCGTACTTTCATAAAATGTTAAAATAACAAAAATAAACCAAAATCTTCCTCAATACAAACCTCCAAACGCAAATAAATTACATTTACCATCAAGGGACTGACAACAAAGGACTGATGAATTCCGTGTGAAACGAAGACACAGTTTTATTTGATTTTCATACAATTAACGTCACACAAAATACATTAAAATAAAAGCTTATCTAAAACAAACGCGTGCTCTCAACATAACCACCCCAATAGCAGTGAACACAAAAGGGTTGACTCGCAAGAAACGACATGTGCCGCTAACTTCAAGTAATTGTTTTATGTCTAACGGATTAATAGGGTTTAAATCTTGAAAAACCGCGAATTTTTAAATTACATACACTGATTTGACTGATGGCCGATGATGTGTACGCTATTTTAATTAGAAAAATATTGTTATTTACCTAAATTTAAATTTTGTTGATTGTTAACACTTCATAGAATGTAAAACTATTAGTTTAAAAAATATCATGATGAAATATCTAAAAATCACAATCATGTTTTGAACCCTAGCGACAATTTAAGATGCAACGATATACTTGCTTTTTTAATTAAATATTTTTCTGAGTCGCTTGATTTTATTACTGGAACCTTTGACGTGTTACAACTGTTATTCAAACTTTTTGCTAAATGTGTAGACGAATAATAAAAAAAACTGTCCACAATGCACCGACAGTATTGATTCTAAAATTCAATTTGTTCCTAAAATGAAAACCGTATCGGAACCATTCAACAATACCTGAAGTATTTACTTTACAAAGAGCATTTTTTTTTATCTAACAAGGGGAGCGACAGCAATAAGAAAATTCTTCTTTGAAAGATTATTTATGATAGTAACATTCACAATTTTGTAAAATTTTAGGATTATAATACGTTTGAAAAAAAAAATTCAGATAAAAATACCACAAATGTGTGGGCTGCATGGAACTGTACACATTTCTTGTTTGTCGGCCCCTTATCCTCATGTTTATGCCTCAAAAGCCGCAAATATTTGTTCCCAATACGTTTTGCCTTTGCTGAAAAATGTATTTTCCTCCTCACGCCCGAAACCTGTTAAGTTTTAATAAACTCGAAACAATCTCTTTCAAAACAATTCCCCAAAAAGAACAAATCGCGTTTTAATGAAAACCGTTTGGCTTGGAATGGAATTTTTACAGCCACTTCGAAAACAAATATTGTCATTTATTTTCAATTGAAATCTCTCATGGATTAACTACATAAAAGGGCAATTAACTTTTGCAGTTTCGTTTTTCACACGAACAAAACTTTTACTCGCGCAAACAAAATAATCACATAAGTTATCCACTCGTGCTTTTTGCTTAATTTGCATTTCAGCTTTTGTGCAAGCTAGATAAATTTCCGAAATTATCCACACAAGTAATAAATTTGTTTTATCACGTATATGAGGGCTTCCCCTTGAATTCGTGAAGAACTTCAACTGCATCCGGCATTGCTGTTATAACAGAATATGGGGATATTGACTTTGTTTGGTTGCAGACTTGGTAATGGCGTATTACAAACTTTGATTCCATTATGTATGTTGCTGTTTAACTTACTACCTAAATAGTGAAAGATAATATACGCTCTCATTTACATTCTGTTTAATTTAACGGCAGTTGGAGCCCGCTCAAATCGATAACTGTGCAGAAAGACATTCGAATCTTATTACATATTGAATAAAAGCTCGGAACGTTCAAGTACGTCGAAGCACTGCTTAAATTTCAAGCTTTTTGCGTCCCTAAGCGGTGCATCAGAACTATTCGTACAGGTTTTTGTAAATTTTACTCGTGTTTCTGTCACTGTCAGTGCAATTTAAAAATAAATAAAACTCATGAAACGTCACTTTAAAGTGTATTGATCCCTTGAAATCAATACAAAGCTTTTAAAATAATGTGCGGTGTATGACGTGAAGTAGTTAAATGCTCAGTCGTGTAATGACAATAGTTTTCAAGGTAGAAACTTTCTTGTTCAGGAGTTGCAATCGACAGAATGGGCTGATGGTGAAGTCATTAATTTTTTACAATTTTTATGTTCGAATTTGTGACATACTAAGTGAATTAAAGCTGAAATAAAATCTTTACCCAACTTACAAAAATGTATGACATGAACTAACTCAAAGCTCATCTAAAGTTGACACCGTTAAACTTATATTAGAGTTTGGTTCGACTTTTCTCGGGCCGGTATTAAATTTGAACTTGATTTTCTCTTTTTACTGAGTAATAATCTCGGGCTTTAGATCTTTACAAATAAAAAACTAACAAAAAATTTAAATTAAGTTCAAAATCTAAAGTAAAATTAACGCAGGTTTCTAAGTTATATCAGACAATTTTATAACATCTTAAAGGAAGAGTAATGGGAAATTCTTGTTTTTTCTGAACTTGTTCTTTGCTTAACAAATATCAGAAGGATTTAATTTTTAATTAATTTAAAAGTATTCCTCTTGTATATCAAAAATTATTTACGATTTTTTTCTTGCCAGGTTTCGCCCCTTTCATCGATGGCACCATCCTAGTGAACCCCACCAGCGCCCCTCCGGCCGGAAGCACCTCGACAGTGGCTACGTCCGCCGGCTACGAGCTGGCCGATTTTTCGGGGCGCGACCTTTTGTTTGGTTTAACGACAACGGAATCGTATTTAGACTTGAACGCGCAAGATCTCGAGTTCGGGTTTAACGAAACGAGGCGTGACAGAATTTTAAGGACATACGTGAGGAACTCTTATTATTACCACTTGAACGAGATATTTTCGACCCTCAAAAACGAATACACCGACTGGGAGAGGCCTACTCAGAATCCGCTCAGCGTGAGGGATGCCACCCTAGACGTCCTTAGCGACGGGCACACCGCCGCCCCGCTCATCAGGGTGGGGTACCTGCACTCGATGCGCGGCGGAAAGACGTTTTTTCTCCACTTCCAGCACCAAACGGGGGACAGGGATTTTCCGATGGTATGTACTAGCTTATTAAGACGAAGAAAGTGTTGTTTTCACAATTTTACTGGGTTCTCGAGGTTTTAAATGTTAATTGTGCGACGTCTTCTCATCCGAACACTCTTTATTTCACTAGGTAGTAAAGCGACGTACTCTTCCACACACAAGTTTTAAAGTGATCATGTCTTTCTCATTATTTAGTTGTCACCAGAGGTCGCCCCAACTTGTCAATTGTTATTAAACCTAAAATAAATTAATCTGCAACAATATTCCAAGGGCATAGC
This sequence comes from Zophobas morio, assembly GCF_036711695.1. Taxonomy (NCBI): domain Eukaryota; kingdom Metazoa; phylum Arthropoda; class Insecta; order Coleoptera; family Tenebrionidae; genus Zophobas; species Zophobas morio. Next base: position 18,920,841 of record NW_026972110.1, on the reverse strand, counting down.
ATCGCATTTTACAGGTTGAGGGAACCTCTGGTGACAAACAGGAGATGAAATCGTAGTTCAGAGGATGTGATCATTTTAAAAATTGTTCGTGGACTCGAGTACATAGCGTTACTACCTAGTTACATAAAGAAGAAGTGTTCGGATGAGAAGACGCCGCACAATTAAATTATCAGATGAGTATTTGAGAACGCAGTAAAATGTGAAACTACTTGGCTTAAAATATGTCTCAATTCTTCCCCAACATTGACTCTAGTTCGCACCATTATAGCTACAGTGGACACCCCTGTTTTTGATGGGACAACCTAAAGCGGTCTTTTCCTTAAAATAACGACATTGGCTGGCGTCGTAAAGCGTCCGTAAATATGAGTGTTTATGATGGACGGCTAGCTGTTTGAATAAACATAAATTCTGGACGCTGCGTTTAGAGTTTATTCTATACGTAAATCATGTAAGGACTTCATCCTGGCAATATAGCCACGTTTGTAAATATATGGCCATAATTCATCTAGAACTTTCTCATTTATTGATGGACGCGAATTGGTAATGCTGCAGATGAAAGCGTTTCAATCATCTCATAACCAGAGGCGAATCTATAATAAATTGATTACGTAGGTGCTTCTCCGGGGCATCTGAAAGCTTTGAAAAATGTATAATCTCATCTAATGGGTGTAGGAAGCAAAGTTTTTGTTTTAATGTTGTGTAGACTTAACGAGAGAGGTTTGTGTTTACCTAAATTTTTAAATGTCAAAGCCATAAAGAGAACTTTTGTTTAAAATTTATGTTTACATGGTTATGATGTTCATGAGGTGTAAATTATGGGAGTTCGTAAAATAGTCGTTTGTGTCAATAATGTAAAATTTAGTAGCAGTTTGCAAAAGTTAGAAAATATTTATCGTCGTAAAAATGTCAGAGTTTTCTTATGTTTAATGTACATGCGAAGCAGACCGAGACGAGTTTTCAGTTTCTCACTAAAATTTCGTTCTAGCTTAGTTTGTATACCGTTTTACAACACTTTGCCAAAATTAAAAGAATTAATTCTGTTGAACAATATGAAATTCAGGCTAGATTATTTAGCAAAATTTTGAAATTACGTCATCAAATTATTGGTTGGGGACGAGTTTCAGGCGTCCTCTGTGCACGATATTTAATCTATTTATGTTTTTCGTTTAAGCCTCATTTAGTGCCACAACACTTCCCATATTTAATCAATTTATCTCTGTTCTTCAGTGCCCTTGCTTGTTAAAAGCTCAAAAGCTTGTTAACTGAAACTTGCAAAGTATTTAGATAATCACTTTCTCCTCCCCAATTATTATCTACTATACACCACTTTTTGCCGACGAAACCTCTGACGAACTTTACCCATAGGTATTCCAAAAATGTCAGAACAACCTGCGAAGAAACTTTTAATGGAAAAGTCACCAATAGGTAAATAACGTAAATTCGTGTCGAAAAACCACGCATTCTGAATACAATACCACAACTCGCAGAGAAGTTGAACAAAGGACTTTGTCTTGCTGCCAGTTCGAATACATTTAAGATTACGAAGCTTTGATTAGAACTGGGTAAATATATACGTTGAAATTTAGTTTAAGGCCATAAATTAAATTTTAATCGATCGAACTATTCACACTTGGTTGTATCTGTTGCGCTCGAAACAAAACTTTCTCGGATGCACTGGAAATAAACATGGATTCGCACGACGTGATACGGAAAAAGGTTTCCTGGAAAGCGGCGGTTATCTGGAGATCTTTCTATAAATATGTTTTTTATATTTTTTAAATTGGACCGTTGACGTTTTTTCGCAGGTATTTTGTTATCTCGAATCATCTATTAGATGTATACGGTCTTATTTGGCGCTGTGTGGAGGCGCTGGGTAACTTTGTTCACATAATGGGGCACTCCAGACTTCTTTTTATCTTTTTTCCGTTTCTAGAAAAGTGAAATATTATAAAAGGAACTACTCTGGGAGAAGATAAATTAGCTCAATTTTTTCAAAATGTGTCGTTTCTTTGCTTTGTTGCTTTTGAGGCGTCGTTACGGTAAATTATTCCATAGAATAATAATTAACTGCCTGTCCAAAGAAACGGAGCTTTTTTAGACAAATTAATAACGCGCAATGAACCTTCTTTAAACGGTTTTAACTAAACTTTAAAGTTATTTTATCAGAGGTTAATTAAAACTGCCGTACTTATGATGTCATTCTATAAAAGAATTGGTTGTAATACACTTGTAAATTTGTTCTTTTCTGTTTCCGGCATTCTAATTCTTTAACACGTAAAAATTTACATTTACAGGCTTCTTTAGAATATTTTATTGAAAATTTGACAACTACTCCAACTGATCAGTGATCACTGCAATTATAACACACAGCAGAATCCAACTGAGACACTCATCACTGACAAACTTTAATAAGTGTGGAATGAAAATAAATTAGCTCTAACTTTACTGTTCAGATAACGTTCCAAGAATAGTTTTACACATTGCAGCAAGGCAAAACTACCCTTAAAGTTCTCTTTCATTGACACTGACTTTCACACACGTAATTATTCAGGTCATGGTCACTCTAGGAAAGTAATTATCTGTGTCATCAGTGTTTACAAAACACGAGAATTTAATAATGTGCACAAATTAAATTCTTACACTTATGTAGCTATTGATGGAAAACTGATTAGAATTTTTTGTTTTATCGCCTAGATTCATCTTTGGTTAATACGAATATAAGCGACAGTGAGCTTCTCAGTGCCATTTTATCAAAAAATTTTCTCGTCATGTTTGTTAGTCGTGATTTACATAATTTGTGTCTATTTATTTTATAAACCCTCTTTGCACGTTAATCAAAAAACTTTTTTATGTTTTTTTGTTCTCATTTCTCATTTTTTAGTAATTCTAAGCACGTTTTCTTATTTTCTCTATGCTTCGTTTCTTTTTTGATCGACTAAACTGGAATCTTCTTAATTACGCAAAAAAGAAAAACTCTTCCGGTTTTACCGGAAGTGATAAGAAAAATGTGAGGTTGCCATCACGTAGATATTTTAAAATGATACAAATTTGCTCACTAACCTGCAGGTTTGTCTTTAAGAATAAAAAAGTTACAGGGGTTGTGTCAAATAAAAGAGACACGCTGTATAAATATGTCCTCAGATTGAGTTTACAAGAGGAAAACCATTGTAATTTTCTAAAAAGCTGACAAAGGAAAAAAAATTGTTGCTTTGCTTAATATAACCAACCATGCAATTCAAATTGCAGAAGTATGAACATGTACTCAAATAAAAAATAAAAATTAAGTTTTCTTAAATTAAATTATCTGGATAAAAATTAATTTATTTAAAAAAAAATCTGCATTATTTTTAAGTTTTGGTAACTGAATAACCTGTTTTCAAAAAGAAAAATTTTATTATATTGACTTATTTGTAGCCGTTCTATGCTGATGCGGCTATAGAAAACGAAATTTTCATATTTACTGCATATTTTAACTCTTTTGAAATTCATGATTCTCCCATGAAAAATGAGACGTCTACAAAATTATAAAACCCGCGAAAAATTCAAAATTTGACCTTGAGGTCTAGTCAACCCTACGTTATGTCTTAAGTTTTTTATCACGGTACGCGTTCAAATCCAATATGGCACACCTCAAAGTTACAAAAGTGACTTTAAATCAAAATGCAAAACATTAAAGACAAATTCCTCCTCTCTGAAGAGGGAAAAACTATCGAAATAAGCTAGAAGGAATTTATTTCCAGCAAAAAAACCTCTCCAGCTTTCAAAAATAAAATCAAACATATCGATTGAAATATGTGACACAAATTTAAACACACCGAGATAAAAATGGTCGAAGGTTTTTTCAACAGAACTTCCCTCGCATTGAAGTGTAGTAAAACATTTCCAGATTATTCGAAAAATTATAACATTAGATTCTGAGAATTTTATTTTTTATGATATAACCCACATTAGTTAAAATAAAAAGATATATGTAATGTTAAAATAGAGGTAAACTTTTATGATGACGTCATCGACATTTTTGCAAGGACAGGTATGTCAATTTGGATAGATGCAATGTAATACTCATAACAAAAGTACTATATCACTAAATTTTCGGAAACATTGAGTTAGTCGTTCTCGATTTTATCAATAAAATAGATTTTCTCTATAATTAATTTTTTGGGTCACTCTGTATAAGTAATTCTAAAAAATATGAATCCATTTATAAACCACAAATATAGATTCATAATATTTTAAGTATTTATTTTTTCTATATTTATTCGGAAAAATTTTGAGATAAGTAGTTATCAATTTTTTGGAGGGGACAAACAAATATATTTGGATTAAAAATTTACCATGCTCATGATAACCTTAAAACGTCTGATTTTTAAGCATTCGGTTTTGCAGATTCAAAATTAAATTACAAAATGTTGGTATACAATTTAGATTTTTTTTCCAAAAATCTGAATGTGTCGGGTAAAAACTCAACACGGATTCGTAAACTACAGGTGTAGGAGTATGTTATTTAATATAATTTAAAACACCTTTACTAAGTACAATTTTGAGGTGAAGTCATTACGCTGTTGGTGGGGATGATTAGACTTATAAAATTTGACAACAATCGGTCCCGTAGTTTAGGAGATTATCCGTCTGACAAAAAAAGTCGACGCAGACGGTGGACAGGCAGACAAACGGAAACGGGGGACCTATTTTTTCGTACTCTAGGGTTCATGACACACCAAGGAAATTTGAAAGTAGCCAGTCGGCCGATGGATTCGTTTACAATATTTCGTTGGTTAACGCTCGGAAAATACAAATTTTCAAACGCTATTTCGACAGAACTTCCCTCGCTCTTGCAGTAGGTACAGTCCAACAAATCCCGAACATTATAAAATTTAAATATGCGATTTTGACTTTGTGGTAACCTCTATAAAATCAAAAACTAATGACACTCCATACATATGAAATATATTTAAACTAGATAACCAACGGAAAAAAGTGAATTATCATCAGTGTACATGCTTAACTTCGATTGTTTATGTTTATAGATCATAGGAATGTAACAATTAGGCACCTAGCAATATGTTTGAATCAAGGTACAGTGGAGTAAAATGTTCTGAATATTATTAATATTAAAGATAGACGGATGCAACATTACTGTAATCTTATATTTTCAGGAAAATGAGGCGACTTGGTTTTAATTCGATCAATAAGAAATTAGGGAATGACTATTTATAGTAAATTTATTTTATCTCATGAAGAAAAAAGGCTGCCGCGTATCGGCTTCAAACCCTAGCTGACAGATAAAGACATTAGCACTGAATAACAAAACAAAATAAAAAAACCAGGTACATTTGTAAACCACAAGTACAGGAATGTCCTATTTCATAAAATTCATATACTGTTAATTACGCAATGTACTTAGATGACGTCATCATACTACTATTTGCACTAACCACAGCTACAACGCTCGATCCTCACAAGCGAGGCAGCCAACTAGACGGTTTGATTCACGGTGGTGAAAATCCGGTATTGCAGATAAACATTCACATAAATAATGACAAAAATACAAAGATGAGTTCACACAATACACACCGTGTTTTTTGTTAAGCACACATGAAATAAACATAACAAGCACATACGACATGCATATATTTAATACGATCAAAATCAAAATAAATTCGATTCGAAATTCACTCGGCGTACTTTGACACTAAATGTTCAAATTCAAGCTGTAAGAAATTTTCTTTAACCAAATATTAAAACCCTCGAGTCCTCGGAGTCTATTTAACCATATATGAGTGCATAGAAGATCCACAGTGCGCTGAAGTCGATCCTTCATTGTTTAGTCCTAGAAGTTTGACGAGAATACTGATTTCAGCTCGAATGTAAGAAGTTGCTCATTGTTCTTGTGTAGTAAGGTAGTTTCAACCAAAGTCCTAGCGTTATAGAATTTGAGATTGTTTATATGTATATTATATGAGTCTATAGGTATAGAAGATTCAGTGCTCAAATTTAACTCTTCCGTTGTTCAACTCTGTAAGGTGTTCCAAACCTTAGAAAATTCGTGAAAATACTGAAACTAATATTTTCTAAGACTTTAACTAGAGTTGTCAGACCATGGAAAAGATCAAAATCAGTGCTTAATCCAATGACACAGTGAGCGTAATGTCTAAGTAAAATTATATTACTGTAAACATAAATTACACGTTCTACCAAGAATTCTAAAATACACTACATAAATTTTGCTTTATTTTTTTGACTTATAAATATATACTTTGAAACGCAACGAAATTTTCTATCTAGTAAAACGTGTGTAATTATATGCAAATCTGTGTTACCGTCAGAAAATGTTAAATTAACCGCTTTAGGTTCCCCAAAAGGGATTTCCAAAATCAAATGCAATCAGTGACAATAATTCAAATGGGTTTCGTATAATAGCCTCCAAAGTTCAATTGATTTTACCATAGTATGAACGGCTAGGGTAGACCATCAAGGCAGATTCATAAACCACAAGTACAAAAGTGCGTGATCATCAAATTGTTGGTGGAGGTCAATAGCAAAATTTTTATTAACGTTTTGCCATCTACACGATATTCCTTACATACATATCGCATGAAAAACCCTAGGCGTACTTCGAGACTAAATATTCAAATTCAAGTTGTAAGAAATTTTCTCTAAGAAAATATTAAAACCCTCCCGTTTTCGAATCCACCGTGACATTTAGGAAGTGTTACTGCAGTGAGTGAAGCTTGAATAGCTGAATTTCTAACCACGTGTTTTATATGAACATTTACAATATTGTCGTTAAATTGTATTATAAACAGCTAAAAAAATTACCCTGAACTGTGAATTTACAAACAATGAAATAAAAATTATTTGTTGAAGGAATTGTCAAGAATTCAGTGGGTCAAGTGCCCCTTTAGACGCTTTAGAAATTCCAAACTTCTACCACTATCAGTACAAATTTAACATGGTGGCATGCATGGGTGATTTTCTACGTTTTTGGAATAATTTTGTGTTTGTCAAATGCGGTTACGCGTAATTGTTTTTTTTTTGTAGGGGTGAAATTTAATTTTTTAAATTGGGACACCACTGCCCTCTCCGAATATTTAATTTGGTGCAGTGACCTGACCTGACTTACCAGACCAGACCAGACCAGACCAGGCTTTACCAGACCTAACCTCTAACCTCACCTGACTTAAACATTTTCCAAAAATATATTTCTGAATGGACATTTCGCTTTAATGCAAAGTTAGAGGTAAAATTTTTATCATCTTGAAAAAATAAAATGTTTAGTATACTTCATCTTGTTTTAATTTCGCTATTATTATTGACAATTTCATGTCGGCACATGTTTTATCTTACAGTTTGATTTCTATTTTTTTATATTTCACTTCAGATTTGTATTAAAATGTGCATTCACAGTTTTCACCGGCACAGGTGTAGTCTGAATTCCGGAACTGCTTTTTAGTCATAGTTTGAAACACTAACTCTCCACAGCGACAGCCCGGATTTGTTTTGTTTGTAGACTAAACAATAACCATCCATTTTAAAACCTGATTGGATGTATTAAAAGTAACACAGATGACTTCATAAATTCCGCCAAAATTGGCTTGCTCAAAAGCACCAAAAAAAGTCCATATCGCCACCGTGCGACCCGCAACAGGAATTTATTCCGTATTATGTTTTCAGCATTACCTGTACCGGAACGGGCCCGAGATTTAGTGGATTTAACGCGAACATTAATGTTGGGACAACGGATTTTGCTGACATACTGACCAAGAATATTATTCAGTGAACTGAGTACACAATACACGCCGGAACGCAATTAAGGAGAATCAAAGTGAAATTAACGCCAAATTAGAAGTGATTATTGTTCCATCTGAAGTAAATAAATAAGCAGCTCGAAATTGCTTTTCATAACAATAAGACTGCTGCACACAGGGCCGTAACTAGGTAACGAGCATTGGATTCGCCTTTATTGTCTCGGATTAAACTGAAATATTTATCAAGCTGAAGGTGTCATGCGCAGCCTGAAAAACTTTGTAATGGCTTGTTTAAGAATTCGCCATAAAATGTTCAGTCAGGTTAATTTATTGCACGCTTGGGCTGCTCGAGATGAATAATTTGCAGGTTTGGTTAATTCAGAAACTAGATCCTTGTTTTCGGTTTTTTTCTTTTATTCTCGGGTGCGAGTTGTTGAAGAGGAAAATTTGAATTCTCCTCTTTATCGAAGCATTGTATTTCAGCATCGTACAAAGCAACGTTAATTATGACTTTGTAACGGTATACTTTGGTCTACACTGTTTTGTTATGCGATTTGTAGACGTGTGCTGAGAGTTTTACAGCGAAAAATAAAAGGATAAAAAAATCCACTCTAGGAAATTAATCTTGGTAGAAACGCTGACTGAGATTGAAAGTCAACGTGATTTAAAGGAAATCTGCATGGTAAATGATGAATGCACTTTAAGGTTAAGTCTGAGCTTTGTAGAAAGATCGGTCCACAGGACTGGAGTTCAACTTCAAAAAGTATGCTCAACGCAAGGCAAATGTTAAAAGCAGTTGGAAATAGAAATGAAAATCTGTAAAGTTCTCCTGTTAGCTTTCCGTTTACCAAATATCAATTACTGTTGTTAAAAAGAACAATATTTATCTAGATTAAACTTAGAAAAAGGACGATGTCGATATTTCCAGAAAATCTTGCTGTGTTTACTCGTAAATATTCTAAAACAGAAAATCCTATAAGTTGTCCCTGCTGACGTTTTTACATAGTTATATCAAAGAAAATAAAAAATGTCGTGTCGTTGCCCTACATCAAACATGATAGCGTTACCTTATCTGCGGAAATATTTTAGGATTCCCTGTAAAAAATTTTACTGCGACGTATTATTTAACTTGTTATGTACCGCACATAAACGCAGCAAATTGTCGTCATTTTTTAATACCATTCTCGTCCTATATATCAGCCGTCTTTGTCACAGCAGCTGTTGGCATTATGCTTGTATTTCCGCATTCACGCTTTGTCTATGCCGAGCTTTTTGGTGTAATAACAAAGGCCTCGGTCTAAATCACCAGTATAACTCTGAAGGTTGTTAAGTTACATAAACTTCTCTATTCTGTAAAAGACTCTTCTCCCATTGGGAGCATCTAAACATCCACCAACTTATTTACTCATTTTTAATAAGGAAGGAAGGGAACAACAATATGGAACGAGTCTTCGTGGCGTTTTTTACAAACTTTAAAAAGTTAGAACTGTTCTGTGACCGATCCTTTATCAACGTTATACGACACAAAAACATAAACATAAACTTGAATACTTACTTTTTTTAAGATGACATTTTTCTCTTGAGACCACGCTCGCTGTCGGATCAGGTCAATCAATATGCGTGTAAAGGAGCGTTCCCTCCACGACTGATATCCCAACACATAAACATCAGCATAATATTAAAGCTTCCAAGCAGGGAAATATTGAAGAAATTTTAGTTTGGGAAAGGTACACGACTTTTGGGTTATGGGAAATTTCGGTCGCTTTTAATTAGTTACATACTAAACAATTCAGATCCAGATTTCTGTTTCAATTATAAACCATTTTCTAAAATAAAATCTCCTGCTTTGTCGATAGTTTTCACCACATGTAATTCTATACATAAATAAAACCCTGAAATTTATAATAAAAACTATGTTCAGAGAGAAACTGGATTAACTCTAAACTGAGTTATTTTGACGTTTTTTCATTTATGAGGTTTTTACCATTTCAAAGTTAGAGACAGAGAATATATTTTGTGTAAATTATTAAATAAACTTTTTGTATTTCATAGGTTCTATCGGGTTTTCTTGACGTTTCATGACCTCTAGATTATGAATAAATTGGTCTCCCATTTCCATATGTCTGTCTGCCGTCTGTCTGTCCACCGAGCCGATTGGTATCAAATTTTGTACTATATGTATGTTAGGAATATCGTGTAGATGGTACAACGCTAACCAAAATTTATGTAATGATCTCCACCAACAATTTGATGACGCCAGATCAAGAATTTGCATGGTAAATGCTATTTGAATTTTGTAAAATAACATACGCTTGTACTTGTGGTTTATGAATCCACCTTGATGGTATACCCTAGCCGTTCATACTATTTACAGATAGAAAGTTTCGTTGCGTTTCAAGGTGTATATTTATAATACAAAAAAATAAAGCAATATTTATGTAGTACATTTTACAATTCTTGGTAGAAGTTAGAATTTCTGTTTACAGTAATATTTTTTTTACTTAAACGTTACATTCACTGTGTGTTTGGAGTATGCACTGATTTGGATCTTTCCCATGGTCTGACAACTCTATTTAAAGTCTTAGAAAATGTTAATTTCAGGATTTTCACGAATTTTCTAAGGTTTGAAACACCTTACTACAAAAGAAATCCAATGGAACAATCACACTAAAGTTGAAAATAAGTCTTTTCGTCAAATTTAATGTATTATGTATAAATAATGTCAAGTTTTAGAACATTATAACTATGGTTGAAACCACCTTACTACACGAGAACTATGAGCAATCTCTTACACTCGAGCTAGAAATCAGTATTCTCGTCAAACTTCTAGGACTCAACAATGAAGGAGTGACTTCAGAGCACTGTGGATCTTCCAGACACTCATATCTGGTTAAATCGTCCCGGATTTCGAAACGCGGATATTCTGGGAATTCTAGTTGAGCGTAGATAGTTAACATTTCAGAAAATGTAAATTTCAGTATTTTTGAAAGACTTTCTGAAATTTTACACAATTTAACGGCATCATCACTAAGACAAAACTATCTCACTCGAACTACAAATCAGTGTTCTTGTCACATCTTTATAATTGAACTAGAGCGACTTCTGAACACTGCTTGTATGTTGTGAGAACTGTAGTTTTAGGGGGGAAACGGATAATCTCAGAAAATAATAGTTACAATAATGATGCTAAATTTTCTGAGGTATCAGACAATTTACTATACGCGAATTCCAAGACAAATTTCATACTCGAGATAGAAATAAGCGTTTTCTCTATTTTGGAATTGAACTATATAAGAGCGAAGTCAGAGCACTGTGGATCTTCTGGACATCCATTCATATCTGTTTAAATCGACTCAGGTTTAAAAAAAAATCTCAATCTGAACATTTTATATCTTCTGAGAACTGTAGTTTCAACAGGGAAACGAAGAATCTCAGAAAAGCCTACTTGCAATAGTTTCGACAAATTTTCTGAGGTTTAAGAGAACTTACTACACGAAAATTCCTAGACAACTTTCATTCTCTAGCTAAAAATAAGCTTTTTTCTCTATTTTAAATTTGAGAAATGTAAGAAAAAAAGAGCTGCCTCAGAGCACTGTGGATCTTCTATTCACTCCCATTTGTGTTTAAATTGGCTCTCATTTTGAAAAAGGGCCCATCTGGAACTTTTTACGTATTCTGGGAAATGTAACATGAATCTCAGAAAATATAAATTTCATTACTTTTGATAAATTTCATTACTTTTCATGAATTTTCTAAGGTTGTAGACAATATAACGGACACCAGAGCTTCGACAAAAATATCGTACTCGAACTAGAAATTAGTTTTCTCGTCAATATTGTGGAATGTAGGAGCAACTTTTGAGCACGATGGATTTTCAAAAGAGTTTCTCAGATTTTCTGAAAGGCCCAATCTGGATCTTTTTATACTTTTCTAGAACTGAGGTTGCAGACAACTTGAATTACGAGGATAATTCCAAGAAAGCTTTCATACTCAAGGTAGATTTTTTTTTCGAGTTAAACTCTGTAGAAGCGACTTACTAGCTCTGTGGATCTTCTAAACACACTCATATATATGTGTTTAAATCGTCTGAGCTTTCAAAAAGATCTATTTTGATATTTTTGCATATCCTGGGAAGTATAGCTTGAACGTAGGTAGTCAAAATGTCAGAAATTTTGATAAATTTTCTTATATTTGAGACGTTTTAAGGACACCATAACTCAAACAAAACTATCACACTCGAAATAGAAATCAGTTTTCTCTGCAAATTTTTCGAATGCTTTATGTAGGGGCGAATTCTGAGCACTGTGGATTTTCAAGACAAGTGTATAAATCGTCTCAAATTTCCAAAAATGCAGTGGCGGCGTAAAAGGGGGCGGTGAGGGCGGTCCACCCCGGGTATCAAGCACCAAGGGGTGATAACGACAACTCACTCGCACAGCCAGAGAATACTTACAAAAGAATCAACAAAAACATACAAAAAAAATCGGAAGACAAAGAAACGGACGGACAGACAGACAGACCGACAGACAGACGGAAACGGAGGAGCCATTTCTTCGTACTCTAGGGGGTCATGAAAGGTAGAGAAAATGTAAAATTTGAGACTCGACCGAGGTACTTGATTATAATACTTCCTTCGTTTAAGCGTGGGAAGTAAAAATAATGTCTTGATAGACTTTATGAAGAACTAGACCATCGTTTCAGACTAATGAATGATATGACATTCGAAATGACCAACTTTTAATTTTCTCCGTTACGTTACCGTTGACGTGTTTTCAAACAATCAAATCGCGGTACTGTGCAGTGCTGCCAACCTGAAGGAAAATCCCCTGAAGTAGAGGGGACATTTTTCTGGTTCACAGCACTAATTCCACGAAAATCAAATCTTAATAGAGATAAGGAGGTCCGCTATTATGAAGCCATTTAATCACCCGGTCACCGAAACCTTCATATTTTAAATAGCTGTAAAACATGTTTAAAATGGTAGATTTTTGTAGGAAAGTGTCGATTTTTCAATTAGGCTCCGCCCCTGGGTCTGACAACGAACGCAAAATTCATCACAGTTGAGCTGGATGGAAATGGGTGGGGCTTAATTTTTGGCTTTATTTTTTTCTTAATATACTTAGTACTCTTTAAACAACACGATACTCAAAAACATGTTTTTTGTTTGTACAGAAATAAGGATTTTGCAATTAAACTCCTCCCCTTGGCTCACGATGAATAAAAAATTATCAGAATTGAGATAGGGCGGGTGGGTGGGGGTTACATTTTGTCTTTTTTTTAATTTACATAGCCATATTTTCATAACAAGAAACTTAAAAGATGGTTCAAATGATTTTTGCAAGGAAATATGGATTTTGCAAATATAGAACGGAGCCTAAATGCAAAATCGGTATTTCCTTATACAAATTTTCCATTTTAAACATGTTTTAAGTTTCATGTTGTGAAAAGAAGTCTACACATATGAAAACAAAAAGGCAAAATATAAGCCCGCCCACCCGCCCTGTTTCAGTTGTGATGATTTTTTTTATTTGCCGTGAATCAAGGGGGCCGAGCTTAACTGCAAAATACTTATTTCTTTACAAGAAATTAAAAATGAGTATCGTGTTGGTTAAAGAAAACTATGTATGCATATTAAGAAAAAAACGCATAATATAAACCCCGTCCACCCTCCCATCTCAATTCTGATGTTTTTTTCATTCTTAGAAACTTTAAACACGTTTAAAATGGTAAACTTTTGCGAGGAAATATGAATTTTGCAATTAAGCTCCGCCCCTAGGTCTGCCAACGAATGAAAACTTCATTACTATTCAGATCAGGGCAGGTATGGCTTAATCTTTTATTTTTGTCTTAATATACATAGTATTCTTTGAACAATACGATACTCAAAAACATATTGAATTTCTTGTAGAGAAATAAGGATTTTGCAGTTAAGCTCCATCCCCTTGGCTCGCGACGAATAAAAAAAATCATCACAATTCAGATAGGGCGGGTGGGCGGGGCTACATTTTGCCTTTTTTTCTTAATATATGTAGAAGTCTACACATACTAAGAAAAAAGTATTTCGACAAAAAGAAACTTAAAATATGTCTAAAACAGATTGTAGACTGGAATTCAGACCACTTACTACGCGGACATTCCAAGGAAACTTCTGAATACCGTGGATTTTCTCGACACACTTGTAGTTAAGTAGTGCCGTTTCTAAAACAATTTGACCTCATTTGACCTATCTTCAAAACGTCATTAACATAAACCTGTTTTAGAACCGGCATCATTTTCATCATGTCCATTAATGTATTCCTATATTGCTTCCTTGTGCTCTAAGTTTTGGAATTTATAGCTATCGTGGCATTGAATAAACCTTCTTTTGTGTTGGTTACTGAAACGTGGTTTACTTTAGATTTACCGGATTCACTAGTGTCATTGTCCGGAGACAGTATTTTTAGGAGAGATCGTCAATCAATAAGAGGAGGAGGAGGAAAAAGTCTACAGATAAATAGGTATCCGATTTTGTAATGTCTAACTTCACAGTCTCTGTTATTGATAGTGACACTTCGAATATCGAATCCTTATTCCTCATCCCTTCTGTGCTAGATCTAGTTCTCACCTCTAACCCTGACTTAATTGCTAATCTAGAATATCCTAGCTCCTTCAAACATACTGGTAATGTGCTAGATTATACTGCTCACCGAACTTTTCCAAATCAGTTAGTTTTGAAAATTAGCATTTTTACAAAAATACATTCTTGACACTCTTGGAGCATCAGTTCGAAAACCACAGTTGAGAGACTCCACCGGTGCGTTAATTTCAGATAATGGCAAAATTACAAATATTTTTGTAGATACCTTTGCTCAGCCATACACTGCCCAACTTTCTTCAAAGCCTCCTACAGTTTCTACACGTCGATGTACTGCCTCATTAACTAATGTTGAGTTCTTTGAAGAAGAAGTATACACTAGGCTCCGAAAGTTGAAGAAAACTAAATGTCCTGGACTTGACGACTTGAGTCTAGTTACCTAACGAATGGAAAACAGCAACTGTCAAACCGATTTTTAAAAAAGGAAACCAACACAATGCTGGAAATTTTCGCCCTATCATTCATTGTCATTCTATGATGAAGTTCCTTCTTGAGCACGAGATCATTCGAGCTGAGCAGCACGGATTTGTGCCCAACCGATCGGTACTTACCAATCTTCTAAGTTGTCCCAATGACTGGTCCAGAGAACTTGACAACATTTTGACTATATCAAAGCATTTGATAAAGTTCCGACGCGTCGTCTATTGCACAAACTTAAACATCTTGGAGTCAAAGATGGATTACTTAAGTAGATAGAAGGCTTTTTATTGTTTGGAACACTTATTAGAGTAAAAATTGATGGATTCCTTAGTAATTCACACAAGGTCCTAAGTGGGGTTACACAGGGAACAGTTTTCGGCCTCTTACTATTCATAGTTTATATCGCCGATCTTACCATAGAACTTTCCAGTCCTTTCGCTCTGTTGGCTGACGACTTGAAATTGTATAACACCTCAAGGAATAATAATGTTTTAAAAACTGATTTAATAACACTTATACCCTTGAATATGAAAAAATGTTGTGTACTTCATATTGCCAACAACAATCCCAAATTGCAATATAACCTTCGTGGCCAATGATGCCGGTTATAAACTAGGTCAATGACCTGCCGACAGAAACTAATGCCGTTTCTAAGACAGTTCAAATGAGGTCAAACTACGGTAGAAACGGCACTACCTAACTATTCACACTCAAATAAGTACATATATGTAGATGGTCAAAATTTCAGAATGGCCACGAAAATATTCACACTTGGCCTATAAATCAGTTTTTTTTCAAAATTTTGGAATTAACCTCTTTAGCACCGAAATGTCGAAAAAGTGGCAATTTGTGTCAGTTTCGTTGTTCTAACGACTGTAGAATCGAAATACCTTAAATATACATTAACGTTATTGTAAAAACGATAAAAGCTTACCAAAACATTTGTAAATAAATTTAACAGGTGTGTAATTTCCTGAAAATTCTATGTTTATTTTGTCTAAATACTTTTCTTATAAACACGTGAGAGCAGAAAATATATTACTTGTACCACTAGCGTCTGTTTGCTAAAGTTTTAATTTATAAGACATCCAACCACCAAACAGGCCTGTATCTCGGGTACATAATAAGTAGATAGTCTCTGGTTGTACTAAAAGAAACCACTCAGTCTCGTCAAAGGTGTAAGAGCGTGCATTTCCGAAGACAAAAGTTTCATTTCCACTCTTTCTATCCCCTTACACATGCATGATTGGCCTCTTTTCTCCTGAAAGCCCTTATGCACCCTTTTTCATTTTTCACATAAGCTTTAAAGCTTTTCGCAAAATACACGTCATGTAAACAGGTGAGCTTGCTGTATATTTATTTGTGCAGATGAGGGCTTTGCATTAATGGTCTTTTAGAACCGTATGTATGCAGAGTTTGTCGCGTTCACCACGTTCCGGTCATCGGTATAACGTATGCATACTTGACTCCAGCATCTATCCCATTAGGAAATGTGTGGCGAAGCCACAATCTGTGCTTACTTTTCCAGCCAGTGGCGGCTTGCCTTAACGAGTATAGTCTTGAACACGAAACCAAAGTAGATCAGCGAATAAAACTTTGATTTAATTATATTGTGAAAAATTTTGCCTCTTACCATATTTGACAAAGCCCCTGGACGACCTTTCCAGAGCCGCCACTGTTCAGTGCTATCTTTCCGCTCTTTGACCTAGATAAAAATTAATTTCCACGGACATAAATCGCCGGACGAATTTCTTTTTTATGCGGACGGTAATTTACCGATGATGTTCAACATGAAAAGCTCGATCGATTTTGGCCAAAGAAAACATGCATGCTTGGAGAAGGTAATTTGCTTTATTGTCGTCATAGTTTTTTGCGCGTATTAATGCCATTAGCGTTCGAACTTTCTGTGCCTTTTATCACTACTAATCTTATTTTAGCGACGTTTATTGCTGTTTATAAAGTTCGTCTTCGAATGCGCCAAAATAAAGGCGCAAAAAGAAAATGGGAGCAAAGATAATGTCGAACTGGTGGAGCAAAGTGGCCTGAAAAACGACCTACACACCCACAAACAGAAATTTGTTCGATAGCGGGCTTCGATTGAAGACGTAATTATTCCGCTTTGTGCGCCCTCGACGCAGAATTTTTAATTAATTTTTAATATAAAGGTGCCGCGCTTAAAGCGACGTTAATTACCTCTTTGAATCGTCAGGGGTGACATGCATTGCTCTTGGATTATGGTATGTTAAAGCAATATATTTTCAGAGCCGTGATAACTAGGACGCCGATGCATAGAGATATGGATTTAAACTGTAGCAGCTAGTTTTCAAAGCTTTTTAATCTTGGAACAGCTTTTTACATCTCATAGATTACTGACATTTAAAAGTATACGAAGAAATATAGAAGATTGTGGAAGTTTTTGTTCTTCTTTAGATGCGCTACTGTTTATTGAGAATGGCTGCTCTGTTATGGTGCTACATTTCAGCTAAATGCTACTTCCTACAGTATTAGATACTTACTAGATCCAAAGTTCGTATTTTGATGGGGCTATTTGTTTTAAGAATATGCTATTTCACAAGAACCAAAAAGCAAGAATAAGTACTTCAAAGAGCTTAATTAACAAACATTCATTTTTATACTTTCAACTTCCCCACACCAGGTACAGAAAATATTATAAAAATTCACATTAACGATTTTCCTATTTCGGGTGTCATAGATGGCGAGAGGCTCGGGCACCAGTTATCTAAACTGATATTCACTCTAACGTTTGCTCGGACAACACAGTAAAGACTGAAAAATTAGTTCAAGTTGGAAAAACAAAATTTTATAATTTCATGAACTTTGCCACCTCGTCGTGATATTGAAAGCTACTCGTGGTCGCCTGTTACAAATGTCAATCATAACCTTACTTTCTTAAGCTTTTTCAGTGTTTGTTACCTGAGAATGGCAAACAATAATTCAGTTCGCGTGATAGTTTACTACCTATCTCATGGAAGCGGCAAATTATTGTTAGAAACGCAATGATAGTTTTTCCAAAGGCAACTTGATGTATGATTTTTAAAATAACTAGACGATAAGTAAATCTAAGTCTAAATAACTGATTGTGTCTTGAGGCGTAGAAAGTTCTTCACATTAAGCGTCATTGACTGTTTTATCATGGAATTAAAATATTTATTAATTACTTATTTCAAAGTACAATAGTAATTAAAATGAGAATTTTACCGCATTTCAGCCAATAGCCCAGTTTTAATTGAGTGAATTATTAGATACCATCGGCAACAGGTACGTGTTAATTACATAATTGGCCGTGATTGGCATACAAATTACATGCTGCATTTAATTCCTATTGTACATCAATTATTATTTTAATGCAAATAAATATTTGTTTGGAACGATTTATCGAAATGTTGTGTAAATATTCTTGTTTTCTTTTATTTTGCGACAAAGAATCACAAGAATGACTAATTTCATATTGTCTAGACGTATCATGACCTCTAGAGTAAGAAAGAGTAAGTCCTCCGTTTCTGTCTGTCTACCGTATATCCATATTTTTATTAGACAGATAATCTCCGAAACTACCTGACCGATTGTTGCCAAATTGCATATGTATGCTATGAAATCGTGTTAATGGTAAAACCAAAATTTGTTAAATCACCCCTACCAGCGATAGGATGACGTCATCTCTACAATTTAGAGTAATGAACTTTGTTTACATTTTATAAAATAACATACTCCTACACTTGTGGTTTATGAATCCTTCTTGAGTTTTTACCCTAGACGTTTGAAATTTTGAGAAAAAAATCTAAATTATATAACAACATTTTGCTAATTCTTTGAACTGTAATATCGAATGCTTTGAGATCTTGCAAACGTTTTATCTTTGTCATTAGCATAGAAAATGGTTAATCAAAATTTATGCATTTATCCCCTTCCAAAAAATTAAAGATGTCATAAAATTTTGTCCAATAAATGTTATTTAAATTTTATATAAAATAACGTATTTTTGTTAAATTTTTACCTTAGACACCCAGATTTTTGTAAAAATTTTAATTTAGCTTAAGCATGGTAAATCCTAATCAAACTTTATCGCCTTAATAATTTTATTTAAGTATTGTAAACAGAGTCAATCCAACATGTTTCCTCGACGTTTTGTGACCCCTAAAGTAGGAAAAATAGGTTTCTCGTTACCGTCTGTCTGCCTGTCTGTCGTGTGTATCATTTTTTATTGAACCGATAATCTCCGAAACTACGGACCGATTGTGGTCACATTTTGGATGTATGTTGGGAATATCATGTAAATGGTAAAACGTTAACTAAAGTGTGTCTAATCTTCTCTACCAACAATTTGATGACATCACGTCAGAGTTTTGCATGGTAAATGCTGTTTAATTTCTTTTTAAGTAACATACACTTATACTTGTAGTTTGTGAATTCGCCTTGTGTGTTTACCCTGTGCACCCAATTTTTGGCAAGAAATTAAAAATTATATAACATTTTATATTAATGCAAGAGAAACGTACCGAAGCACTCATGGATCAGATAATTCGACACAAGGCAAAACGGAAAGGCCGCAAGTTCGATCCCCTCATGCGTCACTTTTTTTCTTACATTTTGACTGATATTATATGGATTTTTTCACATGTATGCGTTATCGTAAAATAAATTAAATTGTTCAAAATAAAATATTATAATTTTTCGGGGAAGCTGGAAGTTGTGTCTACTCAGATGGAAGGTTATTACGACCTCAATTTTTTTAGATCTAGTTTATCTATTTATTTTCTTTTTTACATCCCGAGCGTAAGCATCTGTCTGTCTGTCGTCTATCCGTCTGTCTGTCCGTCTGTCTGCTGTCCCGGATTTTTATTAGAGAGATAATCTCCGAAAGTACTGGGTCGATTGTTGTCAAATTTTGTATTTATATAGGAATATCATGTAGATGATAAAACGCTCACCAAAATTTTTCTAATATTCCCCACAAATAATGTCATGACGTCACTTCAAAATCGTACATAATAAATGGGTTTTAAATTGTATAAAATAACATAGTCCTACACATTATAAGGAGTTTGCGATGCCGAGTTAAGTTTTTACTAGAAACATACAGATTTTTGGAAAAGAAATCAAAATTATAAAACAACAGTTCGGAATTTAATTTTGAATCTGCAAAACCGAAACCGGATAACTCCTATTTAAAATGTCCAAAATATCATAGGTTTATGCCAGTGATTTATCATTGCATTAATATTTTTTAGATTTGCTTATACAGAGTGATATAAAAAATTAATGAATCAATCAATTTATTTTTTTACATAAATCAAGAATTGCAAAAATGAATATTTTGAAATCTTGCTAAAGTTATTGTAAGCATGTAACCAAAATATATCATCTCAAAATTGTGCCGAATAAATTCTACCTAAAATGTGCACAGTATGATGAGTTTTTACTTGTGATTTATCATTGCATTCATATTTTTTAGATTTGCCTCCTATTTTCTCAGAGGATATGTTATTTGTCAAAATTAGTCTTATCTCAACAAGGACTAGCCCGCCCACCCACCGCACTATTCTCTCAGAGGATTATGTTATTTGCCAAAATCAGTCTTTATCTTAGCAAATACTAGCATTTTGGCAAATGACATACCGTTTAAGAAAATAGAGGTCTCGTGAAAAGGGCTAGTACTTAAGATAAGATCTACTTTGACAAATGACATATCCTCTGGGAAAAGAGGGGGCGAGTGGGCAAGTTTTACATGGTAAATGCTATTTCAATTTTTTTTAAATAAGATACTCCTATATTGTGGTATATGAATCTGCCTTGAATTTTTCGCTTAGACAACCACATAATATTGTTACACAAATATCGAAATTGTGTAACAATATTTTATGGTTAGATACTAATATAAGATAAACGTTTAGGAGCACTCGACGGATCGTTCTATCGTTTTTGATTAAGTATTAATTTCAGTTTTTTAATTTAGTAATTAAAAAAAAGCAAACAACAAAAAGGATTTTCTGAACAGTAAGAAATAAGTAGGTCCAGAACAATAACATTTGGTTTACGCTATTACCTAGCGGTTAACAAGATATTTTTGAAAATGAATTTTACAGTATAGATCATTTCAATTAAAGCAAACCATCCAAATGACAAATCTGGTAACTTATATAAACTTTGCAGTATTAATAATACGTAATAATAACAATATATATGTTTATTATCGTACACATAACTTATTAGAAGGTTTACAACCATTTTTTAATATAGCTACATAAAATGAATTCTGCTAACAGTTAAAAAATAAAATTTAACTAAATTGTGTCATAACTTTTAGTAGATTCTATAAGTGCTTTAAAATGAAAAAAATCCTGTTCAAATGTTCGAAAATCGATAACAATATATCGAAAGAAGTAAATATTAAAGCCAAGTCACTTATGAATGACAAGAATAAAGTGGCGCCAAAACTGCGGCCCTGAGGAAGTCCGAAAAATACATCTAGGAGTAGAGAGACAATTTGGAGACGATTGTAATATAGTAAGAAATCAAATCGTGTAATTTGTCAAAAATATCGAAATCCCTCAGCTCTAACTTATTTAACGTGCGATTTAGTTGACCCTGAATTTTAATTGTCTTTAATTTTAACGATTTAATCTTGACCAAGCTCAGATTATCTGTAAAGCGAGCTTTATCAACTAGTAACCTTATTTTTATTCTAAAATCCATATATCAGTTAACAGATAAAAGAAATAAATGATTAATCTAGAAATAATAGTAACTTGCTTCCAAACACTCATTTTTAAAAAACTTGCAAGTTCTAAAATATATATTTCTTTTTTTTATTTCACATACAGTAAAAACAGGCATTAATACATTTATGTTGTTTCCACTTTCGTTCGAGATACTCGAATTTCCTTGTTTTAATATTGTTATACAAAAAATGAACTAAAATCAAAAAAATCGTTTTTTTTTATCAGCCCCTAGGGGTTTCAGTTCACCAGGCACATTCTGAACAAGAAAAACTACAAAAACGATTCTAAACAAATGTAAATTTCGTCCGAAGAGTCGTCCAAAAAAAGCGTATTTTTGCTAGTTAAAAAAGCAGCAAGGTCTAGCATGTAAGAAACTTTTTGCCAATTTATAAATGGATCTTTTTGCAAGTCCCTACAAGTGAATTGCGGTTTTCAGTAGACGATAAGTAAGCGCCCACAAAAACAAATTATTGTGAAATTCTCTAAGAAAAGAGTCAAAGTAATTTGTCTCTCCAAGTTTATAAAGCGTCCTCGGCGAATATTTTTTCTAGCAATGGAATTTTTTACTTTTCAGAGGTCTGGCAGCGTGCGAGGCGAGGATCTTCCATATATTCTCGGGCTTCCTTTGATTGGCGGAGGATCATTCTTTCCACACAACTACAGCCATAGTGACGTAACCGTTTCGAAAACTCTCATCCATTACATCAGCAATTTCGCCAGGAAAGGGTGAGTGCCAAATTTATCCCATTGTTCACTCCATATTCCCGAAAATAACGTCCCGCGTATCGGGAATTAAATCAGCAAACCTCCGTACGCACACACGCAAGAATGATGCATGTATACATAATAAAAAAATTGCTGAAATTGCTTTTCTGCAAAGCTGAAAGCTCGTTTATTTTTCGGCCGACTCCTGCATTATTCAACAGTTTAATTCGATGTGTACCAGGGATCATTTATTTCGTTAGATGTCCGAAATGGGCCGAACGGGTCATTAGAAACTTAATTACAATACTTCGCTCATCTAGTTGGCCGCGACGTCTGATAAAGCTCGGTTAACCCCATAATTACTTAGGGCCGGATTTCGATAAGAGGGCCTTTCCCCACCGCCACTAAGACGAGCTTCTTATCCAGAACAAGGGCTCGATACACCTACTAAAGCCTCAACGAAAGAAATAAGCTCTCGGCTAATCTACACAAGATAATCCGCTTTTTGCCGGATTTATGTGTGGCGTATAGAGTTATTTTTATTATTATTATTATAAATAGCAATGCATGAAAGGGAATACTTCTGCAGCATATGCAAGAGAACGAAAAACGCATGCATATTTCATTAAATGTATTAATCCTGCTAAACAAAAACAAGATAGAGGATTATTTTTTAATTTTACTAATTTCAGGAAAACATTAACCACTCTCATGCGGAGAAAGTGCTCATTATTTAGAGTGAATATTTTTGGGGAGATTAACTGAACTTAAATAATTACTTATGAAACTCCTGAAACTAATAATAATTAATTTGTACGAATGGCCCACTTTGAAAGTAACTTCCTCAGAGACCTAAATAGTTCCTTAAGACAATAATTTAGCTATATTATAATTTCCTATTTTACTGTTTCTTGCAAGTTTTATACAGACTGTTTAAGTTAACTGGGATTTAGGTGGGCAGTTTTCGTTTTTTGTGACTACTAAAAACATAAACGTAAATATTTTTTGACATTATTTTCAAAATATTTTATCTATAATAAAAAATTCATTTTCACTGCAGGTCAGTTAAGCTTGTCTTAACAAAGATTCCTTTCTCAGTATTTATTTTAAATTAGTAAAAAATTTTGAAATAAATCGTGCTTATAATCGATCGGATAATCGGATCGCACATCAAGTAGACTTTGGAAAACCTGTCACTGTATTTTTATGAGAATTTGCCGTTCCATTGAGACAGGTAGCAACTCTGTCATTCGAACTGAATTATTGGATCCCTACCTAACAGACAGCGAACATCACCAAAAAGCTTAAAAAGTTAGACTAAGATTGACATTTGTGGCAGGCGACGAGTAATCATCAATCATCACAGCGAAGTGGCAAAATTCACGAAATTTCAAAGCCAGCTTGATGTATCATATTTTATAATCATCTAGCGTATATTAACTATAGGAACATGACCTGAATAAATGTTTCTCCAAAAAGTGTTATTAGAAAGATTTTTGAAATAATCCTGAGCTCCTAAATAACAAAAATTAGAAGAATAAAAAGTAAACTTCAACGTCAAATAAAATTTATTAACGGGATAGATCATATCAGTCAAAAATGTGGAATTTATATCAAATTAATTATATTTCATTTAATAATAATAATTATTACTATATGAATTTATTTAATACCAGTCTATGCAAATAACTGATCCAGAATTTTGAAATAATTGTAACGAAACATTTAAATTTGATGCATCAGGTATTCTACAAATGTAAAAGTAGGGAAAAATTACGACATCAATACACAGGTATTATTTTTATTTGTGTAATTTTTACTCAACCATTTTTTATCTAATTCTAGATTTAAAGTTGTTCGGTAAAAAAACAAAACAACTTAAGATTATTCACAGCAATTTTCGTTGTCCAACTATAAGAAATTAACTTTCTTTAAAATTTCAAAAACATTTACTTCCCAAGCATAAGCTAAGGGAATACTGTTATACTCAGACGAATGGCTACTTTCATATTTTCTGACGTTTCATGCCCCAAATTACGAAAAAGTAGGTCTCGCGTTTCCATCAGCCCGTCATCTGTCGTCTGTCTCTGCCACTTTTATTGGAAGGATAATCTAGGAAACTATTGGGCCGATTGTCGTAGAATTTTATATTTATTCTAGGAATATAGTCTAGCTGGCAAAACGCTACCCATAATTTGTCTAATATCCCCACCAACAATGGGATGACGCCATTTTCTAAATTTACAAATAGTAAATGTTGTGTTTGAGATTTTTGGAAAAAACCGTTTGTGCTTAATTAATTGCTTATCCCTCTCCTCTGTGCTGACAAAATCAGTCAAACTTAATTTTCTTTTTCCGCTGATGCTTGTGATCTGAACAGGTTAATAGTCGAATTCATTTGAAGTATATACATAAACAATCGAAGTTCAGCATGTACTGAGAAATTGAGAATACATTTCTCCCGCTAGTTTTCTTTAAATATATTTCATATTGGTTTTTGTTTTTAAACGTTAATGGGGTTAACACAAAATAAAAATAGCAAGATCAAATTTTATCATTTTTCACCTCCGACCAATATTTTTGGTACATAATATTTTGACAAATATTGACCAGTTGATCTCAATTTTCTATCTTTATTTCTACATCTGACCTCTCTATCTCATATTAACAATGTCACGTAATCAAATTAACTGCAGCTAGAACAAGCTACTTAAACATAACCTTATTTTTTGATGTCACAATATGGTGTGAAATTAGACGCAATTTTTGTCGGTAATGAACTAATGAGTAATGATAAATCTTTGATAGGTCGCTTGGACGCAAACTCAAACAAGCAATTCCGTCACTGCCTGTCTCTGTTTATCCTCTCCGCTACATATGGAATTAATTGCAGTTCCCATTAGCTTGCTACCGACTGATCAACAAGTCCCGCCCCTCTCTCAGATTAATCTTCTAATTAGGTGATCCAAACCCCGCCCTTCTAAAACCCTACACCAGTCACGTTTTAAATCCATGCCTGTTTTCCGCAAATGATACAAGATTTATATAGGTGCTGAAAAAATCAAGTGCGATAAAAAATCACATGAAAACGTAATCAAATCCTTACAATATAGAGAAAAAGAATACAGGTATTAATAATAATATTAATAATACAATCATCTGAACATTTCTCGTAAATAATCACCAAATTTAATGATTCAAAATTAGTTTGAATGTCAGTCGGTTCCAGAAGGTGGTTCTTCGTTTCTTAACATAATCAATAACAGTACTTGTTGTGCTTAAAAATGAGGAAAGTCCATTGCAAACAACTTCACATATTGTTCCCCTTTCAAAAGCTGTGGAAGTACTGTAATAGGGATAATTTCAGGTGTTTTTGACATTTCATAGCTCCTAAAATATCGTGTGTTGTGATTATAAGAGTTAGGCACAGCCGAAGTGTTGGAGAGTCAATCAGACAAATATTAAAAACGACAGTGGGATGTCATGTGATAAATTTGGCTGGCCGACTGTGCAGTCTCAATCTGTGACGTTTGATGCAATTCAGGGTTTATCTGATCAAGAACATCACGAAAACTGTAATTCTTAATTTTTAAAGCATTTTAACATCTAGGAGAACTCGTATAATTGAGAAAAACCTAGAAAAAGTAG
The DNA here is from genome assembly GCF_036711695.1 of Zophobas morio. Lineage (NCBI taxonomy): Eukaryota > Metazoa > Arthropoda > Insecta > Coleoptera > Tenebrionidae > Zophobas > Zophobas morio. Next base: position 18,894,946 of record NW_026972110.1, on the reverse strand, counting down.
TAATTGTTATTAAGAATTCCCGAAGTTGGCCACAACTGCAATAGCGCTGGCGATCGGACGGCAATGAGCATGACTTCCGCGATGCCGAAGTCTGGTGATTATACGCTCACCAAAATTTCTCACTTTATCCTCACCAAAACTTCGATGATGTAAGCTTAAAGTTTTCTAAATAAATAAGTGTTTGCTCTTTATATTGTGTACAATAACATACTTCTGTACGTGTGATTTATTAATCCGATCTTATTTTTGTCCATGCACATGTAGATTTTAGATAAAAGGTCGAAAAGGTAAAATTACTGATAATATCATTAATATATAAGAATGTATCTATATGTTATCTCTTCCAAAAACTTGATGACGTCATCTCATTGTATCTAGTTAAGAAAGTACACACAATACAGTTCTTTGAGAAATTTATAATCTTGAAATTTTCTATTTTTTATTCTAAGGACCCAGTTAATTTCCCTGAAATTCGTAGAGCAGTGTGACGTACTGAAACTGCAAAAATTATTAATTTTGTTGACGTTTCACATATTAAACAACCAATGTACTCAATGTCAATAAATCAACACTGTAGTGATTATTTTCAATGAAATTTACGTCTTACTATTAAAAGCAGCAAAAGAGCTTCCTAGACCAAATTCTTTTCCACAGTATCTCCCAGTACTTCAGTCAAAAAGTTATGGAGTCGAATATGACGAATTAAAGACTTAACCACTTCCCTAGACCCTCAAATCCTAATACATACCAACGACGTTATATCCAATAATCAAGGGATAGTTCAAATTTTTGCTGACAAATTTGAACGAACTTAAACATAGTATAGTTTACGAAATATCGTTGTACCCTATAAAATTTTATTAACAATAACGAGGCGGGCAGTAGTACAATATCAAGAGATATTTACAGCTTAAAGCTGTCGCGTGGCGGTAATCCACAAATGTTAGAAAGCAGAATAATCCAGATCCGAATAGCGACCATCGTTACTCACGAACGAAAATGAGCATTATTTGACGAGTACAACTGCCTGTTAAATTTTCTCCGACAAATTCTAGTTGCACTGGTGTGAACCATAAATATTTCTTACCATTGTACTACTGCCCGCTTCGTTATTGTCAATAAAATTTTATAGGGTACAACGATATTTCGAAAACTATAACCACAATTACAACCTGGAGTTTCTAAGTATGAATAACGAATATTCATAAAATGTTTCCATTTGCCCCACCTGTGATAGACTCCGACCATCCGATAAACCAACATCTCTTTTTCATTCAATTAGATTCTGGATTATCAAGCTGTACAGACTTTGATCTTGGTCCGGACGATGTTTCCTTTATTTTCCTCAAGAAACTCCTGGAATCGGGTAAACTCCTCCGCCTTGAATTTTTAAATATTATTTTCTAAATTCTGAAACCCCACAAATCTATATGTGATGACGTCAATAGATTGGATTCCATAAATCTAAATCGACTCAGCATATTAGTATAGCCTTAGAATCAGAGATTCATTAAACTTTTGTGCACACAAACAATACTAGTTGTGTTTTTTGACATTTATAAAGCTTATAACATGACCTGGCAACAACTTGATAACTGGCGGGAAACATGCTTCTTCGTATTCAACTTTCTGCAGGGTTTCTTCTATAAATGTTTATATGGTCGAAGTAGGTCATGGATGTGTGCCGCCTATTACTATATGCGAATGTTACTAAATACCCAAGGATTCACGACAGATACCAGACGCATATGTATAAATGGTTGCCCAAATTATTCATATCTCAAAAAAATTAAACTTCTTGATGCATTACAATGAAAAGAAAGACATTTATTGTGATTAAACGTCACAATAAATGTAGAAAATGTTCACTATTCCTATTCAAGGCACATATTCACTCTATTTTTAAAAATGTTCTTTAACATTCTTTGGTCAATGCCTTGGACCCACTATTCAATTTCATGTGTTTTGTGCACTAACTAATTCTTTATACCGCAGATTTTTTTGTACTCCAAATCTGGGATTCAATCGTTTCTTGGGCCCTTGCGTCCATTTTTTCATTCATTTCGTTTATTACATGTTTTAGTTGTTTCTTCATTGCTGCAGTTTGAGCTCTGGTTTCGTTTCGACCAACATAGACCTTCAGAATTCTCATGCAATCTGCCCATAAATCATCCGAACCCAATTATATTATTATTTTTGAATCCCAATTCTGACACCAGTGTTACGATTTACCGATATTAAATTGGTGTGGGTAAAACTCAACAATTTATTTCTCGATAATACACAACATTAATCGACTGGAATGTCTTTGACTAGACTGCTCGCTTCCGACGGTGGTCTCTATTTAAACAGCTACACGTTCCTTCTGGAGAGTTCGCGATCGCTGCTTCGAAGCCTAGAGTTACATAGTTACATACAAATCGCGTAAAACTTAAAGTTTTAGGATTTCTTTTCTCAAATGTAATTAAGACAGGGTGTTTGCCATCTGACTTTTTTTACAATAAAAAAAAACCTTGAGGTATCGCTTCAAATTCATGGAAAAGTGCTCTAAAATAGTCCTTTGCATGAATGTCTAATTTCATAATTTCTTACGGGCCAATGTCAAGTTGGATTTGCGATATCGCAAGTCCCCGCTGCCATGTAAGATGCAATGACAGTAGTAGCGACAGCGAATCGCAACAATTGTCATCGCATCTTCAATGGGAACAGGCCTTGCGATATCGCAAATTCAACTTGAAATTGGCACGTTGGATTTTCACACTCATAAATTGCAAAAAATGCAGAATTTTGTTTTCGTAGCTCTATTTGGCCTTACTTCTAACTAATTTTATTGAACAATCGGGTCAGACTCAATAATCTTTCTTCTAACATTCTTTAATATATATAATTCAAATGTTTAAGTCTACAAAAGCGTTATTAAAAAAATATATTTACAATACTTATTGCTGCTATACCTAGAGAGAAATTCCAGGATATAAATTTAAAAATTTTAATTGAAAGTGCCTCGAATATGGGTGCGTTGAAATTAAAAATGAAAATTTTTATTTACGTATTCGGATAAAAGAGGAAACATCCATCTGATCCAACAGTTTTCATTCGAACACCTCGCAAATGGTAATTTGATATCAAACTCTCACATTCCAAATCGTTCGTAGCTTACTATGACGTCACGCGCAGATTTCTCCACATTAAGCCCTCGAACTTGAAAAGTGTGCCGGTTAAAAAGTTATTGTTATCCGATATTTTCCTCCTGTTCTTGTCTAAAAGTTTTAGTAAGTAGTTGAGGCTTAATCTAAAAAAGAGTCCACCGACTTATAAAAACACATCAATCGATTTGTAAAACAGCTATAAATTCTGTTCAGCAAACTACTATCTACCAACTCATTCCAACCGGTTATGTCACGTTTACACAATAGTTTGCTTCTTAGTGTCAGCAACGCAAAAGACGCGAAACCAAAATGGCTCCACCGCCATCTGCATGCCGCAATAAATCTGCTGTTAATCTCCCAAATTCTGAACTAAATCTAAACATGACAGTTCGCTGGTCGCCTCCATAACACATCCTTCAGCTAAGTGCTCGGCTGAAAACTCGATAGCGTTTAGTGGCAAACCAGATATCGACGAAAAACACACAGGTGGATTTAGGCCAGCATCCTTCGAGGCAATTTTTGACGTGTTTGCTAATCCTAGAGCAAACGTTCCTCCCACGCGAAAATTTCGGAGCGATCCCTATGGTGGTCAATTAATTTCGCCGACACGATAATTGCTATAATCTACATAAAATAACGGAGTTCAATGCAATTATTCCTATGGCGTCATTTACTAGCTCGAGCAAACATTTATCAGTGGAACAACCGATATTCTGACTAGAGAATATATAGCCAGAGGATCGTCAGAATACGAACGTTATAATTAGGAGCTCATTTCACGTACTAAACTTAATAACGGCTCGGTTAGACGTTTTGCATAGAGTTCAAACAACAATGTTTAATTATTGTGTTATTTAATGTCGCCGATGTAGGCCGTTATGGTTACGAGCCGAATGACCGGAAAGCTTACTTGTGATGCTAATTGGATATTCGCCGTTTTGGGGATGAAGTTGTCATTTCGTGACAATGATTGCCAACACTCGACGCTGAAAAGCAACTAAGGGATGATTAATAGTTTTAAAAAATGTGTGAAGGAAAGCGTTACCTTAGCTTTTCGATTTGAATTCTCTTGATGGTCTTTATTTACAATTATTTTAGAATTTGTCTTTTGACTAGCTTGTTATTAAATAATGTTTATCTGACGCACGTGCAAACGCAATTAACTTTTATCTACAAATGGTAAATACTGTTCTATTTTATGTTAATTGCTAAACTTCGCAGTCTCTAATGAGCAAACCGAATTTCGGCATAGAGACGAAGAAGCGGAGCAAGTTTGTTCAAGTGCCAAAAGTGAATTTAAATTAGTTTTTTATCGAATCTTGGATCTGGAACCAGTAAAGAATCTAGATCTTGGCTAATTTAAATTAACATTGGCCATACATAAAGAAAAACTTTATTAAAAGCAGAGGAAAAAACAATGCCTCCCCGTCTAATTGAAAAGCTCATCCTTCCCGAATTGGATTTGTCGAAAATGCATCCCCCAAATCATAAAATTTTTACGTCCCAGAGAAATGACTTAATCTGGCGCGAAACACGAAATTGCTTTCGAATCGATTCGATTTTTTCGGGGCAGATGCAAAAATCAAATTTCCGCGCATCGTTTAAAAATGCAGTAAGCTGTAACAGATGGGGTCGTAAAGTTTTCATCTGTGCTTACTGGGCGGAGACAACCACCTTATATAATATTTATGTACTGTGGCGTTGCGTTATCTTTACTACAACACTGCGAGTTATTACGGCAAATTTTTCGAATGGGCACAAGCGAGCTTTATTGCCCGATACGCGCTCGTTAACTCATCACGAACTTGCAAATAGATTGCACTTTATGGACGAGATATTACCACTAAAGTCCATTATCTGTCGTTTATTGTTTTAGCACCCAACAAAAACAACCGCGATAGTCCCCGGCATAAAGGGAGCCCGAAATTTTAAAGACCACCAGGGCAAATTTTCGCGCGCTCTCTTATCTTTTGCGCTGGGGGCGCATAAAACAGTTGTTTACTTTTATTTTCCGCTTTAGTGTTTTTTGTATGCTTTTGCATTTTTTTATATGATAATGTTTTGTAGAGAACGCTTCGTGTTTTCGTGATTTAAAGTGGATGTTTATTGTATCCGAAAGAAAAATACACAAATCTTCAAACTTGGAAAGTAAAGTTAAATACCGATGCCCACGGGGTATGACTGGGTGCCTGAAATTTAGAGACATCTTTTTAATAAAAGCTCCCCATCCATCCATCAGTGTTGTGCTTGGAGTTAAATGCTAAACAAATGTTGGAGAATTAGATCTCGATCTTTGTGCACTTCATTGTGCGAGCTTATTTTCATACCACCGCTTCGTCACTAAAAGTAGACTGTGACGAGAGCTTTGTCGAGCGAAAGTGACGAGGGGCTGATTTCCCAATAATTCCATATCAATTCCAGTTAATTCCAAGGGGTTGCATCTTTTCCAAGCAACTAATATTTTCAAAGGATTACTGAGATTGAACACCAATTACGGTGTGAAAATAATTCAACAAAAAAAATAGTGCTTTTTGCATACTGTTTTTGTACATTAATAAAATTTTGTAGCCTACTAGTATTAATTAGGTCAAGAGTGCTGGAACAACCTCCCTGGTACAGGTCCCCCCAAATTTGTAACAGATGACGCGCTACGCTTAGAAATTTATATAAATCAAGCTTGTATTCAAAAAATAGTCCAAAGACTATTGTGTTCTAAATAGTACCATTTATTTGTGGTTGGTTGTAAATGTTTCCTTAGTAAATTATGTTTATGTCATATTTAAGTTCTTTTGTTCTTTTTCCCTTTTTGCTTTATAACTTGCAAAGTTTTTTGTATTTCTATACCGGGTGTATGAAAATGGCAGATTAACTTCTTCAGTACGTTTTGTACGAGGATTTCGGGAGTCGCAAACAAATAATAAAAAGATTCGTTATGATGTAGATTACGAAATAAATGTAATTTTACAAAAGTAAAATTGGCAACACTGCACGCACCTCATGCATGAGTACCTGCGGCTTACTTTTTGATTTCTTAGCAATGATGGTGACTGAAATACACCTTTTATTTTTCTTAGGACAATATAACCATAACATGCATTGCTATTATTATTAATACAACAAGCTGTTATTTTTCATTAAAAAAATAAAACAAAATAAACCTAAAAAAAAACATTTAGTAAGACATTTATAAATTATAATAATTTATATACAAAAATAAAACCAACAAAAGAAAAATCCATTAAAGCATAACCAACTAAACACTAGAAATGATGTTCAAAATTCCTATCTTGGGCATATAGGTAATAATGTTTCTAAATTTTGATCATTTTTTGTAAAAGTTCGTTATCAGTACTAAAAAAAGAGAGGGTGGGTGGGCGGGGCTAGTACCTGTTAAGATAACACCGATTTTGACAAATGAAATATCCTCCTACTATAAAAATTTTGTAGATAAAAAAGGAAATTATTATTAATGTTTGTTTCACAAAATACATTTGTGTCCAGAATGTATTTTGTAATTTTTATGTAATTACAGAAATGTTTAAAATCTGTTTATTTGGGATTATCGAAAAGTCAGAACAGGTCAGGTGATGCAAGGTTATGTCAGGTCAGGTACATGAAATAAGAAATAAATTGTATAGCAAATACTATATAAAAAAAATACGATTAGCGCGTCTTTTTTTAGTTTATTCACATCCCAGATTCTTTTATAAGCTTCCAGTCCCACTCGACAGAAGAACATAATTAGCCCCACCCACCCACCCTGTCTTCTTTTTAGTGATTGATTTTATCCGATCTGAATGAATAAATGATCTTATACGGAACAGAAATAAAATTAATCGTTAGAATCAGAAGAGGAAGGGGGTGGGCGGGCCTAGTAGTTGCTAAGACAAAACTGATTTTGGCAAATGACATACCTTCTAAGAAAACAGAGGGTGGGTGGGCGGGGCTAGTATCTGCTAAGATAAGAGTGATTTTGGCAAATGAGATACCCTCTAAGAAAAGAGAGAGAAGGTGGGTGGGGCTAGTACCTGCTAAGGTAAGACTTTTTCAAATTCGTTAAATGTAAAACACTAAAAGCTCAAAAGATTTTTTCAAATTCATTCAACAACAAAATACCAGATTCCTTTAAATTTATCCGAAAATAAAACACTTCACCTTTCTTTAATAAAGACATTATTATTATTATTATTATTATTATTATTATTAATTTCTTAGTTAAAGATTTACTCGGTTGAGATAAAATAAATTGATAATGTTGAAATCCGAACCAAAAAACAGGTCAAGATTTTATCACTTTATTTATAAGGTTATTTAAATTCATGACAGAGTTGAAGAAATACGGGTTTGTTCGGGGTATGCCGACCGCTAACCATCGATTGAATTGTAACTTATAATTTTACGAAATAGAGGCTCATCGTTTTAATCTTTTAAGTGGTAAAATTGTATAAGTTATTTTGTTGAAACATTTGTTCACATTATCAAGCTATTTTTTTATAATTGCATAAAAACTTAGCACCCCTAATTAGGAACCACTACTCGCTTACGATTTTTATATAATAATAATATTATACGGTCTATGAGTATCATTTACACCAATTATACTCAAACAACCTCCTGATAAAAGTCTTCGAAATTTGGAACAGATGAGGCGAAATAATTTCTTTGTTATTTGAATAAATGTTGAGATAAAATAATTTGATAATGTTGAAACCTGAACTCAAGCAACAAGACAAGATTTTATCGGGGTTTTACAGGTATTTAATTTAAATGAAAGAGAAAGATGAGTAAATGCGGTTCTGTTCGGGGTTTTCCGACAACTAAGCGTCGATTGAAGGTTTGTAATTTATAACTGGAGTTTTAACTCTTCCTTTTCGTATTATAGAACACGTATACGACGCGCGCTGGAACAGGATGTCTAGTTCGAACTACGAGCTCGAAGTCGGTGTCGGTGTCGAGGTCACCCAGACCAGTCTGAACTGAGTCTGAACATTGGCCGCGCTATAGAAAGAGAGAGAGAGAGAAATGAACTATCAAACAATATGTATCTAGACCACAATGACCCTCAAGATGCAGAAGTGATGCACAGATAACTCTCGGAATTTTGTCTGAGTGCAGAACTTCCTTGACGAATTATTCTTGCATCCAAATGTATTGCGGTGAGGCGATTAGTGTACGTAGACGTTAACGGGCAGCGCCTCCTGTTCGCAGCGGTAGTAACTAGCAACTCAAGCGAGGTTGGGCCGAGTGGAGTGGGAGCGCGAGTGTGGCGTGGGCGTGATCCAGAAGGCGCTACGTTCCATGTTACAACTATTTAATAGAATGCGTTCGTTTGACTGTTCCAACGACTAAATTAGGTACAACAATTGATGCCGTTTTCACACGCTTTATTACTCATTTTGGTCACCATAGGCCACTAATAAATGCATTAAATGATAGGGATAAAGATACCGAAGGCGATAACGCTGTGAGTGAACAGTAATTTGTATTTTAAATCGAATAAGTTATAAATACTGCTCTAACATTTGGAAATATTTACTTGCTACTTTAGTTGGTAAATTACACACATTGTACTATAATTTTTTTATACAGTATTATTATAATAATTAATTATGATATTTCGATATGATAAATAAATTAAAAAAATATATATTTTATAATAAACAACAATTGATAATACATGGATATTTACTTTAATTAACCTAATCATCATCATTAATCATCATTTTGTCAAAAACTACAAAAACAACATATTTTTGGTTTTTATTATTTTTTAAGAGAAAATTAATGACTTCGCCGCATATCCGTGTTTAATTTATATAAATTGACAACGCACAGTTAAAACTCCAACCGTGCATCCCTGGGTGGACGCACTCTTTTTTTATATTTTTACGAATTGGAGACTCATCCTTTAAAAATTCAAGTGGTAACATTTTATTAATATAAAAATCAACCTCATTACAACACATTAAATTCTTCTTCTCAATTTGTTAAAAGATTTGCTGATTTAAACCAGCAATTTTTTAATAATTCCATAAAAATTCAACAGCTCTTTAACTGAAAACACTATCGGCATACCTACTAGTTTTATATACTAATAAAATTGTATATCCCATGGGTGTCATTTCGGCCAACAAAGTTGGAATAACCTCCCTCGTTAAGGTCCTTCTAAATTTTTAACAAACGGCGCACTCTGCTTAGAAATATAAATGAACGTCAGGGTTGTATTCAGAAAATAGTTGAATTAATATCTTCTATATTCGAAAAATGCAGTATAGACTTGTAGAAATACGGTGCTATTTTGGGTTTGCCAACCACAAAGCCTTAATGAAAGGTTTTTACTTGATAGTTTTACAGATTAGAAGATTAGGCCCTTTAACTTTCACGAAGGAAAATTTTATAACTATAAAAGGCGACGTGATTGCAGTAGCTTAAATTATCCTTATTATTTTTTTTTAATTTGTCATTGTTAGCAAGCTAATTTTTAATAATTCCATAAAAAGTTAGCACCCCCTAAATAGGAACCACTCTTCATTTACAATTTTTGTATACTAATAGAATCATATGGCCTACGAGTGTTATTTAGGCCAACAATGTTCAATAAAACTTCATGGTGAAAGTCCTTCCACATTTGGAACAAAAAAATTTACACATGTCAGGGTTGTATTTAGGCAATAATTGAAATAATTTCTTTGTTAATTGAATATACGAGCCCTAACAACTAAATATTGGGACACAGACAATTTCTCAAAAAAATCCGGTAGATATTTTTGATATCATTCAATTCGTTTGGACTAAATGCAAATTTTGCATGGGCATCTATTTTGGCAGAGAGTAAGGTATTTTGCAAATTAATAAATTTTCTTAGAGCGCAAAAATTGTCACCTAACTAAAAAATGTGCAATTTTTGCTGACATTTAAATGTTGGGACACCCGAGAAAATTTGCTAAGTATACCATCGAAATACTAACGTAGTAGCTGGTAAATGCTGCCATTATTATAGGGATCGTAGCATTTCATGCTAGTGTTGGTTTTATTTAGAAAAAAATAGTTAGCGGCGGGCTAGTTTTAGTAAAAGTTCTGAAAATAATCATTTCTCAGTACCTCAAAGGAAAATCGCTAAGAAAAAGTGAAGATTTGTTCCAAATAGCTTAGTCGTCGATGGTAAATGTCGTAAAATATTACGCAGACAGAGGTACCATCGGAATAAAAGGTAAAATTCCCGGTAGGCCACCACTTGTGAAGCCACGTGATCAACGACAACTGATGAAAATTTATAAAACTGGACGAGGGAGTACTTCAAGAGAAATTACTACTTGCTGGAATAGCGATAACCAACTAAATTTTTCAAGACAATATTGTCGCGAATGCATACACAAATCAGGCCTTGGTTTTTACATTGTAAATCTTAAATAAAGCTATCTTTGATGGACTTTATTATTTATTTATATTATTTTAGGCTAAAGTAAAACCACAATTAAAAACTGCCCACAAGAAAAATCGGTTAATATGACCAAAATAAAAATTGGAGAAAAGTAATATATAACGCTGAGTCCAAATTTGATGTCTGAGTGAGATAATAATCGAAAAAGAGTTATTGAAATAAAAAAGGAATTTAAATATGGATTATCTCAAACAAAGAGTCAAGTTTGCAAGCGGAAAAATGGTATGGGGGTGCATGTCTATTAACGGAATTTAAAGACCCGTTAACAACGTTCATGGAATGGAAATTACAAATTCAAACAAATATCAAGAGACTTTGTAAAAAAATATTAACAACTACTGAAGCAGTCTAGCCTGTTGATATTTATATTTTTCAACAGGATGATGCTTCAAGTTACACACCTACAACACTTATTACAAAGAATAATAATATAAATGTTTGCCCTGATCATCGAATAGCCCAGTTCCTAATCTAGTAGAGACGGTATGGCGTGAAATAAAAAAATATTTAGGAAATCATCCATCACAAGCGATTGTCAATCTTCAACGGGAAATTTAGCGAGTGTAGGATACGGTAACAACTCCTGTGTATTGTAGAAAATTAGTTGAAAGTATGATGGCAAGAATTGCTGCAGTTATTAAGGCAAAAGGAGATATGACCAGTTACTGAATTTACTGTGTCTCAATATTTATGTGTCACAAAATGTTACGTTGTTTTAGAGTTTTATGCCACTGTTTGAGTTAGAAATCAGTTTTTGTTGTGCTGTAAACATTAACAGTTTTGCAAAACGAATTAATTTTAAAATTTTAATTATCTAAAATAAATTACATTTTTGTTAAAAAATTTGGTGATTTTTTTATAAAAATTTTTTGGTGTCCCAATATTTAGTTGTTAGAGCTCGTATATTGAGTTAAAATAATTTAATAATCTTGAAACCTGACCGCAAGAAACAGGGCAAGGTTTTATCACTTTATAGGAGTCTTGCAGGCATCTAATTTAAATTCACTACAGAGGTGAATAAATGCAGTTCTGTTCAAACTTTGACCACCGCTAATCGTCGATTGAACGTATGTAATTTTTAATTTTACGAATTAAAGGCCCATCTTTTTAAACTTTTAAAAGCGGTAAAATTTTATTGGTAAAAAAATCAGCCTGATTACAGTATTATTAATTATTTTTCTTACTTTGTTAAAAAATTTGTTGATTTTAGCCAGCAATTTTTTAGTAATACAATATAGACTTGAGGAAATACGGCTTTGTTTGCGGTTTGTCAACTGCAAAGTCTTAATCAAAGTTTACTTTTTCAGTTTGACAGATTAAAGGCTTTCTAACTTTGAAGAAGAAAAATTTTGCTAATAAACAGGAGCAACTTGGTTGCTACAGTGTGTTGATATTAACTAGCTCATCTCGGGTACTGTTAAAAATATATTTTTTAATTGATAAATAAACAACCCCAGTGTAATAATTTCATGTTTCCATAATAACGTGGAACAGATGTTATTTATTCATCAATTTTCCACAAAAAATTCGGTAGTCACTAACCCCTCAGCATAATTTTACCTGAAATAATATGTTACGAGAGAGTTGCCGCTCTCCTCCAGGTGCGAAAAAATTGCCTCATATGTTGCCTGCTCTCTTTAAAAGTTTTTCCCCAAAATATAAATTACGTCTCGAGCTATTCCATACTTACCCTGTAAGTGAATTTAATCCAGATTTATGACACGAACAGGAAACGACATTGTCTCGACGATGTCGAAGCGATTTATTTATGAACCCTTAGTTCGCGAAGATGAATTAGTACGAGATAATTATGTGTGCGTAAGATAGATAGTCAGCAATCACTCATCAGTGCAATGTCGCTGACTTTTCCCCTTACATACAGTTATTAAAACCGTAGGAAGCATCCATCAGTTGTTTTTGACGCCTCAAGCCTGTGCCTCCTGACAATCATTGTCACAAAATGACAACTACATCCTCGAAACTGCGTATATCCAATTAGCATCACAAGCCGGCGTTCGGGTCATTCTGCCTATATCCATAACGGCCTACATGCAGCTGTTGCCTTTTTTTTTAATTTTAGCGTCCTGGTAATTGAGATGTTAAGAACATGTTTGCTGAATTGGCTGTAAGATTAGTTTGTCGGGTTGAAAATGAAAAATACACAAACGCCTGAAAGTTTTCAAATGGGAAATCATGTTGGAAATCCACTGAAAATAAATTATTCAGGATTGACATCTCGTAGCCATTAAAGTAACACACCTGGGTCACAGCAATTAACACGAGCAGGGAATTATTTAGAACGCCGCCTAGAACTACACCACCGGCTGGAAAACTCAGTTGGCGTCGAACCATGGCACAGTTCAGATGTTGTATGATTTCAGTGCTTGTATTATCGGAACAAAAATCACACACTATTTCAGAAACGATAAATCACTTTTCCTCCCACGCTGAAATTTTGAACCGCTGAGATTTTTCAGCGAACTTCACAAACCAACTAATGTGGCAACTTTTCTTTAGTCACGACTTTTCCAGATACTCTCGCAATGTATACACTTCTTACTTAACAAGCCGAGTGTGGAGTAAAATATAAACCAAGTCACTTAACGTTCTCATAGAAGCCTGTAGCAAACAAGTACTGGGAGAATTTACGACAGAATTGACGCCTTCCGTTTTATGTCCCGTGGGTACATACGAAACTTTCAACTAGGAAAATTGATAGACATGCCATTAAATCCAAGTGTCAACAACTCGATTTCCTGCTAACCCTCCGAAATTACGAATTTCATATTGTTGCAGGCGAAAGCGCTGAATCTGCGGTGGAGGGATAAAAACACACAAAAGCGTTGTTTACCTTAGGTTTATTTTTTGTTTATAATTTGGAAATAACGCATTAAGGGATAAACACAGAGTGGTTTTGTTGAAATTTTTGCAGGGAGTGATTGCGTAGATTTGTGGGAAATAAATTGGGATACGTTTGTACGCAATACGCTTATTATTTCGGATAAAAAAGTTATTTGAAATAGAAAAACAAACAAAAGGAGAAATCGTTGCTGTATGGAGATGGGGAAATTGTAATAAAATGTTTGTACATACAAATAGTTCCGCTTGTTGTTTTCAAATATGAATTTATTCGATTTTTTTTGTGTAAGCTATTATAGGTTTGTTGTTGGTGTTGTGGTAACTACAACTATGAAAACTTGTAGACTTCATTTTCCGCCTAATGAAATTGTTTACTAGTGGATATATTATTAACACGACAGACAAATAGAAGCGAACAAAAGAAACACGAACATTTTCGTATTCTGCAAATATATCGAGTACTAAATTACAATCCAACAAATCCTCCTTCCTTGAAGAATTATTCGATTTGATTTCGCGACGTGTTATTTGTGATAACCAACATAGATGAAAACATGTAGATAAAACAGTAACAGTGTAAGAAAAAACCAGTAGCGTAAATAACACTCCCGCAGCTCCCGTGTTATTTAAAATTCCAAATTTCGACTGTTTATGTTTATACTTCGGAAGAATTAGCACGTTCCGATAACAAGCATCTGCGTGAAAAGGACATGAAATGTGATTGAGAGGCCTAATTTAATTAATTAGCTACAACGGAGCAAAACGGTCTGAACATAAGAATGGACGAGCTGTTATTATGGAATTCTTATTTTAATATTTAATTTCGTAAACCACAAGTACACGAGTATACATATATTTCATACTTTTAGATAATGATAATTAGACCATATAATGGGCGGATGTCATCAGATTGTTGGTTCATGGGGATGATTGGCCAAATTTTCGTTAGCGGTTTAGCATCTACATGATATTCCTAATACAGGGTGTTCAAAAAATGGCTCACCAACTCTATGACATGTTGTTCAGGACTATTTACGAAACAGAGAAAAAATAATTTAAAACATCCTTTTGTTCAAATGTAGAACATATAGCCCTTGACAGTTCGTTTTTTTTTAAATAACACTATATTTACTACACTACTTTATGTTGGATCTCTGAAATCGATTGGACTTTCATTTTCAAAATAATCTTTGAAGCATCTTATCTTTATCCGTAGATTTCTTCAGTTGATAACATTACAAAGAATTTATTATTTTTTTGGACGAATCGAAAGACAGTGGCTAAATTTCCACGTCTTTTAATCTATCTGTCTACTTCGATACTTTCTTTTTGTAAGTGAACGTCAAATTGACGTAAAGAATTTTTTTATATTTTTTATGTGCAATTTTTGGAACACATACAAAATTTGACAGCAATTGATCCAGTAGTTTTGAAGATTTTCTGTGTGAAAAAAATTCACACAAACGACAAACCTACTACAATACTTTCTTCGCTTAAGCTCAAAAAGTAAAAACTAAATTGTATACTATGCCTCAAAAAAACATTCTTCATGAAAAATGAGTCAATAGAGATTTTGAGATAATTTTAAAAACATTAAACTGATAATAAAAGCTTCTAAATTCATTCGTTGTCAGATCGAGGGGAGGGGCTTAATTGCAAGATCCATATCTGTCTACAAGAATTTACTATTTTAAACATGTTTTAAGTTTCTTGTTCCGAAAAGATGACTACGTATTTTAAGAAAAAGGGCAACATATAACACGATTACTTAAGAACATATTTCACATGCTAATTTATCGTAGAAAAATAAGGATTTTATAATTAAGCTCCGCCTCTCGGCTTACGACGAACAAAAAAAATCGTCAGAATTGAGATAGGGCGGGTGGGCGGGGCTTATGCTTTTTTGGAATATACATAGCCATCTTTTCACAACAAGAAACTTGGAACATGGTTAAAATGGTACATTCTTCTTGTAAAAAATTTCCATTTTAAACATGTTTCATGTTGTGAAAAGAAGTGGATACATATTAAAACAAAAAGGCAAAATGTAAACCCCCCCACCCGCCCTATTTCAATTGTGATGATTTTTTTTATTCGCCGTGAATCAAGTGGGCGGAGCGTAACTGCAAAATAGTTATTTCTTTACAAAAATTAAAAACATGTTTTTGAGTATCGTGTTGTTCAAAGGAAACTACGTATTTTAAGAAAAAAAAGCAAAATACCAGTTCCCCCACCCGCCGTATCTCAACTGCGATGATTTTTTTTTATTCGTCGTGAACCAAGGGGGCGCAACTAAAAAATACTTCTTTCTTTACAAGAAATTAAAAACATATTTTTAAGTATCGTGTTGTTCAAACAATATTGTATATTAAGAAAAATAGGCAAAATATAAACCCCGCCCACCCATCCCGTCTCAATTGTGATGATTTTTTTTATTTTTAGAAACTCAAAACACGTTTAATCGGGTACATTTTTGTAAGGAAATATGGATTCTGCAATTAAATTTTGCTCCTTTGGCTCTCGACGATTAAAAAAAATCATCACAATTGCGATAGGGAGGGGTGGGTGGGGGGGCTATATTTTGCCTTTTTTCTTAATATACTTAGTCGTCTTTTCAGAACAAGAAACTTGAAACATGTTTAAAATGGTAACTTCTTGTAGATAGGATGAATCTTGCAATTAAGCCCCGCCCCTCGATCTGACAACGAATGAAAAATTCATCACAATTGGGAATTGAAATCGGGGCGGGTATGGGTGGGGCATAGTCTTTGGCTTTATTTTTTTCTGAATATAAATAGTATTCTTTGAAGAACATGGTACTCAAAAACATGTCTTTAATTTATCGTAAAGAAGTAAGGACTTTGCAGTCAAATCCCGCCCCATTGGCTCACGACGAATAAAAAAATCATCACAATTGAGATAGGGTGGGTGGGCGGGGCTACATTTTACCTTTTTTTATTAGTATGTGTAGACCTATTTCGACAATAAGAAACTTAAAACATGTCTAAAATGGTAAATTTTTGTTTTTCAACGATTTTTTTTATTTTAAATGCACAAATACTGAAAAAATCGATGACTATAGTATTAAATACATGATACTAATCTATAAATAATGAGCAATTTGTTGAATAAACACAAATGTTTGTCCAAACTTTTTAGAAAAAAATGAATAAATGAAAATGATTTATTTAATCTAGTGTTAGACAACCCGTCTAGCCTTCAACTAACATTTCACTAACATAATGAAAATGATTCTTCACTTATTGAACCATGAAAATGTCAAAACAACATATTATAAGTTCGAGAACATTTTATAGTTGAGAGTTGGAATTCAAATTTTAAAATTCAAGTAAACGCCAATTAAATATATATATTTAAATTTAGCCATATTTTAAAATTTCAGTACCAATCTCGAGATAAAGTACATTGTAGTTTTAGTATTTTTAATGTTGTGGCCAAATATTAATTGTACATTTACTATATAACATTACGTCTACACAAAATTGAAAAATTGAAAACAATCTCATTTACAATTAGAAAACAAAATATAAAATACAGCTGACTAAATTAGACACAATAATTTCAATATTATTAAAATCGTATTTTTCAAAACCCTTAAGCACTTATCATTTTCAAACTACAGGTGAACTGATTTGTGTTAGATCTGACCTGATCTGACCTGACCTGACCTGACCTGACTTAACCTGACCCTACCTGACCTGACCTAACGTGTAGTGTAGGTGGAAGTAAGAACATTATTTTCCAAAGGACTAAAATTATGGTATTAAAAATCAAAATTTATCTTTACTTTCTTCTAAAAGAAATTTAATCTTTAATTAGAGTAGGTAAGTGAATATTATACATCGAAATAACTAACAAAAATTAATTTGTTAATTTGAGTTGCATGTGTGATCTTCGTGAACTAAACTTAAATGTAGATGACAGCGTAGCTACTGAAATTCGTCTGCACTTTCTTGAGTTTTTGCTATCACAGTGATAATACCGTGTTTATGTTAGTGTAAGTGCACTGTCGATTCTAGATTTTACATCTTAGAAAACCGTTTTCTTCTACATACTATTAAGCAGCAAATTTCACTAAAGTGAAAAAGAGATTTGATTTTTTATAGTTATAGTAATAACACTGGGAAAAAATTTTTTGCGCCACAGGTATTCTTGTTCCATTACTCACACTTTGAGCCGACATAATGACTGCTCCTCCAAATATTTGTTATTCGAATCAATCCTCCGGAACAATTGTCTCCCCTGTAATATTTTCGGTGTTCGCATCCAGCAAACAGGCACCGACACGACGTCTCAGCGATTTCCCGATAGATTTTCACGGCGACAGAAAATAAGACACCTGAAATTGTTTTGAGAGATCTGCTGATCGTTCTCTGTCACTTCAAATATGGTTATTTCCACGCGATTGGGAGTTAGAAAAGTGAAAATATCTGACAGAGGAGTTTACGTGATTGCACGCCAATATCAAACCAATTTGCGAAGAACGGAAAACGATAATGCTAATATTTTCGAAACAAGAGGAATCAATGAGAGACGTACAATATGGCGTCCTCATCCCGGGGAATTTATAGCCAGCGCGGTTGGATATTCGAAGATATGAAGTTCATAGATAATGACATGCCCGGAGCAAAACCGATGTGACACCGTAACTGCTTCCAGGGTTTCTCTCGTGCTTCATTACAGATTCAAGTGGCTGGTAAACGCATCGACCCACTAAAATTGGTCTCGTATCTGGCGCGATGCTGCTATTAGTGAGGTTACTGTAATACCTACACGATTCAACAACTTACATACACTGGGCTTTGGGGAAGACTTAAGTTTGATAGATGTCTTGCCACCAGAACCAAAACTTCGGGATCACGTACGTAAATAATTAGGTGCGGACCTGATGTGCCTTTTCACATATACACATACAGGCTGTCCCACAACTGCACCGAACGGTATGGTGCATTGTCCATTACCGACACAACAGTTTGTTTATTTGGTTTTATTCAGATATTATAGCATTGCGGGTAATGTCGGTATCTTGCTATAAGGTAAAAAATCATCGGTAGATGGCGCTACTGTAAACCGAATAATAACAAAAACGTTCAAGAACGGGTTTTGTCTGCTTTTGGGTATTGAAACTCCAATTTTTTGTTAAGGTCACAAAAATATATTTTTTGTGACAAAAAAAGGGTCCTTAAATGTAACGGAATAACAAAATTAAAAAAAAAAGACGTTGGAACCCTTGAAGCTATTAAGTTTACAAAAGCATCTCTGGTCATTCGGTATGACTGCTTCAGATAAACAACCTCATAATATCGTTTTTGCGAAGTTTATATTTTTTCGTAAGAAAATTGGATTTATGGGCCGGCCGGGCACTCGACCTTATTCGAAATCTAGAAATAAATTCTAAATAAATTCTAAATAATCTCTTCATGTCAGTATGGGATTGTTGGGCGCAGTTTCGTTCTGGGTTAAGATAAAATTTAGAAAATATCTGCAATTATTATTAAATAAGAATTAAATAATATGCGAAATCAGTTACCCAGTTACCGGACCGATTGTAGGCAAATTGTTTATATGTATGTAACAATATCGTGTAGATGACAAAATGCCAACAAATTTTCGTAGTAGGTAAGATTTAAATTTTATAAAATGCCAGACTCGTGTACTCATTGTTTATGAATCCGCCTTGTGATTTTCCCCGAAATATCAAAATGTAAAATAGGTGGAGGAGAAGTACACTCCAGAATAAATATAACCAAGTTAATAGTGTGTTTTCGTAACATATGCGTTCGAATTATAGGCAGTAGCGAAGTATGGGTGATGAAAGTATAATATATAGCTTTTAGAGTCTTTTTATATCGTAATACCAGAAACTGATCATGTTAGTTACCAAAGTAAAAATAATAATTCATAAGTATGCAAACACACAAGAAGGAGACCTACCTTTCCGTGAATACTAGTGGAGAGCCCTTTATTCGTTAAACCTTGTTCTGAATAGTTTTAGTACCGCTGAACGGGGTCCTGATTTAATTCCATATACAAACACAATGAAAAAAATAAATCAATACATCCAATTATATTGCTGCGAATATATGAAATTCTTATTAATTATAAATTATAACGTAACGAATAAAGCAAACTAGTGTGGTGATTGTTTACTTTTATTTATCCAAATTCATCAATATACACATTTCTGGTGTGACCTGTTTACATTGCAGTAAATATTTGTTCTATAGAGACTTTACATCCCGAGCGTAAGCTAAAGAAGTATATAATCGTCGAGTTCATCGGACGAATGGCCACTTTTGTGTTTTCTCGACGTTTCATGACCCCTACAGTACAAAGAAAGTAGTCTTCCGTTTCCGTCTGTCTGCCTGTCTGTCTGTCTGTATCCATTTTTATGAGACACGTAATCTCCGAAACTACCAGACCGATTGTTGTCAAATTTCGTACGAATAAGACGATGAGGATGTAGATGGTTAAATGCTAACTAAAATTTGGATAATCATCCTCACCACCAATGGGACAGCATGTCCAAAATTTATAACAGTAATTTCTTTTAAATTTTATAAAACTGGATGACAATGCCGACGGTTCAGACTTTTTTATTGCTCTGACTTCCGTTTATTGAATAAAACACTACATTTTTTCGGTTTTTGGATGCATTATTTGGTTAATTATAACTTGTCTAGATCTAGGGGAGCATCTCCTAGCTTACCCTTAGCCTTTTCTAGAGGTTATGAAATATTGAGAAAATTTGTAAGTAACAAATTTCCCAATGGATTCCATTGCTGTACGTCCTTAGGTTATCCTCGATAAGAAAAACAAGTGTTTATAATAATAATAATATTAATAATAATAATAATAATAATTTATTACAGCCCAACGAGCAAGCTCATATAGGGCAAAATAGTACATAATAACATTTGAATAATTTCACAATACACAAAAAAAAACATACAAGTTATTAGTAAGTAGACGTTCATGCTAATTGTGGTGTATAATTGTAACATAGATTTTTACACGTACAACAAAAAAAACGAAAGTTTTCAACAAATACATCTAAGTGCGCAGCATTAACGTTATATAACCTAGTCATATTTAGTATAGGGGAATGCAAGTGTTGATTGGTACGTGATACCTGATTATAAAATACAAGTGGTTGACGATTATTAAGTCTAGGTACACAAAAGCTAATCTGAGAAAGAAGGTTACTGTCCTGAATAATGCCATGTAATAATTTATATAAAAAGGTTAAAGAGAAGTACTTCCGTCGATCTACAAGGGGTATTAAATCGAATTCAGCTAGCAGTAGTTTCTGTGGGTAATTACGGACTGGATATATCCCACGTTTCCTAAAGTATACGTACTTACAAAATCTTCTTTGGATATTTTCTAATGCGGAAATATGTATATTATAATACGGATCCCATACTAACGTACAGTACTCCAAAATAGAGCGAACATAAGCGAAGTACAATAAAAACATGCAATCCGTATTTTTGAAATCTTTTGTAGTGCGTATGACAAAACCTAACATCTTCAGAGCTTTACAGTTAATATTATTAATGTGAGGTACGAACGACAGTCTAGAGTCCATAATGATACCTAAGTCTCTAAATTCAGTACAGTACAGTTTATGTTTATACGTCGAAAGAATGTCACGTAGAAATTAGTTTGATTTGAATGAGTTCGTCCCCTCAAAACAGAGGATCAAAACAATTAACTAGTAAGTTACAATCCACAAAATGTTCTGAATATCAATATTATAATTCTTATTAAATAAAGATGTTTGTATTTTCACATTTTCTGGAAAATGGGGTCACTCGTTCTTAATTTGATCAATAAAAAATATGAATGCTATGATGAATTACAAGTAAAAACTCATCATATTTTGCACATTTAGGTAGAATTTATTCGGCAAAATTTTGAGATAACGTCATCAATTTTAATGAACAGATTTATTTGGATTAGCAGTTTACCATGCTTACAATGACCTTAAAACGTCTGCAAGATTTTAAAGTATTCAGTTTTGCAATTCTTGATTAAAACAATAAAATAAATTCACGAATTCATTTTTTTTAATCACCCTGTATATGCAAATCCAAAAATATAAATGGAATGATAAATCACACCTACAGACTCATCATATTTTGCACATTTAAGATAGGATTTATTCGGCAAACTTTTGAACTGACGTCATTAATTTTTTGGAGGGGTTAAGTGAATATATTTTGTTTAAAAATTTATCATGCTTATCATAACCGTAAACCATCTGCAAGATTTAAAAGCATTCGATTTCGCAGATTCAAAATTAAATGGGAAAATGTTGTTTCATAATTTTGATTTTTTTTTTCAAAAATCTGGACGTTTCGGGTAAAAACTCAAATTTTGGTTAACGTTTTACCATGTACATGATATTCTTAATATGAATACAAAATTTCACAACAATCGGTCGGAGATTATCTGTCTAATAAAAATCCGGGACGGCAGACAGACGGACAGACGGACGACGAACTCGATTACAATACTTCCTTTGTTTACGCTCGGAAAGTAAAAAATTAATGAATAAATCAATTTATTCTATTGATTGAATCACGAACTGCACTGTAACTGAACTGTAAATTTTTAAGCAAAATATATATCAGTTTATCCCCCTCAAAGCATTGATTACGTCACCTCAAAATTTTACCGAATATATCCTAATCAAAATGTACAAAATATGATTGAGTCTATATATTTGTGATTATCATTGCATTAAAAGTTTTTAAATTTCTTCTACAGGGTGACTCACAAAAATTAATGAATGAGTTAATTTATTTTCTTGATTAAATCGGGGACGACTGCTATCATTAGTGTTACACTGCACGTATCCAAAGTGATAACGTGTCTTTGCAAAGATGTTGATGTACATCATCACAAGATTTTGTTAACGGAAAACTCATTCGAAACAAATGTGCAGCACGCTTCTTTACAATTATTTTAACATTACATACATATCACCATTTTCACTTATAAGGATTCTTACAAAAAAAAAAAATAAATAGAATTCGCATAATCAAATTTTATAATTTTTCGAAAAAGCTGGATTTGTTTTATTGTACTTCACGGCCAAGGGAAGTTCTATCGAAATAACCTTTGACCTTTTTTTTTGCTTATTTCTACCAAAATAATGACGCAGCCTAAAATTTTGCTAGGTAAATAATTTTTAAATTTTATTGCCTATTATGTATTAATATCTTTTGTACTTGTGGTTCATTAATCCGCCGTTATTCTTCCCAGACGTTTAAATTTACATATAAAATTTATCTGCTAATTCCCTTCAAAAATTTAATTACGTTATCTCAAAAGTTTGCTTTATCTAAATTGTATGTCTATTTAATATGAAAATTT
This sequence comes from Zophobas morio, assembly GCF_036711695.1. Classification (NCBI taxonomy): domain Eukaryota; kingdom Metazoa; phylum Arthropoda; class Insecta; order Coleoptera; family Tenebrionidae; genus Zophobas; species Zophobas morio. Next base: position 18,872,092 of record NW_026972110.1, on the reverse strand, counting down.
TTAACCAACAAAATTATACAACAAAATTTTACTTAGAAACTACCAAACGATTTGCTTTCAACCTTATTACACAGTTATCGTTATCCTAACAGATCGACGATCAAGGTTTGTCTATTGTTCCCCACCAAAATTTTAATGACGTCATTTCTAAAGTTTGCTAAATAAATCATATTTAAAATGTGCAAAATCAAATGCGACTGTACTTGTGCTTTATTAATCAACCCACAGATTTTCATTTTAAAATTAATAAAACGGGACTTTTTTAAAAGTAATGTAAATTTTTTGTAGTTCTACTTTAAAACTGCCCTGATATATATTTTTTTTTCTAATTTCCTCACGTTATATCAAAATATCAAATTTTGTATAAATATAAAACTGAATTCGCGTAAAACTGAAATCCAAAAAATTGCCACATACAAAGTTTCATTATTAAGTCAAATGGGCAACTTTCCCCAACAGCGAATTATAACTGTTTCATAATTCCAGAAGAGAGAAATGAAAATTTGAAAGGCTCTGCACAAAATTAATTAATATCATCCGAACAAAGTCAATTTGATTAATTTTTATGTTTGGAACGTTTTCAAAACAACATGTTAAATCCTAAATTTACACTGTGTAAAAAATATATGTATTGCAGTTGGTTATATATTTATTTGACAGATGAGGCTTTAAATATGTATTGCAACAATATTATCCCGGCGCATCCGCCAATTTGTGTCGGCAAAAATATTTTACGATCTATATTTATGACTTTGTTATTATTTTTACTAATACAGCCGGAATTAAACTTTCATAGATTTTACTGTCCAGAGTGGTAATTTATAAAATTTAAAATACGTGTCAGTGTACTGGAAAATGGCAACAAAGCAATTAATTTCGAGCAAGGTTTAACTTCAGTCGGATATTTCTAGGCCTGTTGTCAAATTAATGTAATATTCGTCTGTTTAAAATTAAGTTTTAACCTCAAACTGATTTCACAATTACAAACATGTAAAATTTTGTTGCTTTAATAATTCTTGATTTTATAAAAAAATATATATGAATTTGAAGAAAATAATAGGAAAAAAAGTCGAAAACAGCTTTCTATGTCAGATGACTTTAAAAACAGGTTATTTGTTCAAAAGTTGAATGCGGAAGGGCACCATTTTGTTGAAATCTTTCCATTCAAATGGTCTAAATGGCTTGTCCAGATTTTATTTGTCACTAATAATAATCTAGTGCGAGCTTCCAAAAACAACACATAAGACCTAATCTGAATAATAAAAGTTTGACAGAAAAAACGGATCGCCATGTATGTACAAAGTGTACGATAAAGTGAAAAGTTTAAAAATTCCTAATTCTTCATTTTTTGAAATTCCTTTAATTACGCTTTTTTATTTTAATTGCAGTTTTTGCTAGTTGTTTTACGAAATAAATCCGAATCAGATCCACTACAGGACCTTCTTTTTTCCATTTTTCCTTTCAAACACTTTCCAAGTGTTTGCCTTAAGCGAAAGTTAACAAACAGCTGTAGGTTAATTTAAGCAAGCTCGCCACAATCGCGGCCGGATTTCGCCAAATTTGGCTTAACTTTAAAATTAACAAACTTTTCGACTGATCTACGGTAGCTTGAATGGATTCCATGTGTTCAGCGAGAAGGACGCGGCGGTCTGCAAATGCGAGTTTCAACTTGATCCGAGACTTTTAAGTTCGCCATCATCATGCAAATGTTAAGCGACGTCCATCATTTTTCGACCAAATCGCTACACTCATCCCGGCTCGAATATCGACAGAAATTTAATCCCTGGCAAACAAGATTCATTTCGGGCTTATGGCAGAATTATGCGACGAGCCCGGGAGGTCAAAAATGCCTACAAGAGGCCAAGTGCACTGAGCGTTGGTAATGCAAAGATTTCAAACGGATGTCATTTTCTTCGCCAGGAAAGGGGTGTAGTCGTGTAACCTCAACCAACGAACGAGGGCGGTTTCACATAATTTAACTGAGCGTCGCCCGCAATTTAAGAGGTTTCACCCAATGTTTTCTGCGATGAATTGGTGTGGCCTGAACCGAAAAACTCAACAAAAACGGCTTAAGCTTGGGAGCGGTGCGAACGATTTATTTTATCGAACGACGGCTGGGCCTTTTCAATTTTTTGCGGCGGGAATTTTGGCTTCGAATATCTTAGTTCGCTTTTTAAGGGGGAATTACCTATCCATATAATTTGGATATCCATCCTATAAAAATGGTTAGCTTTTTTCCAAGAAAAGATACGTAAAATTTGAAACATAGTAACGAAAATCACAGCTTTCTAGCATTTGTAGTTTTTATTATAAAAATATTTAAAATTTCGAACCGATGAAAAAACGCTACATCTGTTTTAATACATCTGGACGTAAAAAGTAAATTGGACCCCCAATACGTGCATCAATTTTAGTATTCCTCCTTTAGAATCAATCATGGCTAAACGGTTTTTAAATTATTATTACAACACATAAAGCTGTTCCTACGATCATTTCCATTGCAGTTTTGTATTGCACCATATTCCCTTATTTTACGACGTGGTTAAACGGAACAATGAAAAAGGTTTGTTTTTAAAGCAGATATAACCTGAGCATTGGCGGTTTGGACGTTATAGTATTGAAACATTATTTTTACGGTCAATAAAATAACCTCGGCTTTTGAGAGAAATATATCTATAAGGCGGTAAAACATAAGTCTAGATACAACTTTATCACGTACAAAAAACGTTACTGCCGGTTTAACATTACGGAAATAAAAATGATAATAAAAATCCATCTTCACCTGTTTGACAATAATTACGGCCACCACTCATCGCGGAAAGCCCCATTCTGAAAAGATTTATATTTCAGGGACCCAAATGGCGCCGTTCCAAATGCATCAGCGTCAGAAGCCAAGAACTCGCAAAAAAACCATGAAGAAGTGAACACGCCTTACTGGGACACGTATGATACCATCAACCAGCTCTACTTGGAATTAGGTGAGGCATGAACTCGTCAGTTTTCTTCTCTCGTTGCAAGCGTAATTGTTTAGCGACAGTTAAATTACGGTTAAAACGCGAACAAGTATTTTTCTAAATACGTGATAAATCTGGCTGACGAGGATCCTTACCGGAGAGGTTGTTCGAGCATTACCACCCACCGAAAGGCTCTAATTCTCAATTCTCAAACATTCAACTGCATGTGTAGAATGCAACACACTCAAATGTCATTACACAAGCAGCCTAATAAGTGTACAGGAATGGAATATTGGAACGACTCAAACGTATTCCTACAAAGAGACATTATGTTTGTCTGCGTCGTTTTACTTTAGGTTTCGCCTGACTCTTAACATCAAACGGTAAAAGTCATTAACACCTTTTGTTCATTCGCCTAGTCTACAGCGTAATGCTTTGATTTATTTCACGCGATATTTGTGAAAGGTTTCTCTGTACACAAACAGAAAGACCAGCACGGATTCCATTAGATTTTAACAAATGTAATCAAAGAAACGTATTGTTTGTTTTGTATGGATTTTTATGTTTTAGTAAAAATAATCTTAAATATTCTTTAATACTTTTTAAAGTTTTGAGACGAAAATCCTTGACACTATTGACACTAATACTCGACCACGTTCAATGAGAAGTAGGTATTCTACCAATAAAACCTCTTAAAAATTTCTGTAAATACTTTCATAGTTAGTAAAATATTTTTGATTAAAAATATTTATAAGACTATCGCAATTGTACATTTTATTAAATTTAATTAATTTAAATTTATTAGATCAGATTAGATCAGGTCATTGTGAGGCATTTAAAAAAAACTAAAAATTATATGCATTGTACCTACAGTAGTTATGCAGTGGGGTTTCTAGACCACTTTGACCTTAGTTTACCTGTAGACTAGCCTAGAACCCCCCTACTTTCTGTCGATCCACCCGAGTTCTGGGTACTTCATCCTCATTTCTTCGAAAACTCCCACCATTTTTCCAAAATCGCATAATGAAATCTGGCAATTTTTTAGATTTTTTAAGAAATAATTTTCAAACTGAATATTTTCAAAATCTTGTGCCAGAGCTATAAACATGCTCCATTTTTCAAGTCAGGCTCTCAAGATTTAGAACCAAAAATTTTTTGTGCATTTTTAAACAACTTTTTAAAATACTTAACTTTTTACTACGCGGCCGTTGTTAAAATTTCAACCTTTTTTCAACAATAATCTTCGAAAATTTGCTAAAATTTTTTTTTTACACTTAACATTTTCTCAGAATAGTGCAATTAAATATAAAACAATTTTTGAATTTAGAAAAAAAATGTTTAAATAGAATATATATCTAAAATTTCACTTCGGACTATAAACACGCTATGCTTCTCAAATCAACACCTCGAGAGCTATATCCAAGAATTTTTTGAGGTTTTTGGGCCACTTTTTCAAAAACTCAAATTTTCAGCACTTCCTCACGAAAATTTGGACTTCTTTTCAACAATTTTCGAACATTATCAAAAGAGATTTTTTAATAGATTTCGGCCTCAGTTCTTCAACATGTACTATTTTTTCAAAATCGTGCAATTAAATATGGCCATTTTTGGATTTTTGATAAAAAATGATATCCAAATCCAAACTTTCTAAAATCTTAATCCGAAACCATAAACACGCTATATTTCTTTTTTATAAAAATTTATTTTTCACCACTTCTCCGTAATGAAATTTTCAAATTTTTTTCACCCATCTTCGATTACCTAAAGAGATTTTTGTATAGATTACGAACTCCAGAAGTTACTTTCAGCCTCATTTCTTCAAAAATTCTTACTATTTTTAATTATAAAAAAAATATAACCTAATATTTCCAAAATCCCGCTTTTACGAAAATTTCAACCTTTTTGCGACCATCTTCTAAAATTGCCTAAAGAGATTTTTTATAGGTTTCGATCTCCAGAGGTTATTTTAACTTCAGTTCTTCGAAAATTTCTACCATATTCCAGATCTTCTATTGAAATTTGGCATTTTTTATTAAAAAAAAAAAAAAATCGGACTGAATATTTCTAAAATCTTGTTTCAGGATTATAAAGAGGCCACATTTCTCAATATTTGTCAATTCAGAACGTCAAAATCTATATCTAAAAAAGTTTTGTGAATCTTTAGACATCTTTTTAAAATACTTAACTTTTCACTTTCACGTTATGAAAATTTCAACTTTTTTTCAAGCATTTTCGAAAATTACCTAAAGATATTTTTTGCAGGTTTTGAACTCCAGAAGTTACTTTCGGCCCAATTTCTTCAAAAACCCTTAATATTTTCTTAGAATGACCCAATTAAATATGGCATTTTTTGACTATGACTTTTGAAAAAGAAAGCCTTACCTATAAATCGAATATATCTAAAATCTTGTGCCGGACTATGAACACCCTATGTTTCTCACATCAGCACGTCGAGAGCTACACCCGAGAATTTTTTGCAGATTTTTGGGCCATTTTTTCAAAAGCTCAATTTTTCACCACTCCGTCATGAAAATTTGGACTTTTTTCGACAATTTTCGAAAATTATGTTAACAAATTTTTTATAGATTTCGGACTCATTTCATCAAAATCTCTTACTATTTCCTCAGAAACGCAATTAAATATAACTGTTTTTAAATTTTTGATAAAAATTGATTTTCAAATCGAATATTTCTAAAATCTTAATCCGAAACCATAAACACGTTATATTTTCCGAATTAGCACGTTGATATCTATAAAAAATATTTTTTTGTGGATTTTTAGACAACTTTTATAAAAATTTATTTCTCACCACTCCTCAATTTTTTCATTTTCGAAAATTTCAACTTCAATTTTTTGAAAATTTGAAATATAGCAATTTTTTATTTAAAAAAACATGAATTTCGGACTGAATATTTCTAAAATCTTGTTTCAGGATTATAAATAGGCCATATTTCTCAATTCAGAATGTCAAGATCTATATCTAAATATTTTTTGAGAATTTTTAGGCAACGTTTTAAAAAATTTAAGTTTTCACTGCTCCTCTGTTACGAAATTTTCAAGCTTTTTCCAACCATCTTCGAAAATTACCTAAAGAAATTTTTGTGTAGTTTTCGAAATCCAAAAGTTACTTTGGGCTTCATTTCTTCGAAAACTCTTACCATTTTCTCAAAATCGTGCATTTAAAAATTGCGTTTTTATTTATTTTTTTTAATTGATTTTCTAAGCTCATGTTTCCAAAATCCCGCTTCGGGACCATAAACACGCGGATCTGCATGTCGGGATCTATATCCGAGATTTTTTTTGTAAATTTTCAGCCAATTTTTTTAATAACTCAATTTTTCCCTATTCCCCTCTTTCAAAAATTTCAACTTTTTTGCTACCATCTTTAAAAATTACCTACAGATATTTTTTATAGATCTAGATTTCCAGAAGTTATTTTCGAGAATTTTATATATTCTGTTTTTAGTTTTTTAAATGAAATTCTAAAACTTTACAGTTTTTAATGTGAAAAAACTGGAATATTTGAAGATTGTGATAATTAAAAATTATATATATAAACACTCAGTATACGAAAATTTAATTTCAGTTTATACCACCACAAAGCACGTGCCTTTATTTATTCTCCACAAAATATTGTAACACACATGTTAAAAATAACCCTACTTCGATTTTTTGTGAACCTTTCCATTGCTAAAAAATTTCAAGAAAATTCGAATAACGTGGCACTGTCGCATCGGTATTTCAAAAATGAAATATATTTATAAAGCCTGAGAAATCAAAATATGAAAAAATATATAGAATGTTTCATTTAAAAAAATCAAGTTATGTCACGTTTTAAAAACAGAACACTCTGTACAGTCAAAAATAATTTTAGAGCATAATCCTCGAAGAACCGTACAGCTTTGCCCAAGGCTTTTTCTTCTATTTGTAGTAATAATTGATGAGTAATTAACCCTGTATATTTTCAAACCGTAAACACTATACCTATTTCTCGAAGCACCACATCGAAATTGATATTTCAAGTACACTTTGTTGAGTGCTTTAAACAGCTTTGGATGAAATAATTCAATTATTTTTAAAAGTTATATAGTGGGGCTTCTAGGCCAGATTGACCTCAGTTCACCGGGTGTAGAACCCTCATGCGATTTCTTTTTCTTCAGTAGACCTTTTGAACCTTTTTGACTACAGTTGATCCCAAGGATCTTTTCAGTGATAAATTTGATTCGTTCTAAGTTCTAAATAAGTTACAAAAAGTGTTAAAGACAGAAAATAATTCCAACAAAGAATCAGCTCACTGCTGACCCGCTCAGGTTGCAGGATAATTAAATTATTTCTCCACTAATACCATTCAAAAAGCCAATTTCAGTTCAACCATACTTAGTGAATTTGTGGTTTTATATTGTTGGTAAACTGAGTTCTTTTTTTCGAAAACACAATCAATTTGTTTATAGTTTTCTAGCTATTTTGGCCGTTTATACTCGTAAATACATCATTTTAGATCCATTATCTGAATATACACGTTTTAGTGGATTCACTGTTCTATTACTGTAGGCTTTTCAAACAACAAAATGCTTCTAATAAAGAATGTTTATTATGAGAATTTTAAACTACGTAAAAGCTGTTTCTCCTGCCAACGTTCAATCTTCATGTCCCGTTCTGTGGATAATAATTTTTGTTAGCATGTAGTATTATTTTTTTTTATTTTTTTTTGTGCTCGTACGTCTGTAGGTACCCGTACGCATTTACTAACTGTGCTAAAGTAAAGCGCAAAAAACGGCCTCCCGGGACGGCGGAATCGTAAAAATTGCGCTAAATCCGGAGCATTTTTTGACGAGAAATTGTTAAAGAAAAAGCTTTTGGTCGTAAAAATCGAGTTTGGCTTTTTACGTGTATTTGTTCGGTGTAAGCTGGAAAAGCGCAAATAAAGCTCCTCCAGTTGGAATTTTTACTAATTAGCAATGTACAAAGTAAAGTTTTAATTAACTAATGCATACTGCGAAATTAGTCACTAAAACGGGGACTTAAAATAAGGCAGAGCCGACGCGTCACCCGAAAGGGGCTATTAATAATATGTGGCTATATTCTATCAACCGAAGTACAGTTTCAAGTTACGAAATTAAAGTGGAATTTCCTCGTAAATCATGTTAATTAAAAGTGATCCTAAAATATCGTGTCATTGAGATTAATGAATTTGTAAAATTATTTCCTAAGAATTTCGGGTGTTTTTCTTTGCAAATAAGGCCGGCTCGTAATTCATCACCTAAGCGATGTGCACTCGAATAGTTGCCAACTTTTCTGCAATCACTCTGCATAATTAAAGCTACATGAAGGATATTAGAAAAATCTAGACGATCTGAATGACGCCTCCACATCCCAGGCTGCGCCATGATTAATAGCGACTTCAGCTCCTTGTTACCGTGGGTTATTCAATTAAAATCCGACCCAGATGTCCCAGTTATAGCGGAATCTAGAGGCGGCCTTTTTTACAAGGATAAATGCCGAGTGCTTTATCTTAATTGTATGGTTTTGTCACTTTTTGGATACAGGCTTTCTTGCTTTATCGCCGCAGAGTTCAAGGACGGGTTGTTGCTTTTTTGACCCTGCTAACTACTTGGTATTCTTCAAGGCACTGCACAATTTAAGGCTGAATTACCAGGACTGACAATAAAAACTTCGAGTGTGAAGACAACAGTTATCATTTTATTGCGGAACAGAGATAGCCTTTATGTCCCATTAAGGAATGAGTCATTGCTGTTAAAGACGAAACACCTACATTTCGAGTTTGGAACTTTCCGAAGCAATAACCATATAGAGTATATAACAGTGAGAAAGTATTAATTAGGTCATTTTTCAGAATTTCAGACCCAAAAAAATTCTTTCCGAAACTTGATTTTTTGCTTTCAACAACTAGAATTAAGGGAAGGAAAAATACTAACATACACAATGTTTTCGTTTTATTCCACATAGGCAGATTAGGCGAATTTTAAAAATATCAACTAAAAAATAAACCGCTAAATGAAGCCACAGATAAACATTTTATTGTTGCTTTAAATTTGAATTTTAGTGCGGCTAATTCAGTGCTAAAAAATGAACTTAATTTGTGATGTCTGCAACTGTGAACAAATTAAGAATGAAAATAAACAATACGAATTTACGTTAGTTTTGCACTCTCTAAAAACCACAAAAGTTTACTCAGTCTGCTGTTTTTAAACTACCGATAAGCTTTTAAGGATTAGCATATTTAAATTTTCCTGTAAAGCTCAAATTCCAGTTTGCATTCGAATAGTAGACGAAAAAATACGTAAAGCCGCACAGAAATTCCTAGGAAGCTGAGCATTTTTTTTTTTTTTAATGAAATGAATGATACATCTCTTTCATGCCTTGATTTCAAATAAATATTTGTTTATCATTTTGTGGGAGTAATATACTGAATTTGCGATCTACAATGTAACACCTATTACAGCTATTTCTAAAATTTCAAAAAAATAAAATGAGGGAATTTTGAATATTTTACCTACACCAGTATTATTTTTCAGTAAAAATTTATTTATATATTTTTTAAAAGATGTTTTTCTGGAAGTAATACATCAATAAATTTTAGTTACGAAAACTCAACAAGTTATTTCTTAGTAACTCAAATTTACAGGACTAATTACATAGCGATTATGTACAAAACCATTCCGGCGCAACTTGACTGGATTCTCAACATTCACTGGACTCGACTCGTTGGCTGAATAATGCTTGTTCCCAAAAGTGGCCTCTATTTAAACCCATGCTTCCTTCTAGAGGTTCCGTGATCGAGGTCTTTCTGGAATACCCATTGCGACTTCTGCTTCCAGGCTTTTCTTTAGCAAACATGGCACATATTAAAAAACCCATAGGCGTCGTACCGTGCGGCGTATGGGTTTATTTCGTAACAATGTTCACAATATTATTTCAATTTTACACACAAATTTACTTACATCTATCGATAAAGATATACTAAACTACTAAAATAATGTAATTTTTTTCATGATTTAAATCACATGGAAAAAGGAAACTGGACCACTTTGACATAACAAAATTTTAGTTGTTATTATTATTTTTATTTTAGTATCATATGATAACATAATAGCAATTTAATGTTCGCTCCTGGTTTGAAAAACGGGACAGTGAATTTACCAAAAATATTTGATTTGTCAAACAAAACATTAATTAAACATTTTTTTTTAATTAGGAAGTGTGTGTCAGTTCTAGTGCACCAGTTTTCTACAGCCGCGACTGTACATATATTAAACTAAAAATTCCAATAAACCTCATATTGTCATATTATGGGAAATATTCGTGTGAAATAAATTTAATTATAGTCAAACATTTTTACAAAAACTATTTTTCTTAACAACGAAATATCTCAAGCAAAAAATGCCGCTTACTAGACATTTGATATTAAATAATATACAGCGTTGAGTTGGCAACAGAATAAACAATTGGCTTGGTATTGTCGAACCTCATCCTAATGCTTGGCGCCATGTCATTTTTAGGTACTCAAGAAAGTTAGGTTATGACATTTTAATAACAGTCAGTAATAACAACAAGTGTATTTTATAGGGCCTATATCACTATCAACCAACTTTAAACCAAGAACAAATTTTTATTTAAATTTAATGTCATTGTCAAACATTCCAATTTTGACAACAGAAAGTAAAGTGAGGTGACAGTTTTACCAATTTCAATCAAACTTTGTTACTACCAACTGAAACAGTAATTGTTGATCACGCTGTAGTATCATGTTGTATCAATATTTTTTTTCAAAACCTTTGATAGACATTGAGACTCATTCGAAAATCTTCGGCAAGCGCTGAGAATGCTTCGGAAGTCTCCGACAAGAATTCAAAGGTCTGTCGACTTCTACCGAGGAATCATAGAAAACTATAACCTCAGTGTATGAGGTTATAGTTTTTTGAACAATTCTCAAGGTTAAGATATAGACACATTTCACCAACAATGTTGGCATCATCAAAATAATGATAATTTCATGATACTAACTAATTAATTTGTTGATCCTATCAACCCTTCTGTCTTGCATTTTTCGTAGTCTTTCATTTCCGTATTAGTTCAGTTTTAAGTATACAGTATAACTAACAGAAGAATGCAATTTACATTATTATTAATATTAATATTGATAAAGTCCACCCGATGATACTTTCATATTTTCTCGGCGTTTCATAACCTTTAGAGTAGGTTTTCCCCGTTTCCATCTATCCACCATCTGTTAGTCTGTGTCGATTTTTGGTAAACAAATAATCTCCGAAACTACTGGACCGATTGGTGTCGAATTTTGTATGCGATTTAAGAATATCGTGTAGACGGTAAAACGCCAACCAAAATTTGTCTAATCAACCCTACCAAGAATTAAATAACATAAACTCAAGTTTTTCGTACTAAATCCTATTAACATTTTATAACATAACATACTCTTGTATTTCTGCTTTATGAATCCGCGTTAATTTTTATCACTTTACAAAAATTGTTGGGCAATATTTTCCACGAATATCAGATTTTTGGATTACACGCACAATAAATTCCCGGCTTGAGTTCTGCTCGCGTTAATGCAAATCTCGTTATCGTCAACTTTTTTCCCAGCACATTGAATTTGTTTCCATGTTTGAATTTAGAGTTATTTTCAAGCATAAGTCACGGCGAATAGGTACTTTTATGTTTTCTAGACGTTTCATGGCCCCTAGAGTATTGAAAACAGGTCTCCAGTTTACTTCTATCCGTCGTCTATCTGTCTAGCATCTGTCCGTCTGTCGTCTGTGTCGATTTTTATTAGACAGATAATCTCTGAAACTACTATAAACTGCACTGATTGTTGTGAAATTTTATAATTATTTTCAGAATATCGTGTATCGTATACTAAAACACCAATCAAAATTTGTCTAATCTTCACCAGTGAAAATTCGATGAGGTCACCTCAAAATTTTCCATGGTAAATGCTATTTAACTTTTTGTAAATAATGTACTTGTGATTGATAAATCCGTTCCGATTTTTTAGCCTGCCAAATGTCTATAACATTTTGTAACAATGTAAGAGAACACGAGGATCGCAGGTTCGATCCCCTCATGGGGTGTTTTTTTTTTTCTTACAATGTGCCTATTTTTTTTATAAAGAACTGGATTTATTTTATTGTACTTCAGAGGCGAGGGAACTTCTGTCTACTAACACGAGTGATCTGGCTGTCTCTATCAATAATGGTGAAGTTACCTCAATATTTTGCGTAATAAATACTATTCAAATTTTATAAAATAACATATTGTGCTTGTGATCAATAAATTCGCCTAGATTTTTTACCCGACAAAAATTGTTTAAAAACATTTTGTAATGATATAAGAGAACGTTCAGCAATCGCTCCAGTTGTTTGGAGAGTCGCGGTTTCGAAGTATAGTAATCGAATCCATCGGACGAATGCCACTTTTATATTTTCTCGACGTTTCATGGCCCTTACAGTAGGAAAAATTAGTCTCCCGTTTCCATCTGTATGTCTTTCTCTCTGTGTGTCTGTCTGTCTGCTAATCATCCCCACCAACAATTTGAGTACGTCATTTCAATGAAGCATATTTTAAAATGATTTGAAAGTTACACAAAAATATACTCCTTTTTGTCGAAATTTTTTAACTTCATTTTCTAGAAAATTTGAGAATACCCACGTCTTTATTTAATTATGATCAGATAAGAATAATAACAATCATATTCAAAACATTTTGTTCCGTTGTGGTTTAATTCTGTTTTGAGCAGACAACTCACTCAAATTAAACAAATTTCTACGTGACATTCTTTCGATGTATAATCATAAACAATCGAAGTTAAGTATGCGTACTGATAATAATACACTCTTTTCCGTTGGTTATTTGCTTTGAATATATTTCATATTGTACGTATGTCTCGGGACGGTACATCATTGAAATTTGTCATTTACACCACTGGTTTTTACTATAACAAGGTTATCCGAAAACAATATTTTTTATAATTTTTCAAAGAAACGGAATTCGTTGGACTGTACTTCGAAGGCGAGGGAAGTTCTCTCAATTGGACCAAAAGTTCTCTCAATTGGACCAATTTTTTTGTTACTTGTGGCTAGTTCTATTTTTTTTTTTCTTAAAAATCTGGATTTGTTTTAGTTTTTTTTGTCTAATAACCTGAGACCATCTTTTTTTAGTTAGCACTTTTTGTGTCCTAATGTAACACTACGTTGTGATATTTGTAAAATTACATCGTAAAATTATCTTTCATGTATCTATAAGAGAACATCCAGTATTAACAATAATATTTGAAAAAAGCAAATGCACAAAAATATAATTAGTTCCATTTATAAACAATTCAATAAAATGATACATCATGAGTTTAAAATAAACTTTTTCTTAGTCGTTTCCAGTATAACGCACAAAAAGTAGTGTTTTGGAATGAAGCTATGACGAATTTTGATATTCATTTTAAGTAAATTAGTTATTAGTTAATTAATTCATAATCAAGAGTACGAAAAAGTAGGTCTCACATTTCCATCTGTCAGTCGTCTTTTATACATATGTATGTTGGGAATATCGTGTAAATGGCAAAAAGGTAACCAAAAATTGTCTAATTACCCCACAAACAATCCTCTCAAACCTCTTTTTTATAAACGTCACTTAAATTTTATAAGGCAATATACTCTTATACATACTTCTAGTTTATGAATCCGCCTTGAGTTTTTGCCCTAGACATCCAAATTTTCCCAAAAAAAATCTAAATTAATTACATCATCACATTTTATACCAGTATGCGATCTCTTACGAGTGTAATATAACATTTCAAGATACCAAATGTCTAGTCCTGTGGTTGAAAAATTAAAAACGGTATCGAGTACTATTATTTGAAGTAGTATTAGCAGCCGTAAACACTCCTAGTGAGACGCACTGGCGACTTCCTTGTGGACCAGATCAAAGCGTCCCCACTACTCGCCGTAAAACACAGCTTACTTCAACTGGGCGACTGTATCAGTGAGATTTTATTCCGCGTCCTGCAAATAAGGTAGTGTGTTTTCGTATTACAATGCGTTCAAATCAAAGGCAGTGGCGAAATATGATACAGTAATGAATTCAAGAAAACAAGCACTACAAGAAACTAAAAAAATAAATTTTCGCTAAATCAAATCACTGTAGTGCACGGACGAAAGAACTGCTATTGAAATAACGTCCTAGCAATTTTTTTTTTAAATCGTTATTAAGTTTAAACTTAACCAAGAACTTGATATTTTAATGCATTTTAATGCACAGCGAGAACTTTTTCATTTCAAAGTTATCAATTACCGAAGTTGTAACCATTAAATTTTGTTGCTAAACGGGTCTAATAATTTACTTATATTTCTCTAAAGCTCGTAAAAACTATATTCCTGGTAGCAGATTATTGAAACCAGACAGATCGATGTTGGTGAACGTGTTACAATCCTTAAACACCTGAACAAAAAGTTTTAATTAGCTACCTTGACTTTACTAAAGCTCTTACAAAGTTCCATGTAAGCGTCTTTGACACAACTTAGATATGATAGGTATACTGAATTGAAACGTGTTTAAATAAGCAAGTTTGTGTGAAGGTTAATAACCACTATTCCAATTCGACTCCACTAAGTGGTGTTCTGAAAGACCCCGTCCGGGGACTTTTCATATTTTTTGAATGTGTGGCTGATCTTTTGATTCAAGTTCTAACGCATACGGTTGTGTTCAAATCAAATACAAACTGCGAGGTTATCTGTCAATCTTTAATAATCTTCACGTGTCTTTAAATTTATACAAAAGTCACAAAAATACAGAAATTCCTGTTCTCTTAAAATCTGAAAAACAAAAACACAAATGTTAATTGGTAATCCAATAGCGAATTTTTAGCGTATATTTTGTTCACCAAGTTTTTGTTTTTAATTTATAGAGAAATGAAATCCTGAAACTAAAACCAAAGAAAAAACAACTTCAACTACCATGAGCGTACTTTCCTTAAACAAACTTTTGCAATACTTCACTGAGCACCGCTTTTCCCCACATTACTTGCAGCGGCGAACTACTCACCGCATTTACAACCATATTGGCAATAAACCGCACTTATTCGCAAAAGAAAAAGACTCGTAAGAAGCAAAAACTTTAGCTAAACAAATTACATTTTAGTTATTCATAGCTGCTCTATACGTTCAGGGCGCGCTTGCAAAACTTGTTTCCCCAAATTCGTATTTATGATTTTTGCTCACTGCGGTTCAATACACATTCGAATAAAACTCAAAGCGTATTTGCAACTAATAATACACGATTTTTGAAATGGGATTTCGATTCGTAATTTATTTACTCGATGCGAGACAAACACGAATTACTTTTTCAACATGCGTTTATCTGAGCAATCAATAGGCAACACAATGTGCAGCAGCGCGAATCTGGAAAGCCAACACTGGTGAATTTTCAAACAGATAAAAGCGGCGACAGCGGCAATCAGTTGCAATTACTGACGAGAAAAATAACAGTTTTTCTGCATGTCGGGGTCGTAAAACAGGCGTGGGTCTTTAAGTTTTCTGTGTTGCATTAAGTTTTACAACAAGACTGGAGGAATACGGAGATGAACAAGTTACTTTTTTGCCTCCGGTAATTTGGTATTAAACTTTTTTGTTTATTTCTCTTGAAATGATTTGATTAGCACCTCTGTTATGAAATAGCGAGCACAGGAGCTAATAAGAAAAAACACTGTGCTTTTTAAACTATTTTAAGAACAGCATGTTTTAATTTTGTGGAAACTCGCTTTTGTGCTTTTGTATGTCTGGTAGTACAGTCAATTAAACCACCAAAAGAAGCAAGATTTTAGACCAACATTAATATTAATTCGTTACTCATGTACTTACCTAAATATCTAAATTCTATATTTTTAATAAAAATTACTAAAGCGAGAACTATCCTTTTTTAGACCCACCACTGACCCAGAACTATTTTGTAAACAATCTACATCGCAAACTAGTTGTTAGTTATTTTTGAACTTTCATTTCAATTTCTTAACTAACTTTGAAACTTGAAGCTACTAAAAAGCTTACCAAAATTTTATCATTCAATTCCTCCAAAACATTTACGACATCCTTAAACTTTTACCTTTAACTTAAGGCACCAATATCAATTTACAGCACATGTTCACTTCAGAAAAGTGGATGACGTAATCATAAAATTATTTTTTTTTAAATGCACCCTGATTTTTGATACTATTCAAGCTTTAGTATCGCTCGCCCCTTAAATACAATCGAACACATCCTTTTTTTTTAAATTACATATAAAATTTAATTTTGCGATTTTCGTTTTGTCATAACCTTCATAAAATAAACACCAATCATTAGCTTCCCCGTAGCGGTCCGTACGAGTGGTGGACAATATAAAATAGATTTAAAGCAGATAAGCAACGGAAAAAATTTGGATATTCTCAATTTCTCAGTATATGCTTAATTTTGACTGTCTATGTTTATACTTCGAAAGACTTCGACTATTAGCACGTTCAGTTTACAAGCGTCAGCGGTTAAAAGAAAATAAAATTTGATAGATTAGTTAATTAACCAGATACAATAATATTTATTCGGCAAATTTGTAAGATGGGGGACAAATTTTGATTATCGATTTAACATGCTTCCAATATTCTTAAACTATCTATTTGCAAGATTTCACAGCATTCGGTTTTTGGACTTTCAAAGTTCGATTGTAAAATATTGCTATAAACTTTTGTTTTTTTTTTTATAAATCTGTTTTCCAAGGGTAAAAACTCAACACGGATTCTTAAATCACACATGCAGGAGTACGTAATTTTACAAAATTTAAAGAAAACTTATCCGCCAAAATTTTAAAATGACGTCATAACTTTTTGGGGGCATAAATGAAAACATTTTAATAATATTAACCATAAAATAATAATAAATAACCATAAAACGTTTGCAAGATTTCAGATCCTTCGGTTTTACAGTTTCAAAGTTAAATTACACAATCTTGTTGTAGAATTTTGATTTTTTTTTCCAAAAATGTGGATATCTAGGATAAAAGTTCAACACGAATTCATATTCATAAACCACCTCTGCAAAAGTATCTTATTTTATAAAAATTAAATAATGTTTACTAATGTAAATCTTATTGTTGGCGGGGATGATTATCCAAATTTTGACTAGCAGTTTACCATCTGCACGATATTTCTAATACACATATAAAATTTGACAACAATCGGTCCAGTAGTTTCAGAAATTATCTGTCTGATACATCTGTAATAATAATAATTTGTCTACTACGGAAACGGAGGACCTAGACGCCATGAAAGTAGCCATTCACTGGACGGACCCTATTACAATACTACCCTCGTTTGCCTTCGTTAAGTAAAAATGGGGAAAACGTTAAAAAAATGGATTATTTTCAAGACTTGACTTGATGAGGGTGACAATTTTCGTAACTTAACTAAATACCTTTTTTAATACATTTCGAGGTCTGGAACTCACTTCCGACCTCCTTTCTTTGATAACTCCAACAGTTTTTCCAGAATCGTTCTTTGAAATATGGAATTTTTGTAATTTTTGAAAATTTTGAATTTTAAAATCGAACTTTTTGAAAATATTGCGCGATGAATATAAGCACGCTATATTTTTGGAATCAGCACATCGAAATTTACATCCATGAATTTTTTGAGAATTTTTGGGCAACTGTTTTAAAAGTGAAAATTTTCCGTTGGTCCCCATTCTTCAAATTTCGACTCATTTTTGATCATTTTCGAAACTTAAATAAATACGTTTTCTGGTAGATTTCGAGCTCTAAAAGTCACTTCCGACCTCGTTTCTTTGACAACTCGAACCGTTTTTTCAGAATCGGCTGTTGCAAAATCGAAACTTTTGGAATTTTTGAAAAATTTGGATTTTAAAACCGAACATTTAGAAAATATTGCGCAGTGAATATATATAAACACGCTATATTTTTGAAATGGGCACGCCGAGATCTACATCCTTGAATTTTTTGAGAATTTTTGAGCAACTTGTTTAAAAGTGAGAGTTTTCCAATAGTTTTGTTCAAATTTCGGCCCATTTTTGACCAGTTTTGAAACCTAAGTAAATACATTTTCTGGTATATTTCGAGGTCTAGAATGCACTTCCGGCCTCGTTTCGTTGATAGCACGAACAGTTTTTCCAAAATCGTTCTTTAAAATATCGAATTTTTGGAATTTTTGAAAAATTTGAATTTAAAACGGAGCATTTTGAAAATATTGCGCAATGAATATAAACACACTATATTTTTTTAAATCAGCTCGTCGCGATCTACATCCCTGAATTTTTTGAGAAATTTCAAACAACTTTTCTAAAAGTGAAATTTTTCCAATACAATCACCTCAAATTTCTGCCCATTTTTGACCGTTTTCCAAACTTAACTAAACACATTTTCTAGTAGATTTAGAGCTCTAGAACTCGCTTCCGCCCTCATTTCTTTGAAAGCACCAACAGTTTTTCCAGAATCATTGTTTGAAATATCGAAATTTTTGAAATTTTTGAAAAATTTGACTTTAAAATTGAGAATTTTGAAAATATTGCGCGATGAATATAAACACGCTATATTTTTGGAATCAGCGCGTTGAGATCTACATCCCTGAATCTTTTGAGAATTTTTGGACAACTTTTTTAAAAGTGAAAGCTTTCCAATAGCCCCCTTCTTCAAATTTCGGCCAATTTTTGACCATTTTTGAAACTTAATTAAATACATTTTCTGGTAGATTTAGAGCTCTAGAACCCACTTCCGACTTCGCTTCTTTGATAACTGGTGAAATATCGAAATTTTTGGAACTTTTCAACTATTTGATTTAAAAACCGAACATTTTCAAAACATTACGCGATGAATGTAAACACGCTACATTTTTGGAATCAACACGTTGAGATTATTCCTGGATTTTTTTAAAGTTTTTGGTAACTTTTTTAAAAGTGGATATTTTCCAACAGTCAATTCAAATTTCGGCCCATTTTTGCCTATTTTCGAAACTTAACTAAATACATTTTCTGCTAGATTTGGAGCTCTAGAACTCACTTCTGGCCTCCTTTCTTTGATAACTCCAACAGTTTTTCCAAAATCGTTGTTCGAAACATTGAAATTTTTCGCATTTTTCAAAAATTTGACTTTAACACCGAATACTTTGAAAATATTGCGCGATGAACATAAACACGCTATATTTTTGGAATCAGTACGTCGAGATCTACATCCCTGAATTTTTTGACAATTTTTGGGCATTTTTTTTTAAGTGTAAGTTTGCCAATAGTCCCCCTTCAAATTTCGGCCCATTTTGACCATTTTTGAAACTTAATTAAATACATTTTCTGGTAGATTTAGAGCTCCAGAATGCACTTCCGGCCTCGTTTCTTTGATGACACCAACAGTTTTTCCAAAATCGTTCTTTGAAATATCGATATTTTTGGAATTTTTGAAAAATTTTACTTGAAAAGTGAGCATTTTGAAAATAATGCGCGATGAATATAAACACGCTATAATTTTTAAATCAGTTCGTCGAGATCTACATCTCTGAATTTTTGACAATTTTTGGACAATTTTTCTAAGATTTCGAGCTCTAGAACTCATTTCCGACCTCGTTCCTTTGATAATTCCAACCATTTTTTCAGAATCGGTTATTGAAATATCGAAAATTTTGGAATTTTTGAAAAATTTGATTTAAAAACTGAACATTTTGAAAATGTTGCGCCCTGAACATAAATATCCTATATTTTTAAGTTGATGACTTCATTTTAAAAAAACATTATACATATATCCTTACGGAAAATAAGAAATTAAAACCAATAAAATTTAAAATAATAAACAAAAACAACGTGGATTCTTTAACGACAATCACGTATATATTTATTTTATAAAAATGTAGTGACATTTAGTGTACAAAATTTTGACGTCACGTCATCAAATTATATGTTTTATAAAATAGAAACACAGATGACAGATGATCGACAGATGGAAACGGGGGACCTATTTTTTCATCTCTAGAGCTCTAGCTTAGGGACAGTGAAAACAACTGCATATAATTTTTTTTTTCGCATCTATAGAGCTAAGGAAAACTAGAAAGATTTGGCCGAACATCTGTCAAGTATCAGTCTAAGTATTATTAACAAGATAAGGTACAAATCCCTGTATATCTAATAATTATTAAATTAAGATGATTTTATAACAGGATGATCTCCAAAGCTACTGTACCAACTGCTCTAGAACTGTAAATATATTTTAAGATTATCCATCTTAAATGTATCTGCCTGTTTAAAACATTGTAGAAACAAATTTTATCATGTTATCTCTAAAAGGGCACACGAAAATACGCTAAAATTTTTGCACCGTAAAATCACTGAATTACCAGTTTCAGTTTTATTGCTAAACAAATTGAAACTCTACAATCTCACATTAATCCGTGTGATGAATTCATTAATACTGGCATGACATGAATGTTGTGCCCATGGTGTTTGTTAACATCAAAAACCAAATTTTAATTGTATGCACTAAAGCCTTCCGCTAAAAGGTATAATTCGACAGCGCTAGTAGACAAAATCGATATTAATAAATCCTGTTATAGAAAAGCTCGGGATTAAATTTTTAGCATTTTAATTTAAAAAATATTTATAACACGGTTGTTACTACAAAATGGTTACATTCCTTGTTGAATCTTAACCACCACGTTTCTTATTCGTTACGATTACATCATCAACTATTTTCAAAATTCGACCCACTCATAAACCAGCGACGAGTTATGCAAGTAATAAATAACTTTTTATTGTTCAACCTGTTCACCAACGATATAATTTATCCATGGTTATTAAATCACTCTTAATTTTATCATTGATTCTTCTTATCTGGTAATTTTCGGGATCAAAAACAGCCGCATGCAGACTAACTATTTTTATTCATATCGTTCATTATTTACCGACTGATAGAAGCTCAACAGCCGTTTTATTTTTATACCATTTATTTTTGGAAATTTATAATTTAACTTTGCCACTCACCGCACCGACATCTCTTTATTGGAAAGACAATTCGATTTCTACGTACAGTAAGTCGAAAATACCATCAGGAACATCATAAACCAGCCACGTCTCTATTAAGTTTCCTTATGTTGCAGTAAGTTTTACAGCAAAACTCGAGTAACCACTTGTACGTGTTACAGGAAACCGTCCGGAGATGAGAAATCATTACAGAGGACATAAAATGTCACTCTGGCTGAACCTCATACCACAGCTCCACAGGCCGGGAGAAGGAGATGATGTTTCCATGAGGCATCATCATTTCCAAGAGGAAGACGATCAGTACTACGACGGTAACGTTTAATTAGAATTCATTAGCTCTTCAATTTAACATCTTCACAGACATGTAATATTAGTTCTGAGACGTATTCAAAGCATAAGAACGTGGTCAAAGCGGAGACTGCTCATGTCGGGAAAGTTTTCCTTGTGAATAAACAGAGGGGCCTGAGGGCTTTAAACACAACCTCAAAATGAATAAACATTTCTAACAAGTCAAAATCTGCGCCTTCTTTTTAACCTTCACTTGAAGTGCTAATGGCTGGAAGACGTGTTTATAAGGATAACGATGGTTAATTAAGGATAATAGCAGGCACACGAAACTCACTTAATATTATTTGGCAAACAAATGGACACGTATTTATTTAACTGATTTTTTCTTGATTAAATTTGTAATGAAAAAATAAATCCGATTGATTAATGAACACTTCACTGCCTGCTTAATCAAATACCCTCATTTTTCAATAAAATCGTCAAGGGACACTCCCTCTAATAAAATAATTATTATTCGGAATGCAACAGTGAAAACAGGAATCATTTATCTTCATTCGTTTGGGAATTATAAAATTTTATTTGTGAATAACAGTCATGTTTTGACATTCCACCGAAACGAAGTAATTTATTTACGTTAGATCCAATTTCCGATTGTAATGGACACACAAAAGTTTTGTGTGAATGCACCATTAGTTGATATTAGGTAGATGCAGTGGATAATTTCGGGGGTTTTATAGGACGAATGTACTCGTATGCAATAGGTATAAACAGCACTGCAGCTACCATCACGTTATATTAAAGCCACACGATCGTATGTAGTAGTATTTTGCTCGCAGCAGTACATTTTCAAACAACGTTTGGAAATATCCGACATAAAAGAAATAATTAGTTTTATAAAGAACATGAAAATTTTCATTACACCACATTGTTCATTCTACTAAAATATAATAGAGAAATTCGCTAATTAACTGAACTTATGTAACACCAGACTAAATGAAGTGGGTATCCGTCGTACGTCCTAGTCTGTTCACGTGTTCTTTCAGTGACTATAAACTGGTGTATATAAGATGTACAACTAATTTTAGAATATTCCGAGGCCACGACGTTTAATAGGACACCAATAAGTTTCAAAATCATTTGAATTTTCCACGTCTGCCTCTGATTCACAATTTTTTTAGTTGGAAACTTTGTCGAGAAATGAACTGAAAATACTGCTGCGTTGGAAATATTCGAAACTAGACTTTTCTGCTTTTAACAATAAATATTGATATTCATGCCTGTCAAATTACTCATAATCGTAAACGTTCATTTGTCGTTCGAGCACCTAATCAGAGCATTAATTTAATTACGTTGTTAATCGATCACGTGAACGACTTCAACCAATCAAAGATTAATCGCATAATAGATTTTATTTCGAATTAAATACTAAATTCACCTAGTGCAAACCGACTGTCATTGATCAGATATATCCTGCTAGACGGTAATTAAATATTTTTGAAGATTAATAAATCATATAATTAATACACCTTTACAACTGCTTAGAAGTGTTAAAAAAATCCAAAAAAAAATATTTGATTATGAAGATAATTTCTAATATTGACAAAACGTTTCCTTGTCTTGAATAAAACTTTGTATTTACTATTTCATTCAATACTGTAGTTTGTAGAAGCACTTATTGCCCTTCTTTAAGATCGATAATAATTAGCGTACCAGGTTTCACAAAAGTGGACACGAGATCGCCGAAAATCAGAGAAGTTCATAAAAAACGACCAAATATTTGTGTTCCTGACAAAAGAATAGTATTATATTCAATTCTTGTTAGCATCTAACTCAAACTAACCGGATTAGAAAAATTCTGGTGATAATAGCGTCACCACGAATATTCATTGTTGTGGAATCTCTCAAAAAATCATTGAAAGTTGCGAATAACGCCAAAATTAATACTCAGCAAATTCGAAACTATGAGTTCATGTTTAATTTTTTTATATAGCACATTTGAATTAAAAAAAGTCACCCTAAATACTAAATAATTTTGAGAAAATTTCAAAACAGAGCATTTTCATTTTTAGGGGGGCACATTTAGTTGTCACAGTTTTGTTTGGATGCAACGGTGGTAAAGTAAATTCAAATGGTACTTTCATAGCGAACATAACTAAGTATTGGAGATATAACTAAATTAGGAAAAATATTGGTAGTTGAACATGATGGTCTATCGCTGTTAGTTAGAGATTTAATCCGTTTATTTAACTTGGTAATTTCTAGCAGAGGGTGCATTTGCAATGATAATAATCAACAGGGAGAGTTACACCAATTATTATTGCATGAATTTGAAGCTCTGTTTTCAAGTAATTTGCGTTGTTGTAGTCATGACAAAATTTCAATTATGTTAAAAAATTGTTTTTTGGGGCTAAACCAGCCTGTACAATTTTTCAAAAGGTTATTGAAAAACTCTTCAAGGAGCTAAAGGTGCAATTTCTTTCTTAGATTAATGTCTTAGTAATTGGCAAAACATTTTGAAGAACATTTGAGTAACTGGAGGGAAGTTTTTTCTAAATTGAAGTCAGCAGGTTTTGTTTTATAAGTATAATAATAAATGTGAATTTTTCAAACAAGAAATTTATTGTTTAGGATTTGTAATTACAGCTAGAGGAATTGAAAAAGATAAAACTAAAGTGGAAGCATTCCTTAATGCACCAATAGCCAGAAATATTTCAGGAATGATAAATTATTATGGTAAATTTATTCCAAATTTAGCAGATATTATAAAACTATTAGGTATATAAATGATTAAAGAAAGAAATATATTATATTGAAAGCTAAACAAGCAATCACTCCCGATTTAGTATTGACACTTTTTAACCAGAATTTTCAAGAGAATTATTATATGTTGACATCTCAAAAATAAAGTTCCACTTTAATTTCCCGACTATCATTTAAGTATTTTTTATAAACTATGTTTGAATTAAAAATAACTTACTGGAATCCAGACGATTTTCTTAGGAACATATCAATCAATAGAAACTACGACCATCCTCATAGTTGAACATATTTAATTTGTGAAAATATATGTATACTGGTTTAAAAAAAAATCCATTACCAAAGTTGGGTTTCGGGTTCGACTTATGTAGGGCCAAAAATTGTGTCAAATGCAAGTTTAATTTAATAAATTTGAATTGATAAAACAGACATTTTTGGAGAGCCTCAGATTCTGCAACTTGTCACAGACCAATTGAAAAATAAATTGGCGATAACTTTAACGAAAGAGTGAGTGAAGAACAGACTAAAAGGTTTCACGAGAATAGAAACAAAGGGGAAACAAAAAAAAATAATATGAAATATGACAGCAGACTACTACTTATGTCCTAAAAAAATGTCCAAATTAAGTCTAGTTGGCTCCAATCCAATTACAGGTTTCTATAAATGACTATAAGGTCGAAGTAGGTCATGAACACGTGCCGCCTCTCAGTTTTGGACCTTAGTAAATGCCCAAGGACCTACGACAAATACCACACGCATCTGTATAACTGACTGTTCAAGGCACATGACCACTCTCTTTTTAACTTCAAAAATGTTCTGTCAATGCGTATTGTTCAATTTCATGTTGCAACAGAAACTCCTGATTGCTGAGGAAATTTTGTCAAAGATGTTTTCGGATTCTGCTCAAGTCGTCTCAAATCATCAACAACTTCCTCAGCTACTGAAGGTTTTCCCTGAGATTTCCTACATCTCAAATGTGAGCCTCTAACGATGTTTCTTCAAGTAATAAATCACAGTATTCTTGCTTACAAGCGGTCACACAATACACAAACTCTTCGTTTACGAAGTCCCACTGCGATAACAAGACATAACAATGAAAGTGTCTTGTTCAACAGAATAAACCATTTTCACAGTTTTCGCTTCCTTGCAAAAAACAAAATTTTCGTACGCAACCACCAACAGTTTTGAAAACTACTGCTTTGTTGTTTTGTGCTTGGATCAAGGAGAATTACTCTAACAGACACTTGAAAAACGTTAAAACAATAAAATCGACGACTTTAAATGACTAATGACAAATGAAAACTGTCATAATGAGGCATAATTTCAGCGAAGCAGGACTTTTGAAATCCGTGGCCAACTACGCCCTTAGATTCATTTATAAAATCCCTGTATCACTAAATGCTTAAACAAGATGTATCTAATTATTTTCTTATTCCGTACAGTTTATTATCCTGGTTACTAATTTGTGAAACACGACTCAACAAATCCTATTTTTTGAAAAACGAGAATCTATCCATTTAACGCTCAGTCGTAGGCTGGGCTTTTTAATGTAGTCTTGTTAATCGTAATTCAATTGTCGTTCGTATTTTCCTAACTAGTTTTATTCTTTTATTCGAGCGTTCGTGTTCCGAAATAACAATGACTAACAGAGATAAAATTATAGAAACGTGACAAAGCTTTGATTAAAGGTTGTGTAACTGATATTAGCGAGCATGTAATCCGGTTTTAAAGTCAGGCCCCTCCACTTAAGACTTTGAAACTGCTGGAGTGACAGATTTCAAATTTAAAACTCATATGTGGGTTATTAATTAAATAACGTGTAACGTGTTAGCTTGAAATGTCAAAATTATGTCAAACATGTAAAAAGAACAATAATGGCATGAAACCAAAGTTTAAAAAAATTATCAATATCACAAAAATTGTATAAGTTTGAGCATTTCATTTTTGAGAAACTGACGAATGACAGTTAAAGAATAAAAATTTCTAAACTTTTTGCAAAAAGCTGAAATTTTTAAAACTAAAAGAACAACCCCAAACGGGGTTGTTCTTTTTTTTTAATATACAGGTGGCACAAAAACCTATCAAAGAAAATGCTTTTTAGCCTTGTGCCGCCACAAATCCAGAAAATTCCATTGTTAGGGTCTAAATTTAAGCCACAGGTCCGGGCCTAATTACTCAACTTCTAGTTTTCTGGTGACAAGTAATTAACACATTCTTTTCGTCCAGGCTCCGTCCGTCCGCAGACAAAAGAACGGCCACCCCTCATCCATGTGATAGCCCCGCCGCCCCCGGCCACGACGGTGCGTGTTCCTCCGGCCACGACATCGCTGCCGCCGCCGCCCCCCAAATCCGACACCGCCCTCCAAGCCACCACGACAGAATGCCCCCCCAACAACACCATCATCGTGCCGAGCGTCAGCAAGAACAACAACAACTTACTTCGGAAGCTAGCGTCCAGCCACTACCAGAGCTACACCACGGCGCTGACCGTGACCATAGCGGTGGGGTGCTTCCTGCTGCTGCTCAACATCGTCATCTTCGCCGGCATCTACCACCAGCGCGACCGGGGCAAGAGCAAGCGGAAAAAAAAGGAAGAACTGGCGGAAGCCGGGAGCTGCAGCAGCTCCTCGGGGGAGAACTACGAGAAGGCGTACGAGTCCAGGCAGCTGGCGTACGACTGCCCCGGAAAGAGCCCCTACGACATCGCCAGGGGCGGTGTGTTCAAGGCCATCCCCAACTACGTGGGGGAGTACAGCTGCGACAAGCGGCTGGCGGATGTGCAGATGACGGAGCTTCCGCTGCAGGAGTTCAAGTCGTCGCCGCCGCCGGCGAAGAGGCACGACAACCCCCACAGCCACCCCCCGGACGTGACTTCGACCAACTCGGAGAAGCCGCCGGTCACGAGTCCCAGCATCCCGGAGCCGCCGCCGCCGCCCAAGGGGCAGCCGCCCACGACGGCGGGGAATCAGGCCGGCATTCTGCGGCCGCACGGGGCGCCGACCACGCCGGGAACTATGAAAAAACGCGTCCAGATACAAGAGATTTCTGTTTGAGTGTCAGTTTTCTGTTGTGGACTGATCAAGTATTCATACAACTGAAAATCAAAATCATATCTGACTGAACTTGATTTTTAAATAGTAATCGCACTGTGATTGTCATAAATTTATTGTCATAAGCTGAGTCTAGCGATGACGAGCTGAATTCGGTTAGGGGATCGCCTTTTTGGTTGCCTTTCGAGTTTACTGTGATAGTTAGCATGCGGCCACGGTACAGGTTATTGGTTAGTCCTAGAGAATTATTTGTGAGATGCTTTTTGAATAAAACTTGACAAATTTCCTGGGTTTAATCTGGGTTTAAAGCTACTTTAGAAAATCGAAACACTGATTAAATGTCTTTTTATTGTAGCTGAGAACAAATATCTAATGACAGCTCCAAAAATGTGCTATGTAAATACACTTTTATATTATAATTTTTTAAGTTTATCCTTTTTCAATCCTCACTAAAAAAAAAAACAAAAAATTGTTCATATTTGTGATAAAACTCAAGGCCTACGCGTCACATGATGGCAGCATAATTAAACATTTAAGTACAAAATAAAGAAAGGTCGCGGTTTATTTACCTTACCTTGGTATGCAGTTTTTTAAAAGATGAAAATTAAAATGAATTCAATGACAAAATGTTCGATTTTATTTTGAAAATATAACGCAAAAAAGAAACATAAAAATACTTCTTCAAAAAAAAAGTTATAAATTGAATATTTTCTTACAGACAATCTCCAATCAGATGCAGTAATGAAAGCGCGTGATCAGGCTTGAACAACGAACCTAGCGTACCTATTTTGGCAGGAGCTGTTCATGAGAACTTTAAGTGATCACTACATCTACTTGGCGATTCTAGTGTAAAATATTTCTGCTTGCACTGTTATATAATATTCAGCTTATAGTTAAACCGGTTTTTTCTGCAATTCGATACCTCCACGAGTAAGTGAGTCATCTGCTAAACACAAATAACGCAAAAACTAAATATTTTCAATGTTTTCGATTTTAAAAACTATTTCTAAATGTGTTCCTTTATGCAAAGTAATTTTTATTTTTTAAAAACATACTTTGAAAAAGAATAAAAAATACAATCTTATAATTATAAATCTTTGCCAAGTTAAGTTCTGAAAATTTTAAGTCAAACAATTAAAACACGCACAAAATATTGGCGACTTTGAAATCTGAACAGCGTCAGGTAAAAATTTCCAATTTTCTTCAAATTTAACTAAGCTTTTTTCCATTTTTATGTTATTCTATTGTTTGTTCGGATTTTGTATGTAATCGTTTCGAAATATTTATTTTTTTACCAACAAAATCCGAATTTATTTAATTTACAACATTTTTTAAAATTCCCATTAAAAAGGTTTGCCGTTTAAACGAATATTGATGAGATCGTAAATTTACGACGTTGGGCAAAAAATTTATTTCACACGCGATTTACATGTTCAAAATTTTTTTTTAATGTTTTTCAACTTTAAAGGATACTAATCTTGAAGAATATTAACTGCTAGAGATTAAAAACACAAAAATAAAATTCTCATAAAATTCTGTTTTACATAACAGCTGAATACAAATTCAAAATACAGTTCAATTTTGGAATAACGTTGTTGCTAAATCGACTTTCAATTTTGTTAGAATATATTGTACATTCTAAGGAATGAGATTAAGTTTTCTTTAAAGTTTCACACTATATCCAGTGTACAATATCATCTAATTTTCAGTAAGTACTCTGGCGTCTTTCAACACTAGCCGTTGTAGAATCCGCAACAAAAGAAAAGCTCTCTGAAAACAAAGAAGCTGCTGATTCCTCTTTTATAAATATTTAAATTTCATTAAGGTTGCTCTGCATGCTTTACTTATTATAGCTTTAAAAAGATTATAATCCGCGAAAGAAATATTCTTATTGTACTTGAATTACGTCGGTAATCAGCCGCAGCACATCTTCCTAACAAGCTTTGTAAAATACGTAATTCTTTATTATTCACGCTTTTCCATAATAAAGCAGAAAATCAGTATTTCATTATGCATTGGTGAAAATGCCATTAGAGATAAAAGAAGAAACGCGAAAGAAATAACCCCAGAGATATTTATTTAAATTTCCACAAGTACGATTTTCTCTTTTATTTTTATTTGACAAAAAAGTATACGACTAGCGATATATGGACCAATTTCTGCACACACTAGACGAGAGTTTTATTCAAAGAGCGACATATTTAATTATCTCAATTCGTACTGGGCTATGCTATCTATAAATTGTTCTGTTACGGCGATTCCCGCAATCAAAGTTTCTATTATCCTAGGAATTGAGTTGTGTACACTAAATAATTTAGCTTGCATTACAAAACAATAAAAGCCAAATCAAATGTAACTATTTAAGGAATTTGTTTAATTTTATGACAAAATATTATGGCACGATGGTGCTACTGTAAATTTCTATAAATAAACAAAGTGCTGAATCAAAATGTGTCAACGATTGAGACTTTTAATTATTTTAAGTTGTTGGTAACGAAGGCAAAACTGTTTTAGACAATCAGTTGCAACAACTTTCAGGTTTGGTTTGCCGTTTTTATTGTGTAACCATTTTACATTGTAAATATGCGATTTTTATACTGCCACACGTTTTAAATCACATAGATTGTTTCTAAGCCTGCAGGAGGACTCTTAGATATCGCATATTTATGATCACTCGATTGGGAAGACAATTCTTTTGCGAATCCACAATTTGAGGAGAAGACCACAAGTCCATTAAATTTTATATCATTAAAGGATATGGTGTTTACTGTACAAGAATACATCCTTTATCGATGTGACATCTGAACTGTTTAAATAATAAATACGATTATGACGGTTGTATCTTTTCATGCTGTTTACCCTTTTCATTCTGACTGGAGCGAAGGCGATAATTTTTAAGCGCTGATAAGCTTAATAATTTCCCCTGACATTGACAAGCGTTTTATCCACTTTAGTGAAGCACCGAAGTCTGAAATACAATTTAAAGCGAGACGTGGGAGGAAGCAGACTTCATCTACCATCAGGGACCATCGATGGCACAACCATGGCATCGTCCGAAATACTGGTTTCGCCCCCATATTGATTTATTATACCACATGACTTGATTAGTAACTCAATAAAATATCGACTGGCATCACAGTATTTGCACATCAATTTATGATGTTCGCACTAATAATGTGCCTTTAAACCCAATGTATTAAGTCAATATTTTGTAAGTGACCTTATCTGAAAAGAATCCATGTACATGCTACAATAGCATGAGGTCACGTTGCTCACTAATTGTCCTAATTAGGGTATTCAAGACCCCGTTATCACCTGTGTCCTAATTCACCGTATTGATTTTGGAATTGATCGGATCGATCAACAAAAGTTCCTGTAGCTATGTGTAATAATAATCAGCACTATGGGTTATTAGATTGTTTAAAGTGTCAATATTAAAGATAGATTAGGCTAAAAACGACTGTCAGCCGTCGAATGAGAGTTCGCAAATTATTTCTATTGACAACCGCAATTAGAAGAGTTTTTACCATATAAAGCTGTCATTTAACAAAATTTGACAAAACGCAACATTAAATCTGACATAATATTTGCAATAACGATTTATTAAAATTTCCTTTGACTAAAATGATAAAACATATGTTTTTCTATCACGATGATTTTTTTTTAAATATAGATAAATCTGAATGCTAAATATCGCCTTTTGTAAATGATGTCGCTAGTCATTGAAGCGGAAAACTTAAAACCCTATATAAATTAAATTTTAACACAAGTGAAATGCATATTACCAGTTACCCCACTTCTTCCTGGAACAAATGGTAAATAGTAGTCGTAAAAATTTTGATCATAAAACGATATTGATTTGTAAATAACAATTATGAATCCAGTTTTATAAATAAATGCGTCACGTTTAGAAAAGTCTCTCCTTTTTTTTTTAACCAGTTTATAATTTTTTTAACCAGTTTATAATTAGTTCCACTATATTGCACTTTTATATGCAAGAACTTGTAAATATTACTTTTTTCATATACAATGTGAAAAATATCTAAAACTATCAACTTCCAGTATTGTTAAAATAAATTAAAATATAAACACAAGTACTGCAGAAGTTCTATGTTGTCTTCAGATTTTTGATATTAATAGTTATATCATTACACGAATGGAAAATTGTTACATAAATTTACATAAAATGAAAAAAAAAATGTATTTTTTTTATTAGATACCACACGTGAAAAAAGAGCGTGGTAATAAAATTATCACTCACCAAACATGGGCGACAAATTTAAGCTTAATTACGACTTATGAAATTCTACTAACTCATAATAACACTACAACACAGGAAGTCAATATTACACATTTTCTATTTCACTGTTGGCCCTTCTGTTAAAATCTTTATACTTCCATTCTAATTTCCAGACTACATCATCAAAGATTCAAAAAAATTCACTTGGAACAGAAAACTGGGGTTAAACCCCGTGTCACCTAAAAACATCTTATGATATAAACAAAGTTTGTCAGGTTTTCTATTTTGTGTGTTACAAATTCTTCCGTCTGCGAAAATAGTGAATTTTTGTGATCAAATGAAGCTATTTATAGCCTGAAAAAGATTTTCTTCTATGAGTTTGTGTGTTTCTTGTCTGAATAAAATTCATCCATGTAAAGAGTGAAATCTTCAGGAGATGGCAGTTCGTTTCGATCATCGAGAAATTTTTGGACTCCAAATGTAATTTCATTTCTCACTTAATTATTTTCAAATCAGCAATGACTAATTCTATTGCACCTAAAAGCCGACATTACTCTTTTGTGAATCCAGTTCTTCGCTGTGTTCTGTGTATTTTGTAATTCTTTGATTTGTAAAATCAATGGTTACTTTTAACTTTCCTTGGAACTATTTTCTTGGAAATGCTACAACAATTTTAACATTTTTTATTTCAGTCAACACTAGTAAAACGAAGTACACATTCACTTGTGAAATGACATCTTCAATTTTTTTAGGGTAAGGAGTTAACAGTGTTTGCTTTGGTCTGTAATAATTATTATAATTCACTAGAAAACACAACTGGGACATAGAATGGTGCAGAAAACTGAAACACATAGTGCAAAGAAACTAAATCTATCTATATCTGACACATAAAGTAAATTTTGTCAACTTCTGACGTCAATTTACCCAACGTGATTATTCAAATCATGTTCAAATCAAGGGGTAATTATATGCTCCAAAAGTGTTTACAAAACAGATTGTTGACAAATATAACGAGAGATTGGTACCAGGAGACACTAGAATCATATTTACTTCTCCAGCTTAAGTTGGTGTCCAATTTCCGTCTGACTGTCATTTGTTGTTTGTCCATTTTGAGTCTGCGATTATTTTAGACAAGAATCATGTATAATTTTAGGAGTACTTTAAAAATATCATCTAGATGGTAAAATGTTGACCAGAATTTGTCTGATCACCCCCACCAAGAATTTATTGATCTTAAAACTTTGCAATGTAAATTCGTTTCAAATTGTACACCCCTTTGTAACTACTTGTGATTTTTAATTCACTCCTATATTTAACTTTATGCATGCAGATTTTTGGAAATAATGCAAAACACGCAACAAAATTTAATAACTTAAGTTCTAAACTATACAAGCTATTGAAATTTTGTATCCAGAAACATATTCATCTGTAAGTACGCTCCATATGACATCATGTTTTTTTCGTTTTTTACTTCCCGAGGTTCAGCTAGGGAAACATTGCAGTAGGGTTCTAGAGTATGAAAAATAAGTCTTCCGTTTGTTGTGTATCTGAAGTCTGTTGGCGATTTTATTAAACAGATTACCAATTTCAACTAAAAATCCAGGATTGCCAACAGACTCACTCAATTCTGATGACGTGGTATTTCTTTACTTGTGGTTTATGAATCTGTCTTTGTTTTTTACCTTAGAAATCCAGATTTTTTCATTTTTTTTAATAGTAGTGTAAAAGAATACCGTACTCTATATACGATGTATGCCGCACTTTGTAAAGTTCGAAGGAGAGCTTCATAAAAGTTGAACAGGTGGGTGGAGGGATTAACCTCTGTCTAATACCTTAGGCGAATTTTTCTTAAGTAATTCTGTTTAAATAACTTCAGACCAATTTTTTTAAATCTCACGTAAGATCTATACAACAAAATAGTTTTTATCATAATTTGCTAAATGGTAGTTCGACGTATAAAAAAAACAAGTGTACAATGGAAAGTAAAAATCAATACCTTTTAAAGTATTAGCAAAAGTTACCTTACCTGTCACTAAGAAAATTTTGAATACAAATTATTTGTGTAAAAAGTATTTAAGTGTTAATTATTATTATTGATAAAAAGGTAAAAATATTATCTTGCCTTCAAGAAAATGAAACAGCTTCTTTAAGAACTACATATATATAATAATATACGTACCAAAATAATAATTACTCAGATTTTCTACTTCAACAAATCAGATATAAAACATTGAATACCAAGTAGTCAAAATAACAGGTTACAGCAGCACATGGTTTATGAAAACTTGCACGCAAACAAACAATTTTATTAGACAAAAATGACGAAAATGGACAACAACCAATTTATTTGGCCTCAGTGTAACCGTATATTTTGTTGTTAGGATCGCTCTTTTAGACGCAAACCTTTAAAACATACAAAATAAAAAAAACCATTAACGGCAAAAAAATAGATTTTTTTCAGTTTCTACCACATCAACAACTACTCAAAACATTTAACAAAATTATACAAAAAAAATGTCCTAATGGAATCAATGTAGGAGTTTTACTACTGTATAGTCGTTACATTTTTCTTAGTTCACAGTTACACTTGATATGATATTAAGTTCTCATTCTACTGCCAAAGCAGAATCCACTAGCAAAATTTCATTCACTTTCAGATTTCTCCAGATGTTCAATAATCCACATTTTTAATGCTTTTATTTAAATTTCCATGCCATGGTAAATCTCTGTTAAATGTGCACAATGAGTAAGAAGCAATAAAATTTATGTTGCTCTTTTATTACTTCAGAAAAACCAGTCATATTACGGTATAAGACCGTGAGAACATCAATTAAGTATGTATTTAGCCATTATACCGTCATCGGTATTGTTTAAGGTGAACATCATATTTCTGAAGATCTCAATCTTTGAATCAAAACGCAATAAGATCACTTTTTTCAATTTATTGCACTTGTAATGCTTCAGAAATTTTGATCTCAGAAGCAAAAATATGTCTTCCTTTCAAAAATAATGTTGAATCTACTATTCCACCTGGTCGACATACAAAATTTTTCTTTACAACAATTTAAGTCATGAATACCAAACTGGACAAGAAGCTTTGGCGTTATGTGGTCAATGTCCTAACTAATCAACGGTCATCATGAAATTCCCTTAAGAAATTTAAGTCGTTTATGGTGTTTGAGCTGTTGCGCCGTCATGTTGAAAAAACCCGGTGTGAAAGTCGTCTTCAAGATTCACGATTAACTCGATGTGGAAGTGAGATTCCAACTTTAGGTGAACATTTTGTGCAAATCAAAATTCTTCTTCCATTGAAGTTACAAACAATCAAAACGTCAAAGAAGTTCAAGTTATGCAACACGTTTCACTGCTGATGTGAGGGTCATGGTCAACTAGAGCAGGAATTTAAAAATCACCTGGTACTATAGGAGGTATTAAAGTTATTGTCAAATTTGGCCCCACGGGACTAACGAAAAACAACTTAAAAAAGGTGTTATTTTATTATTAAATGAATTGATTTATTATCAGTCTTATTGACAAGGGACTGATGAATTTCGTGAAAAACGAAGAACACCTTTTGATCAAAACGAGACAGAGTAATGTTGTTTTCATACAATTAACTTTACACAAAAAACATTCGGATAAAAGTTTATCATTGAATAATCATCAAAAAATCACA
This sequence comes from Zophobas morio, assembly GCF_036711695.1. Classification (NCBI taxonomy): domain Eukaryota; kingdom Metazoa; phylum Arthropoda; class Insecta; order Coleoptera; family Tenebrionidae; genus Zophobas; species Zophobas morio. The sequence goes on along the minus strand of NW_026972110.1, from coordinate 18,837,098 downwards.
ACAATATTTTTCACCAAGTTAAAGACTAAAATTTTGACCATCACAACGCGTGCTCGCAACATCACCACAACAACATTTGATCGTAATTAAATAAACTCGTGAGTATTCTCATATTTTCTAGAAAATGATGTTCTTAATTTGATCAATCAGAAATTGACTCACGCTGTAATGTAAAATATATTTAAAACATAGAACTAACAGGATAAAATGTCCTTCAGGAAGCTCAAGTGTTTATTTATGTTTATATCGAAAGAATGTCACGTAGAAATTAGGTTGATTTAAATATAATTCTCAATTTATCATTAATTCATTATTATATAAAGACGTGCGTATTCTCACATTTTCAAGAAAATCTTAATTTGACCAACAAAAAAATTATGATGGTGTCATCAACATGGCTAATACTAGTCACAACACAAAAGAAAAGTAGTCAAAGCGCATTACTAATGCAAAAAAAAAGGAAAGAGCCAAAGTTCGGCATCGAACCCATGACCGAATATCGCCGTTTTGTCGATAGAGCTGCTGACCCACTGAGCCACGAGGAGTTCTATTCCGTGATGGTGAGATAACGTTATTATACTAGTTTTTTCGTACTGTAAAGGTCATGAAACGTCGAGGAAACATAAAACTGACAATTCGTCCGATGGATTCGATTACTACACAAATAGCGACGTTTGTAGCTAACTCCAAGTATGATAATTGGTTTACGTTGAACAAATAATAGGTTTTGAACCTGGAAAAAAACGCGTATTTTTAAATTACGTGTTTAACAAGGAACTGATGACCGATGATATTTTAACCAGGAAAATATTGTTATTTATTTATTTAATTTAAATTTTGTTGATACTTTACACTTAGTAGTATCCTTAGATATATAGTAAGTGTGTAAACCTAAATAACAGTTTAAAAAATATTATCATTCTACTCGTAAAGTAGTGGTGACAAGACTAGGGACTGACATTTTAGACAAGTAAGGGCGTTTTTTTTTTAATCAATATAATGTAAAATTTTTGTAATTACGATTCCATAGTGTTGGTTTTTTTGCATTTACCACCATTAAGAATTATGCTATACACGATAGTTGTCTAAATTATCCAAATACATAATCAAAAATGTAAAAAAATGTCATGAGTTCTATAGTACAATTTAAAATTTTCAGATGAAACATAACGCGGTAATCAACACAAAAATGTGATTTCAAAAAATATGACAATTCAGGAAAAACTGTGAATTGCGATGCATTTTTCAAATATCTATGAAAATCTAATTTTCAGTGGAATGAATGAGAAATAATGGAAACTTTACAGAATCTGTACTGAATTCTTCAAAAATTGTATAACATCACCGCGAATTTTCTCATATAAAATGCATTGCTTACGGATTTTCTACGTTGACAACAAAGTGAAGCACACAATAGATAATTTTTTGGCTTCTTCCGGACAATGGGAATAGCAAAAAGCAATCCCGTTTCACTTTCATGTACAGCTTCCATAATTCAGCTGAACAAAATATTAACTGCTCAGTTCGGTTGTTATTGCACGGCGCCGAGTTTAAATTAAATTTGCCTCCAATTTAAAACCCGTACATTTAAATTTTTTAAATAAATTACGATCATCAAGTCAACCATTATGCTCACTTTACTCGAGTTCTAGCTTTATTTTCCAAAAACATAAACTTATTATTAATACAGATTGACAGAAAAAACAACGAATAAAGGATCGCGATTTAGGGAAAAATCTTAGAATTTCGTCGCTATCCAAATTCATTTAAAGGTTTTTGTCATCCAGTGCCCTTCAACAATTTCCTGGTGCACCCCTCATGGTCAAGTGCGAATGCCACAACCGCCTTTGTGCTTCAAATAAACGCGAATTTCCGACTTGAATAACATGGTTATAAACGACTCTTTTATTAATTGTCCACTACAACGACATTAGGGTGTAGGACGTTGCAGTCGGTACACAAATCTGTCATATTGCGCAGCTGGTGATCCGAAAAGACGTCGAAATGGACCTCGCGACATGTCTCTGAAGCGCCAAAGTGCCCGGATGAAGCCCCCAAAAATCCGAATTTTTCGGGTGAAGCCAAGTAAGTCCAGTGAATTCATTCTGTTTGCCTCGCTCATAATTGCTATTGTACAAATTGAAAGTTTGCTCGTTTGAGTGAATGTTTGGCCAGCGATTATCTCCTCGCGATGCTTGTGCCAATAGCAATTAACTGGTAATGATTTTCTGCTGGCCGTTCGGACATCATATGATGCAGTTTTGTTGAAATTATTGGATAAGTACGTAAATATGCTTGGAGCTAGCAATTAGCGTCTATTAAAGTTATTGTCATTTTTGTGTGGGTAAATTTTACAAATTGATGCTAACTGCTGTCATGCTAGAAAAATAATAAATGATAATATATTCAAAGTATATTGAAAGCTTTTATCTTTTTTCACACTTTGCAGATTGTTAGACGTATTTATAATCGGTGGCTTGTTTGCCGGAATCAGTTTAACACGGACTTCCATGTTGTGTTAGCTTTCATTTTGCATCAGTCGAGGTTTACCAAAAACAACGATCAATATCGAGGTTGCAGAGTTTAATTGTTTCGTCAACAAGTGGCTTCCGGATGAGAAAAATAAACCTGCTAAATCCAATTTGTACATATAAATGTGCAAGCTTTGCAATGTACTAAAACTGGTTTTGATCAGATTTGTCAAAATGTTAGAGCATTGTCATCGAAGCCAGTCTTTTTTTAAAAAAAGTTCTAATGAAAATAGATCCAAATAAAGCGTTTTTACAGTATTGTTGGATTTATCGATCTAATTTACTTTATTACTTTATTAACACAATTAAACCATTAATTTTATGTTTGTAGGTAGATACCATTAAAGGCTAAGTAAAATGTAACGTCAACCTTTGATAAAATATATCTATTAACGTAATTTTTATTTTCCGACCATCCCAAAATAGTGTTGTCTAATCTCACATTTGCTCAATATTTCGCAACCTGTAGAATACGAAAATGTCGGTCCCCCGAATTTTTAAATGACGTCAGCAAATTTTTGATGAGATCGTGTCAAAATTTTGTTAAGTAAATTACCCTTGAAGTTTTATTGTACCATTTTTTCTATCTATCTATTAATGTATCTATATTTTCACCTTAACCGCATTGCAAAAAGAAACGTAGGATAACATTTTGTAACTTGCTAGAACCTTGTACAAATATTTTGAAATTTTGCTTATATTTTTTATTCATCCTTTCCAGAAATCTAATTTTAGTCCAAAAATTTGTTGCATACATTTTTGTCAAAAATATGGTCAGAAACACAATGTTGTTTGTAATTTGGGGATATTTTTTCTTTTTTAGAATTGCTGATTTGGAATTGAAAAGTTTCGTTGGCTTTACTAAAAATCGGGGACTATTTTGAGTCAGTATTTTTTTTAATATGGGCACGGTATGTTGTTAAAAGCAAAAATATTCACTGACGACATTGTTTTACTTTTGTGATTTCTCTATGTCGGTTTGAAATTTGTCAGCTCAACATTATTCTGCCTGGAGCACAAACTCACATATAGGTACAAATATTTTTTTAGAACTAATTGTAAGTAGTTCAAAAATTTGTTGAATAATTTTTTTTTTTTAATATGCTCAAAAATTGATGTTGGTACTTTGGGGATATTTTTTTTAGAATTGCTAATTTCAAATTGAAAAGTTTCGCTGGCTTTTACTAACTTTTGCTAAAAATCTAGGATTATTTTGAGTCATTTTTTTTAATATAAGCACGATATATTGCTAAAAGCTAAAATATTCACTGATGACATTGTTTAACATTTTTGATTTCTGTATTCCTGTTTGGAAGTTGTCTGGTCAGTATCATCTAAAAACTGCTTCAATGTAAAAAACAGCTAAAATATTTTTAAATATTTACAAATACGTTACCTCCAAATAAATACTAATCAGAAAAAAAAATTAAGGTCTCAATAAATATTTACACTCTTAATGTAATACAACATCATCTATTTTGTTAAACTGTTACCTAAAATCGTAAAAGCGTGCTGGATCCCCACTAGGATATTATTTTGACATACATGTATAACAAATATTTTCGAAAAATTTTAGTACAATTATTTCACAATTATTTAACTTTGCAAAACGAATTAAAGTACTTTACTGTTCCTTCTAACGCGTCGTTTAACCAGATTCAAGCAAAAATTAAATTAGGAATACGTGATTGCAAAAATATTTGTTTAATCTAACAGAAATTCAAATAAAAAAGTGACGTCTTTTGTGAATTTACAGAACTATTAAATATTAGAATAACACCAAAATTAAAGAATTTTTTGACGACGCATTTATGAATTTTGGTAATATGACCAGGATTATAGCTGTGTTCTATATCAAAAGCAAAATATTACTAATAAATTAGTTTCCACATCTTAATTTAACTACTAATTCTCAAAATTAAAAAAAAATCAAAGACAGTCGTATCAGAGAACCACCTGTCAAGCAAAATATTTTGAATTCCGACAAGGTTCAATCAGGTTTTTCCAAGCGTTTCCAAACGTATTGACATGATTTAGTTTATTTATAAATAAAGATATCGGGACTAATCGCCTACCTAATTAGAATTAAATTAATAATCAAAATCGTAGTACAAATATGGTAATTCAATATAATACAACATAGTATAGGCGGAGTTTGCTACCGCATGCTTCGTAATCAACACTCAATATTAGTAATAAAATCAAAATCAATTAATGAGCTGCCGTTCGTTGATTACAACAATCGATAAATCAAAATTTAAATTACTTCGACGAAACTGTGGTATGCATTTTACACCGGAAGCGATGAAACGGTACGTTGTGAGCTAAAATGGCAATGAAAGTAAGAAACAATGAACTCTGTAAAAAGTTTAACTTAACTGTATTATTACGTAATTATCGTAATTATTAATAATTCGTGATAATAAAAAACAATTATTGCTTATTTATTAATTTCTATAATTTCGTTGCAGCAAATGTACAAGGACTACTCAGAGTGTTAAAATAATAAAATTTAATGAGCAAAGTTGATATTTGAACAATCTGCACTGTTGCTAACGCTGTGACCAAATAAATAAACTCACGTGAGTATAATATTGAATAAGTAAATAAATAATTGCAATTAAGTTGGTTAATTAAAGTAATATATTGGAGTTTTTTCCTTGCCTGACTTAATTGTACAACCTTAACAAAAATTGCAAAAATCGAATCGATTTTGGTTTATAAAAATTACGAAATGAATATCGTTTTTAAGGCAACAATGTGTCACATTCGAGCCACCCAGAGACGCGATTTGCATACTAATAACGCGTGAAGTCAATGGTAAATAAAATACCTTACTTTAAGGCGATAAAAACAGCGATTATGAAATCACCTTCTCCGTTACTGTTCCCAGAAAGTGTTAAATTGCAACACTTCGTATAATGACAACTGTAGGTAACTTATTTATGTATTTAACGTCACTTAATTTTCAAACAATTTCAGCGAAACTGTATAATTACATTGACAGATCTCTCTCGCCCTAGACCCACTTCTAAAATAAATTAAGATTTTCTTTATCGAATCAAAAATAATTAAACTGTTTATAAGATAAGTGACCTGTCTCTACTAGTAACATTAATGGCAAATATCTCCGATTTTATGAGTATTTTTGAAAGTTGTAATTTTAATGAAAAAAATCCGTCAGAACCGGTTAATTAAAAGAATCCTACTTTCCATTATAAGAATGTGTTTTATATTTAAATGTTCACGCAGTTTGGCAGATAGATCACGACGATAAATTACACACAAATCGCGATTAAAAAGCAATAAAAGGGATTATGAGATTAAGAAGGATTTAACGAGTTCTAAAAAAAACGTAAAATTTCTAGGCGACACTTAAATTTTGTGCCTGTAGCGGAATTCGTGTGTTTGTTTTATGGTGGCAATAAACCAATGCAATAGTTAATTAACATTCAGTTATTATGTTCCCGGTTCGATAACACGCGTGTCATCTGTTGCATACGTCAGTCGATTTTTCCCGAAACCGTAAACAAAAAACTTTGTTTTTGAAAAGCTCCAATAACACATCCAGTCTACACATGCCAATAACAATTAGCGACTTCAAGCACTGGACAAAAGCAGTGACGTAACCGCTTCGGTACACAATCAGATCGACACTACAGGTAGAAGTTGTAGGCATATCCATCTAATTCGTCGAGTGCAACGTTACCACTATGATATATAAGGTAGCGCATGCCATCCTGCCATTCATTTCTGTTAACAATACTAAAAGTGAAACTTGTGATGTCCAATTGTTCGTGAAAAAAGTCGCCTAAAAGACAACAATACGCGTTTGTGCCGTAAAACTCAATACGTATCCATTATTAACGACTGTGTGAATTCGCCGTCTGGATTACACCCGAGTGCATGTGCTCCTAGTTCCGTCGATATGAAGACTTAAATTCAGGTAATTCAATTTAAACAATTAGTGGGTGAAGTAAATTGAAATTAATTGGGACGTCCTTTGTTCCGGCTTGTCGAGCTCCTCCTGTACATCATAAATGATGCATGCCGGCAAAAATTGAAACTAATGATACGAATTACGTTAATTCTCTTCCAATTTCGTTGATTGTGCTGCGCTTTCAGGACGAAATCATCCATCATGAAAGCTCTAAGTGCTAAATCTACATTTTTTGATTACGCTAGAATTGCTTTCGATTTCGGTCAGTCGTGATCTCTCGCCATTTTCTAGTCGAATTATCATCAAGCTTGAATTTTAATTGGTATTTTGGATATCCTCAGGATATGCGAAAATGTTTCCTTCGGAATGCCGCTGATCAAAACCGCTCTTTCGACATAATCATCGCTTTAATTAAAGAAATTTATTATGATAACAATTACTTCACGGTTTAATTGTGCAACATTAAGTCTTTAGCGTGATGTTTTATTTGTTTTATGGCAGTAATTGGAAATGTGTCCGGTTGCCATTGAATCAAATTATTATAACTATCATGATTAAATTATGTAGGGCAATTTGATGATAATTTGCGCAATATTTTGAGTATGTCGTAAAAGTGGTGCCTAATTTCGGTCCATAACTTATGGTAATAGGTGGGAGCATCCTCTTTAAATCACCAACAAGACGCAGTGGGCTATATGTCATTGTCATAATGGATTAAATATTTAAATGGATGCTCACGAGGGATTATTCGATTTCCGATTAATAATTTTCCTGGAATTATATCCACACAAAATCGTGCTGATTACTGAAAACAACGAAAAGACGTTTATTATAATTATAAATAACCACGAATTGTTGTTTCAATAAAAACAAGGTCGTTATTATTAAATCAAATACAAAAATTGACACGGTTTTTTTAAATTTTTTATTTTATTTTTTTTAAATTAGTTAATAATATTATCCAGTATAAATAACAATTCATAATCTATATATTAATTGTCTATGTCGATTAAATTAAATATTTATTATCTAATCATTGTTGTAATTGAATTACATTTTACTTCTTTTATTACAAAATTAATTAAGCGTGCTTATAATTAGGTTTGCAATTTAACTTTGCACATTTTATTTTATCACGTAAGAACGTAATATAATTAATTGCCTATAGATTAATTGGTCTTAATTAAAACAAATTAAATCAATTAATGACTCCAATAAAGTAATAAATAACTAAGACTCGGCTGCAGTACTTCGTTGCACTTTGTTTTAAATTCTGTTTTATTTTATTAGTGATTCCTATTATACGCATTTAAACAAATATTTATATTAAATATTGAAACTATTTAATAATTGAAATAAAAATTCGTACTAGGTATATGTCTTTTATACCATAAAATACGTTCGCTTTATTTTGCTATATGTGAATTATCTACACCCATAACTTAAAAACTATTAGACTTACGTCCATGTGCTAGAAAATTACATATGAATGTTGAATAATTAAGATAACTGCTAGGTGACCCCTGTTTTTTTGCACAATAAAAAAAATCTTCAAGGACAACAAATTTTAAATCCAACAAACCATATGTAGAAGCTCCAGTCGTCTGTTTAAAAATCCGCATCACTAAGTCCACTTTTTAAAATACACAAAAATTTCGACATCTTTACAAATAACTTAATTTAGATTGTTTACAATAATAACCTTGTTTACATTATAATTATATATAATATTCTGCGATTATCTAGTTAACGTTATTATTTTACATTTGTTTTGTCTACTTTTAATTTATTCTTAACGCACCATATGTAATATTTATATCGTCTTATAATTTTAAATAATACTTAGTCTTGCAATACAATAATCTTAATAATACAGACTTAGCGATTTTCAAATCATCTGTTTATACAAAAACAAAATATTTAAAAATAATAAGGGCGTCACTAAAATATACATTAAAAAGTATCGGTGCAGGACGGAACCTTGTGTTGCACCACAAGGAATTGCAAATTCTTGTCATTGGCATCCACAATATCCTACGTATTGATGTCTAGATCAGATGAAAATTTTACTTACAAGTGGCAAAATTAAAAAAAATATTTTTTTGTTTTTTGAATTTGGAGATTTAAACTTAAACACAGTAAAAATTTCCACGTGTGCCTATATTTTTTTTTTTAGTTATAAAGTTTTATCGTTTGAAGTTGTTTATAAAAATAAGTTTAAAATATCACATGTTTCGCCAGGTTATTTTCTCAAACAAAGCAAAAAACTCGATAATTATATTAAAAATGGGGTGGTAAAAAATAAAATGCAATATTTTAGTGACAAAAATTGGTTAAAGATTACTGCAACAGAACTTTCCTTGGTCCTAAAGTACAGTACAAAAAATCCAGCTTTTTCGAAAAATTATAAGATGTGATTTTGCGAATTTGCGGGAAAATAGAGTGAGTCGTTTTTGATTTATTCAATAAAATAAATTGCTTCATTCATTAACTTTTTTGGAATATATCAAAAACACTATGAATGCATTGATAAGCCACAAATATAGAGTCATAATATTTTGCTTATTTCAGAGAGAATTTATTCGGCAAAATTTTGACGTCATCAGTTTTTTTAAGAGGAGCCAAACGAATGAATTTTGATTAACGATTTACCATGATTACGATAAAGAAAAGTGGAGGATTTAAGTTGATTACTATAGAAATTAAATATGTTTTAAGTTTCTTGTTGTCCAAATAAGTCTACACATATTAAGAAAACAAGGCAAAATGTAGCCCCGCCCACCCGCCCAATCCCAATTGTGATGATTTTTTTTATTCGTTGCGAGTCAAGAAGGCGGAGCTTAATTGCAAAATCCTTATTTTTCTACGACAAATTAAAAACATGTTTTTAAGTATCGTGTTATTCAAACTCTACTATGTATATTAAGAAAGACAAAGACTAAGCCCCACCTGCCCTGACCTAAATAGTAATGAAGTTTTCATTCGTTGGCAAACCTAGGGGCGGAGCCTAATTGCAAAATCCTTATTTCCTTACAAAAATTCACCATTTTAAATGTGTTTTAAATTTCTAAGAATAAAAAAATCATCACAATTGAGATGGGGTGGGTGGGCGGAGTTAATATTTAGGCTTTTTTTCTTAATATACATAGTACACTTTGAACAACACGATACTCAAAAACATGTTTGTGATTTCTTGTAAAGAAATAAGTATTTTGCAGTTAAGCTCCGCCGCCTTGATTCAAGGCAAATAAAAAAATCATCAACTAGAGATAGGGCGGGTGGGCGGGCTTACATTTTGTCTTTTTGTTTTAATATGTGTAAACTTTTTTTCACAACATGAAACTTAAAACATGTTTAAAATGAAAAATTTGTATAAGGAAATATCGATTTTGCAAATTTGGAATTTGCCCCATAATTGCAAAATCCATATTTCTTTACAAAAATGTACCATTTTAACCTTGTTCTAACTTCTTGTTGTGAAAAAATAGCTATGTATAATAAGAAAAAAAGGCAAAATATAAGCCCCACCCACCCACCCTACCTCAATTCTGATGATTTTTTTTATTCGTCGTAAGCCAAGGGACGGAGCTTAATTGCAAAATCCTTATTTCTCTACGATAAATAAAAACATGTTTTTGAATATCGTGTTGTTCAAAGTATACTGGGTATATTAAGAAACAACAAGCTAAAAATTAAGCCCCACCCATATCCATCCCAAGCTCAATTGTGCTGAATTTTTCATCCGTTGTCGAACCGAGGGGCGGAGACTAATTGCAAAATCGTTACTTTCATATAAAAATTTACCATTTTTAAATAAAGAAGACTACACATCACAAGTGCAGAAGTATCTTATTTTATAAAATTAAAAAAAAATACATATTGTAAATTTTTGAGATGACGTCATCATGATATTCCGAATATACATACAAAATTTGACAACAGTCGGTCCAATAGTTTCGGAAATTATGTATCTATTAAAAATTGATAGGGACGACAGACCGACAGACAAACAGACAGACAGACGAGAGACGGACGGAAACGGGAGACCACTTTTTTCGTACTCTAGAGATCATAAAATAAAAAAAATTAAAATAATTTTTAAAACTAGAAAACAACTTCTAACAAAAATTAGAAGTGCTTCGATAGCTTGAACTTAAAAATCAATATTTTTAGCATCGTCAAATTCGATGTAAAATTAAGTTTTTAGAGCTTTTTTACATATTCGGGCAGTATTGTGTCCTTGTTACTGCAACCTCTTCAAAGATATTAGAAATCTCATCCACCTGTAAAAATTTAAATATGCTAATTTCCATACTTCACTGCAATTGCTTTCAAATTACCTTGAAAAAATTATAAAATGCAATTGTAATCAACTCTGATATTTAATTCTGAAACAAAAATATTATATTACCTTTTTATTACTAAATAGAAATATCTCTCCATCGTGTTTTAGCTGTTGAATTTTCTTTAATAATTCAGTTTTATTTGCTCTAAACAGATCGTCTGCATACGCCAACGGTTACACTCTTTAACCTCCCACTTTTAATGTCTGCGCTATTTTTAACCATTCGTATTTTATCAGAAGTTGCAAATCTGTTCTAAATTATTGCTTTCATTGTCACTGTTTCCTTATTCTACAAAATTATTTATGACGTCTTTAACATAACCCAAAATTACTTAATCCCCACAAATTAATCACCTGGCAAGTTTAATACTCTGATCTGACCAGCCTAAAGCTAAGGTACGACACAATCAACTAAATTCTCCTGTTTTGTTTTTGTATGAGGAATTAATATAATACTTCGACACGTGTTATTGCTTCTATTTTACACTTGTGAACACAAAATCATTTCCATAATTATTACTATTAATATAAATAATCATTGGCATTAAAACCTGTGTTCTCCAGTACACTGTAAGCGCAATGTGAAAACAGTTTTATTGTGACTGTGTTTAAAAACTGTTTATTATGTGAGTGGTGAGCAAAACCACATTAACAATCCTTGCAAAATCATAACACAGAATACTAATTTCTCACTCACATGATAATTAACAATACAACTTAGGATCTTCACTCGTAATTAATTAAACTTTTATCATACCAATAAACCCACCTCATTAAAATAAATCGTTATTTTCCAATAAACCAATAAACTCTGTCACGGGTTATTTGCCGAATAATTATTTTTCGATCATTTTCTAAATATAGCCGTACTCCATCACGAAAAACTACAATCAATACTGTATTAATATTAACGCAATTGTACGTTCCCGTTGTAGCTATTTCAATCATAATATATTGATGACCATTTTACAACACAGAAGGTAAAAATAAAAACAAATTGTGGTATTTAATCCGCCGCGTATAAAATAATGCATAAATCGGAAATCGTGCAATTCCACATTACTTCCATTGGATATCTTGACCATATATCCTCGTTTTAGTGCCGCCAAAGTTATAAAGCATCAGAAACTTAATAAAAAAATACGCCTTTTATGATTTACAGCACGTGTGATCAGTCTTCACCTAGATATGGATCGCCTAGAGGCTGCTATTTTATTTAAGCGTCCTAAAAGAACCAGAATCGCGTGCTAAACACCCCAGGGAACTGGCAACTGTTCCATAAAATAATCGTAATCATCGATGCACGTTGTCACGATATGCACTTGTGCATTCTTGTTGATGCTTAAGGAAACGACTTTATTAAACACTTGGAAATAAAACCTGAAATGCAGCGCCTGTAAACAGCTCGTAATTGACCAGTCATTAACTAAGGGTGTTATCATTTCATAAAGGACGCCTACAGAATTAAGTTTATGATTATTATGATAATTTGATCGAGATCAATAGGTTCGCAGAAAAAACTTGATCAATTTGAAATTCTCATTTGTAATTAAGTGGAAATTAGTTTTAATGAAATGTTAAATTAATATTTATGTCAAGATATCAAAAGATTAATCGGTTTTAGTGTGTGAAGCGTGCTTAAGCTTAAGTTGCGAGGTAAAATTCCGTTATTTTTAATCGGAGCCGGATCTGTGTTGGGGAATTGTGAAAAATAAGACGTGTGTGCAAAAATTTGGAGTAAATATTACTAATTTAATTAACATTTATTTACCACCAAATACAGTGGGATACTACGTTTTCAAATCACATAATAAATTAAAGAATAGTTTTTACCAACAATATGTTTTGAAGGAGTCAGTGAAGATATTAAAGCTGTCAATATTTGTTATTAACTTGAGGAGTTAATAATGCTTTTGAGTAATGTTTTCCCTTTTAATAACTTTCAGGCTGGTACGTAACACTTGATAGCTGATATTTTCTTCATTAGATGAAGACATTCAGATTCAAGATAACATTCCTACTGGGCATTATTTACTCCGTATGGCTAATTAATCTTAGTTTGATATAATTAAAAAATATGTATTTTTATTGGGGTCAGAGTCATTTGCATTTATGCACTGGCATTTTACTACAGTATAATACAATCGCTAAATGAATAAATTAATACTTATGCAATAAACAGTAAAATGATTTAATATTAACCTCTTAAAAAATAAAGGCCGCACGTACACTAACAACACTATAAATACAATGATAAATTATAATTGAGCATTTAAGATTAGCCATCAAGATGAAACAAATAGGTATACTTGAGTCATTAACAATCATCATTTCTTACAAATGTCATTTTTGATGACCGCCTTTTATTTACTTTGTTTTTCTGGAAGTCTTGCAGCGCCAATTTGAAGACTTTTTTATAATTCACCTTATTGCAGTTTCGGAATCAAACCATTGTTGTTTCTTTATTATTGTACTTAGGGTTAATGCTCTATTGTGTGCGTGAATTCTAAGTTTAATTGCTGGTTAATACTCTCCTTCAGTAAAAATGTTATCGTTAGAACTAGTTCAAAGTATAACTTGGTACCCGAACTCAGTAATTTGTAACTATTAACAGTGTGAATTAAGTGAAATTACATCTGAGGATCGTATCAACTGTATACATCTGGAACCTGTCCCGACCTCTGAAACCAAAAAATGTCCTATTTAAGGCACCTAAATTGTAAGTAGAATTTTTCTGCAACAAATGGAGCATAGTGGAACCTGTTAAAAAATTTAAAACTACTACATAGATCGTTTGAAGATAATGAGTGGCATAAACTCGTAAAATTCCTATTAATATATTCAACTTTTTTTTTACTTTTTGGAGAAACTGTTTATAGGACTGTTTTTAATGTCAGAAATTTTGAACTACTGCTGGCCGTCGAAAGTGGTCCCGTTTTTTCATTATAATTCTCGATAGCCAGCTGGCCGGCCAGACTTAAGGTCCTTATATTTATTGTTGTTATTGTTGTGAGTTATTTTAATGCATAATATGTTATTAATTGCGAAATATTCAGAAGTTTGGTGTTCACTGTGAAGGACAACAATTCGAACATACGCTTAAATCATAAAAATTAAATGTTACTAAAATTGAAAAATCGGAACATAACAAAATAAAAAATTAAATTTCGGAAAATAAAAAAAAATGAAAAATTGAAATGAAACACTAAGAAACCCCAAAGTGGAAATTTGGAAATATCAAGTTTCAAGAAGCTGGAAAATCGATAAATTAAGATTTCTAGAAACTGAAAAATGGAACACATCCAAAAACCAAAAAATTCCACAGTTGAAATATCAAAAAATCAAAAATTGAGGAATTGAAAAATCGAAAAATTGAGATGAAAAAGTGGAAAGTTAAAAAGTTGAAAAAATTCCAAGGTTTAAATTAAAATTTCCAAAAATAGAAAATTCAAAAATTGTAATGGAAAATCAAACAAATTGTAATGATATAACTGTGAAGGACAACAGTTCGAACATATGCTTAAATAATAGAAATGGAAATGAAACATTGAAAAACTCTAGGGTTGAAAAATCGAAAAACTGCAAGATGAAACACTGAAATGAAAAATCCAAAAATTCCACAGTTGAAATATCAAAAAATTAAAAATTGAGAAGTTAAAATATCTAAAAATTTAAACATCTAAAAATTGCACAACGGAAAATAGAAATGAAAAATCGAAAAAATCTACGGTTGAAAAATCGAAAAATTACAAAATAGAAGAAATGAAAAATTAAAATATCTAAAAACTGAAAAGTCGGAATATTGTAAAGCAAAAAATTGAAATGAAAAATTAGAAAATCAAAAAACTGAAAAAATTCCAAGGCGGAGATGTCGAAAAAATTTGAAAAAGTCAAAAAATTAAATATTTCGAGAGAGTGGAAAATCAGAATGAAAATAGAACAACCGATAAATTGGAAAGCAAAAAATTGAAAAGGAAAAACGAAAAAATTAAGTTCCATTTGAAATATCGAAAAATTAAAAACCGCGAAACTGAGAAATCGAAAAGTTGAAAAAATTAAAATTTATTGAAAATTTTTTTTGTGTTTATTTCAGGCGACTGCATTTCTTTGTATTTATATATACAAAAATTCCACAATTGAAATATCAAAAAATGAAAAATTGCGGCATTTAAAAAATATAAAAGTTAAAATGTCTAAAAATTGAAAAATGTAAAAATTGCACAACGAAAAATAGAATTGAAAAATCGAAAAATTCTACGGTTGAAAAATCGAAAAATTACTAAATAGAAGAAATGAAAAATTAAAATATCTAAAAACTGAAAAGTCGGAAAATTGTAAAACAAAAAATTTAAATGAAAAATTAGAAATTCGAAAAATTTTGAAATTTGAAAGTCAAAAAATTAAATATTTCCAGACAGTGGAAAATCAGAATGAAAATAGAACAACCGATAAATTGGAAAGCAAAAAATTGAAAAGAAAAAACAAAAAAATTAAAAATCCCAATTGAAATATTGAAAAATTAAAAACTGCCAAACTGAGAAATCGAAAAATTGAAAAAATTAAAAATTAAAATTTATTTAAAAATATATTTTTGTTTTTATTTCAGGCGACTGCATTTCTTTGTATTTATATATACAAAAATTCCACAATTGAAATATCAAAAAATGAAAAATTGCGGCATTTAAAAAATATAAAAGTTAAAATGTCTAAAAATTGAAAAATGTAAAAATTGCACAACGAAAAATAGAATTGAAAAATCGAAAAATTCTACGGTTAAAAAATCGAAAAATTACTAAATAGAAGAAATGAAAAATTAAAATATCTAAAAACTGAAAAGTCGGAAAATTGTAAAACAAAAAATTTAAATGAAAAATTAGAAATTCGAAAAATTTTGAAATTTGAAAAAGTCAAAAAATTAAATATTTCCAGACAGTGGAAAATCAGAATGAAAATAGAACAACCGATAAATTGGAAAGCAAAAAATTGAAAAGAAAAAACAAAAAAATTAAAAATCCCAATTGAAATATTGAAAAATTAAAAACTGCCAAACTGAGAAATCGAAAAATTGAAAAAATTAAAAATTAAAATTTATTTAAAAATATATTTTTGTTTTTATTTCAGGCGACTGCATTTCTTTGTATTTATATATACAAAAATTCCACAATTGAAATATCAAAAAATGAAAAATTGCGGCATTTAAAAAATATAAAAGTTAAAATGTCTAAAAATTGAAAAATGTAAAAATTGCACAACGAAAAATAGAATTGAAAAATCGAAAAATTCTACGGTTGAAAAATCGAAAAATTACTAAATAGAAGAAATGAAAAATTAAAATATCTAAAAACTGAAAAGTCGGAAAATTGTAAAACAAAAAATTTAAATGAAAAATTAGAAATTCGAAAAATTTTGAAATTTGAAAGTCAAAAAATTAAATATTTCCAGACAGTGGAAAATCAGAATGAAAATAGAACAACCGATAAATTGGAAAGCAAAAAATTGAAAAGAAAAAACAAAAAAATTAAAAATCCCAATTGAAATATTGAAAAATTAAAAACTGCCAAACTGAGAAATCGAAAAATTGAAAAAATTAAAAATTAAAATTTATTTAAAAATATATTTTTGTTTTTATTTCAGGCGACTGCATTTCTTTGTATTTATATATACAAAAATTCCACAATTGAAATATCAAAAAATGAAAAATTGCGGCATTTAAAAAATATAAAAGTTAAAATGTCTAAAAATTGAAAAATGTAAAAATTGCACAACGAAAAATAGAATTGAAAAATCGAAAAATTCTACGGTTAAAAAATCGAAAAATTACTAAATAGAAGAAATGAAAAATTAAAATATCTAAAAACTGAAAAGTCGGAAAATTGTAAAACAAAAAATTTAAATGAAAAATTAGAAATTCGAAAATTTTGAAATTTGAAAAAGTCAAAAAATTAAATATTTCCAGACAGTGGAAAATCAGAATGAAAATAGAACAACCGATAAATTGGAAAGCAAAAAATTGAAAAGAAAAAACAAAAAAATTAAAAATCCCAATTGAAATATTGAAAAATTAAAAACTGCCAAACTGAGAAATCGAAAAATTGAAAAAATTAAAAATTAAAATTTATTTAAAAATATATTTTTGTTTTTATTTCAGGCGACTGCATTTCTTTGTATTTATATATACAAAAATTCCACAATTGAAATATCAAAAAATGAAAAATTGCGGCATTTAAAAAATATAAAAGTTAAAATGTCTAAAAATTGAAAAATGTAAAAATTGCACAACGAAAAATAGAATTGAAAAATCGAAAAATTCTACGGTTGAAAAATCGAAAAATTACTAAATAGAAGAAATGAAAAATTAAAATATCTAAAAACTGAAAAGTTGGAAAATTGTAAAACAAAAAATTTAAATGAAAAATTAGAAATTCGAAAAATTTTGAAATTTGAAAAAGTCAAAAAATTAAATATTTCCAGACAGTGGAAAATCAGAATGAAAATAGAACAACCGATAAATTGGAAAGCAAAAAATTGAAAAGAAAAAACAAAAAAATTAAAAATCCCAATTGAAATATTGAAAAATTAAAAACTGCCAAACTGAGAAATCGAAAAATTGAAAAAATTAAAAATTAAAATTTATTTAAAAATATATTTTTGTTTTTATTTCAGGCGACTGCATTTCTTTGTAGTTATAAATTTTATTTTTTTAATGACTGAAAAGAAAGTAAATAGCTAAATGTGTATATTTAATGATCTATCAAGATACATTAAAAAATATATAGGGAGTAGAATGCAATTTAAAAAATTAAATACAAAAATTGAAAAATTGAAACGAAAAACTATGAAAGCCCAGAGTGGAAATTTGGAAATATTAAGTTTCAAAAAGCTGAAAAATCAAAAAATTTAAAAATTAAGATCTCTAGATTTTGAAAAATCGAAAAACTGAAAATGAAAAATTGAAATAAAAAATAGAAATTTTCTACAGTTGAAAAATTGAAAATTGAACAATTGAAAAACTTGAAAATTTCCAAGTTCAAAATTTCAAAAAATTAACTTTCGAGAAGCTGAAATAGCTAAAAACTAGATAATTGAAAAAATAAGATTTCTAAAAATTGAGAAAATGAATTGGAAATCTATGAGTTTTTTAATACATAATACCTTATTAAAAGCGAAGTCATAAAAAGTTTAGTGTTTACTCTGAAGGACAACAGTTGGAACATATGCTTCAGTAATAGAAATTAAATATCGCTAAAATGGAAAAAGTGGAACTGAAAAATTGAGAAATTGGAAGATAACAAATTGAAAACTTAAAATTTCGAAAAATTGAAAAATTGAAATGAAAAAGTTGAGAAACTTCAAAGTGTAAATTTCGAAATATTTAGTTTTAAGAAACTGAAAAATCGAAAAATTGAAAAATTAAGATTTCTAGAAACAGAAACGTAGAATCTGCCAAACGGACCATTGAAATGAAAAATCGAAAAATTCCACAGTTGAAGTATCAAAAAATGAAAAATTGAGGCATTGAAAAAATATAAGGTAAAATATCTATAAAATGATAAATCGAACAATTGTAAAGGAAAAAATTGAAATAAAATAAAAAAACGAAAATTTGAAAATTGCATTTGAAATATAGAACAATAATTCGAACACATGCTTAAATAATAAAAATTAAATATCGCTAAATTTGAAAAATCAAAAAATCGGAAGAATGAAAAATTAAAATTTAGGACAATTAAAAAATTGAAAAATTGAAATGAAAAATTGGGAAACTTCAAACAGTAAATTTCGAAATACTAAATTTCAAGAAGTTGAAAAATCGAAAAGTTGAAAAATTAAGATTTCTAAAAATTGAAAAATCGAAAAACTGCTAAATGAAACATTGAAATGAAAAATCCAAAAATTCCACTCTTGAAATATCAAAAAACGAGGAATTGAAACATTGAAAAAAATTAAAATTTAAAATATCTAAAAACTGAGAATTTTGAAAGTTCAAAAATGGAAAAATTAAATATTTCGAGAAAGTGGAAAATCAAAATGAAAAACAGAAAAACCGAAAACCTATTGGAAAGCAAAAAGTTGAAAAGAAAAAAACGAAAAATTCTAGTTGAATTATTGCAAAATTAAAAACCGAGAAAACGGAATTTTAAAAAAAGGAAAAATTACAATCAATCATTTTTTTTTTGTTTTATATGAAAATGAAATAAATATTTAAGTGTGTACGTACGAGTTAATGATCTATCAAAATCCGCTAAAAAATATACAGAATGTAATTTAAAAAAACATGAGTTTGGGTCACAACGCCGACGCTATAAAAGCAATAGCGTTTCCAAAATTTCAATGTCTCTATCCGGTTTTAAGATATTGGGTAGCGGAGTTTTATTTAGGAACAATTTGTTTCCACCATATGGCTGTGCTATGTGTTGGAAAAGAAACCTGGTTTGTTATAATTTATTGTTATTTAAATTAATTGTTCAAGTGGATGCAATAATTCCAAAATATCGTAAAACAAAGTTTTTTCAGGACAGCAATTTAAAATTTAATGTCAACTACCTCTTTGTTTTAGTGCTGGTTACAATATGAGGTCAGTTTTATTGTATTAAATAAATTTAAATTTTATGCAATTTGTGTTGTTTCAATATAGGTACATTTATACTATTTTAAATTTTCCCTGAAATAATATTTTAGCCACTACGACATTCATTAAGATTGTTTAATGCTTGTAATTAGCCTAATTAAAAAGATGTAATGCTGAAATCAAAAGGTTTGCCAAGTTACCAAACAAAACTTATAGCTTCTGTCGCCAAAATTCCCGAAAAAACAGAAAGGATGACATCAACTAAATCAACGTTTCACGAAAATCTTAAAGAACACCTAAAATGTCTAAGTAATCGGTTTTTGTTCAAAACTTTATACCAGAGCAAGAACTAGTAGAATTTTTGTATACTATGAGCTGCGAGTCGTAAGAAAACTATCGTTAGATAATTGTGAAAATAACTTTCTGACAAGATTTTCGTTAGTTGTCATTTATTTTTTAAGACCTTTTTAACAGACGGAAGAAAATATTTCAAACTACTTACACAGTAATTTTAATTAATTAAATAATAAAATTACACTTGTAGCTAAAAGTAACAATAGGTGACGTCACGAATTTTTTGAAGGGGATGAACTCGTGCATCGTAAATAGTATTTTACCATTGAAATGGTTTAGTTTTTGTCAAAAATGAATTGTCAAAAAAAATCGCCAATATCCTGAAAAAAGAAGTATTTGTGTTTACGTCTCGAACAGCCTTGAAACGAACCTGTTGCATAACAAATTAAATAAAACTAAACATACAAACAAATATTATCCCAAACATACACCAAATAACAATATTTATTTAACACCTAATATGTATATAATTTTACAACGCTGTATAAAAAAACAAACTCTAAAGTCAAAGTTTTATAAAAAATAAAATTTATTTGAATTCCTTATTTTCAGATTTTCAGAAATTTAAAGTACTAATACCTTAAATTTTGAAAATGTACTCCATTTTGACACTTTTTTTTGAATTTTTTGAAATTTCTTCAAACGTTCGTATTAAAACTAAAAACAAAAAAAATACATTAGGTAATTTCAGTCAACAATATGTCCATTACTATCGAATAAAATAAAATTGTGCACCAATTAAAAATTGTAATACATTTATTTTAAGACACGCTAGAATGTAAACATTAATTAATTGCAGAAAAACATTCGCTTCACAGTGTGGATTTAACACTTGGTGATTTGCGTGAGAGCGATTTGACGCGTACCTGCCTATTTTCTGAAATTACGGTATTGAAAAGCAAATCGTAACCTCATCCTTGAAACGCACACCACAACTGACCCATTTCTAAACATACATTTGAAAACCGATTTATAATTTATAAATGAATCATGTAACCACTTTCTGAACCATAAATGGTGCTAGCGGACATCCTTTCTATGCTCTACGTGTCGTTAAAAGCTTACACCCATGAATCACAGCGCACATTATAATGAAATATGTGATTTCTTTTACCATGATCAAAGAGTTTAAGAGTAACGACATTAAGGACGACTAGGAAGTGCCCATGTAATATTAATGACCACGGAGGAATTACGGCCGTAATTAATAATTTACTGTATTTGTAACAGCAAACATGTCAGTCGACCAGGATCCGATCGTTTCTTCAGAACCGTCGCCGACTTCCCATTTAGAAGTTCCTCCTCAGAATAGTCGCAGGGTTAGCATAGTCGAAAGTATTCATGGACATGACAATTACGGCTTCGAATCCCCAAGAAGCAGAAAAGTCTCGGCGAACTCTGACCACGCAGAAATAGGACCGGTCAGGAAAAAGAGCATCCTGCATAACGCACACCCTGTTGAGAATGTCACTCTGTCAGGAAACAGTGGTAAAAATTTTTGATTAATAAATTTAACCAACCGTAGTTTAATTCTGAAATATTTATTACAAAGTCTTCAAAGATAACTTCAACACATTGATTATAATTAATAAAGTAAAGGTTTACCTTTCATTTGGCAAAATTCCTGAAATTTAATTAAGCGCGAGATAAAGACTTCCCTATTCCAAGCGACTAAACTATGAAAATATTTATTGCAACAAAGTGGAAGCTTAAAATAATTCATCCAGTGTCAGCATCAATAAAATAAAGAAGTATTTTTGTCGCCTAAACAAAAAAACACAGGCACGTATGTTAAATCAACATAGAGAACAAATTCGAATGGATATTAAAAATTTTTACGTAGGTGAAAAATATAATATATTGTAGTTGTGCATCTCCGGCAAGGTTTTATTAATATTCATTGTTATTTTTAAGGACAACTAAAACTAATAAATAAAACTTGTAGTGTAAAAACATGTGACAAAATTACTGCAGAGGAAATCTATAACACAACATAAATAATGGAACACCTACCTGTAATTAAAAAAAACATGCTTTTGAAAAAAAATTCTTTGAAATAATAAATAAAAAGGTGTGTGCATGCGCATTTAATGTGAAAACATGATTCTGCTCAATGATTTAATTATCATTGTACCTAATGTTTATTTCCAGTAGGTTTTTATCTAGATGCTTATGCCTCTATTTATTTTATAACTATATAACTTAATAACGGTTTAAAAAAGTGCGAACTATTGATTAACTAATAATAATAGTAAATTTGACAGATTTTTTTATTCTCGATGAATGAACCAAAGAACGTAGTAAGTTAAAAAATCACAGGTAAAAATAATAAAAAGGAATCACTTGCCTAGTGAAATCGCTAACATAGAGATAATAAATGAAAAATAACAAACAACTGAATTTTCGTGTTAAAACTAGATTAGTACAACACTATGTAATAATAATATTGCAGAGTAAAAAGAGTAACTATGATAACAGGGTTGGAATCATAATTTTTGTCCACCATTAATCAATTTGCATGACAGCAGAGTTGCGAACATTGTTGCAAAAACTCAGACACTGTTTACTGTTGTTGATACAACAACGAAAAAGGAATCAAACTGAAAAACAAGTTTTAAGTAGTTTGATCGACCAGCAGATATACATTACTTTGTATTAAACAATTTCTTGAATTTCCAGTTGGTTTAACTGTTGATTAATTGTTTCTTAATGAATTTAAGCAAACACTGCATTTAGTTTGACAATAAACAAATCGGTGTAATTAGAAAATACCTGTTAAATTTCAACAACAAATAATTCAAATGAGTTAGATACCTCAGCTGGAGAGTTCTGCGACTTTATGGTTTGAGATTTGTTTGCACACTATCACATTATTATCCACAATATCCTAATTGGTTCGTTAAGACCATTGTTACAATGTCACCACACAACCCACCGCAATTATGTTTTTTTCAAGAATTCCTTGACATGTACAAAAAGTACGTGTCAGTCGATATTCTCATTTTGTGGCGACTTTTTTGCCTTCACTCGAGGTAAACAAATGTGAACGTAAAGAAACAATACCTCGTGTGTTGTGTGAGAATGTTTTATAAAGACAATAAAGAAGTTATATTTACAGATAGTGGTAGACAAATTAATGGGGACGTAAGGGCCAAAAAAAACTCGGTCACAGAGTCTGTACATTCAAAAACAAGGTTTTCGGACATGGGCGACAATGAAGAGGATAACAGGTTAGTAGCAAGATTTAATTATTGGTGTTCAATCAGAATGAATCCTTGCTGGGTAATTGTTAGTTGAATAACAGTGATTATCCATGCCGCTTTACCCACGTTCTAATTCGACGCAAGAAGGCGTTATTTCTTTTATTTATGTATTAGCGAGTATGGTGTAGTACACAGAGCGTCTACTTGTATTGTAGGTCGTGGTGGTATGCGTTCTGCATGAAGTGTCGACAGAAAGAGACCCATCCTTCGTGGCAGCCGCCCCATTGGTCAAAAATATGTCCATATCCTTTCTGCCCCACATACAGGCAGTTTTCCAGAATGATAGCTCTTGTCCTGATTGGGACATTGTCCTGGTGCATCCTCTACTCCATCGTGGGAGAAACCGCCGCGCCAGGGGGACACCTATTCCAGCTGATCCTTCTAGCCATATGTGCCCATTTCGGTGGATGGTTGATGAGTCTGACGACTCTGCCGGCGCTAATTGGTATGCTTTTTACTGGCGTCCTGTTTCAAAACGTCGGGATTGTGAACATCGACGCGTCATTCAACCACATCACTGGAGAATTACGGTAAACCATTGCACTTACTATAAGGTACCCAAGCAATGTTGTTATGTTTCTTGTACTGTCAGGTCCAAAAAATCGCCTAAATTAGAACAAATGTCGCTGCAGTTGCCTTCATTATCGCCAACTATAGTTGTAAAAATTCTCAGGAACTTCAGATCACTATTTATAGCATTAAAGGCTAACATAACTGTGCTTTGTAGGCTTTTTCTTATACTATCGAAATCCATTCGTGTTTTTAACCTAACCTAAAAATCTAGGGCTGTATATTCCATAAAGTTTAATAGTCTAATAACTATAGTATTTTGTGTTTCTATGCTAATAGCAGGAATAATACATTTTTTTAAACTATTAAATAGTGATACATTTTATGTTTATCAACAACACTTAAAACTGAAAGAGCTCACTGGAGTGAACAACATCTCAAGCAAGTTATAGAAGCAGTTATAAATAAATCAAGTATATCTGAAATTTCAAAACAGTACATTATCATTAGAACTGTATTAAGACTTGGTCGAACAATAGTTTTAACGAAATAGAATCGAATGCTTTCACGGTCAGAGTCAATGACAGAAAAACATTTTTTGGGTTTGGACCATATCAAATTTGGAAAGAGTTTCGACGTTTCGTCCGCCTTCATAAGGGACATGTTTAGGAAATGAAAGACAGGAGAGAAGAGAACGACACCGAAGATAACTCTCATCCAATTTGTAGCCATTATTATTAACCAAACTTTGCTCAACGTACCTTAATTCGAATAGAAGATTATTAGAATCTGAAATCGAATATACAGGATGATTTCGAAATTTGTGCAGTAAAAAAAGGGGAATATCTCACAATAAGATTTATTGCACTGTGTAAAGTTCACGTTCCTAACTGGTAGTAATGTGTAGACAAAATTACTAGGTATTTGAAATTAAATATAAATTCTTATACACGCCACTGGTAGCGTTGCTTGACCCAGCATAAGTACTATTCAATGAATGGCACAGAACGACTAGGACTAAAAACCAAAAAATCGGCGCACTGACAAGCAACGTGCAAAAACACGATAAAGTCCAGTCATGTATCAGTTTGTTGCCGCGTGTTCGGTTAACGTCTTTAACAACTGTCAATTTTCCCAATTCAGGGCTGGCGACATGGTAATGCTTTATGGTGTGGCTGATGGAAACGTCAGGTTGGCCCCCGAATTGTGGATCGAGCGCTTTCCAAATCGCGCGATTCCGTGTGCGCGAACATTTGCATCTCCGAGGTACCTTCAAGCGTCGAACTCACGCTCCTGGCCGTGATAGGACCCAAGGAATACTGCAAGATGAAGAACAAATTTTGGAACGCGTCGAAGAAAAGCCCGACATCAGCACTCGCCGACTTGCAGCTGAAATTAGTTTCACAGTTTTTAGTGAATCGTACATTAAAAGAACAAAGCATACCATGCTCTAAAAGTGCAAGCTTAGGAGCTCGCTGATCTTCCACGTCGTGTAATTTACTGGGAATGATTGTTACAGCAATGTCGTTAACGCCCTAACTCTTTAACACTCACATTTGGTCCGACGAAAATTCACAGGCTCGTCACAAAGGACGATTTCAGTGACGGTTTTCCATAAATGTATAGGCCGGTATCGTAAATGACCGCTTAGTTGGACCTTATGTTCTACCAAACAGACTAAAGGCGGCACAGTGTCCCGAGTTTTTATTTTAAAGAATGCGTTGGAAGAGCAATTAACTGTGGAAATGCCTCCAGATGAACCAGTTCGTTTGACCTCCGGGTTCACCCGATCTCAGTCCGTGTGATTTTGTCTGCGGAGTTGGATGAAACAGTTAGTTTATGGAAATCAACTGCGTCGAGAAACTATCGAAGGACTTCGACGAGTGGAAGCGAATTCCCGGAGTTCTTTTACATACAAACAAACATGTTGCGACGTAGTGAAGTCTGTATTCCGAGTCAAGAATAACATTTTCAACATTTAATGTAAAAAGGTAGTAGCATTCTAAGTTGCTCTTATTTTGTTCTAACAAACAATGTGGAATCGTTGTAGCAAGGACCAAACATTCGTTAGAATAAACTGTCGATCACCATGAAGCATTACCAAAAATCGGCCCCTCTCAGGACCACTATTTTTTAACTAATAATCTTTCGCATTGATCTTTAAGGCTCGCGTCTGGATCGGTTTCGCCCTATACTAAATACATTGAAAACATCGTCGTGGTTTCCGGAGTTGCATTTTAAAAATACGGGATATATCGCTTTAAAAAAATTATATTTCGAATTAACAAACTTGAGTCCAGGGGACCTCCATATTTATATTCATATCTAGTCCGCAGTTTTTACAAAAAAAAATTATAAAGTTGACCAATTTTTACACCAGATTTAACCGGTACATTGATGCATTTTTTGAAGAAGTGCTGAAGTGATTTGCATTCTGAGATAGGAGGTCCCCTGGGGAAAAGTGTCAGCTTTCTTTTGATACCATTTATAATCCTAAAAAATTCACGACTGAGGTAAATAACTCTCGAAAAGACAGAATCTGTTGAAACGAGAAATCGCCATTAAACGAGCTATGATGCCGTAGCAGAATACAGGTTTACTTAGATTCTGGTTTGGTTGCAGACTTAATTTAATGTGGACCTTGTCCACCAGGGGGAGCTGTTTTTACTCAGCGATTTATCGGAATAAAATTTTGATATCGCATTTCCGATTTTACAATACCATTTCGGTTTTTAGAAGTGACAAAATAACGTATCCATCTTTTTTACTAAAACAGTAAAAAAGATGGATACGTTAAAAGTTAGTTATTAAGTATGTTTTATTTAAGAGATCAAAAGGTATTTACAATCCTCCGCAGCTGAGGCACATATAAATCTGTTTTATATTAATTATTTTTTATCCTCTATGAAAAAATAAAATTGAAACGTGTTTTTATATATATATACTCTGAAACGTCATTGAGTTGTTGGTGAAGATGAAAGAAGTAAAACGATGTCAAAGTTTTGTAATCATAATCAACCTACGCCGATATAGGTATGATTAAAAAGAGATGAATTGATAGCAGGTAGAAAAGCATATTATCTTCTGTAGGACAGTAACAGAACAAATCGGGTTAGCGACTTTCTATCCAGACTGTAATACTCAGTATAATTTCACAGCACACACTTGTCAAACCGAACCCATGCAATATTAATATTTGTAAATGCTGCTTATTTTAATTATATATTACTAATCCCTTAAAAAAATGGGGCATACAGACAACCAACAAAATTTAAACATTTCAAATTTTTTGACTTCCTGTTCAGTATTATTTCAGGAGCCAAACAGCAGCGATAGAATTTTTCTAATTTTGGAAACATAATTTCTGTTCATATTTTTCGATCTCTAAATATTGTTTCTATATGGAGGTTATTCTGATCTCCACTATAAACCACAAAGTAGCAAATCTCCTTTTCACAAATTTCCAGTTGACCTTGAATCTAAAAATGTTGTAGTTTGAATTATGACGGGAAAAGGATTAATGTTTCACAGCTTATAACTAGAAAGCGGATTTCTGTCGGGCTAGGCAAGGCCAAACTCGGTACGGCTCGTACGGGATGGGAATTCATTGAAGTTACGGGCTGCACTTCGTTTATTTGAGATTAGAATAACGCTGTTTCGTTGCACTCTGCTGTTAATTTCCGTTCTCATTTACTTAGCTGTTTGATTAATAAATCGTTAATTATATTTATGGAATAAGTTATGATTAAATTCAGTGATTATCTATCACCCGCTACTGAGTCCCGGCGATCCAGCGCGTCCCCACCTATAATCGTGACGTAGCCCGACAGAAATCCGCTGTCTACTTATAACATACTTGATAAAAGTATTGATGATTTCGTTTAAGTTGGATGTTTTTATTTCAATTCAATAAACTTATGTGTTTTTTTACTGTTTGTACAATTTTTTGTACTAATTGCACGTTTTGTTTTTTTTTGCGTAGATAAAATTTGTCACGAGCCATTATTATAAAATAAGGTGTAACAACAAAAATATAGTGCAAATAATTTGTAAGTGGACGACCGAAACTATGTTTTAGGCAGACACTGACAAAGTGGTAGTAACATTGGCAACTGTTCCAAAACTGAGTTTTGCCGAAAAAAGGTACTTTACGTGCATTTCAAACAATTACATTCATAGGACTCTACCATTTCTACCAGCCAGATGTAAACAACCACCTACAATAAATTTAACAACTTTTGTTTGTCACCGGAAGTGGGACTGGTATTGCGGACTGAAATTATCCCTTGTACACGCTTTCGACTCCATTTGAGTAACAATTTTTTTCCGAATTTAAAATTACGTTCAAGTTGTTCAAGCCTAAAATTTAAAATTAAATATTTCCGAAACAGTATGACAAATATGTAGTGAACAAAAAATATTTACACCTTATACAAAAAAATGAGGTTTACGATGCGCAAGCATATGATATACGTAAAATTAAAAGTGCAAGTCAAAGTTAATATGCATAAAAAATAGCAACTGCTTCTATTAAAAATTTAAAATCAATTATTTAAATCCTTACAAAACGATATACTAACAAACAGTTTAAGCAAAGTCAAATTTTTAAATAAACTGCCTTCTGCCATGCAGTTAGCCGCCAAAATAATTAACATGAATATTTTAGTACTTACATAAAAAACCACCGTTGAATGCTTATTAGAATTACTTGCATACAACGTACTAATGATTTGCGTTGAAGAAAGTAAAAAATTTTGGTATGTGGCTAATAGCTTCAAGGACACGTTATTATTCATTTTCAAACGATTGCGGCTAATAATTTTAACAATTTATTGTTATTTACTTGGTAAATATATTTTTATTTTTATTACTATTGTTTTGTTGCAAACGATAAAGTAAATAACAAAACCAAACTCTTATACATTATTAAGTTTAAGAAAAATTTTCCGCCAAAAATATTCTATTTGTAATGAATGGGCATGCCCGACAGTGCAGATAGTAGGAAAATAATAAAAATATTTACTTATACCGGAAATATTGTTAATTCTCTTATTTCAAGTTTAGCCTACAAATGTGGAAAATCCCTCCCGTTCGTAAATAGTACCTTGGCGCGACCAATTTTTGCTTTACATGATGTTCCTGTAATTCAGACAAACAACACATCCTTGATAGGAATAAATCAAATATCTACAGATGATTCCCCGACAGTAGGAGGTACTTTAATATTTACATATATTTAATATATTTACCGAAAACAATTTAAGTACGGAAACAAAATAAATAACTGGAAAGAATTAACTGTAGTCAAAATAGGAAAATGAATCAGTGAGTTTTACATCTTTCGGGTTTTGAACGGTCAAGGGTGTAAATTCAGGTACTCGGGTTTTGTTTGCAACTATTATGGCTAGACAGGCACTGCGGCTTGTGTACTAAAACTTATTTCCGTACAGTAAAATGTAGAATTCTACGGATCGGTGCTGCATTTATTCACATTTTAGCAATTCACTAACAGGAGGCAGCATCTCCCGGGTCGTTTTATTCTCACTTTGACCAGGCAGATATTTTGCCTCCAGACGGCACCCTTAACGATGAATGAATACGTGAATGAACGACTGATAACCAGCAAAAAGTCGGTTTTAGTTTTAATTGAAACTGAAAGTGGTTACATCGTTTCTATTCGAATATTTTTGCACCTATTGTTCAAAAGGTGGATCAGTGGTTTTGCATCGAGGGTGATGCATGGGGGTTTCCCCCTTCGACTTCTAATTTGTTTTTTCTATATTGCCACATTACTACGGTACGTGACGTCGTGGTTACAGTTATTGCATATATTTCGAAATCAGCCTGTATATATATAATAACCCCCTCTCCGTACCAAAGAAAAAAAAAACACATCAACAAAACGAAGAAAACTTTCGATTTCCATGGCAAATTTGATATCGGGGTTCCGATTACTGAGATGATTCCAGAAGACTGGAAGTGTCCCATTGTCACAAAGCCATTGATAAAAATATTATCTTACGACTGTTCAAATCTGATAATTCTAACGAGATTTATTCAAAATATTCCATGAAAATAGAACACTGAAAAAAGAAAGAAACCCATTGCTATACCGGATACGTATTTGTAGAAATGAGTAGGAAACAAGTATGTGGTGAATAAAAGTTACTAAAATGTTACTTGGATCTAATGACAGGAGTTGACATTAAGGACATGTGAAGAGATTCTTAGTCTTTTAGTATGTTTGCTAGATATTTATAAGAGGGCATAAGTAGAGGAATCAATGGTAATTTGCAGAAAGTTCGCTACGATTTTCGAAGTAAGTTATCGTGGAAAATGGACGAAACGTCGAACCTCTTTTCACATTTAACATGGTCCAAGCCCGGAAAACGTCTTTCTGTTATCAACAATCTTCATGCTTCACCAAGAATACATATACTAGCTAGATTACCATCCATTGCTAATCGATTTTTCAAGAGTTCGGAGCAAAAATGTCTATAATTATTTATTTTCCAAATAATAAATCGTGTCATTATTATTAATGACTATTTTACTAAACTGAAAGCTCCAAATATTGTCTTCTACATGAATTTATAAAATTGTCCGAAAAACATCTGAAAAATGACCTAAAGGTGACAACGTTGAGCTTAGGTACCTTAGTTGACAATAACTAACACTCCCCATTCCAGACAAATCGCACTGGTGATTATCTTGATCCGGGCTGGTCTCGACCTGGACCCCAGCGCCCTCAAACGCCTCAAATTCGCCGTGGTCAAACTAGGTTTAGTACCTTGGGTCGCAGAAGCCGCATTAGTGGCAGTCCTTTGCCGTTTCTTCCTTGATTTACCCTGGGACTACGCCTGGCTTCTCAGCAGCATCGTTGCCGCGGTATCTCCAGCAGTGGTAGTCCCTTGCCTCTTCAGGCTACGCTCCCGAGGCTACGGCGTAGCGAAAGGGATTCCCACACTCATTATAGCCATCTCCGGTATCGACGATGCCGTTTCCGTTGCCGTTTTCGGCATAATCAAAAGCATAATGTTTTCGAACGATTCCCTCACGTTCCAAATCCTCCAAGGACCCATTTCCGTCGTGGGAGGCATAGGTTTCGGTTTTCTGTGGGGACTAATTTGTAATTATGCCCCCGAGAGACACGACCCCTTCATGGTACCCCTAAGGATCCTGCTTCTTTTGATCGGGGGGATGGTTTCTGTGTTCGGGAGCGAGCTCATCGGGTATGGAGGAGCGGGACCTTTGGGTTGTGTCGCCGCCGCCTTCGTTTCCATATATTTTTGGTCCAAGCATGGTTGGGAGATCGAGGATAATCCTGCTGGTACCGCCTTCGAGATATTCTGGATGATCTTCGAACCCATTCTTTTCAGTATTACGGGTGCTCAAGTCAAGTTGGATGAATTAGATCCACATATCGTCTCCATCGGGTTGGGTATCTTGATTGCTTCTGCGGTTGTGAGGATGGTAGTTACAGCTGTGCTGGGAATAGGGTGTAAGCTAAATTTGAAAGAGAAAAGCTTCGTGGCGATAGCTTTGATGTCTAAAGCTACAGTGCAGGTGAGATACTTTTAGTGAGTGATTGTGTTTGTGGTCAATAATGTGTTTTAGGCTGCGCTGGGTCCATTTACTTTAGGAATAGCAAGACCTAACACTTTAGAGTACGAGTATGCGGACAAAGTTTTGATGGTCTGTGTCTTGTCGATTATTTTGACTGCTCCGACTGGGGCGATTTTAATAACATTGCTTGGACCCCGTTTGCTTACCAAAACTAAGTTTCCAGAAGTACCTGAAGGATGGAGGAGGAGTCATAGGCCATCTATTAGAGATATTAGTATTATCGACGAAGAGGAGGAGAGGGACGAAAATATCGAAGCTTCAGTTTCGACTACTATAAGTCAGAAA
This sequence comes from Zophobas morio, assembly GCF_036711695.1. Classification (NCBI taxonomy): domain Eukaryota; kingdom Metazoa; phylum Arthropoda; class Insecta; order Coleoptera; family Tenebrionidae; genus Zophobas; species Zophobas morio. The sequence continues at coordinate 18,805,675 of NW_026972110.1, read as the reverse complement.
GATACGTCGAAAAGTGAGAACTAGAGAAAAAAGAATGTTATTTTATCCTGAGTAGAAGGAATGTTATATTCTATTGTTGAATGTATTTTAAAAATGTTATATGTAAATATTTTTTTTATAGAAAATTTATGTACATACTATGTGGTTGAAACTATTTTAATATGTTTATTTAAAATGTCGAACTAGCAAATATGTATTTTTAAAAGAAATTTACAAAGTATTATAAGGATTAAAATATTTATATCAATTTTAAACAACTTGTTCCAACCGTTGCATAAAATAAATTTATTACTTCTCGTCTCAGTGTAATAACTTATGTCACACTGTATATGTATAAAAGAACTGGTAAGTGAGAAGTCATCTTGTCATAGGAGTAGGTATTTCTTTGGTACGAATAAGATTTTCTCAAATAAATTCAAATACTGTGGAGAAAATATATCTAAAGAGTGTCTTCGCCGTCGTCGTTCCCTACTGGTATCTTTGCTGCCCAAACTAAGCCAACCAAACTACCTTAACTGGAAATATTGTTTCCGTTGGATTGGAGACCTGGATTGTGCTGAAATACTTAGTACAGTATAATGCTACCAGAACTAGGTATTACGTTGTAAGGTGAATTTCAAAGAAACAGATTGATATGAATAGCATGTATATCAAAATTTATGGTGCAAATGAATAAGTGTTTTAACTAATTGAGTCTGTGGAAGAATGACTGTGTTTAAAGCTGTACTAAATTCGTAGACACCAAATAGGAAAAGTGTAAAATAGTAGAGAGAGTAGTACTGCAGTGGAGAAGATTTTGAGAACATAGGCACCAAGGAATCGTAAAGTAACTAACAAAAATCGGGAAAAAAAATTATACGAAGAGTAAAATCAAGGCGTTAGAAGACACATCAAGACAAAATTGAGTAGTTTCAGGAGATTATTTTAAAACCCTTTCTATTTTTTTGCTGGGTTGGAAATCTCCATTCTCACATTAGGACCATCTAGGAATATTTCCTACAATTAAGGTAATATTTTCGGAGATTTTGCTTATAATTTAGAAACTTTTATTTAGAATATAGGGTTTAAAATGTAAGATTTAAGCACCCTGTTTAGGTGTTGAGTGTAAAAAATGTATTAGGTTTCGTTTTAATATATGTATTTTATTTAGAAAAAATGCACATCAATAGTGCCTTTCACCATATTCTTACATTCATATGATTTGAATTGATACTTATATAAAAAAAAATCATAGGTAATAACAAGGCATTTAGATGAACGTATTAAACTAAGATTATATACAAAATTGATATACACAAATAACGAAGTTGTTTCAACATATCATCTAGCTATCGATATAAATCGAAAAACAATAGTTTATCAGTAGCATAGATCTTTCAATATTTAATAGCTATTTACAATGTATCAAATTTTAGTTTTTTATTTAAATATTAATTACTTGTATTTTGAAATATCAATAGACTCATTCAATATCAACAGCATATGAAACCTTGTTATAAGTATTTTAACTCTAATTACAATAAAATATGTAAAGAAAACCGGGTCTAGGTTTACTAGCAAAAAGAAACTGCAACTAACAAAGTTACAAAGGTTCATTTTGTAAAACGTTCACCGCACTAATTAAACAATGATAATGTCGTTGTAACTTTGTTAGGGCCAAGTGCAAAACCTAAAAGGATTTCACAGATCTACTACTATACAAATATTTTGTTTTGTGTAGTGAAATTGGTCGGTGATATTTACCACTATAGTGGCACATGCAGTTTCGAAATGTACAATTTGTAAAGCCTATTTATTTTCAGTTTTCTCATCACCTACAATCCTAACAACGTAAATTATGTACACGTCCTGATTACTCTACAAACTAATACCAGATTCTAACTAAGGATGTTTTAGAATATGTCGTGTGGTGTCAAAATCCATCTAAACTAACACTAAATTAACAGATCGTTTGATTGTCATCGACATTATTTGTAATGAAAAAACTAATACGCGTAGGTGACAAAATACTGAAAATATCCTAGTAATTTATTTAAAAAATATTACGATATCTTATACGGTTTATCATGGATTCATAACTAATCTTCAAAAGCCTCGATGCCTCATGCATGTTTTATCTACTTCTCATAACATTTCTAACAGCAGTGCACAAACTTCAACTTGACTAGATTTCCTAGATTCAGTCAAATACTTGACGTCATTAATATCACGTAGGTATCATGAAACTATGAAGTAAAAAGCAACAAAACGGTATAACCACTCAGTACAGAGTACACTTTCCGTTTAAAGTATAATATCTCAGTTCTTTTTTAAGCTATTTTACAATATATAAAATACATAAATTTATACGGCTTTCAACAATATACCATTCCTTATAAATAAATTTAAAAATCCTAAGTATAGCTACAGTTTAAAGCTTGAATATTCTATTTCAATAATAGATTGATTAAAAATTGAGCTATTACTCAAATATGGCACCAAACTGGTCAAAATTTTTAATGTTTATATTAAGGATTAATCACATTTACGAAACATCCCATTGAAGAATGCATCAAAGATACTCCGAATATTTGTACACAATTTCAGTAATTTAGGCCAAATCTTTTTATTATCTAAGAGATTCATTCGTAGTATCTTTGATGTGTTCGGAAGTCATGATGCTCCTCGAAGTCCATATCGGCAAACCTCTCCAACAGCTCCTTCCTGTAGTTCCTGCCCTCCTGCTTGCTCTTCTCTATCGCTTTCCTCTCCTCCACGTACCTCCTATCGTCGAACCTGTGATCTTCAGGATACCTACTCCTCTCACCGTATCTCCTGTCTTCTTCCGTCCTTCTCCTCTCGTCCACTCTCACGTCATCCAAGCGCCTGTCGGCCCTGTCGTCCCTGTACTCTTTAGGAATCTGAGGTTTGTAGTATGTTTCAGCCCTAGGAGAAAGGTCATCATGAATTTCCTCTTCAATTGGCTGTTCCGTAGAAAGCCTCCACTATATGGCGTTGAGAGCTCTCCTCGAAGATCCTCTATGTGTCGGGTACTCTTCCTCCCTCGTGGCTCTATGGTCTCTCGGAGGTATCCGATCCAGGTTGCGATCTCGGTAATCGTCACCTCCGTGATGGGGTACTCCATGGGTGTTCGCATGGGCATAGCTCTCTCTCTCACCGTAATCTTCATACTCACGTTCTCTCTCTAACCTCGGTCTACTTCTCGCGTGCGCCGTATGAAATGTGGGAACTGTCACACAAGAATCAACATCAGTAATCAAATCGTCGTAAGGCATTCAGTCGCAGGCAAAACATACAAAACTTGCAAACTTTTCCACAGCCACAGTTTTCTCGTTCTGATTAGACAAACCAAACTCGGTGAAAGTCTAAAACTACTCAACCTCAAACTTACTTACAAAAACTGAATCAGCTCTAAGCAAATAAGTCAGTGGAGCCAGCGCGCCAAATTTTACCAGGACTCGGTGTTACTTCGCCTGATGTTTTTTAGTGCAATAATAGCAAAAGCGTAGCAGTTAGGTAGAAGTAGCGAAGCATCGAAAAGAAAAAGAAAAGAAAAATATTAAAACCGTGCAGAAAGGTAACTGAACCTGCTTGAAAGAATGAATTTCTACATTAGTCTACATAATTAGTCGGAATCGGTGTCATTGACCCGGAAAAATCTGAAAAATAGTTAAAAATAAAAGTAAAGAGAAACTCTGATTCAACAACAGATTTATTTCATCATCACATTTCTTATATTGGACCCACGAGTTACACATAATGTTAATCATAGTTAGCAAACTAAAATGTGTAATAACATGGTTCTCTTGTAGCTTCACAATCATTTATCACATAATGGAAGTTGAAATGCAACTAAGCTAAGTTATGCGAAATACAATAATCAGAAACAACAACAGTTGATGCATTATTCAAGACAATCATGCAGTGGTTTATAAGAAAGAAAGTGATTCTAGAGAGTCTACTGAGTCCCAACTTTGCAACCCTATGTATCTAACACCTGCGTGACTACCTCTAGAATCATGAGAGTATCCGTATACATCATGGTGTGCTGTAAGAAATTCGTTAGCTGTTAGTGAGTTATTTCTGCGAACTTATACTGTAGATTACAAGTTAGATGAGTAGATCATAAGCGCCAAACATATGAGAGTTACGTCTGGCACTTAGGAGGATCAAGATTGTTTAGTACATGTGAAGAATCGGATGAAATCTGTACCTGGTAGGGTGGGTCTGCCTTGGTCCCCACTAGGAGAGGCTTGTGGTGAAGTACCCATTGGTCGAGGTACATTGGAAACATTTGTTTCAGGATGTGTAGCTCTCCAATAAGCCTAAAACCCCAAAACTCACCATCACCAAACCAAAAACCACAATCACTCACTTCTAAATATTCGGCTATGTGTTCGCAAGCATCTTCTAATTGGTTTTCATCCAAGATCACATCGAACATTTCCGGAGGACATTGAGCTAATTTTTCTGACGCGACCATTTGTACATTTAGATGTCTCGCTTGACTTTTACCTCTAGATTTGATTAACCTTTGCAAAACCTAAAAGCAAGAACCGTAGGTCGAAAAATCGCCAAATCGGTTTTTACCTTAGGACTAGTTATTTTAAGATAGACAATACATGGAGCTAATGAAGTTTTGGCAAGTTGCGAAGGATGGTTTATAGTATCACAATCCAGCACCACGAGTTGTAAAGTTGTAGCTAGCTCGAATATTCTTTCGATTTCTGCTTGGACCTCTGACAAACATGTTGAGCGAGTTGTGGAACGTTCCATAATCGCCCTTTTTGAAGGATTATTTAGAAGTGAACGTTTTGCCAAAGATATATCCGCCATTACCCTCGTGATTATAATTCTGAAACAGTGCAGATAGATTCGGGTTTCAATTGGCGTCGAAGTACAGACCTTCCTTCAAATCTATGTTTTAAAAAATCAAATAAGGCTTTTTGCATCATGTCTGTTACTTCGTATCCTTTCAACGAAGGACCTACTAGAACTACTGGCCTCATGGAGGGAACTACGTCGTAAGGAGCAGTGGCTTCCTGCTTCTTAAAAAAAGGTTTCTTCTTCTCCTTTGCTGGAGGGGTGGTGAGAGACTTGGCTGTCCGGGCGTTACCCACCGAATCAGACTCGTCTCCTAAAACGATCACTCTAGTAAGTAGAGCTTTGGGTTATAGACACTCTTAACACCATTGACTGACTATTCTATAACATCTACATTCTCTAATCTACTGCTACTTTCTAATTGACAGGAGTCGGAAGAGCAGACGGGAGTCTTTGATAAGGTCTCACTGGACTGGATGCAGAAAGTTAGACAGTAGTTACAACAGAGTGTCAGATGCTGCAATAAAATTAAACACAGTTAATAAATCAGAACGTGCCACCAAATAAAACCAAATCAATAAAACTGAACCACCTGCAAAAAAACTGGTTGTATTTCGTCAGTGTGTCGTTGTGTTTGTTCTCATCAACATCGAATAAAAAAGTGTGACAACATAAAACATTAATTGACCAAAGAAAAAACACCGAGAACACGAATACTAAAACATCAAAACCCGCTGCAGTGAGTGTGGATAGGACATACCAGGCGTGGGAGGAGTGCTACCTCTGGAAACATCGTTACCAGCGGCCCCTATATTAGAGCTGGAACTTGTTTTACTTGAGTAGAGTTTAGTAGTCCTCGACTGCGCTTGTTGTAATCTCAGATTTTCGAGCTTTACCGGAGAAGGAATGAACCCAATATCGCAACCCTCCTTCACCAGACGTCCGATCCACCAACTGTTGTCGTACTTCTCCTAAAATTCAGACGAGTTAGACCTACTTTCAAGGCAGAAGCAACCATAGATCGATGGTGTCTCACCTTAATGTGTAAAAAATCCCTAACTTCGAAAGAAATCGCGTACCCATGGACTGGAGAATCGTCGTCCAATGAACCGTCGTACGCTACGTTGGTTCTGACAGCAAATGCTACCGGTTTCGTCTAAAAATGACCAATGAAAAATTTAACACTCGATTAAATCTACTGATGAAGACGTGAATTATGGACGAGAAACAGACGGCGGTATTAAAAGCGTTTTATTGCCGGCTTGCAAGAGCTAATTGCATTACAAATAACGACTAACGGGATGTTTTTGTTTATTCGAGTTTTGTTCACTGTGTTACCTTTGCGCCACAAATAGATCAAAGAGCTTTTGATCAGTGACATGTTCAAATGTTTATTAAGTAGGGCACTAGTGGTGAACCTAAAATAAGTTCCACCCGGCGTGCAAGGTTGTGGATCTAAAGATGAAGATGGCATTTATCGGCCGCTTTTTTTAAACCCTGGGTAATTTCCGGTTTTCTGGGTTGTGTGTTTGTGATGGAAATAGTTGAGTGGGTTTCGTTGAGGATCGTGAGTGTTAAAATATTTACGGTTTCCATAATTTTGTAGCCGACGCTAATCAATAACTAATTAGATGTGGATTTGTATATACACTTGCGACAGGTTTTGCTAACACTGCGAAAATTAGCTTAGTCACTTTAAATATTATTCTTTGTGAATCATGGAGCTTGAAGTTAGCGATTATTAATAGTAGTGTAGAGAAAATCAAAATATGCGCTTGAAACAAAAAAAAAACATGTTTACGAAATTCAAAATAATCTTGCGTTATACAGAAGGTTAATGTCAAGTGTTGTAAGAATAGTAGGTGTATTTGTACAAAATTTCCTGAGAATCGATTAACTTCCTACAAAGCTCTCATATTTCCGAGGCTTGTATAAACAGACACACAGACTGGCGGACGGCCAGAATTTTAAAATGAAGCCTATTTCCCGCACAAATGTATGTAGAAATTACTGTGTATTATGTGATCAGCTGATTTCCTGGTAATACGCTACATTGTGTTTCTGTTTATGAAGTTGAGCTAATAATTTCTGAATAACCAGACAATATTAGCATACTCAAAGTTCTATTATTAACCGTAAATAAAGCAACAAAGACTGACGAACAAAGTTGTTTCACGTTGGCGGTACTTTCCAGAGATATCTTTTGTAATTTATTAGTGTAATTGAGTTAAAATTAGTATTAGTATTTAAAAAAAATAAATAAATTGCAATTTTCCGTCCCCTCAGAAATAATATATTCTATTCCTGTACTAGTGGTCAATGAATTCGTCTTGATTTTTGTCACTTTTACTTTACAAACATTTTTTTAGACAGCTTCTGCATCAACAACGCCTAATTTCAATAAAATTGTTCTGGAAAACATTTTCATTTTTGCAACTTAAAATCTATTTAAAAAAATCATGGAATTAGATGAACACACTGGAAAATTGTCTTTTTCAGACATAAACGCTGGTGTACCTTATTTATAAATAAATCACTCAACAGTCCCTGTGTTATGTTTACTTTTGGTATCCCCTTCGGAACCATTTGTTAAGCCAACGCATTTGTACAGTTTACAAATTTATCGCAAAAACACAACGCTATTTTACCTGCAGCTACTTTAGATCGGAATCCAAGATCAATAACTTAAAGGCGTCTTGTAGCCCCTTAGATTTTCTCTTTTGACTATCTTCAAATGATCTAAGTTTAAATATATATGAATTAACATGTCAAAGAATCGAAAATTATCAAAGAGATAAGTGTGTCTGTGACTTAAGTCATGTAATTTCTTATAAGTCGATCGAAGTTGTAGCAGCCGTCAGTTGATGACACTAAACGAACTATGTATGAGACCTTTCTTACCCTTGCTTTTTCCAACTGGCTAAGCGCTTGGCGTTCCTTCTCCCGTCGCAGCGTCTCTTTCTCCTCGTCCAGCGACAGATCCGAAGAAGGCTGAGAGTAGTTAGAATCAGCTGAGCCCTGCAAAACACAAAATTACTACTCCACCTGTTCAAAACCCGAAAAATATGAAATCATGAGCTAATTCTAGCACCTAAATGGCACCTAATGAAGATGATGACGATGAATGATAGCGATATCGATGGTAAATATGAACCTCATAATATATGAATAGATAAAACTACACATTGATGAAATTATAAATCTAATCTTGTCAATGAGTGTGGATAGTGTTCTAATTTCCTACGAGTCTGTTGTTGGTGCTTATCTGTTTAAAGAAAACTATGGCGGTGTAACTAAGCGACTTGACCTCACTTAGCAGGTTTCTAAAGCTGTAGCTAATCTACAAAGATGGCACTTGCATGTTGATAAAGACAAATTCATCAAAGCGAAACAGAAAGCCAAGCACATGATTACGTCAGGGTGCAGCTAGAAAATTCATAACAGTGGACCATAAACTTTTAATGTCTTACCAGAGATGTGTACTTGGACATAGGTTAGTTGCGGTGCCACTGGCAAGCATGCGACAATATTACAAGGCTTCAGCCGACCAGTGACCCTCAAAATGTTACTTACTGATGCCTCTACAAGGTAACCAAAAGGTACAAAACCGTTAGTTGTTTTGATTACCCCGCATAACAGGTAACATTATTAAGGGACACACTCTATTAAAGACAAACATCATAACATATAACAATTGACACAAATGGGAATACTTTCGGAACGTTTTCACTGCGTGATGGAAGTTTTCCCACTACAATCATTAAAGCAACTTATAATTCACATTGCAGGTCCCACTAATTACGCCCTCCGACACTCGACAAAAATGCGCCAGAGTTGCGGAAACTAATTTCAAACTTTTTCGGCTGCTTTTAGGCACGAAGCGCACTTTTTCCGGTCGCGAACATACTAAATATGTATTTAGCTGCACGACGATAGTTGGGGTTGTTAGGTTTAAACAGGTCACGACTTGCCCTGGCAGAGTGCCCAACGTGGCCATTCATTTCGCGAGTTCGAGTGAATTATTAAGGGTGTTCTTACGCTAAAATCGACAAGAAATGGGGCTGCTGGAGCTCCACAAGAAGCAACGAAACGATGACTTGTGGCTATCACGCAGAAACTAATTGCTACCTTCGTTTACGTTATTTCTTAGATATCTTTATCAACCCAATTGATTTTCCTAATAACCACAAGTCTTTGTTTTAATTTTGGCATCTTTTTTTGACTGTACAACGGTGTGAGCTGTACCCACCGCGCTGGCGAAAAAGGCACTCATTTTGACCGCAGCACTTTGCGAACTAAAATACTAATACGGTCTCGTATACAATAAAAGGTTATTACACGGCATTCATAATAATGGCGCCAAGAAAAATTCCATTGTGCGCACGCGTAGACGTAAAGTCGCGTTATTAAAGATTAATATAAAACAATCATGTTAAGTTTTTATTGCTTTGGTTACGTAGGTGGTGCAGCGAATTTTCGTCAAAGAATTTCTTAATGACTTGGAGTATAATAAAAGCAGAGTTTGTTAAGCAACGGAAACCAGCGCAAGTTTATTGGTTAATAAAGCGTTTACATATTTTTACAGCACACATTATGGAATTCTCGCATAGAATTTTAGATCGATAGAATGTATCCGGCAAATCTGATTAGAATTGCTGTCAATTACACATATTGCGGAAACGTGGTGGTTATGAAACATGCACAAAAGAGTAGTCATGTTTCAGCCGTATATTCTCCGGGGAAATCAGGTTACCTGTTTCCGGTATCAACTGGTTTCCGCTAAATTCAAAAACTACCCACATAAAATCTGCGAGTGAAATTTTAAACTTTTCCGAGGAAGAAACCCGATAACCTTTATGTGGCTCGATAAATTCGGCAGGAGCAGGATTTTTATCTGAAAGGGGAAGGAAAGGGACTTGTTATTTCGAACATGAGCGTCGCTTCTGGTGGACGGAGTTGGCTTTGAATTATTAAAAGTGTGAATGAGAGAAATCTTCGTGGTTGGTCAAAAATTTTGGCCTCGCGTGGTGACAGACTACATCTCGTCCAATTAGTTTAATCGAGTACACATTGCAATGTTTACCAACAAAAAGCGATGGTTAACCATCGTGACGTCACAATGACGTAAAATATATCGTGCGTACAGAATTTAAAGCGATTATTGTCATTATCGCTGCGGAATTTCAAGAATTGGCCAGTTTCGGTAGTAATTATGCAGGTATTTGTAACGAACGAGATTTTGACTGGCGATGGAAATAGCTGCTGCTTACCTGAGTAAACAGTTTATTGTATCCCTGATTGTTGAAATTGTTGTATCCTATCATATTGCGACATTTCAATGACACATCCGTGTGCACCATCCAACAACGACAGGATTCGAGTATCTAAATTTTACAACGAAGTAGAAGCAGACTTAGGCAATAATTCGACGATATCAGGTGCATTCGTAAATGAGTGCTCGTGGGAAACTAATGGAGTTGTGTGATTATCCGCTGTCCGAAAGCTCCAGTCCGATTAGATAAGCCCCAGTATCACTTAACCACCAAATCTTCGCGAAGCAAAACGTCACAAATCACCGGCGAACGCCACATTAACCATATTTATGACACGAACAACTTTTCTGAATGGAAAAGTAATGTTTTGCTCAAGAATATACGTAGTGTAATGCGGGTGAACGCCGCTAGGTTGAGTATAGTCGGTGCCGCATTTTAAGCTCGCGTTTCATATAGGGTAGAGCTTTGAGCTTTTGACTGTACACGCTTCACGAGGTGGGGTTGTCGAGCCACGCAAGCGCAAGTATCGATTCGAACAACTGACACACTGGGGGTGTGTCGTATTTGACTTTACGTCTTCCTGCCGACACTTGTTTGTTTTCCTGCTGGCAGCAGGAATTCTTCGGGACGAGGCCCCAAACAAAACTTCTTCGCCGTCGATGAATGAAAGAAACTAGCCCATCTATCGATCAACGTTAATTTCATTGATGATAGCATGTTTTTGCCGGCCATAAAAACTAAAACCGTTCTTGTGTATACGGACGGAGCAAAAACAGGTGTGCACCTGCAAAGTTTACAATTGGCGCGATCACGTGCTGGGCAAACACTTGGTCTATTTTGGGCTTATTTGAAACTGGGTTATAAATATTTGGAGGGAATTCGTTAGACAAACTGACGTCTACTAGTCGACCCACACGTCAGCCGTGCGATAAAAATGTCTTCAGCTAAGATTAGCTGGGGAATTTTGGGTTTGTAGCGAAAGCCTACCCGCCGGTTCCTTCCGAAGGGGATGTAGTGGTGGCGGCGCTCGTGGTGGTGGTGGTGATGATGATGGTGGTGCTTTTTTCCATGTCTGGACATCATTTTGCGAAAATATCACAGCACTCGACACTAACTAACAATCTACAACGATTAATAATCACAGCGGAATTTTTGCCTTTATTTATGTTGTACGAATGTTGGAGAATCACAGGCGTTGGGGTTTAGCTGTATTAAAAGGGAACATGGTAGCAGCGCCAGACTATTTCATGCCAGAAGTGGGTCTAAAAATAAATAACTTAACATGGCTCGTATGGCCGTTGTAATCCGTAATTTCTACGATTCCTTGGTATTACTTCACCTCGTCAAAGCCTTCGACATCCTCCTCGCTAAATTTAATCCGCATAGTTCCCCTAATTATAAACACAATCTTTATTCGAAGTAGTTAAATCGTTGAAAGTATGTAGGTAGCTCGCAAAATATTTAGGACTTGAGAATTTATTGAGAATTTCATTCTGTTGTGCTGATTCAAACCGAGCTAATCGTTTTAATTCCACAAAAATAGCCGCTTCTTAATTTTATACCACCAGAAATTTCCGCGCTTCTTATTTACAACAAAAACAAACCCATCAAGGAAAATACGAGACGGCAGCTTGTAAAATGTAAATATTGTTTTGTAGACGAGACTATTAATCACTGGTTTAACACCAAGAAGAAGAAAAAATAAACAGCGGTAGAGAATAAGCAAATTAGCAAAATTAATTAGGCAATCAAGCGCGACGCTTTGTTGGAATATTTCCCTCAGAAAACCCCCAAAGTCGATGACCCCTCGTCAAAACAAATTGTCTGTTTAAATTTCCATTATGAAAAACATCAAACTAATTGGTTCAGGATAACATTTGGGGTTTAGAACCGATGGAATGCATTATGCATGAAATTTTAATACAATTTTGTTTTCGAATAACTGGTTTAATAGCTACCGGAATTGATGCCATCGTTATTAGTAGAATTGGAAAAATGGCATTTCGATCACTAGCGGGTTCGGGTTTATAAATAGAGGAGACGCCGCCGCCATCTGACACACACCGGACGAACTAGATAACGCTATCCTTCCTCCGGCGTCTTCAAGTGTGGCTAGACAACGCCAGAGGACGTCTTCGCGCGTTCGACAAACCCTCACCAGAGGTCTCCTTGATTCATAACTGACAATTAAAACTCGCTTCCGATTAATATAAATAACCGACATTTATCATTTGCGAAAAAAATTTTAAATCAGAGACGTTTTGTTTACACGAGTTTTGAAAATCGTCCAAAATGACGGTGCGACGAAGCGCTAAATTTTCTCACTCGTTTTAGGTAATTTCTTTTTTTGTTAGTGTAGCGAGATCGTAGGTAAGATAGGCCTTGGTATTTGGTGTTTGCCGAAGTCGTCGCCACGCTCTCCACGCAAACGTTAGATAAAAATAAAAAACCGCAAATTTATTGTCTTGCGCTTAGAGATAAATACGAAAATATGCAAATTTTAATTGAAATGGTCAAACCGAGCCTGTTGAAGGAGGTGTTCCAGGGCCCCACCATCGAGTACCACCCACAAGACTCGGACAGCTAATAACAAACTTCTGTGCCTCACTCCGACTCTCCAAAACCGTTTGAGCACACCACGAGTGTTAGTGAACAAGTACGGCTCATATATCATTATAATACCACTCTTATTGTTGATGTTCGTGCACAAAACCATGTACATCAATTTCGAGAACTGTTAGGATTTTTTATGCCTTCACCTTCGACTTACAGAAAGCGAGACACCCACGCCTGAACGTACCTATTATTAAAAAGCGACTAGAAGTAGTGATTTTGATGGAGTCAGCGCCGACAAAAAACGGCAAAAAATTTCCAAAACCGTGTTCGTCGTGTTCGTCTTCGTCGGAATTCCGACAGCTCCTTGTTTCCGGGACGTTTCCGGAAATCCAAGTGACTGTGTAATTTCCGGAGAATTATGCAGACTTGTCCTTTTGTGCAAAGCATGCAGCGCTTGTCGGAGCTAAAATGGCCGGATTAACATGGAAATGAAGAATTCGGCGCTGTGTCCACGCGTTCACACGTCTCCCCTACCCGATTGCGAACGGGTGTCTCGGGTTAATTGTAAAATATCTCTTTTTGTGATTCTTGGATGTTTAAACGCGGCCATAATAAAATACGATATTGAAATCTAATTGGAATTTATGTGACAAGTCGCCGTTTGCACTTTCGTTTAGTGTCATTTTGTCGATTTTTAATTCTGTTTCTGGGCATTTTTATTGCGGCATTAAGAAAAATGCAGGGTTATGGAAAAATCTTAATTTTTACGAGAGTTCGTAAAAAATATTCCTTCTCGTGATCCGGACTTCGATGAATTGGCTTGTATTTATTGCGAGCACTAAAATTTTGTGACTACCATGTCAGCAATCATAATTCTTATTTCCGTTTTTTATTTGTTGAGTATGATTGATGTAGCGCTCGATCTGGTTAATGTTTTGCGTTTATACAATTCGAGATGAAGATGGACCGAACTAATCAGATTTTTACCGTTATAATAAGTATGTGGTTCATTATTGGTTTTGCTAATCTAACCGAGCGCATGAATTTCCTTTATAAATATGGATATAAGAAACAATAAAATAAATAATAAAAGTAATCAAAATAAAGTAGGTAATAAAAAACTTTTTCTAATATCATGTTGCTAAATTATCACAAAACCGTTTGTTATATCCATAAAATTAAAATCCGTGGTTTTTAGTAAACACTTGGGTACATTTCATAAAATCATAAATTCAATCGATGAAGATAAAAATGTCTAAATTGTGAAAATAAAAATCGTAATATTTGCTATTTATGTGACATACTTCGCTGGGTTCCAGTTGTTAAAGCAGTATCGCCAAATGTAGAACGGAGAGAGATAACTTTAGGTGTAATAGCTAATGACATTGTTGAAAGTAAGCAGAATTATGGGGATATACAGAGTTTCTGCAATCAAATGTCAAACCAGTGAAACGTAAATCCTTGCTTACAAGCGTCTACATTTCTCTCTTGATATGAACAGAATATAACCATATTTGTAATTATTTCATTATAACAGATAACATCTTCTCTGCAGTTGACCGAATTTTGAAAATTCTCAGTAAACCAATATTGTGCAAGCATACAGTGAAAGTAACGATATCAAAGTCAAGGAATTATGATTACAGAGGTTGTACCGACATCATGATCAACTGCGAGGGCGTTTTAATTTCGAACTATGTTAGAGGGCCAAGCAACAAGACGTATATGGTATGAATAATTTTAACAAGTACCTACGTTCAAAAAAAGTAAAAGTCAACAAGTTACAGTTTTTTCATCGAATATATTGACAGAAACATGATTCAACAGAAAAATAAGCTAAAAACATAAAAGTAAAATCTGTTAGTGGCTATCAATTTCCAATTTTTCGTTATTTTTGGAATTCTACAATTGTTTTATACAGATTTTAAACTCACTAGATGTCATAGCAAAATTTTATTACAATCGATTCATAAGTAAACGTCTTACAAAAAAAAAAACGATTTTTGACAATATTTCAAAAACGATCAGAAACAGAATTTTTGTCTGTATGAACTATTTTTTAGAAATACTGAATTTATCAGATAATTTAATAAAATGACGTCATCAATTGTTTGGAGGGAGTGGTATATACATATTAATCAATCTTACAAATTTGGGTGAAATCTAATAAGTAGTTTTTGCAATATTTCACAAAATATACCATCTCGTGAATAAATTGTTGATACTTGAAAGTCATCAGTGTCAAAACCAACGATGAAATGTATTAAATTGCAACTAAATCATTTGAGACAAGGTTTACTAAATAATTTTGTTTGAATGACGGCAATAATTTAATGAAAATTTAATATAGCTTTCCTGAAGCAATCGATAAAAATCTGTAAATATGTTCAATTTTTTTATGCAAGAATTCTAAAATATTAAAATTTTCCTATCATATTCAAGGGCCGAGGCGTACTTTTCACTACAAATTTATTGGATATCTTTTGAGATAATGCCATCGAGTGTTTGATAAGGATAAATGTAAATATATGTAAATAGTACTCCTTCAATATGGGTATTTGAATAAGGTCAGATGTGCCTTTAGCTTTAAACTAAATCGTTACTTGTAATGGTCATATTATACGTCGTTTTCCCACCAAATAAATCTCTTTAATTAGCAGAACCCGAAAACCAAGTAAAAGCAGATTTGCCTCGGTATATAGACGCAAGAATAGCAAATTACTAAAGACAAAAAATATCACAACATATTTCTTGACAAACATGTACTTAATAATTTCTACATATGACGTCATCAATTTTCAAAAAGAGATCAAAAACTAAAATGTTCTAAAATCTATAAATTCTGTCAGATCTTACAAAAATTTTTACTCTAATGTATTGAAAATTTTGTTGGTCGAATTCTTTAATATCACTTTATACAAGACATTAAGCATCTATGAAAGTGATTTATTTAAAAATCAAATGACCAATATTTAATAATTTATCCTTTTTCTTCTAGTAAATGTTTCAAAAATAATATATTTTTTATGTCGGCCGACCAGTTTCGGACAAGCTCTCCATCTTCAAGGTTTATAATGAGAGTAACACATCAAAATGAAACTAACGAACTAAATTCAATACTCGATTTTTTTTTTAGAATTCACTACCTTGTAAAGTAAAGTCCGCTAAATAGTGAACACTGATTTTGTTTCCAAAAAACTGTTCAGGTTATAATGATGATGATTTTTTGCTTGTCCGAAAACATCAAAGGTTTTGCGAATCGGACGTCGTTAACCATTATAACTTAAATTGTGTCCATTCTCATCTAATTCATAGAACCTTTGTTCTTTTCAGACCAGCAATCGACGAGGAAATCAGGGTTGTAAATTATCGTTACCATAATTCCAAGCAGTCTATTGTTGGCTTCCACTAAACAACAAGTTCACTGTTTAGCAGACGCTAATTTAATGCCGTTGATAAAATAAAGACACTAAAATTACTTGCCTAAATATTTTTTGGGTACAAATATAAAGTTAAATAAATCAACAATATTTTGATGATGATGACAAAAATTATTTATCTAGATTATAGAAACAAAAACATAAGACAGAAAAAATTGGTCCGAAGTGCCCTCAGCCCGGAAGTACATTGGAAATAACACAGCTGCTTCTTCGAAAAATAAAAAATATTTTTTTATGATTCCCTGTAATATATTTAAAGCAGATAACATAGAGAAACATATATTATCAGGGCATGCTTAACTTCGATTATTTATGTTTTTACACATCAAAAGAATGCGACGATTGAGCACATAGCGACTAAAATTATTAATTAAACTACAATGTGTCAAAACCTTCCGAACATTATTATTTTGTGTAAGTAGCTGTTATAATGATCATTTCTTATTTAATTCTTCACCGCAGTCAGTCACAAAATCTGGATTAAAAAACAAAACGGATTTATAAACCACAAGTATGTTATTTTATAAAAAGTAATTAGCATTTACTTAAAAAAAATTTTGTTTAGCGTTTTACTATCTACACAATATTCACATTAACATTTAACAAAAATCGGTCCGTTAGTTTCCAAAATTATCTGTCTAATGAAATCGACACAGACGGCAGACAGACAGGTAAACAGATAGACAGACGGAAACGGGTGACCTATTTTTTCGTACTCTAAAGATCACGAAACGTCGAAAATACTCACAGAAACTAGGAATTCGTCGAATGGATCCTACTATTACAATACCTTCTTCGTTCACGCTGGGGAAGTAAAAATCATAGCTTCATAAGCAGGCACAGCACAAATAAATGAACACAAAATTATAATTTCTAATAAAATAATATTTATAATAATATTTCCACGAAACCACAGTAGTTTCATGCAATTTTATCAATAAATTAGTATTATTCATTTTCTGTTATTAAAATTTACTAATATTAAATTAAGAAGAATCTCGAAATTTATCCTCAGACGTTTTGTTTTCATATAAGTTTCCATATTTCGGTGAAATATTAATATTTGCACTAACTTTCACCATACGTAACTAAATTAATTCAATTGATTCGTATTAACATACTCGCTTGAAAATAAAACTATAATTTTATAATGAAATCCACATCTCAAAAAGAACAAATTTGGTAAATTTGTTACTCTCTAAACTTCTAGTTCATTATTTTTTAAAGCACACTGTATTTTATCACATTCAAGAATTAAATAACCTGTTTTTATGTAGGAACAAGAGCATCGTTACGTGAAAAAAAAAACAAATCAAAATATTGTCACATAAATCTGCCGTTCCGTTAAATTTCTGTCAACCTTTTCGTGTATTTTTTTTATTTGTGTCCACATTGCTCACTCTTGTCAAATTTGGGTGGGTCCTCTATATACCACAAGTCATTCCTTTTTAAAAATGTACATTTTATTCAATATTAAGTAGTTATTTGTTCGAACAAGTATGAATCAGGAAACGTCTCATAATATTTTAGGAGCAAAATTCGAAACAGCTGTTCACTTATCTAAAACTTCTGGCAAGTTTTGTTCATTTCACAAGCCATGTATTACTTTGTGTTCTTTAAAAATAGCCGCGCACAAAGATAATTACTCTAAATTGAATAGTATCCACAAGACCACACTAGAACTGTTAGAACACAAACAAAAACTTATCTACTTATGTGTGTAAAAAATTCTTAAGGAATCTAGGAGCAATAAGTTATATGAGCACATTAAAAAATAGAATGTCAAAGTGTGAGTAGGTGGCCACACATAAAACAATCTCATTTTCATATTTTGAAAACTACAATACCGATAAGAAAGGTAATGAATTATGTTGCGTTATTAATATTTACATAATTGACTACCACGCTGCAGCTTATTTATAAAGCTTTCAACTTTCTGTCAATACCGATTCGAATCATGCAAAACACGCGTGCCAGTCAATAAAAAGCACAATCCTATTATTGGTAGTGATAGGTACGCATCTTAAAGCAAACCCGTAAAAGCGAAAAAAAACAATTTTACTAAACGACTCCTATAAAAATAAAAATAAAAGGTTTTCATAGAACGTCGTTGCAGTCTCATTAAAATAAACACCAGGATATCCTAAAAACACAAAACGTGCCATACAGAGAGGGTGTTTAGGTAAGAGAAATTACCGGGGTTGAAAGGCGGACCAGCGGTAATTCGATACAGAGAGAGACATTAGACCCTGCAATGCGTTTACCAGCCAGCCATATGTCGCAATCGCATTTTAGTCCTCTGCACCACCCTGACTTTCAGTTTCCTTACTTGGGTTTTTGTACACGCACACAGCCCTACACTGCAAAGTTGCCGAGGACTTTGCGAAAACGGGGATTTGAGGAAGCGTGAATCAGGGAAGATAAAGATTCTCTCCGTGGACACTTTTAAACAGTTGGGGATAAGGGGGCGAAGATATTTCTTTGTGTTATAAAGTATGTGTTATGTCGTCGACTAGTCAGTTTACCAAATACAGTTATGGAGTAATGGTGTTTTCTGTACTTAACATGAAGCGCTTGAGAAGGAATCATTAATAAAATGTTATTTTTCGATAGGCTTTTGTTGGTATTGACGAGCAACTACATTTTATATTCATTGTTTCCTACTTTTGTGGCACTCCATCATACGTAAACCATACTAGATATGACACAATGAAACATTTATCCTCAAAGTGTAGAATACTTTACGCAGAAAAACGAAAATTTGACCTACATATTTAATAAGACGCAAATGTACAGGGTGTTTCACCTAAACTGTTTAGACAGAATTGCTGCAGAACTACTACCTGAAAAGGAAACAAATTTGTTGATATAAAAAACTACAAACGAAAATCACCTTCAATTGAGTTCACGCTTTGTTATTTCCTTAATACAAAGTATTCATAAACTTATATAACAAAATTTTCAAATAAATGCGTTTTGGAAATTCATTTTTAAGAAATGCTCCAACTCTGGCGCCATATAAATTGACTAGGTACTCCAATGGTTTATTTTTCAGACATAGTATTAAAAAAATAACTTCACTGAAAACCGGGTTATAAATAATAATTATTGCTTTCTTTCTTAACTCTGAACTCATTGATTATAATAAAAATATTGGTTATAAAAAGATCTATCTACTTATTCGACAAAAAACTGCCTTCCGGGAGCAAGATTTAAAGCAATCGGTGTGTTTTATTTTTTATGTACATACACCCGGTTCATTTCAATAAGGTAACGTAAGTATTGGAATCATAATCAACAAATCTCTAGTTTTTAAATGAACAATAACTGGTTCCATAAAGAAAAATGCTAAAAAAATAAACAAATTTACAGTGTGATCAATTTAATAATAATAACCTTATCAAAATGGACTATTCGTTAAAAACACGCTTTTTAAAAATTGTGGAATAAAGCGTTATGTTTGTTCGACAAGTTATTATTTATTCACTGCGATTTCATCATTGTTAAAACATAAGCAATTGTGCTGCGCTTGTGTGACCTAAATAACAATACAATCGATGCTAATGAAATATTGCCAAGATTTTTTTTCTCTCAAAAAACAACAATATTATGAACAAATTTTAGATTTCAGTTTTTGTGTTCAAAATAGAACTACACTATGTAAAAATATTGTTAGACTAAAGTTATTAGACATCGGTGACATGACCATTACAACATATCATTAAATTTAGTTTTTATGGTATATTGCCATATATTTTTACTTCCCGAGCTGAAGCTAAGAAAATATGTATTATAATAGGATCCATTCGTCTAATAGCTACTTTCATATTTTCTCTACGTTTCATTAAGATAGTGTGAGATAATAAGTCTCCCGTTTCCGTCTGTCGGTCTGTTTATCTGTCGTCTGTTTTCTGTCTGGTCTTTCCGATAATCTCCAAACTACCCGACCAACTGTCAAATTTTAGATGCATCTTGAAAACATCACGCTCAAAATTTGTCAAATCATCCCCAGGAACAATTTGATGACGTCACCTCAAAATTTAGCTTGATAAATACCATTTAAATTTTATAATATAACATACACCTGGATGAATTCGCCTTGAGTTTTTGTCCTTGGCATCCAAATTTTTCCATAATAATAATAATAATAATAATGTTTATTTCCAACAGGTAAGCACCCAATTACAGGAAACAAAAAGAAAAACAATGTAGATATAATGGTACAAACTGTAGCAGTAAGAATAAGGAAAAATAATAGATACAAATTATGTATTAACATTTTATATCTAATCGTTATAAGAGCAACTCGAGCAAAAGATCACCGTTTTTCGAGCACCATTCGAAAATTATCTATAGACATTTTTTTTAATATACATTTGTAGAAGTTATTTTCGGCTTCATTATTCGAAAATTCTAACAATTTTTCTATTTTCAAAAAAGTCGATTTCAAACCGAATTTTTCGAAAACCTTCTTCTGGGACCATTAACCCGCTATGTTTTTTGGATTAGCTCATAGAGATTTCTACCCCAGATATTTTTGACAAAATTGGGGAACATTTTAAAAAATCTTGATTTTTCAATGTGAACTTTTTGGTCGTTTTTCTAGCAGCATTCGAAAATTACCTAAAGATACATATATTTTTTTATTTAGATTGTAGAAGTTATTTTTGACTTCATTTCTTCGAAAATTCCCACAATTTTTCCATTTTCAAAAAATTCGTTTTCAAACGGAATTTTTCTAAAATCTTGTTCTGAGAGCATTGACACGCTATGTTTTTTGAATTAGCTAGTCGAGATTTCTGTCCTCGAAATTTTTGAGAAAATTAGACAACTTTTCAAAAAATCTCGATTTTTCAATGCGAACTTTTTGGCCGCTTTTCTAGCAGCATTCTAAAATTACCTAAAGATACACATATTTTTTTATTTAGATTGTAGAAGTTATTTTTGACTTCATTTCTTCGAAAATTCCAACAATTTTTCCATTTTCAAAAAATTCGTTTTCAAACCGAATTTTTCTAAAATCTTGTTCTGAGAGCATTGACACGCTATGTTTTTTGAATTAGCTAGTCGAGATATCTGTCCCCGAAATTTTTGAGAAAATTGCGCAACTTTTCAGAAAATATCAATTTTTCAATATAATAAACTTTTTGATCGTTTTTCCAGCACGATTCAAAAATTACCTAAAGAAACTTTTTGTAAATTTCGAGTTGTAGAAGGTATATTGGGCTCCTTTTCTTCGAAAATTCCAACAATTATTCCAAAATCGATCAAAATAAAACGACAATTTTCGAAATTTTAAAAAAATCCCATTATGAATCCGAATTTTTGTAAAATCTTGGTTCTAAACCATTAACACGTCATAATTTTCGATTCAGCCCGTCGGATCTAGATCCCAAAATTTTTTGAGGATTGTTAGATAATTTTTCAAAAATTTAAATTTCTCAAAGCGAATTTTGTTACCGTTTTTCAAACACTCTTCAAAAATTATCTATAAGCTTTTTCTTGTAAATTTCCACTTGAAAAAGTTATTATAGGCTTCATCTTTTCGAAAATTCCACAATCGATAAAATGAAAAATTACGATTTTCAAGATTTTTAAACCCATGATTACGCCGAATTTGTGGAAAATATTGGTCCGAGACCATTATATATTTTTCGAATCTACTCGTTGAGATTAATATCCCAATTTTTTTTCATTTTTGGTAGCTTTTAAAAAAAATCTCAATTTTTTAAGATATTGTTAATAAAAAAATATTTCTTAGTAACTCGGATTTACACGACTAATTACAGAGCGATTATATACAAAACAATTCCGGCGCAACATTGACTGTATTTTCTCGATACTCGTTGGACTCGACTTGTTAACTGAATTCAGCTCTCTTTGTCTAAGCTATACTAGCTGCTTCCGACGGTGGTTCCCATTTAAACAGCCGCATGGTCCTTCTCGAAGGTCTCCGTCACCGCTTCTAGGCTTATTCTCGAACACCCGTCATGACATCTGCTTCCAGGTTCTTCTCCGGCCGCCGTCATGGACAATGAGTCAGCGTCGTCGTATGTACTAAAACCCATAGGCGTCGTATGGGTTTATTTCATAACAATATATTTTGTCACCGTTTTTCGAATACCCTTCGAAAGTTACCTAAAGTAATTTTCTTGAAGATTTCGATTTGTGAAAATTACTTTCGCCTTCATTTCTTCGAAAATTCCGACAATTTTTCCAGAATCGATAAAATGAAAAATGGCAATTTTCAAGATACATATTTAAAAAAATTCAGTTTCTAATGAAATTTTTGGAAAATCTTATCTGGACGATCAGGACGTTATATTTTCGAATTAACTCGTCGAGATTTATATCCTCCAAAATTTTTAAGAAACTTGGCCAACTTTTCAAAAATCTGAATTTTTCAATATGAGATTTTTTACCGTTTTTCGAGCACCATTCGAAAATTACCCAGACATTTTCTTGAAAATTTCTACAAAAAGTCTAACAATTTTTCCGAAGTAAAATTAAATTGACAATTTTCGAAATTTTTAAAAAATTCCATTATCAATACAAATTTGTCGAAAATCTTGGTCCGAGCCCATTAACACGTTATATTTTTCGAATCAACTCGTTGAGAATTTTTTCAGGACTTTTAGGCAACTTTTGAAAAACGTCAATTTTTCAACATGAATTTTTTGACCGTTCTTCGAGAACCCTTCGCAAGGTATCTAAAGTATGTCCTTGTAGATTTTGACTTCAGAAGTTTTTTCGGCTTCATTTTTTTTTTAAATTCCAACAATTTTTCCAGAATCGATAAGATTAAAATGACAATTTTCCAAATTTTTAATCCGAATTTGTCGAAAATCTTGATCCGAAGCCATTAATACGTCATATTTGTCCAATCAACTCATCAAAATCTGTATCGTAAAATTTTTTCAAATATAATATAACAAGTGGTCTGATTTTTTCCGACAAAATTTGTGACACAAATTAACGAGTAGCTGTTGCGACGAAAATCACACGAGTCGACGAAGGAGACGAGTGTGATTTTCCAAAAGCAACAGCTACGAGTTAATTTTCACACAAATTTTGCAGAAAAAATCAGATCACGAGTTATATTCGGCTTGACAATCCAAAGAGAAAATTTTTATTTACTTTTTACGGACAATAATTCACATAATTTATAGTTAGCGTATTCGTTGAGTAACCATACCTACTTAGTCTAAATAGTAACAAAACAACAAAATAAAACGTAAATAAATTTCTAAACATCAAATTTTGTGTGTGCTGCTGGTTGATTTTCTTAATTCTGGGAGCAAGATTTGGTAATAAGACTGTGTATGAAATTCGAAATGCAGTGAAAGAAAGTCAGTGCCGAAAGACCGCAAGAACGCAAGATTCAATTTGGAAGCAGTTTACAGAATTTTGTGAAATACGCAAGTTTTCTCTAAATAAAGCAGTCGAAATGAACGAGGTGGCCAGTATTTTGGAAGATTATGCCTTTAACGCCAACAGAAAAGTAATTTGTATTATCGTTTTTTTTATTAAAGTTCATTTGACAAGTTTGACAAATTAATTTGACATAATTTATTTCGCTGAAAAACAGTGTTGTTGCCTGACAGAAGAATGTTTTTTCACTGAAAACATTTTTCGGTGAATGCCATTGGACAAATTTCAAACAATTCTGCCATTGTATTGGTTAAGAATTTTCGAGTTGGATTGTCAGAATTTTTTGATGATTGGGCAACTTTTTAAAAATCTCAATTTTTCAATATGAATTTTTTTAGCGTTCTTCGAGCACTCTTCCAAAGTTACCTAAAGTAACTTCTTTGTAGATTTTGATTTCAGAAGTTTTTCGGCTTCATTCCTTCGAAAATTCCAACAATTTTTCAGAATCGATAAAATGAAAAACGACAAATTTCGAAATATTTAAAAAATACTTGTCCAAATCTTTATTCCAGAATTTTTTGAGGATTTTTAGGCAACTTTTCAAAACTCGTTTCGAGCCATAATTTATCGAAGTTATTGTCGGCTTCATTTCTTCGAAAATTCCTACGATTTTTCCAAAATGGATGAAACGAGAATTGGCAATTTGCGAAATTTTTAAAAAACCCATTTTGAAACCGAATTTTTCGAAAATCTTGCTCCGATACCAGTAAAACATTACGTTTTTCGAATCAGCTGGTCGAAATCTATAATCCACAAATTTCCAGGATTTTTAGGCAATTTTTCAAAATTTCAATTTTTCGATGTAGCTTATTTATGAATTTTTTGAACTTTTTCGAGTACCCTTGAAACAAAGGTCCCAAGTCATTTTCTGTAGATTTGGACTTGTGGAAGTTATTATGGGCTTAATGTCTTCGAAAATTCCAACGATTTTTCTAGGATTAGTTAAACGAATAATGACAATTTTCGAAATACTTAAAAAATTTAATCTGAAAACCGAATTTTTCGAAAATTTTGGTCCAGTACCATTAACACATTCTGTTTTTCGAAGCAGCGCATTGAGATTTATATCTTCTCAATTTTGAGGATTTTTACGCAACTTTTCAAAAATTTCAATTTTTCAAAACATATCTATGAACTTTTGACCCTTTTTTTTGTGCACAGAGTTTATTAATTTTTTAATTTCGAACAAGCGGGATTTCTTCGTCTGTGTAAATAATCTTAGTTCAATTTTTATACACCTCGTTAAATAATATTTCAATATTTTGACATAAAACCCTCCACAAATCGACAGAATTTCCTTTGTCCCTGAAGTCCGAGTTTCTTAAATAAATTACAAAAGTTTATTGAGCAAATTTTGCTCCTGCTAAAATAAAAAATAAAACTGGGTTTTTGGAAATTTGGAAAAATTAAATACTTAGGTATATCATTTTTTAGTAAATAAGTAAAATTAATTTATTCATTCTTTAACAGTTCAGCAGCTGTTTGAAATTTTTGAAACGGATGAACAAATAATGTGGCTTTGTAGGATTTAAATTAAATTTAAAAAAAATTGTTGTAAGTACATTTTTTTTTTCAAAAATTTACAAAAATAGGGATGGATGAATAAATCATAGCTGTAGAGGCAAAAAAATGTGGACATCTACGTATTGTTAAATTAAAATCATGGATTAACTTTTTAAAATGACAATCTAGAGTTATATTCTACTCCGATTCACTTTTTTTTATTATATATTTCTATGCACTCGTGAAAATAATCTAATAAAGTTTTTTAATTAATGTCATCAACTTTTTAGTAGGTAGACATAAACATGTTCATTTAAAATAACATCATCATTCTGACGAATCAATAAATATATTTTACTTAATATTCTGCAATTCCTCAGTTAATATTAATTGGTATTTTTTGTAGTCTCTCGGATAAACTGCAAAATTTAATGACCCAATTTTTTTCTGAGATGAGATTAAGTTGTCATTGGATGACAAAAGGAAACGGAAAATCTATATTTTAATTTTATTCATTGCAAGCTGTGAAACGCTATATTAGTTTTGATAAAAACAACGTAGTGTCACCAGAATTTCACAAAAATTTGAAAAACTATTTCTCAAATCGATAAAGTCCATGTTAGTGAGAAAAAGTTAAAATTTCGAACCATTTCTTAGGTCTGTTGATGTAATCACTTTGAGAAGCCAGGAATAGTATGTATAAACAAGCTTTACTGGACAAACTTTAAATAAAGTACATTCAATAAAATAGTAATTGGTTCGATAATTTTGACGAACGACAGAATTCGATAAAGCCACAATTTCCCAATTCTCCTTTACAAATAACAGTGTAGCTGAGGGTTGTAACGAAGTCAAACGCACCGAATGGCCAACGGAATATCACATTGCATATTGCAGCATATGTCCCATTAAACTTACAGACCGGAAGTTCAATGTGTTTCTCATAATCACAACTGCATCTGGCCCTAATATTTTGGCACTCGGCTTTTCCAAGAATATTTTCTCTTTATGACCCATTCGGCAAAAAGAGCGCACAAAGCACGCACCGGTCATTAATAAAAGTCGAATGCAGATAGCGAGATGGATGCGTTCGGAGATAACACGTTTCGGAAAGTAGCAGAGCAGCTTCAGAAGTACACGAATTTTTGCGACAATTAAGATTCGCAAGCCTCAGGAATTCGGACTTTTCTTCGGGCGATCCGATGAGTGTGGGACGAGGAGTGAGCGCATTATTCAAATTGCTTGCTTGATACACATAAAATTTCCATCGGAGTATTTGCATGAAACGGTCACTTTTCCCGACAATAAAAGCGCGGTATGAATGCATGAAATTTTAATGTTTATGTAGAAACATTAACAAGCACAGTGTACAAATGAATAATTAACTACTCGTTTAGCCAACTGAAAATAATTAAACGAGCCCTACATAAAAATGTCATTAAGTCCGCGTTTCGCGTCCCACCGCCTCAACTATGTGGACCATTTAATTAATTAATTTTGGTTATTTTACAAATAATTGCCATAATTTTCTCATACGTTCTAACTTGGTTAATTAAATGAAAAAAGACGGAGAGCGGCGCATATTTGTGTTTATTAAAGTACATTTGAATCTGGTTTTGTTTAATCAACTTTTTTTATTCTAAAATGCTAAAACATACAATTCACATAAAAATACTGTAAAGTTCACAGCAGGTCAGTCGCCTTCTAATGGACAAGTTCCCCATTAGACAATTCCAATGATTCGATAATTGCCGATTCATGAAAAGCAGTTTTTTTTATTATGATCAGACTTATCTTTAGAAATTGTTAGGTGAATGAAACTATTACAATATTTTATGCGGTAAATGTGATCAGGCGTTGTCACACACACAAAAACTCTTAAGCCCGTACTGAAGAAGTGAAATCGGATTACCTAGCGACAATACTCATTTTCTAGCGTGCGGGTCAAGCGAATTTATCGCGTAATTAAAAGTTTTGCTAATTTCCATCAAATTCAAATTTTAATCAACAGCGATAATGACCAATCCCAAGAATTAAATGTCAAAAAGTCGCCAATAATGATCTTTTTTAAGTAATAATTTATACAAAGAGAACTCATTTACAAAAATAATTATTATTTAACCTAGACGTTTTATAAAGTTAAATGAGAATATAAATGTAAACACAGTTCGTTACACTGATTAAGCTGTTATGTACTACATTTCATAATTTCAAGAATTTACTTGTAATTGTTGGGAACCGGATGTAATTTTTGCCTAAGGAGTACTAAAACGTATTAATGAAAAGTTTAATTATAACTTACGAATACAATTTTACTTAAAAGTAACAAAAAACTAATTAAAGTCATCCAAGTAAGAAGTTGAGAGAGACGGGAGATAGTTTTAAAAATATGAAACGCTTCATTATAAATTAATAAGCAACGCTACCACTGAGAACAGAGAACTTTAAAGCAGACTGAAGGATAATACCATTTTCAATTTGCTCCACGTCCCCACATTGCCTCCCCTGCTAATTAAACTACCTCTGATACATTCGAAGCACTTACACCAGCCAGGTAAAAAATTATATTGAATGCCATGAAATAAAAGCACGTAATAGACTCACAAATGCGAATTTAGCCGGCCCCCACTGACAAAAAATGAAATAATAACATTTACACCTACACGGATTCGGTAATTCCAATCTTTATGAAATATTATACTACTCTAACACACAAAAATGAAAAATTCATTTGAATTTTAACTAATTACAGTGCTACTGAGTATTAACCTTAACATGCTCTATTTCACCTCAAACGTTTCAGCGAGATCGAAAATATTGATTGGCACACGGAATGCTCGTTCCGCGAGCTCCACCACCTACGTATCCAACATATCTGACAAATCGCCAACTTTACTCGCTTCAGCGATCTTTTTTAAACGTCGCATGGTTCGTTTCGCGTCGTTCTATAAAATTAAATAGTACATGAGAAGTGTCGCGACCTGCGCTCCCGCCACCTAAAACATACATATTTTTCAGTTGTGCGCATTTTTTGTAAAAATTGACAAAAAACCGTCGTTATGTAAGTCCGGATGTAATCGTCGTTGAAATCTGTAAAATTTGTATGTAGCATGACTGGACAAAAGTCGAACATGAGTTTAACGTTTTGATAAATAGATAATGTCACTGCATTAGTGATTAAATTAATTGACCATTCACTTCGTCTAGTTAATCCAAAGATCGGTTCAGTTCCTCGATGTCTCCTGCAGATTGTTCGAGTCGAGATTTTTGTACTAGGGCTATTTATGCTTATTACTACTAATTAACCCGCCTTGACGAACATTAGCCTAAAAACTTGTTTTGGTAGAGCGACACAAAGCATTTATTTCGACGAACTTCTAAGACAACTTTAATTAAACTCGTTCAAAAACGTAGCAAGTAAATGTATTCAAAAATAAAAAACATTTAAATAATTCCTATCTCCCAGCAACAATTGTAGGCGTTGATTTATGCGATATAGTGTTCATATCGCTAAGAAATATTGTTTAAAATTTTTTTGGTGGCTTTTACGGTGGCAAGAATTATACTTCTGCAACGCTTAAAAGTAAATTTACAAACGAGATCAAAAGTATAATATATCAAGAAGTCATTTTATAAAGTGGCAGATTATTCATGATATCCTCGGCACTTTTAGTAATGACACCATTATTCACATTTCCCGACTTTTCACAATTTGTGTAATACTGGTATTACCCTCATAATTTACCCTATAAAATGTGCTTCGTAAGTCGTTCTCGTTTAAAAAAAACTTGGCTTTTCACGAGGAAATCCAATATGTGGGTTGCTGTCAAATTATCAATCTTTCCGCGTTTTTGCTTTTAGTACGGTTCTATAACGAACATCATCTTGCTAGCGGATAAATATCTACAGTATATTTTGGCGTCATACGCGGAGGTTATAAAGTTGTCAATTCTCCATTACGATGTTTACGCAGGGTTTATATCAAATAACTCACTGACCTTGATCTGATGCTCTCACCTTTACACACTTAAAGTTAATAAGGTGCTCTTCATATCTTAACAATTGTTGGTAAAGATTAACTAAGAAACACGGTAAAGTATTTAATTTCGTTTTAAAACACGAAAAACACGAGGCCAACGAGTTTCCCAACCAAGTTGGCATCATCAGGACGATTTGATTATTATTTGCTTAAATTAATGCGTGATTACAATAGTTTAAATATAAGATCCGTTACAGACTAATCATGAATTATGTAATTCGAATCCAATAGTTATCAATAAGACACTAATTTACAATTTTGACAGAATGCACGCAAGTCAAAATGCTAATCAACTTAATTTTAGTTCTTTTCCGTTGCGTGCATCTTATTCGAATACAGTAATTATAATTTTTCGGAAATATGTCTGTATTATCAGTAAATGCAGTTTCCTGAAAAGCTCTTAAACTGTGTTATGACTAACACAAATAAAAATTATTTTACGATAAATGTTGCCTTTGAAATTTGAAATTTATGTCGTATTACAAAACGATACACTGTAAAGGAAAAAACACTCGAATGTTGTTATACAATTTGAATTTTTTTGTGAAAATTTATATGTCTACGGGAAAAACTCAAGGCGAATTCATAAGGCACAATCCCGTGGAGATTATATGTCCAACAACAGACGACGGCAGACGATAGACAAAAGAATTACCGAAACGGGAGACCTATTTTTTCGTACTTTAGGAGTCATGAAACGTCGAGAAAACATTAAACTAGCGATTCGTCGGATGGATGATTACTTCCTTATTTTATGATTTGAAAGTAAAAAGAAACGAACGGTGAGATAACGAACTTCACAAAATATGAACAAGAAAAGAATCAAAAAGATTTTCAGAAGGAAGAAATGAAAATAAAAAACTAGAAACCACGTAAGGAACAGCACGAAAAACCGTCACAAGAAATAATATTAATTTAGTTTCTCTTAAAAAAGTCAACATATTTTGGAATTCGTATGTCTATTGTGGTCATACAGAAAAAGCAACAAATGGCGAGATACCAAAAAATTGAATAAGGAGGAAACTTTTATATAACGTGAATAAAGTAAAAGTTATATAGCGCAAAAGCGAATTCTTATTTAAAAAAAAAAAAACTATTAAATGTAACAAAATTTTCGAAACAATTCAACGCAACAGAAAATGTGACTTCATCAACGCATCACAAATTTAAGAATGTAAGGAAAATCTCGTGTTAAAAATAAACTTCAAAAATTATGCAGTTTGTAACTCTTCATTCTCTAAGTCAAAAAAGAAAAAAAATAATGAAACACCGACGTTTATAAGTTTATAAAGTGAAAAAAGAAAAAAAAATCAGTCAAACTTAAAGAAAAAAGAAAAATCTACAAAGAAAACTGTGAATAAACCGAAATCTGTTGTAAAAAATAAAATTTTGAAAAATATTAACTGCAACAGAAAATGTAACTTTGCAAACCCACTTTGTAAAAGGCTGAAGAAAAATTAATATTTGACAGTTCTATCGTTCAATATATGAGCTTTGAATACTAGGTAATTTAAAATAAAAACCTGAACAAACTTTGCTTATAAATATGTCTTCATGACCCCTGATGAAGTCTATTTATCACCATAAATCATGCTTTTTGACAGAAACAAGAAGATCAGTGCCGGTTTCCGCAAAAAATATTTTAATCGATTTTTTTCATTTCGACATACTGGGTGTCTGGAAAATGGCGGATTAACTCTTCGCTACGCTCTGCGAGTAAGCAGTTAAAAGTGTTTGACGTAACAAAAATTGTCAAAATTTTCAAAACCCTGCGTTTAAAAAGTTCGCAGTTAATTTTAGGTCCTCTGGTGTTACTTTCGAACAAATTTAAACGAGTCTGATGTTTTGTTGTTGGATGAACTTGAAAAAATCTTTTGAGCTTTTGGTGTTTTATTTTTTATGAATTTGAAAAAGTCTTGACTACTGCACTGTTTTTTTTTAATTGGGAGACTCTTGGTTACCCATGGTATATTATTTTAGGAGCCCATGGAGATTGTTTTAGTAAATTATTTAAAACAATTTTGGGGGACTTTGGTGTTCTGTTTTTAGAAAATTCTGACCTGACCTGTTTTTGAGTTAATTTTGGAAGCATATTTTTTTTTTGAAAAATTTAAAACAATTTTGAGATTATAGGTATTTCTATTTGGAAATAATTTGAAAGTGTTTTGGAGCCTCTAGTGTCTTTTCTTATAATAATTTAATTAATTTTTTTAGAGGATACGTCAATTGCTAAAATCAGTTTCATCTTAATATTCTTACAGAATATGTCATTTGCCAAAATCGGTTTTGACAGGTACTAGCACCACCCACCCGCCCTCTCTTTTCTTATAGGGTTTGCCAATTGCCAAAATCGATCTTATCTTAGCAAGTACTAGCCCCGCCCACCCGCCCTCTTTTCTTAGAGGGTATGTCATTTACCAAAATCAGCCTTATCTTATCAGGTACTAGCCCTGCCCACCCGCCCTCTCTTTTCTTAGAGGGTATGTCATTTGCCGCAATCAGCCTTATCCTAGCAGGTATTAGATCCCCGCCTACCCACCCTCTATTTTCTTAGAGGGTATCTCGTTACTTAAAATCAGTCTTATCTTAGCAGCTACTAGCCCCACCCACCCGCCCTTTCTTTTCTTGGAAGGTATGTCATTTGCCAAAATCAGTCTTATCGTGGCAGCTACTAACTGCAACCGTTTTTCCAGAATCGACGGTTGAAATATTGAAATTTTTTAAATTTTGAAAAATTCGCATTTCGTACCCATTCTTTTGAAAATGTCGCTCCGCGACCATCAACAGGTTATATTTTTGGAATCAGCACGTCGAGATCTACGTGCCTGATTTTTTTCATAATTTTTAGACGACTTTTTTAAAGTTAAATTTTTCCAATGGTCCCCCCTCTTCACTTTTCCGTCAAATTTTGACATTTTCGAAACCTAACTAAATACATTTTCTTGTAGACTTCGAGCCCTAGAATTCACTTCCGGCCTCGATTCTTTGATAGCTGCAACCATTTTTCCAGAATCGACGGTTGAAATATCGAAATTTTTCAAATTTTGAAAAATTGGCATTTCGTAGCGATTCTTTCGAAAATGTCGCTCCGAGACCATCAACAGGTTATATTTTTGGAATCAGCACGTCGAGCTCTACGTCCCTGAATTTTTTCATACTTTTTAGACGACTTTTTTAAAATTGAAATTTTTACAATGGTCTCCCCTTCTTCAATTTTCGGCCAAATTTTGACATTTTCGAAACCTAACTGAATACACTTTCTTGTAGATTTCGAGCCCTAGAACTCACTTCCGGCGTCGATTCTTTGATAGCTGCAACCGTTTTTCCAGAATCGACGGTTGAAATATCGAAATTTTTCAAATTTTGAAAAATTCGCCTTTCGTACCTATTCTTTCGAAAATGTCGCTTCGCGACCATCAACAGGTTATATTTTTGGAATCAGCACTTCGAGATCTACGTCCCTGATTTTTTTCATAATTTTTAGACGACTTTTTTAAAGTTAAAATTTTTCCTTCTTCCCTTCTTCACTTTTCGGTCAAATTTTGACATTTTCGAAACCTAATTGAATACATTTTCTTGTAGATTTCGAGCCCTAGAACTCACTTCCGGCCTCGATTCTTTGATAGCTGCAACCATTTTTCCAGAATCGACGGTTGAAATATCGAAATTTTTCAAATATTGAAAAATTCGCATTTCGTAGCGATTCTTTCGAAAATGTCGGTCCGCGACCATCAACATGTTATATTTTTGGAATCAGCACGTCGAGATCTACGTCCCTGAATTTTTTCACAATTTTGAGACGACTTTTTTAAAATTGAAATTTTTCCAATGGTTGCCCCTTCTTCACTTTTCGGCAAAATTGTGATATTTTCGAAACTTAACTGAATACATTTTCTTGTAGATTTCGAGCCCTAGAACTCACTTCCGGTCTCGATTCTTTGATAGCTGCAACCGTTTCTCCAGAATCGACGGTTGAAATATCGATTTTTCAAATTTTGAAAAATTCGAATTTCGCACCGATTCTTTCGAAAATGTCGCTCTGCGACCATCATCAGGTTATATTTTTGGAATCAGCACGTCGAGATCTACGTCCCTGAATTTTTTCACAATTTTTAGACGACTTTTTTAAAATTGAAATTTTCCAATGGACCTCACTTTTCGGCCAAATTTTGACATTTTAGAAACCTAGCTGAATACATTTTCTTGTAGATTTCGAGCCCTAGAACTCACTTCCGTCTGTCTTTTAACTATTTGACACATTTGTCAACTGTTAATTTTTTGATGTACTTTGTTGAGGTATTATTTTGTATAGCTTTGGTGTCATAATTTTGATTCTTTTTTCAGTAATTATTTTACCAAAGTCTTAGAACTGAGATACTCAGTCGCTTTTTCTGCTAAATATGTATCTATAAAAAAAAATAGTCACCTGTATCTTTCTGAGTATTTCACACAAAAACTGTTAAACTGTTAACCGGTAAAATTATGTTGTCCAAACGCACTAATAATGTTGGAATAACTATTGTAATAGTCAGTTTGCAAAATGCTAAAAGGGTCAGATTTTATTGATGTTTCATAGGTAATCGAATAGGAAAATTTCGTTATTGCAGTGTCTTTCTGCTGTCGTCTAACTGTCGTCTGTTGACAGTATTATAGACACTTTTTAATTATTTTAAAATTTTAGACTTACTTAAATATTATCTATATACCACAAAATTCTGACCAAAATTTGTCTATTTATTCCTTGAAAAATTATTAAGGCATTCTCAAAATATTGAGAATGTCTTATGGGGCGCATCGTTTAAACATTCCGCTCTTTTCAATTTGCCTACGGCTTAATTAATTTCATTTTGATTTAAATACTATGAAACTTTCATTATTTTTACTTCCCGAGCGTAAACTATGTTTTCCCGACGTTTCATGACCCCAACAGTGTGAAAGCAGTAGTTCCCCGTTTCCGTCTGTCTGTCTGTCTGTCTGGTGTCTGTATCCATTTTTATTTGACAAGTAATCTCCGAAACTAGTGGACCGATTGTTGTCACGTTTTGCATGTATATTAGGAATGTCATGTAGATGGACGCTAACTAAAATTTGGATAATCATCCATACCACCAATAGGGTGACGTCAGCTTCAAAATTTATAACAGTAAGTTTTTTAAACTGTAAAAAATAAGATACTTCTGCACTCGATTCTTTGATAGCTGCAACCGTTTCTCCAGAATCGACGGTTGAAATATCGAAATTTTTGAAATTTTGAAAAATTCGCATTTCGTACCGATTCTTTCGAAAATGTCGGTCCGCGACCATCAACAGGTTATGTTTTTGGAATCAGCACGTCGAGATCTACGTTTCTGAATTTTTTCACAATTTTTAGACGACTTTTTTAAAATTGAAATTTTTCCAATGGTCCCCCCTTCTTCAATTTTCGGCCAAATTTTGACATTTTCGAAACCTAACTGAATACATTTTCTTGTAGATTTTGAGCCCTAGAACTCATTTCCGGCCTCGATTCTTTGATAGCTGCAACCGTTTTTCCTGAATCGACGGTTGAAATATCGAAATTTTTGAAATTTTGAAAAATTCGGATTTCGTACCGAGAAAGAGAACTCGATAAAACTGGGTTTTCTTTATTTTACAATTTTATTTATTTTTTTCTTAGTTATGATTTTTAATAAATTGATTTTTACATGGGCTATATTTAAGAATAAAACTATAAATTTCGGTGATAGCGTAAAAGTTACGGCATCACCGATGTTTTGATAAATGAACATCTCTAATGATAATGAAACATATTTTTTTAAACAAGACGTATATTAAAAATACTTGTAAATATTTGGAACTCATTATATGTACAATAAAAAAAGCATGATCTCTTCTTTTAAACATAAACCAAGTAAAAAGCTGTTTTAAATTTTCGAATAATGTTGTCGAATGTTAATATATGTTATTTCAAGACTTAAATTTAAAAAACTGTTTTTTTCTGATTATTTTTTATAGAATTCCACGCCCTTTTTTTTTTAAATTTGTCCTGCTTACCCAAAAAAAAACTTGCAAGAATGAATAGCTTATCAGGATCATCTAGAAATGTCCAAATTTCCTCTTAAAATGTTGTTTACATTGGGCGACTGGCTACTTTTATATTTTCTCGATGTGTCATGGCCCCTGTAATATGAAAAAAACAGATATCCCGTTTCCATCTGTGTGTGTCTGCCTATCCGCCGCCCGTGAGGGTCTTTAGTAGACAAAAAATCTCCGAAACTACCGGACCGATTATTCTCAAATTTTATAAATTATTATGAACACCTTGTAGATGATAAAACGCTAATCAAATTTCGTCTAATCATCCCCTCTAACAATTTGATGACGTCATCTCAAAATTGTTCATAGTCAATGGGTTTTAAATTAAACAAAATAACATTCTTTTAAACGTCTAGTTCATGAAACCGTATACGGAA
This sequence comes from Zophobas morio, assembly GCF_036711695.1. NCBI lineage: Eukaryota > Metazoa > Arthropoda > Insecta > Coleoptera > Tenebrionidae > Zophobas > Zophobas morio. The sequence goes on along the minus strand of NW_026972110.1, from coordinate 18,770,157 downwards.
AAACTCATTTGAAGTAACGCATAGCATGTTCATTTACTTTGACACTGGACATATATCTTTATTTTAACTCAGGGATTCTCGTCAAAAAAAAAAAAATAACAAAATGAAGTTTTGTAAATTTTCGAAAAAGCTAGGTATGATTTTTTTTTGGAAACAACAACCTTCGATTCATTTTATAATCAATTTAATATCTCGTTTTTAGCGAATTTGTACACAATACGCAGTTATTCTAAACGCATCTGCCGATTAATGAGAGCTTTTATTAATACTTTTGTAGTTTACATCAGTAAGCTAAAATAATCCGTTTGTTTTGCATATTCACTTTCACATGTATGTATCATCACAGGCTGCAGTGACGTGCGTCTAAAAATGTAAATGCGTGACTACATGTACAACAATGAAATCTCCGCCTAAGAAAATATTTCAGAAAGGCTGTCAAAGTGCGTTCAAACATTAACATCATAACACATCCGTCGTAATTGAAATGTCGAAATGGCCGAATCTCGTACATATGCATGCATGACTGACAGGTGAGCTTTGTTACACATGTATCCACTGTCTCTGAAGTCGATAGGGGGTCATTCCTCTGAAAACACATCCATATAACTTAACTAAGCGGTCTAACAAACCACATTACTAAAATAGTCGATCCACCACCGTGGCCACGTGTCCGACCACGTGGTTATTTCTGGAATAGCATACATACTCTCTGTACAATTCGCGCCGTTGCCAATTTTACGAAAAGTGGTTTTGGCGGCAACGCTGGCTGTTATAGCACGGAATGCAGCGCTAGTTGTAGTGTTTCCGTGAGTGAGCTTCTTTGGTGCAGTTTATATTTAAATTTACGCAGTAAACAAGTTCATTATGCGTACCGATTACGTATGAATATAAATATTCCCGGGGATTACACCATTGGCTCAATGGTGCCAGCAGTGCGTTTGCTGTATGTACAGAAATAAAAACGTTTCATAAGGGTCTCTTTGGAATTGGGTTGCTGATTAATATTTGTTAGCGCTCATTAAAAATAGAGCTGTGGTACTGGTTGTAAATTATTTTCGGTGTTTTAAGTAGTTTAACGGAGTTTGATGCAATCACTCTGGTCCACTACGTTCCAAAAAATCGGTTGAATGTTGGTGTTTTCAAAAATAGATCTACCGCAGCAAAATAATGCAAAAATTAAAGTGATTTTTGCAAATAATAATAAAAAAAACTTTTTATTCAGGAATTTAGCACAGTTATTATCAAATAGTTAATTAAATATGATGACCGTCAATGTAACTGAATAAGCTAGAACCACAAAACATAATAACTACGACTTAAAAAATGCGCGATTTACTGTAATCGAGTCATTTTGATAAATCTGTTGATTGATGTCTTCTTATCATTTCACAGCTCATAGAAAACTAAAATGCAGCTATCTCGTTTTTGTTTTGTCCGTCGATCAATTGTCAATTCTTCATTATTACCGATTAAACAATTATATTGTGGTGCTTGCGTTTTTAGCTAACATGGAAATTTTTTCGGAAAAAATGAAATTCTAAAAACATTAAGCACATCAAAAATCTGTGATTTTTCTATTCGAGAAAATCTGATTCGTATTTGATTAATTTTAATACCAAGAATTTCGGAAAAAATTGCCTTAATTTCTGTTTATCATTCATTTCACTTCGTTTATGACGTCTCAACGGTAAAATATCAATACCAAGTTTTCCATAAATTTTGTTAAAAATGTTCATTGTGTCTGAATTCGTGTAATTTACCTAAAGTAGTTTGCAGCAAATTCCTGGCTTTGAGAATATGTAGAAAAATTAATGAAACAGTTTCTAGAAAAAATACACTTTGTTACAGATTTTTTTCTATTCTTTCAAATTATCTCAATATCCCTCAATATTCCCTCAGATTTCCTAAGAATTTTTCAAATATTTATAAATCGCTTCAGGTCCTCTCAAATTTTTCAAGATCGCTTTGGATTCTTTCAGATCCCTGCAGACTGTTCCAGATTCTTCCAGTTTTTTTATATTTTACTAGATTCTCTTAAGTTCTCTCAGATTCTTCGGATTTACTTAGATTCGTAAAGATTCCCTCAGATTTTCTTGGATTCCGTCAGATCTTTCCAGATTCTTTCAGGTGTTTTCAGATTGTTCCTTTTTTAATAATTCTTCCTTTTGGATTCCTTTGGATTCTTTCGAATTATTCCGGATGGTTTTGGATGCTGTCGGATTGTTTCACACTCTTTCGAATTTTTTCCAGATCTATTTAGATCGTTTAGAAATTTACAGATACTTTCAGATCCCTGAAGACTCTTATAAGTTCTTCCAGATTTTTCTAGATTCTTCGAGATTCTCTCATCAGGTTTTCACAGAATTTTTCCAAATTTCTTTTAGAATCTCCCAATTTCTCTCAGATTCCTTCAAATTTCTCTTGATTCTTCTTTTTTCTGATTCTTTCTTTCAAATTCTTTCGAATTTTTTCAGATTCTTTCAAAGACACCGTCAGGAATCCTCACGATTCTTTAAAATTTTTGATTTCTATTCAGGTCGTTTTAAAATCGTGCATATACTTTCAGATCCTTGCACACTTTTCCAAATTCTTCCAGATTTTTCTAGATTCTTTGAGATTCTCTCAGATTCCCACAAATTCCTTCAAATTCTTTCAAATGCCTTCAGGTTCTTTTAATTTCTTTTTGAATCTCTCTTTCAGATTTTTTCTAGATTCTTCGAGATTTTCTCAGGTTCTCACAAATTCTTTCTGAATTTCAAAATTATCTTCTTCTTCTTCTTTCAGACTCTTCAGATTCTTGTCGAATCTCCCAATTTCTCTGATTCCTTCAAATTTTTTGAGATTCTTTCAAAGACATCGTCAGGAATCCTCACGATTCTTTAAAATTTTTGAGTTCTATTCAGGTGAGTTTAAAACCGCACAGATACTTTCAGATCCCTGCAGACTTTTCCCAATTCTTCGATATTTTTCTAGGTTCTTTGAGATTCTCTCAGTTTCCCACCAATTCCTCCAGATTCTTTCAAATACTTTCAGATTCTTTTAATTTCTTTTTGATTCTCTCTTTCAGATTTTTTAGACTTTTTTTTATTCTTTCCAATGTTTCCGGATTGTTTCCAATTCTTCAAAATTTTTTAAGATTCTTTCAAAGACACCGTCAGGAATCCTCAAGATTCTTTCAAATTTTTCAGTTCTATACAGATCGTTTCAGATCCTTTCAGATCCCTACCGATTCTTCCAAATTCTTCCAGATTCTTCCAGTTTTATTAGATTCTTCTAAGTTTTTCGAGATTCTTCGAGATTCTCTCAGATTCTTCCATATTCTTTCAGGTGTTTTCAGATTCTTTCCTTTTTTTAAAGATTCTTCCTATCGGATTCCTTTGGATTGTTTCGGATTATTCCGGATGCTTTTGGATACTGTCGGATTGTTTCACATTCTTTCGAATTTTTTCCTGTTCTATACAGATCATTTTAGAAACTTACAGATACTTTCAAATCCCTGCAGACTTTGATAAGTTCTTCAAGATTTTTCTAGATTATTCGAGATTCTCTCAAGTTCTCATAGATTCTTTTAGAATTTCACAATTTCTTTGAGATTCCCTCAGATTCTTTCAGATTCTCTCATATTCCTTCAGATTCTTTTCGAATCTCCCAATTTCTCTCAGATTCCTTCACATTTCTCCAAATTCGTTTATTTTCTTTCTGAATTTCTCTTTCAGATTCTTTCAAATTTTTTCAAATTCTTTAAAAGACACCGTCAGGAATCCTCACGATTCTTTAAAATTTTTGAGTTCCATTCAGGTCATTTTAAAACCGTACAGATACTCTCAGATAAAGATTCTTCCTGTCGGATTCCTTTGGATTCTTTTGGATTATTCCGGATGCTTTTGGATGCTGTCGGATTGTTTCACAGTCTTTCGAATTTTCTCCAGTTCTATTCACATCGTTTTAGAAACGTCCAGATACTTTCAGATCCCTGCAGACTTTTCTAAGTTCTTCCAGATTTTTCTAGATTCTTTGAGATCCTCTCAGTTTCCCACAAATTCCTTCAGATTCTTTCAAATGCTTTCAGATTCTTTTATTTCTTTTTGATTATCTCTTTCAGATTTTTTAGATCTTTTTAATTCTTTTCGATGCTTCCGGATTGTTTCCAATTATTTGAAATTTTTAAGATTCTTTCAAAGACACCGTCAGGAATCCTCAAGATTCTTTCAAATTTTTCAGTTCTATACAGATCGTTTCAGACCCTTTCAGATCCCTACCGATTCTTCCAAATTCTTCCAGATTCTTCCAGTTTTTTTTTTAGATTCTTCTAGATTTTTCGAGACTCTTCAAGATTCCCTCAGATTCTTCCAGATTCTTTCATGTATTTTCAGATTCTTTCCTTCTTTTAAAGATTCTTCCTGTCGAATTCCTTTGGATTCTTTCGGATTAATCCGGATGCTTTTTGATTGTGTCGCATTGTTTCACAGTCTTTCGAATTTTCTCCAGTTCTATTCAGATCGTTTTACTTAGAAACTTCCAGATACTTTCAGATCCGTGCAGACTCTTCTAAGTTCTTTCAGATTTTTCTAAGTTCTTTGAGATTCCTCAAGTTCTCACAATTTTTTTCCGAATTTCCCAATTTCTCTCAAATTCTGTCATATTCCTTCAAATCCTTTCCAATCTTCTAATTTCTCTCAGATTCCTTCAAATTTCTCCAAATTCTTTTATTTTCTTTCTGATTTTATCTTTCAGATTCTTTCGAATTTTTTTAGATTCTTTCAAAGATACCGTCAGGAATCCTCACGATTCTTTCAAATTTTTGAATTCTGTTCAGGTCGTTTTAAAATCGTACAGATACTTTCAGATCCCCGCACTCTTTTTCAAATTATTCCAGATTTTTCTAGATTCTTTGAGATTCTCTCAGATTCCCACAAATTGCTCCAGATTCTTTCAAATGCCTTCAGATTCTTTCAATTTCTTTTTGATTCTCTCTTTCAGATTTTTCCTAGATTCTTCGAGATTCTTTCAGGTTCTCACATATTCTTTCCGAATTTCACAATTTCTTTCAGATTCCCTCAGATTCTTTCAGATTCTCTGATATTCCTTCAGATTCTTTTGGAATCTCCCAATTTCTCTGATTCCTTCAAATTTCTCCAGATTCTTTTATTTTCATTGTGAACCTCTCTTTCAAATTCTTTCGAATTTTTTCAGATTCTTTCAGACACCGTCAGGAATCATCACAATTCTTTCAAATTTTTGAGTTCTATTCAGGTGATTTTAAAACCGTATAGATACTTTCAGATGCCTCCAGACTTTTCCCAATTCTTCCAGATTTTTCTAGATTCTTTGGGATTCTCTCATATTCCTTTAGATTCCTTCAAATTCTTTACAAATCTTCCAATTTCTCTCAGATTCCTTCAAATTTCTTCAGATTCTTTTATTTTCTTTCTGATTCTCTCTTTTAGATTCTGTCGAATTTTTTCAGATTCTTTCAAAGACACCGTCAGGAATCCTCACAATTCATGCAAATTTTTGAGTTCTATTCAAGTCGTTTTAAAACCGTACAGATACTTTCAGAGCCCTTCAGGCTTTTCCAAATTTTTCCAGATTTTTCTAGATTCTTTGAGATTCTCCCAGATTCCCACAGGTAAACTCAGATTCCTTCAAATATTTTCCGAATCTCTCAGATTCTTTCCGATCTCGCAATTTGTCTCAGATTGTCTCAGATTTCCACAAATTCCTCCAGATTCTTTCAAATTCTTCCAGATTCTTCCAGATTCTTTCAGGTGTTTTCAGATTCTTTCCTTCTTTTAAAGATTCTTCCTGTCGGATTCCTTTGGATTCTTTCGGATTATTCCAGATGCTTTTGGATGCTGTCGGATTGTTTCACAGTCTTTCGAATTTTGTCCAGTTCTATTCAGATCGTTTTAGAAACTTCCAGATACTTCCAGATCCCTGCAGACTCTTCTAAGTCCTTCCAGATTTTTCTAGATTTTTTGAGACTCTCTCAGGTTCTCACAGATTCTTACCGAATTTCACAATTTCTCTCAGATTCTTTCAGATTCTCTCATATTCCTTCAGATTCTTTTCGAATCTCCCAATTTCTCTCAGGTTTCTTCAAATTTCTCCAGATTCTTTTATTTTCATTTTGATTCTCTCTTTCAGATTCTTTCGAATTTTTTCAGATTCTTTCTAAGACACCGTCAGGAATCCTCAGGATTCTTTCAAATTTGTGAGTTCTATTCAGGCGGATTTAAAACCGTACAGATACTTTCAGGTCCCAGCAGATTTTTCTAGATTCCCACAAATTCCTCCGGATTCTTCCAAGTGCTTTCAGATTCTTTTTGATGCTCTCTTTCAGAATTTTTAGATTTTTTTTATTGTTTCCGATGCTTCTGGATTGTTTCCAATTCTTTGAAATTTTTGAAGATTCTTTCAAATTTTTCAGTTCTTCACAGTTCGTTTCAGACCCTTTCAGATCCCTGCAGATTCTTCCAAATTCTTCCAGATTCTTCCAGTTTTTTTTAATTCGTGTAGATATTTCGAGATTCTTTGAGATTCCCTCAGATTCCTCCAGGGAATGTGAGAGAATCTCGAAGAATCTAGTAAAAGCTAAAAGAATCTAGAAAAATTTGGAAAAGTCTGCAGGAATCTTAAAGGATTTGTAAGGATCTGAGACAATTTGAAGAGAACTGAAAAATTTTAAAGAATCTTGAGGATTTCTGAGGGTGTCCTTGAAAGAATTTGAAAAGTTTGAGTCAGAAAGAATGGAAACAATTTAAAAAAATCTTAAATTCTGTCAGATTCTTTTAGATTGTTTCGATACTCTCAGATTCTCTCAGAATTTTTCACCTTTCATATCGTTTCAGATTCTTTGAAATTTTTCCAGATCATTTCAGATTCCTGCGAAATCTTTCAGATTCTTCTTGTTTTTTCTAGATTCTTCTGAATCTTTCGAAACACCTAATATCCATCTACCAAGATAAGAAATAACAATAATTTTTCAGATTAATTTTTAAAATATTAGAAAAAAAAACTTTTTGTTGGCCAGAAATGTATCGGTCAGAAATAATAAAAATAATTATAGGGAGCAAATTAATTGCCTCACCTGCTTCATAGGACAAGCCACCCCTGGATTAAGCACATAGCAAGCTGTCTGATTTGAATGATTCTGTCTCCCCAAAACGGTGGAGGTGATTAAAATTATTAAGTATACTACAATGGAGCACAAAGTTTGAATATTATTTTGTATAAAAGCTATTATAATAATTCTTATTTTATTATTATTTAAGACGCTTAACGGCAAAACTGAGTACAGATAAATTATTACTCCTATTATTTTATAAATATAAGTGGGTGCAACATTACTGTATTCTCAAATTTTCGAGAAAATGGGGTGAATCGCTCTTGTTTTATTAATCAAAAAAAAACTGTATCCCATGAGTCAAGCGAACCACCGATCTTCTATGATGATGTAATTTTGATCTTTTTGAAAAATCTGGATGCCTAGGATTAAGAATCAAGACGGATTCATAAACGGCAAGTATAGGAGTATGTTATTTTATAAAATTTAAATGGCATTTACAAAAAGAAAATAGTCAGCGCTTTAAAGTCTACACGATTTTCAGTTTAACTTGATCGATAATATAGAAAATAAACAGAATTATAAGATTCTAACTCTGCCAAATTATTTATTATATTAGCATTTTAGCATCTGCCCAACATAGATTTGTAGATTTTCTATAAAAAGGTAACTCTGGCAAAAATGTAGCTACAGAATATCAATGCAGATCTAAAGTAGAAAACATTTGTATTCAAATTAAAACAACTGGAAGTTGCTCAACAATAGAGTTTAAGCGAAAGTGAATTACAATTTTGGTCATAATTTTTTTCAGTGTAGAGTCAATTTGGCTGCCTGTTTGAACAGCTGCTATCTTAAAAGTACTTTACTCTTAGCTCTGACACAAATTTGGAATTTTTTCTAAGTTAGATAAACCCTAATCGATTATTTTTCTATTTTACCATTTTATTTACCTGCAAAATCTAGCAGAATATTCTAAAAAAACAATTACAACTACCCTAAAGCATAGATGTTTAATGCTTGAAAGACACACTCCTGGGAATTCTAATCTGATGACGTTTACAGTCTTAATAACAGGGAAAATTAGCTAATAAAACATTCAAAAAAGTCCCATGATAGATAGAAGATAATTTCTGCAACAAATAACTGTTTCTTGACCGTCTAACAGAAAAAATACATTTTCAATTACGTTTTAATGACAAAAATTAATCGTATATCATACCAAACGAAAACATCCATTTGTAATTTCAGTATTGTTCAATTTATTTTTTGCTAATACAGTTGCCGATTAGATGTATAGTTTCCTGTCCAGCTTTGTTCTATACCTCCAGTCTATCAATCGAGATTAATGAACATAAAAACGAGCTTATATGCATTCACTTGCAGATATTCACTCCACACAATTCATACTTCTTCTCTCGTTCGGTTTCTATCGAAGTAATGAGAAGCTTTCATGATTTAATCCATCATTTATGGTACAATTTGCGCTCTTTATCCGCATCGTAAGTATATATTTTTGAACATCGTTTAAACATTTAATTTAATTTTTATTAAAATTGTTTATTTACCAAATCTACTCCATTTTTCTACACTATACCTACAAGCAAGTAATTTTCTTCAATTTGTGATTAACGTTTCAAATTTTTCGATTTCCATTTAATAGGTAATGCATCTAAATGATGAGCTGAAAACTAATTTACCTAATTCAAAGGGATGAATAAAGAATTTGGAGTTTCAATGGCTGCACAAAAAGGTCTTCGCTTAACACAAATGTCCCTAGAGTTAGTTTCATGACACTTTTAAATTTTAATGTTAAAAGTTTGAAAACTTTCGTAAGTAACCTAATAAGGGTTAAATAAGGGGGATTTCACGACAACAACAACACAACAACAGGGGCAACATTAAGTCAACTTCGAATGATTGAAATTGGTGTAGTAAAATTTTGTTCTCATTTTTGGTAAGTTTATGCAAACGGTAAACCCGTTAGAATAAACTGGACATGAATTAATACCCGCATTAGATATTTAAGGGTTTCGCATTTATCTCCCTTTTCCCGCAATATTTCATTCCTTTCCTACGCTCTTGACTTCCATCTTACGGAATTTATTGTGTGACGTTATCGAAGACTTACTCCAGTCAAAATTATTCATGAGAAAGTGAACAATTTAAAATTACCATAAAATCAACTTCTCAACATTTTCCTAATTCAATCTGGAATCATCGAGTAATTGGTGAAAGTTCCAGCCGAACAATTACTAATAAATCTTGAATATGTTTACATTGTTACTCATCATCTGTTTATTTAATTCTTCATAACAAGCGTCAACGATCTACAAGATGAATAATCAATTGAAACAAGCACGAGGGGAATTTGACTAATTTCAAGAACCAAAACGGATTATTTCATCGCATTAATACCTCCTAGAGAAAATCGAGCACAATGCCATTCTTAAGCCTTTGTTTACTCCGTCAATAAGACAATTCCGCTAAAACCGCAAAGAAAGAAAATCCTCCAATGAATCACGAAGATCAATAAGAGAAAAACATGCGACGAATGCAAGGTTTAATAATAATAATTGGAACGAACTCAAGATCTCCACAATAAAATGCGTGGGATGAAACATTGCGTTGCGTAAAAAACGTACGCACACACACGCATTTTACGAAAATACTCTCCAGGCTTCTTAGATAAATTACGCACAGCTTCTTACAAATGCGTTGCGAAACATATTTTTGTTCTCGTTCTTGCTGCAATCGTGTCCGGGAGCAGTGCGACCAGGAATCGGGCGAGAGCGGGAAGGAGAATGGATGTTTTGTATTGTTGTTGGAAGATAGGGGACATTTCGAGCACCAGCCATTGCCCGACGTTTATTTCTATCTTATTTATTTGAATCTTCGGTCATGAGGACCGGGATTATGCCGTAGGTGTGAATGCTTGTGAAGACTTTTATTGCTTCTTTTATATTTACACGCTTTTCAATGGATTATTTATTTATAAATGTAAAAATCTTCGTAGTAAAGTTGTAAGCTTGGAAATAGAGGGTTTCTATAGTTGTTTCCATTTGCCGGAACAAAATTTGATCGAACTCACACAATACAACTATAGGCTTTGAAAGATGATGAAATGCTCCAAAAAATCAAACAAATCTATAGTGCCACTAAAAAGTACCTTGTTGATTACTTTAACAGAAATTTACTTGAATTCAGCTTAAATATTTAGGTATATTATTATTATGTAAACGCTTTAATTTTAATGTTCTTAATATTAAAAGCAAACATAAAATTAGATGTTGCAAGCGCAACTAACCGTGTATAAAGAAGGCGTCTCGTGGTTATGCAAATAATCCTGGAATATTTTATACAATTGTGGTAAGTTTGCTGTACAAATACAAAGAAGAAGGGATAAACTGAGTTTGTACAAAAGGTGTAAGTCGGTTATTTTAATTTAAAAATTTTTAGGCAGAAGCTGAAGACACAGATACATAAACAATGATCCTGACATTTTGGAGAAAATCTCATGACCACATTAAGGAGACCAAGAATAAACAATATGTACCTTTTCTTATTTTAAATAAAATTATATCTACTTGCAGAGTGTTTCGTAGCGCTAATAATCTTTAAAACAAACCTGGCTACTAAATACGACGTAACACAACCCACGACCCAAATAATTAATAAAAAATATGTGTACAACTGCCAGGCAAATTAACTTTTTCGGATCAGTATTTGTTTATCACGGTCACAAAAAGATGGCTCATTTTTAACGTTCTCGTTGCTTGTTCCAAGCCAAAAATAAATAAATAAAACAATTTATTTGGAAAGACCTTGTTCATAAAACAGAAGTATACTTCAGGTTTGTGTAATTATTTAATTTGTTTGCGAAACGATTTTAGCGCTGTTGAAAAATTTTTATCTCGGCTAGCGCCTCGTAAAGAAAAATTTTTTTCTTTCAGAAAACTACCATTTGGCGGTAGTCATGCCAACAAAGATTTATAGAATAAACTTCAATTTAAACCAATTCTGTGGAAAACATTGTTTCCAAAAATTCTAAAATTCTTTGTTTTGTCCATCCAGACTAACACAGTTTTTAATAAAATGAATGGATGTACCACGACATTGTTTCTATCACTATGACAATTGAGAAAAGATTTAATTCGAGGTCTAGACTTCAATCCTCAAAAGGCGAGAATTTTAATAATTGCTATATTTGTACACAGAAAATCTTCAAAAGTAAATCTATATTTCAGAAAAACCATTAAAATAATTCTCTTAAGTAGCACGGCAAAAATGTTGTTTAGGATAAAATTGACATATATTTTAACAATTAATAAAAACAGAATCCTGTTGAGTTAGATCTGTCAGAAAAATAGTTAGAATTAAATATTTATAAAAATAGTCGAATGTGCTAACTTTTTGACAGAATTAGAACTATGACAATGTTATTACTAAAAAATTCAAAATATACTGATTTGTCTGATACATCGGTTAAGTTTCTTTCTTAATATACAGATGTTCCTGAATGACAACAGAAAAAATATGGAGCAAAAAAAAAGCGTCAAAATCAACAATAACTTCAAATGAAATTTAAAATTTTTGTTTCTAGTAGCAGTTTTTTTTAACCACAATTTTTCAATAATCCCATGAAAATTTCGGCCAATTTTTGCCAATTTTGGATATTTAACCAAAGACATTTTCTTATAGATTCCGGCCTCTAAAAGTTAGTTTGGGTCTCATTTCTTCGACGTGCTCCTGCAATTTTAACAGAATCGCCAACTGAAATATTACAATTTTTTGGGAAAAAAAATCGCAAATTGCACTGGGAGCAGAAACAAGCTATGTTTTTGGAGCTACCACGACGAAATCTATTTCCCAAATTTTTTGGACAGTCTTTGTAAACTTTTTAAAAGCAAAATTTTTCAATGAAAAAACATTTTCACTCGTCGAAATTTAAGTACAGACATTTCCTTGTCGATCTCGACCTCCTAAAGTTAGTTTCGGCCTTATTTATTCGATAGCTAATACTATTTTCCAGAAATATTGCAATTTTTGGACTTAGATTAAAAAATACATTTTTAAAACAGATATTTCTAAATCTTGCACCGGGAGCATGCATACAGTATATTTTTGGAAACAGGAAAACAAAATGTATATCCCATTTTTTTTTGGCAACTTCTCCATGAGCAAAATTTTCGAATGAAAATGATAATTTCCACCATTTTCGACAGTTTTCGTAATTTAGCTAAAGATATATTATCCTGATAGATTTCAACGTCCTGAAGTTACTTTCGGCGTCATTTCCTGGATAACTCGTACTATTTTTCCAAAATCGCCCACAGAAAGATTGCATTTTTTTTAATTATTGTGGAAATTAAGTGGAAATGGAATGAAAATTTCGCCAAATTTTCGACAGTTTTCCAAATTTAATTAAAGAGATTTCTTTATAGATTTCGTTCTCCTGAAGTTGGTTTTGGCCCTAGTTCCTCTATAACTCGTGCCATTTTACCAGAATCATCCACTGCAACACAGCATTTTTTGGTTTAAAAAAAGTTCAAACCAATGTTTTTAAATCTTACAAGGGGAGCATAAACACGCCATGTTTTTGGAGTGAGCGCAACGAAATTTATATCTCAGAATTTTTTGGATTTTTTTTGGAAACATTTTCAAAAGCAAAATTTTTGGATACTCTCCTTATACCTACGAACATTTTAGGCAATTTTAGAAATTTAACCAAAAACATTTCCCTATTTCGACCTCCTAAAGTTAGTTTCGGCCTCATTTCCTCCATAATCCGTATCATTTTTCCAGCATCGCCCACTGTAATTCCCGAATTTTTTTGGAATTTTTTGGCAACTTTTTCATAAGCAAAATTTTTTAACGAAAATGAAAATTTCGACCAATTTTAGAGTTTTCGAAATTTAGCTAAAAACATTTACTTATAGATTCCGACCTCCAAAAGTTAGTTTCGGACTTATTTCTTCAACAGCTCCTACCATTTTTCCAGAATCGCCCATTGAAATATTGCAATTTTTGGATTTAAAAAAAATATATTTTCAAACTGAATACTTATTGCTCTGAGAACATAAATACACTATGTTTTTGGAATCAGAACGACGAAATCGATTTTCCAGATTTTAGTGGGAATTTTTTGGAATCTTTTTCAAACGCAAAATTTTTCAATGAATTTCCACCAATTTCGACAGTTGTCGAACTCTAACTACCGACATTTCCTTACAGATTTCTACCTCCTAGTTAGTTTCGGCCTTATATCTTCGGTAGCTCCTACGATTTTTTCAGAAACATTGCAAATTTTTGGATTTAAAAAAAATATATTTTCAAACTAAAATATTTTTAAATCTTGCAGCGGGAGCATGAACACACTATGTTTTTGGAATCTACAACTTTTTCAAAAGCAAAATTTTTCAATGCAAATGAAAACTTCAGCAAATTTTCGACAGTTTTCGAAATTTAATTAAACATGTTTTCTTATATATTTCGTCCTTCTAAAGTTAGTTTCGGCCTCATTTCCTGTATAACTCGTACCATTTTACCAGAATCGTCCACTGAAATACTGCATTTTTTTGGTTTTAAAAAAAATCAGCACGACAAAATCTATTTTCCAGATTTTTTTGGAAATTTTTTGGAAACTTTTTGAAAAGCAAAATTTTTCAATGAATTTCCGCCAATTTCGATAGTTGTCGAAATTTAACCACCGACATTTCCTTACAGATTTTGACCTCATTGGTAGTTTCGTCCTTATTTCTTCTACTAGTTTTAAAGGAAATATTGCAATTTTCTGGATTAAAAAAAATATATTTTCTAACCATATATTTCCAAATATTGCACTGGGACCATGAACACACTATATTTTTGAAATCAGCAAAACGAAATCTATGTCCTAGGTAAATTTTTTTGAAAACTTTTTCAAAACACAGTTTTTCAATGAAAACCATAATTTCGGCCAATTTTCAATAGTTTTTGTAATTTAGCTAAAGACATTTCCTTCTAGATTCCGACTTCGCGAAGTTATTGCCAAATGGAATATTTATTATTCTTCCATGTGCAGCATAAATACTAGACGTGTTTGGAATCGGTATATCCCAGAGCATTTTGGGTATTTAAAGGCAATTTTTTCAAAAGCAAAATTTTTCAATGAAAATCAAAGTTCAGTAAATTTTCAACAGTTTTCCAAATTTAATTAACGACATTTCCTTATAGATTTCGTCCTCCTAAAGTTAGTTTCGGGCTCACTTCCTCTATAACTCGTACCATTTTACCAGAATTATCCACTGAAATACTGCATTTTTTAGATAAAAAAAATCAAACCAAATATTTGTAAATCTTGCAAGGGGAGTATAAACACACTATGTTTTTAGAATGAACACAACGAAATCTAAGTCCCGGAGTTTTTCGGGATTTTTTTGGAAACATTTTGAAAAGAAAAATTTGTCTACATCCTCCTTATGCGAAAATTTCGGCCTATTTTTGGCAATTTCAGTAATTTAACCAAAAACATTTTCTTATAAATTTCGATCTCCTAGTTAATTTCGGTCTTATTTCTTCGATGGCCACTACTATTTTTCCAGAAATATTGCAATTTTTTTATTAAAAATAATATATATATTTTCAAACCGAATGTTGCACTGAGAACACTTTATGTTTCTGGAATCAGCACGACGAAATGTGTTTTCTAGATTTTTTTGGAAATTTTTTGAAAAGCAAACTTTTTCAACCAATTTCCGTCAATTTCGACAGTTGACCTCCTAGTTAGTTTCGCCCTTATTTTTTTCGATAGGTTTTACTATTTTTCCAGAAATATGTACTGCAACCTTTTGGATTTAGAAAAAAAAAATATATTTTCAAAACAAATAATTCTAAATATTGCACCGGGAGCATGAACACACTATGTTTTTGGAGTCAGCAAGACGAAATCTTTTGACAACTTTTTCAAAAGCAAAATTTTTCAGTGAAAACGATAATTTCCACCAATTTTCAAGTTTTCGTGATTTAGCTAAAGACATCTATCCTCTTATAGATTTCGACCGCCTGGAGTCCTTGTCAACTCGAATATTTATTAATCTTCCATGTGAAGCATAAACACTCGATGTTTTTGGAATCAGCGCGAGAAAATCTATATCTCAGAATATTTTGCAAATTTTATGGCAAATTTTTTCAAAAGCAAAATTTTGCAATGAAAATGAAAATTTCAACAGTTTTTGAAATTTAATTAAAGATATTTCCTTACAGATTTCGTCCTCCTAAAGTTAATTTCGGCCTCATTTCCTTTATAACTCGTACCATGTTACCAGAATCGTCCACTGAATTAGTGTATTTTTTTGGATAAAAAAAAAATTCAAATGAAATACGTATTTGCAAATCTTGCAAGGGGAGCATAGACACGCTGTGTTTGTGGAATGAGCACAACGAAATAAATATCCCAGAATTTTTTAGCTTTTTTTGGAAAGATATTTAAAAGCACAATGTTTCGATACCCTGCTTATACGAAAATTTCAGCCTATATTCGACAATTCTAGAAATTTAACCAAAGGCATTTCCCTATAGATTCCGACCTCCTAAAGTTAGTTCCGGCCGCATTTCCTCGAGAGTCCGTATCATTTTTCGAGCATCGCCCACTGTAATCGACGAATTTTTTGGCAAACTTTTCAAAAGCAAATTTTTTTTACAAAAATGAAAAGTTCGACCAATTTTCGAGTTTTCAAAATTTAGCTAAAGACATTTCCTTATAGAATCCGACCTCTAAAAGTTAGTTTCCTACCATTTTTCCAGAATTGCCCACTGAAATATTGCAGTTGTTTGTATTTAAAAATAGTATATTATTATACTAGTTTAATAAGACGTCTTATTGTGGCACGCATGAGTTTGGGGCACGACGAGCGCAGCGAGGAGTGCTCCAAAGGAATAAGTGCCACAATGCGTCTTATTAAACGAGTATAATATACTATTTTTTCTACTTTGCATCTGATCGGAAACAAAAAATTAATAAAAATTCAAAGTTATAAGGGCCTTTTAATTCGAAACGTTAGTTGTAGCGTTGTGGCTGACTTCACAATGTCAAAGTTTGACATCTAACCACCGAACACTAACAATCTAACCTAAGTTTGCCTCAAAAAATGGAAGAAGGGGGCTTGCACGCCACCTGAAATACAGTTTAACAATTGATCCCATTATTAAACTGTTTTCGGTTTAATAATGAGGCCATTGTTAACGCAAAGTAGAAAAAATATATTTTTAAACCGAATACTTATTGCACTGAGAACATAAACGCGCTATGCTTTTGGATACGGCACGACGAAATCTATTGTCCATATTTTTTTGGGAATTGTTTGGACACTTTTTCGAAAGCAAAATCTTTCAATGAATTTCCGCCAATTTTGACGATTGTCGAAATTTAACTAGAGACATTTCCTTGTAGATTTTGACCTCCTAGTTAGTTTCGTCTTTATTTCCTCGATAGCTCCTACTATTTTCCAGAAATATTGCAATTTTTTGGATATAAAAAAATATATTTTCAAAACAAATATGTATTTCTAAATCTTGCACCGGGAGCATGAGCACACTATGTTTTTGGAATCAGCAAAACGAAATCTATATCCAAGATTTTTTTGACAACCTTCTCAAAAGCAAAATTTTTAAATGAAAACGATAATTTCGACCAATTTTCGACAGCTTTCGTAATTTAACTAAAGACATTTCCTTATAGATTTCGACCTCCTGAAGTTATTGTCAAATCTAATATTTATTAATCTTCGATGTGAAGCTATACACTCTCTGTTTTTCGAATCAGCTTGACGAAGTCTATATCCCCGAATATTTTGGAAATTTTATGGCAAAATCAAAATTTCTTAACAATAGTGAAAATTTAGCAATTTTGCAATAAGAATGATGTTAAGGACATTGTGGCGGAATACGTTAAGACCTATAATGTTCGAGAGTTTTCAAAATTTAACGAAAGGAACTATGCAATTTTTTCGATTAAAAAAAATATAGTTTCGAACCAAATATTTCTAAATCTTCCACCAAGCGCATGAACACACTATATTTTTGGAATCAACAATATAAAATCTAATCCCAATATCTTTGACAACTTTTTCAAAAGCAAAATTTTCCAGTGAAGACGATAGTTTCGACCAATTTTCCAGAGCTTTCCTAATTAAGCTAAAGACATTTCCTTATAGATTTCGACCTCCTGAAGTTATTGTTAAAACGAATATTTATTAATCTTCCATGTGGAGCACTCGATGTTTTTGGAATCAACTTGACGAAATTGAATATTTTGGGAATTTTATGGCAATTTTTCAAAAGCAAAACTTTTCAACGAAAATGAAAATTTCTGCAAATTTTCCACAGTTTTCTAAATTTAACCAAAGACATTTCCTTATAGATTTCGACCTCCTAAAGTTAGCTTCGGCCTCATTTCCTTGATGGTCCGTACCATTTTTCCAGCATCGCCCACTGTAATATTGTATTTTTTTTTAAATCATGGTCAAACGACCAAATGTTTTTACATCTTGCAAGTGAAGCATAAACATACTATGTGTCTGGAATGATTCCGACGACGTGTATATCCCAGATTTTTTTGGGAATTTTTTGGCAACTTTTTCAAAAGCAAAATTTTTTAATGAAAATTTCGTCAAATTTTCGAGAAATTTCGAAATTTAGCCAAAGACATTTCCTTATAGATTTTGACCTCCTGAAATTAGTTTCGGCCTCATTTCCTCGATGGCTCGTACCATTTTTCCAGAATCGCCCACTGAAATATTGCACTTTTTTGTATAAAAAAAAAAAAAACTACTTTCAGACGAATATTTTTTAAAACATAGCGTAAACAGCTACATTTTTAGCATCAGCATTCGTCCCTACGAAAATTTCCGCCAATATTCGAAATTGTCCAAGTTTATCAAAAAATCTTGGGAATGAAACACCTGTGAATGATTGAAAGCATCCATGGAGGAATTATGAGACGACTACGACTATTCACTAGTTGTTGCTAGTGATCCGGCTCGAAGGACCAAAATGCATGCGAATCCCGGCGTACTTCCAATGGAATCCGTACCGATTTCCGTATTTTAGATCATTATGGTGAATTAACAAAATAATTTAAAGAACACAACGGAAAGTGGAGCTGGTTAAGAGATGAACTTTTTTAAAGAAGTAATGACGAGTTTAAACAACACGATTTGATCACACCTTCTCACCCCTGAAGTACAATCAAAGACATCCAGTTTTTATTTTTTCTCTTATATGAACGGTATCCAGAGAAGGCAATGACTGTATTTTTTTTTAATTAAATTACCAGTGAATTTTCACAGATTAAATCAATTTGATCAACAATTATTTTACATCTAGAGAAAACATTGTCTATGATAAAGACAATGGAGAAAACACGAATTCTCCATCTAAAACTAAAAATTATTTAAAATTTTAACTATGCCGATTTTATCTCATGTGATATTAATTGTCTTCTCCCGACATTCTTCCTTAGTATAAAAATAAAAAACAATGATCTTTGCCATAGCGTCACCAGAATTTCAAAAAATTTATTCTACAACAAATTATTAATTTTGTAGTACGCTTGGAACAAATTTCCAATCAGGAACATCTCAGGGGTCAAATTTAAGTGAATTCGATTCGTGATCTTTATCATTAACCAGCATCGGTTATCACAAAGATTGTGTCATGACTGATATATGAATGTCCTGAGGAAAAACGTACGCAAGGTGTTCGAAACTACTGTAGATGTATTTATTAAGCGATTCATTCAGAAGAAACTTCGGTCAGAAATAAAAACTTTAAGACAGTAAGATATTAATTCTATCGATAACTTGAAATATAAAATTGTCAAAACTGTCAGTAGTCGAAAACCATTTCAGTATATTCATTTTTGGCAAAATAAACAAGAAATAACTGTATTGGTACCTACTTAACGGATAAAACTTGATTTATTTTTGTTTCAGTGTTTAAAAATATATTGTATTCCGTTATTTATATTTTTATTAGTCACCACTATAGTGAAACTTTTTGGGTCACTACCACATTAGATATTTGAATACGTATAATTACTGCGAGGCCTAAAGAAAAATTTTCAATGAGCAATAATTTTTTGTGTCTTTTCACCAATGTTATCTCTGGCCATCTCTGGTTGTTTAAAACCGCCCACAAAAATCAAAATAATAAATGGTGTACTATTTAAGTGACACTTGAACATTGCATTGAATAGGTGGAAAAATTTATTATTGTGCGTACTAACAAGCAAATATGGACGTAGACATGAGGATACTTTATTGCTTCGGCAAGACAAGACACTCTGTGGCGCCTTTACCAAACAATATCACTAATTTATTAAAAGACAAAGAGAGTGTGCGTACAGTTACATTTGAAAAGGTTTACCGTTGCGGCAATCGACAATGAATGTGAAAATTATCCGAAATTTATGGTGGCTTGGAGATTATTGAGGGATTTCGAAACTAGGTACAATGAGAAATTTTAATGGAGAATTCCTCAACTGCACAGTTAAGATCAAGTGTATTAAATTTAAGACACGTTGGATTTGGAATGTCCTGTTAAAAATTCTCACATGGACAAAGACGGGCGAACAATGTAACCTTATACATTCGTCTCGTATTAGCCATATATTTTCTAATTGCTCGACAAGGATACAAGATATTACTCGATCGACTTAGACATTTAGAAGACAAAATAAGCCGCGGTGACGCAATTTCACATATTATCTGCCCACTGTTAAATGTATATACTCTGTTCGGATTGAACGTTATTACCCGAATCTTGATTAGAAACTGGTTTTCTACATTTTTATGTACCGACACAAATAATTACATAAATTAATTATGTTTCTTTTCGTCTGAAAACACTCGCTAAGGAAGCACTGCTCGGGCTGTTATAATTAAATTTCTCGGAGCGTCATACCTTAGTAGAGCTACCATTTGTATGGTAATCTCAGATGACCATCTTCCTATAGCCACTCGTAAATTAACTTTCCAAATTGTTTTATTACCTTACATTTTCGACAAAGATATGAGAAAAAAGCGTATCCGTCAGAAATACCGTCGCCTTCAGCAGTTGCAACATCGAGATATATAGTATCATGATTTAGACACTACTAAAACAATCGCTCCTCTAAATTATCTCCGTAGGTGTGTCAAACTAAAATAAGCAATAAAATCGAGAAAAGTGACATCTGCCCTCGACGATTTTTAAAAATAAACCATTTTACGAGCAGCCATCGTTAGGGTAAAATTACATAAAAGTCTACTCCTACATTTCCACAAAATAACTTTGACATTTACGTGAGAAAATTTAGCTTTGCCGTTATACCAAATACACCTGTTTCTAAGTTAAATGAAACATTATCTCTTTGTGTTTTCCATTGTTGCAGACATCACAACTGTCCGTGAAATAATTAGGAAACCTGAATATAAAGGTCTTGTAAAAAAAGATTAAAAGTACCGGGATCGAGTTTCGACTTGCGTTTTTATAACTTTATATCTTGTATGTCGGCAAAGAGATAAACTAAAAATACGAAATGTTACTTCGTTAGTGTTTTCTTTCGATCAAATGACATTTCCAGTTTTGCACTAACATTCTAGGTTTCAAATATCTGTATCAGAGTATCGTGTTCCTAACAAATAACGAAACCTGTAGTCGTTAAAGCTTCACAGGACTTTTATTAAAATTTACCGACAGAGGAAAAACGCATCGCTAAAATTTTTTACTTACCGCACTATAGTAATTAAGATAAGTATTGTAAAGGATGCCTAACCAATTTTACTGTCTTCACGTTTCACTCTCAATTTAGAAAAAATATTTCTATTCCTATTTCTTGTTGTTGGTTTGTTGGTTATCTATAGTATCAGCAGTTTGTCTCAGACTTTTTAAAAAATTCTCTACTACTTTCTGCAATTTATTTAGAATGTTACTGTAAAGCTGAACACGGTGCCAAAATTGTTTATCGTTTCCTCCAAAAAACTAATGACTCACACGACACCTAGTGTTTTTTATAATACATACAACACAACATAATAATTTCTTCTGAAGTTTTTTATTCCTAAGGGTTAACTTGAGCCGGATAATTTTTCGTCTTAATTATAGACGACATAAAATCACGTACGTAGAAAAACAGAGGGACCAAAAACGTTTCAAGAACTCCTGAAAATATTAAGATAGAAAATACTAAGAAGAATAGAATCCGAAAGTAAACGAAACACTATGAGAAAATCCAACCAAATTCCCAGAAGATTGGACAGAATTCTCAGAGGATACAGAGAGCCTGGAGGAAGTTGAGAGAATCCGGAAGAATCTGAATGAATTCGAGACAATCCGAGGAAATCCGAAAAAACCAGAGAAAATCCGAAAGAATCCGAAAAAATCCGAGAAAATCCTGAAAAATCTGAAAACTAAATTATCACATTTCATCCTGGAGGATCTGAAAATAATTCGACAGAATACGACACAATCCCAAAGGAATACAAAAGAATATGAGAGAATCCGAGAAATTACAGAAAATCCGACCAAATTCCAAGACGATAAGAGAAAATTCGGAAGAATACGAAAGAGACCCAGAGAATCCGAACGAATTTTATCCGATCGAATCCGAGAAAATCTGACAGAAACGGAGAGAATCAGAAAAAATCTTATACAATCTGAAAGAATCCAAAACAATTCGAAAGAAACCAAGGAACCTAGAAAATCCAAAAAACTCAAACAACAGAAGGAACATAAGAAACTCAAAAAGCGTAAATAGTAATCGGAAGAACGCGAAAAGCGCAAAAAATCCAAAGAATCGAAAATATTCGAGAGAACCCAAACGAATCCGAGCGAACTCAATGGAATCCGAAAGAGTACGCAAACAATGAAAGAAAGCGAAGATTTTAGAGAATCTAAAAGAATACTAAAAGAATCCAAAGAGAATCAGAAAGAATGTAAGAGAATGCGAGAAATTCCAAAAATAAATATCTCAGAGAATCTGTATACAACTAGAATACGAAAGTATACGAGAGAATACGAGAAAATATGAGAATATATGATCAAATTCCCAGAGTATCGATAGAATCCGGAAGAAGCCGGAAAAATCCAGCAGGAACTTAGAGAATGTTAGAAAATCCGAAACAATTCACAAAAATCCGTGAGAGTCCGAAAGAATCTCAGAAAATCCGAAGGAATCCGTGTCATTCCGAAAAAATCCGAGAAAATCCGGAAGAATCCGAAAACTAAATTATTATATTTCACCACCCTGGAGAATCCGAAAATAATTCGAAAGGAATACGTAAGAGTACGAGAGAATATGAGAGAATCCGAAGGAATCCTAGAGGATACGAAAGATTCCGGCCAAATTCTGAGAGGATTAACAGAATCCGGAAGCAGCCGGGAGAATCCGGAAAAATCCAGGATAACCATAGAGAATGTTAGAGAATCCGGAAAAATTTGAAAGAATCGGGACAATTGAAGAAAACCGGAGAGAATCCGAAAGAATCACACAAAATACGAGGGAATCCGTGTGAATCCGCAAAATCCGAGAAAATGCGGAAGAATCCGACATAATCCGAAGGGAATACAAAATAGTACCAGAGAATATGAAAGAATCCGTTTAAATTCCGAGAAAATCGGAGAGAATTTGAAAGAATCCGAGAAATTAGAAGATAATCCGGCCAAAAAACGAAAGATCTTGAAGAAGAGCTAGGGAAGACAAAAGCAGAAAACTTGCTGTTTGAAAACGAACTTGAAAGATACGAATGAAGATAACAAAAAATAAAATGGAAAAGATTATGAAGCAGTATCTACAAGTGGGACGCAAATCAAAAATGAAAAAAGACTGTGAAAAATTAATCTAATATCTATATTATCTTGTTACAGTGTAAAGAAAAGAATGTAATAGGGAGAGAAGTTAAAAACAGCTCGATTAAAGCAACATATAATGGGAACAGACAAAAAACATTTGGGAAAAACAGGACCTGAATGTTTAACAAAAATTGAAAAATTGGAACACAAAAAGAGTCAAGTCAGGACACGTTGGGTCGGGTCAGGTCAGGTCAGGTCAGATCAGGTCAAGTCAGGTCAGGTCAGGTCAGGTTAGGTCAGTTCAAGTCAGGTCAGGTCGATCAAAACAACATAGAATGGGAAGAGGAAGAAAACATTTGGGAAAAACATGAGCTGAATGTTAAAAAAATAACAAAATACTAGCGAACACAAAAAATGGCCAGAGAAACAAACAAAATAAAAAAACACAATGAGACAGGTAAGTATTTAAAAAAAATGGAAGGAGTAATTTTATTTATATAACAGTCATATATTAAAAATGAAAGAAGAAAATCTTTAGGAATATGTGCGCAATTTTGGTATGTGTATCTAATATGAATAAGAGAAACATTGATACAGCACGAATATTGTAATCATTCGAGGAAATAAATAACGAAAGTTCTCATAAGGATGCACTACAGAAAGAAAATAAAAAGGAAGAGAACCAGATTGTATGATCCTGCACAAAAAAGAGTAAGAAATCAAGAAAGGTTTATCAAAGTAATATTAACTAACACAGCATCACAGCAAAATATATGCATATTTTATATAATTCCAAAATGGAGGAAAGTAGAATCGACTTCATAAATAAAAGCACTTGAACTCAAGAAAAGAGGAAAATATTTGAGAAAAAGAAGCAGAATCCAAATAGGAGTCAAAAAATGACACGGAAAGTGAAGTGGAAAACTAAAAAAAAAACACTCGACATACCGCAACCACATGAGGAAAAAGATTATAACACGGTAAGAAGGAAAAACAGAAAAAATAACAAACGAATGTGAGAAAAACAAAAGGAAATTATGGAATGAAAACGAATGATAAATCCAAACACAAGATAAAATTTTGAAATTTAATTTTGAAATAATGGGAGAAAAGCTCAGTACACATCGACGAAGTAGTAAAAAGACAAAAAGAATCTTATAGCAAAAAGAAAAAAAAAATAGTGTTATGTTATTTGGAATAGGTTTCCTCATTACAATTGTTTTTCTGAATACATTAACGTACCATACTTTAATCATTCATACTCCGCCATCCCCTTTGATTCGAACCCATTAGGTTACGAAAAACACTGTGACTTGTTTAAATTTGGTCGAGCGCGGAATGTCAGTTCGCACTTTTCCATCCACGATACGAATGAAGACTCGGAAACACAAGATTGTGCCTGTATTTTTAGCAAATTTTTCCATTTGAAAAAATGTTCAATATTATTTTAACAACTATGTCACTTCCTACAAGTACAGTTTAATGCTAATAATAAAACAACGGGGTGTACGTTCTGGAGATTTGAAAAATAAAAATATAGACAGTAGCAGTAACAATGTAAGAAACAAAAAACATCATGCCACATTCGAAGCTGCACGATTTTGGTTTTACATTTTATTCCTTAAATACAACAACAATCGGTCTGGTAGTTTCCGAGATTATCTAATAAAAATCAACACAGGGGACAGATTGACGGAAACGTGAGACATACTTTTTCGTACGCTAGTGTTCATGAACAATCGAGCCAGTCGCCCTATTACAATACTTCCTTAGCTTACTATTGGCAAGTAAAATAAAAAAAATTGGAAAAAGCGCTGGGGTCGAACCACAAATCTTTCATCTACAAAGCACTCCCTTCACAGATCTAAGTCAAGCTTACGTACAACAACAAAAAACACAAGATTATAACAACAAAAATAATAATAAACAAAAACTAGGTGGATTCATGAAGCACAAGTACAGGACTACGTACCTACATAATTTTATAAAACTGAATTGGCGTTTAGTAAGTAAAATTTTAAGGGAGCGTCGGTAATGTCATCAGGGAGACTATCAGACAAATTTTGGTAACCATTTTACCGTCTACACTTTATTCCTAACATAGATATATAAGATTTTAAACAATCGGTGCAACAATTTTGGAGATTATCCATCCAATGACAGCCAACACAGACAGATGATAGACAGACAGACGATAGATAGACAGAGGGAAATGGGAGATCTATTTTGTCATACTGCAGTGATCATGAAATGTCCAGAAAACATGAAAGTACTCGCTCATGAATTGACAACATGATTGTGGATTCAATAAAATTGTTCTAAGCGATTGCAGTAATTTGAGCAACTAAATTTTGAAAATTCTTATAAGAATGTAACAAGCCAAAAATGATGGGTGCTAAGAGAAAGCAAAAAGGGAAAAAAAGAAGAAACTGCCTCAGTTGAATTGGTCGATCTTCGCAGTAGCTGATCGATTTCATTAGTGACTCTCATTTGTATCAAATGGTATCGGAGCCAACCAGATATAGAAAAAAACAATGCCCTTCTTTGCTATATCTAGCTCTTTCCCCTAATCCTGACTTAATTGCTAATTTAGAATATTCCAGCCCAATCGGTAAATCTTCAGATCAACATACAGGGTACAAATAAAATAACCATTACCACTAAGTCCATTATTAATTATCAAATGATAGAGAAAGATCTGCCTGAAGTTGACTGGACATCAACTCGTAAGTATATACTATATCTGAAAACTGGGAAGCGTTTAAATGACAGCTTCAAGAACTAACCCTCCTCAACTCCATTTCTAGAGTATTTACGAAGTCCACCAAAAAACCTTGGATTAATGATCAATAGGTTAAAATGATCCGTATCAAAAGGAATTTGTGGCGCTCCTTCAAACGTATTGGTACTGGTAGATAATGCTGCTCACCGAACTTTTTCAAATCAGTTAGTTTCGAAAATTAAAAACCCTAAGTCTTTTTTCACAAATATATTGGTGACACTCTTGGAGGATGAGTTCGAAAACCTCGGTTGAGAGATTCCACTGGTGCATTAATTTCAGATAATGACAAAATTGCAAATATTTTTGCACCTTCTTCAAATCCTCCTGCCTCACTAACTAATGTTGAGTTCCTTGAAGAAGAAGTATTCACTAGGCTCCGAAAGTTAAAAAAGCAACTGTCAAACCGATTTGTAAAAAAGAGGACCAAGTTGATCCTGGTACTTTTCGCCCCATAAGCCTAACATGCCTGATTAGTAAGTGGATGGAATCCATTATATGTCATTCTGTGACGAAGTTGCTTCTTGAAAACGAGATCATTCCGGTCGATTTGTGCCCAACCGATCGGTAGTTACCAATCTTCACAGTTGTCTCAATGACTGGCCCAGAGAACTTGACAACAATAATCCTGTCGATGTAATTTATTTTGACTACATCAAATCATTTGATAAAGTCCCGACGCCTCGCTTATTGCCCAAACTTGAGCATTTTGGGGTCAGAGGTGGATTACTTTAGTGAGTAGAGGGCTTTTTACCGTTTCGAACATTTTGAGTAAAAATTGATGGGTGCTTTAGTAATTTACACAAGGTCCTAAGTGGGGTTCCACAAGGAACAGTTTTAGGCCCCTTATTATTCATAGTATATAACGTCGATCTTACCATAGAACTTTCCAGTCCTTTCGCTCTGTTCGCTGACGACTTAATAATGTTTTAAAGGCGGATTTAAAAACACTTTATGCATGGACGCAAAAATGACTTATACTCTTGAATATGAAAAAATGTTGTGTACTCGATTCACCCATCCGTCATCTTTTTTCAACATCTGTTAATCCAAGAACACGAAAACATCGACTAAAACTACGTAAATCTACTTACAAAAAAGTGATGATATATACTAACCGACATTGAAAACCGAACACCAAGAAGGAGTTGGAATTTTATAATGATTTTAACACCACATATTTACAGAGGGTCGGTGACCAATCGATGAAAATTTCAAGTTAAAAAATCAAAGAAGAAAAAAGTTTTTAGTAATAATGGGTTTGACCACCTCTAAGACGTATGCACTCATTGACTCGTCTTGGCATGGATCTGATAAGATGATCTTTATCCGGCTGAGGCACCGCATCGCATGCGAGCTGTACCTCATGTCATAAAGCTTCTATGGTCTCTGGAGGATTTATTAACTTTGTGAGCGTTTTACCCATTAAATTCCATACATGTTAAATGGGTAAAAGGTGAGGTGAACGGGGTGGCCATGGCAAAATATTGACTCAAATTGATTTAAACTAAAACGTGCAACATGAGGACGGGCGTTATCCTGTTGAAAAAGGGGGTTGGGAGCGTCTGAAGATATGGCAAAAGATGGGGTTCTGCAATCTCGTGGATGAAACGATGAGCATTCATATTGCCTCTAACAAAGACTTGAGATGACCTGCTTCCATACGCCATAGCATTCCATACCATTACCCCCACAGTGCGATGCACATGTCTTTCCATTGCAAATTGCAAATTGCCCCGTTCTCCTCTTCGTCTTCTCATCCTTACCCGACTATCATGCATTGCCAAACACAACCAGGATTCATCACTGAAGACGATGTTGTTCCGAAAGCTGTCGTTCTTTACACCAGAGCAGCCGGTCACAGCGGTGTGCAACCATGAGCGGAAGCACATAATGAGAACGATACAAGAGAAGTCCAAAGGACCGTATTCGCCTGGAAATCGTTCGTACTGTGACTAGTCATCCTGTCTCAGCCAACCATTATTTCCAATTGATCGGGAAGTTGCAAAACGGTCTCTTAAAGCTAAAAGTCGAATGGCGGTCTTGACGATGTGTTGTTTGCTGTCGACCACCTGTGCCTCTGGAACTTCATTGTCGACCTTCCTCTGTCCATGCTCACCAACATTCTGAAAATGTGCTTGCGCTCCTCTACATTATGGCCCCAATTTCCGGGAACGATTTTCCAGCTTCTCGCAAGCCCACAATCCTTCCTCTATCAAACTCGCTAAGTTGACTGAAATTACGACGTCTACGTGCAGGAGGTATCTTGCCAGAATAATACAGCACCACCAACACCAAATTCGATGACAGTGACAATAATAGCCACACAAGAGCTGATGATTTCTTCCATGGTTTGAACAAAAAAAATTATGGTACAGACAAACTGTCCTACCGATACGACCCAAATTCTCATCATTTCTTGTACTACTGATATCTAACTTATATACGAAGTTTGGTCAAAAAATTCCAACTCGTTCTTGGTGTTCGGTTTTCAATGTCGGTTAGTATATTTGGCAAAGTGGAAAGTGCAAATTAACAAAGACAATGAAAACTACGGTGAAAAAAAGACTAAAAGCTACAGAACAAAATGTCGGGAATACGAGAAAGTCAATTTGGCCATGATTTGTGTAAACTGAGAAATGAAGATTTTATTAGAATTTTAGAAAGCAGTAAGGAAAGATGATGACCCGGGTCTTTGGCAAAACTGTAAATATGAAAAAAAAACTGTGTAGTAACAAAAATCGAAAAATTCGTGACTTAAAAGCTAAACAAATATGTTAAAGACTCCAGGCCACAAGGGATAGAGAAGATTAGAGAACTTGTATAATTATAATGCAACATATAAAATTTTGAACTAATGAATTACCAAAACAGTTTCATTAGAAGTAGAAGAAAGAGTCTACAACAGCTCAGAACTTATTGAATGGATGCGACAGATTGGTGAAAGGAGCAACATGGTGCTGAATGAAGATGAATGTGGGTTAAAATGGACGGAAGCAGCATTGAGATGCATTTAGGAGATCCGAAACATCATATGAGTATTTAGAAAAAACTAAATTGATTGGCTTCAATATTTTTCCCAAAAAAAAAAACGGTTTTTTGCTGTTAAATTATCAACATAAAAGGCGCACCTACAACACATGGAGTACAGCATACATTAGTCCGCTGTATGTGAAAAAACTCCTCGAATAAACGTTTTTTTATACCCAAAACAGTATTTTTGATACGCATATTACTCGCTAATTAAGCCTAATATGTTCATCACACTCTGCAATTTTTCAAAGAAGTTAACGGTATAACACTTATCATAATCTTGATGACATGCTTAACCCTATAACCTGGGTAAACCTCAAATACATCGTTGGTGGCGCTAAAATAATGACAGGGTACCCAATTTAAGAACATATCGCCTCACACGTTTAGCAAGTCACGAGTCACGATCCGCCACTACCGAAGATATATCGTCCTAAAAGCCAAATTATATAGCAAAGTGTTATCTTTTAGAAAAATTACAAGCAAGTATGGGCATAAATATACAGTTACAACTTTATTACCAGTGTTTGCTGGATAAACGTTGACCATGCGAAAACCACGTCATTTTCGTACAATTTTCAAAAATAAACATTTTTAATTGCAATAAACAAATTTATTTGAATACGAGTTATAAAAAACAGCTCGATTAACTATGTTTAAAATAGAGTTATAAATTACATCACACGCAAATGGTCGTTTAGCAGAGAGCAACGATACTTCGATTCGTCGATTAATTACAATTAAACTATAATACACGTATAAAATTAAAAATTAAATCAGTTTTTTAGATTCGTTTTCTAAATAAGTACGCTCGATCCCAGTCATAGATAAACCTACTTAACTAAAATCACATTCGATCAACTAAGCTCGCTTAATTGCTGATAAACTTCCCATGATATCACGCTGCAAAAAATGCTAAAACTTTGCATGTGATAAAACCGTCGTTAAGTATGCTTCTAAAAAAAGCCCGTCTGTATTTTGAAAAACACACTAACGAGAATTTATAGCGAGCAATTAAATTCAAATGACAATCAATATGCGTTGTTTTCGCGTCAGTTTTCACCCCAATCTGAATAATGGTAGAACCAATTTTTCGAAATTAATTTTCCTTCCGATTAGATATGGCCGTCGCCGTTTACGTCAGAGGCTATTTCCGAAATTTTCAAGTCGAATTTTAATAAACCGGCCAGTGGCACATTTTTAACGCAGCGGGAGAGCAAAGCTTTAATTTGTCAAAGGAAATGGTTGCTTTACATTTTAATAATAATAGAGGCATAGTTGGTTGAATATCGAGTGATTTATCGGCGATAGTCCTAGAAAAGTGCTAATCGATTTATCTTACACGTGTTTAGTGAACTCTTAACGGTGTAAAGAATTAAATTTATAACACTAATATTGAAAGTTTTCTTGTATTATATTCAATTAATTTTGTCTTGAAGTGTCGCGTGATTTATGGAAATAAATAGCGGCTGTAATGAGGGGCACCAGTGGTGTGACTAAGGAGTTTCATTATCGTGTTTTAAATGCCACGAGAGTAGAAAATGTAGTTTTGCTACTGTCGTTTAAAAAAAATCGACAGACAATAATTTCTAATTACAATTCTTTGACGCTGAACTCAGATTTGATACCTAACAATATTTTCCGTCCGTTCGAAATTTCAACTCTTATTAGGATTTGTTGTGAAACATAGAGTTCAAACCCTCACTTTAAATTATGAACGTCTTTTTAACGACTAATTTTGCAACCATATCTATTAAAGAAATATTAATTACAGTGGACTGAAAAAAGTTGTACACAGAAAACCAAGATAGAAATTACAAATGATTAATTATGCGGGTTGGATTCGCAAAAAAGTCGTTGATGAAATCGATGAAGGATGATGGATAATAATAATAATAAAAAAATTATACATTTATATAAACATGTGATTTCTAATAGCCTTACTTAGGACGCCAGATCAGGAGAAACAACTTGCATAATTTCGCAAATTATAATTCGAATTATAACATTTGCTTGTATTCATTTTATTTTTTACCATAGATCATATTAAATATAAATATAGAGATATTACTCAACTACTTGTACTTGAATACAGCAGCAAGTCACACTATAAAATTTTAAGTAGGTACGATTTATTTAACATTTTGAGATGGCGTCACCACGTTGTTGAAAGGAATGAAAAAATAAAATCTGCTTGGTGATTTCTATAAAACAGTTTATAATTTATCAATTTTTTATTTTTCGATTTCTCAATTTTCCAATATTTCAGTTTCACGATCGTTCAGCATTCGATTCTTCGATTTTTAAATTTTTTCAGTTTTCAAATTTTCAATGTTTGAGTTTTCTACGTTTTCGATTTATCGATTTCTCGTTTTCTCCATTAATCGGAGTTTCGATTTATTGGTTTTTCGATTTCCCGATTTTTTAACTTTCGGACTTTTCGATTAGGATTTGATTTTCCCATTTCTCAATTTTTCGACAATGTTTGGTATTTCCGATTTTTCAGTTTATCAGTTCTTCAATTTTCCGATTTTGCAATTTTTTGATTTTTTAAATTTTCTATTTTTTAACTCTTCGAATTCTCGATTTTCCAATTTTTGCTGTTTTGATTTTTAGTTTTCCAACATTTCAGTTTTGCAATTTTTCAATATTTCGATTCTTCAATTTTTCGATATT
This sequence comes from Zophobas morio, assembly GCF_036711695.1. Lineage (NCBI taxonomy): Eukaryota > Metazoa > Arthropoda > Insecta > Coleoptera > Tenebrionidae > Zophobas > Zophobas morio. The sequence continues at coordinate 18,738,796 of NW_026972110.1, read as the reverse complement.
TTGATTTTTTGATGTTTCGACTTCTCACTTTTCCGATTTTTCGATTAACCAAAATTTCCAAGTTTTTATTTTTCGATTGCTCAATTTTTCAATATTGATTTTTTAAAGTTTAAATTTTTCAATTTTCGAGTTTTTAATTTTTCGTTTGAATTATTTCGATTTCACAATTTTTCCATATTTTCATGTTTCGATTTCTTGTTTATTCGATTTCTTGATTTTTCGGCTTTTTAACCTTTAGATTTTTGGATTTTTCAATTTTACGATGTTTCGATTTTTCGCTTTTCGACATTTCGACCAATAAGAAACATGGTTAAAGACATCCATGGTATTTTTGAAGATTGCCTTTGAGAGAATTTTTGTCTTGTCAGATTCGTCGATTTCTCATTTTCTCGATGAATCGGATTTTCGATTTCTCGAGTTTTCAATTTTTCGTTACCTATTTTAATTTTTCGATTTCTATATTTTTCAATTCTTCGATTTTTTATTTTCCATTTTTCGATTTTTAAATTTTTTTATTATCCGATTTTTCAGTTTTTTGATTTTTTATAGTTTCGATTTATCAATTTTTTAATTTTCTAATTTCTCGATTAATCAAAATATCCACGTGTCTATTTTTCGATTGTTCAATTTTTCATTTTTCGAATTTTCAATGTTTGAGTTTTCTAAATTTTCAACTTCTCGATTTCTCGTTTTCTCGATTTACCGAATTTTCGATTTCTTGATTTTTCAACTTTTCGATTTTCCGGTCATTTGATTTTTCCATTTCTTGATTTCTCAACTTTTCGATGTTGCGTATTATCGATTTTTTAGTTTTTCAGTTCCTCAATTTTTCGATTTTGCAATTTTTTGATATTGAAAATTCTCTATTTTTCGAGTTTTCAATTCCTCGGTTCTTTGATTTTTCGATTTCTCAATTTACCAATTTTTGCGAATGTTTCGATTTTTCAATTTTTGGACACATCAGTTTTGGGATTTTTCAATTTCGATATTTTAAATTTTATATTTTTCGATTTTTCATTATTTCGATTCTTCAATTTTTCGACATTTCGGTTTATCTGTTTCTAGATTTTTTGACTTTTACATTTTTTAAATTTTTTGATATTTGTCGAATTTTCAACTTTTTGATTCTTCAATTTTTCGATATTTTAACTTTTCGATTTCTATTGTTTTCCGTTCTTCGGCTTTTTTATTTTTCAATTTTTCGATTTTTTTTAATGGCACATTTTTCAATTTTTCGATTTCAAAAATTTTTGGTTATTCGCTTTTTCAGTTTTTTATTTTTTTATTCGATTTTTCAATTTTCCGATTTTTCGATTAATCAAAATTTCGATCTTTTTATGTTTTGGTTGTTCAATTTTTCGATTTATCGATTTTTCAACTTTTCGATTTTTCGATTATATGATTTTCCCATTTCTCGATTTCTCGACTTTCCGATGTTTCGTATTTCGATTTTTCAGTTTTTCAGTTCTTCAATTTTTCGATTTTACAATCTTTTGATATTTAAAATTTTCTATTTTTCCACCTTTCGACTTCTCGATTTTTCAATTTCTGGGCTTTTTGATTTTTCGATTTTTAGATTTTCCAATTTTTTACCAGTTTTCGATTTTTCAATATTTCGAATCTTCAGTTTTTTGACATTTCGATTTTTCCGTTCCTAGATTTTTGATTTTTTAATTTTTTTAATTTTTTTGTTCCGAATTCTCGAATTTTCAGTTTTTTGATTCTTCAATTTTGGCGATATTTTAATTTTTCGATTTCTAGTTTATTCCGTTCTTCGATTTTTTTTAATTGTAGATTTTTCAATTTTTCGAATTTTAAAATTTTTGATTATTCGATTTTTTTATTCGATTTTTCAATTTTCCGATTTTTCAATTAATAAAAATTTCGATATTTCTATTTTTCGGTTGTTCAATTTTTCGATTTATCGATTTTTAAACTTTAAATTTTTATTTGGACTATTTCGATTTCCCAATTTTTTGATATTTTCAGTTTCAAAGACCAATATAAAACATGAACGTTTTTGAAAATTGTCTTCGAAAGTATTTTTGTCTTGTCAGATTTGTCCATTTATCGTTTTCTCGATTAATCGGATTTTCGATTTATTGGCTTTTCGATTTCAGGATTTTGAACTTTTCGATTACTTGATTTTCCCATTTTTCGATTTCTCAACTTTCCGATGTTTCAATTTTTCGATTTTTCAGTGTTTCAGATCTTCAATTTTTCGATTTTGCGATTTATTAATTTTTAAAAGTTTCTATTTTTCGACTTTTCGATTTCTCGATTGTTCAGTTTCTCGGTTTATCGATTTTTCCGTTTTGGGTTTTTTCAATAAAAATATTTTAAATTTTAGATTTTTCGATTTGTCAACACATTTCGATTCTTCAAGTTTTCGACTTTTTGATTTTTCCGTTTTTCGATTTCTCGAATTTTCAATTTTTTGATTCTTCAAATTTTCGACATTTTGATTTTTCCGTTTTTCGATTTCTCGAATTTTCAATCTTTTGATTCTTCAATTTTTCCATATTTTAAATTTTCGATTTACTCTAGATTTTTCAGTTCTTCGAATTTTTATTGTTCAGTTTTTTGATTTTTTTAATTGCAAATTTTAAAATTTTTCGATTTAAAAATTTTTTGATTTTTCGATTTTTGAGTTTTTCGATTTTTTGATGTTTTGATTTATTAATGTTTAATTTTCCGATTTATCGATTAATCAAAATTTTGATATTTTAAAACTTTTGTAATTGTTAAATTCTTCGATTTTTTAAATTTCTCAGTCTTTAATTTTTCAATTGAACTGTTTCGATTTCACAATTTTTCGATATTTTCATGTTTCGATTTTTCGATGTTTCAGTTATTCAATTTTTCGGTTTCTTGGTTGTGCTAGTTTTTGATTTTTCCGTTTGTTCTTCAGATTTTTGGATTTTCCAATTTTGCGATGATGAGTTTTCACTTTTCGACATTTCAGTACAATAAAAAACATGATCAAAGACACCCATGTTATTTTTTAAGATTATCTTTGAGACAATTTTTGTGTTGTCAGATTATCGTCAATTTGAAAGTTTGTAAATGCAACGATCAAAGACACACTTTCAAAAATCCATAGCTGCCTTTGATCGTTTTTTTATTGCTCTCTCGGTATAAGTGTGGCCTACAGCATCATAAAACTTTATTATACAGGGTGTTTACTAAACATTTGGCAAAAATTCAGGAGGTTATTCTTTGGATCATTATAAGATTCTTTTGTGCTTGAATGATTTTTGGAAAGATGCTTTGTTTCGAAGATTCAGGGAAAAGTCTTAAAATAAAGGGACACTTCGAATAACTTTTTTATTTTCATCAGCTAAAACTAATGATATTAAATTTACAAATGGAGAATAAGAGTAATAATAACAATAGTGACGGACAAAGTATATTACAGAAATACCATTTAACTTTATTTATTTTTCAGATTTTCAGCTTTTTTATTTCAAAAAAATCCAAAACATTAACTTTATTAGCTGTGTTTTGAAAACAAAGCGCGAAAAATACTTTAAGGAAATATTATTTACTAAGACGAACAAAACATATCAAAAGTAATAAATATTGAACTTTGGAAAGTATTTTTTTCCTAATTTTGTAGTAAAAAAATCAGACAAAAAAAAATGTGACGATTTTTTAAAAATTATTTTTCTTTCTATCAATTATTTCATGTTAATACAATGATGCATACATAGAACAAAATTACAAGAGAGAGAGAAAAACCTTTTCCTGCCTAGATCAATTTTTTGTTCCCTCACCGCCCCACTCCTACCGCCGCCACTGAACCAGGTTATTACTATGTCTTTAGATAGATAGCTTCGAGTTTTCGTTTGATAATATGGAAGCCTCCGGTTATGTAAATGACGAACGATTTCCGTTTCAAGAATGATTTTACACGCAAACGAATGATGCTTCACTTTGGCCCGATAACAGAGCAGTTTCCTGCAAACAAGAAAAAAGGTACGTGTTCAGTTCTCGAATTAAAATGTAATTTTGACTGATCGATTAGCCTAAACCGGCAATTAAACGGAAGGTAAATCCAGGTTTAACGCGGCTCAAAATAAAATCGTGGAATCGTTCTTTTTAGAAATTATAATTGTAGATTACCCCGTATGTGTAACCACAATGATGAGGATTTTTTATTAGTGCGACGTTAATAAAAATTTTATTATCCGAAACACATGGCATCTAATTATGTGAAGTTTTTTATTCACATTACGAGTCGAAGCCGTTCTACTGTAAAATTTACATACAAATTGGCCGTTACCAAATCTGTTTACTTCCATACTTACCTCGTAAAAGTTTTGACTTTTAAAACTAATAAAACACCTGAAAGCGGCTTTTCGGAAAACGATTATTTTTGCAGTGTATTGTTACGGCGACAAACAACCATTGTGTACAATTAATGTTGCTGTTTTGACGGCAAAAAATCGGATTTGTGGCTATATTTCAAATTTTTATAACACAATTTCGGCTAATATCCTTGTCGGCATTTTTTATTGGGTAAGAGGACAACTTCAAGCATGTGTCTTACATTACTTAATTACTGTATGTCGACAACATAGTCTTAATTAGATAATGCAGTTTTCGCTTTGTAACAACATTCCACTCGATTTGGGACAAAACTGAAAACCCTTGTGATTTTTTAACATTCTCACACTACTTAATCTTTCCTCGAGTCTATATTTTAATTGCACAATCTTGTCCAAACACCAATAAACGTCCACCACCCGCTTATGCTAATGTGATTAATTAGATTGTCGTTTCTTTGCGCAAACTAAATTTAGTGGCAATTAATGACTAAACATTAACAAATTGCTTTCTTTGTTCTAAATTTATGATAAATGATGAGGAAGATCTCACAAATTTGGACTGCATTCCGTTTTTAACAGCCTTGGATGCACCCGAAAGTGAACGTATCTCTGTCAAGAAAATGGCATTAGTACTTCGTGTGAATGAAAACCTGATAAACAACGTTGTGAAGCAATCTGTGCGTATTATTAGATGGGTTTGGTTCATATTTCATATATGCCAATATGTGATTTGTGAGAAAATCTCTGTCGAAATCGATTTATTTTTTTGTCTTCACTCCAACAGCAAAATTGTAGACAAAGATGGATACCACGTTCCAAAAGAGGATACGGACAGATTTAAAACGTTATTTCCTGTCTCGATTTTATTTATGATACAAAGAAACTGTTAAAAGTCTTTCCTTTCGATTTTTTGGTATAATTTTCTTTGTGGAGTAGCGCTGGGTTGTTACAAGGAGGCAATGGAGCGTTCATTTTTGCATTAATCAGTGCAATTAGGGACAAATTACTGACTGAGTTAAGATATTTAAAGCTTGTAAAGGAAACTTCTTTTGTTGGGATGAATGCGTTTGCAGATTATTGTTCATTACCAATTTTTCAGTTAACACCATGAGAAATGGGTGCAAAAATCCGAAAAGCAGGGTTTAATGACACAGGATGTAACGACAGAACGAAGTTGAAATTATTTTACCCAAAAAATGTGTGTTATAGATATATTTTATATAATGTTTTTAGGCGTTAATAATTGACTTAGTAAAGTTGATGACAAGAAAATTTCAACTACCTAATTATGTAGTTCGTTTAAACTTATTTAAGGCCATTTTTTCCAGTACCTAGTATTTTTGGTAACAGGGGCTCAAAAAGTATGCAACTTGTAATATAGCGTTTAAACTGTCCTGTTTTGTCGAACAACATTCCTGATGTGTTATTATTCCATTTTTTATTGATAAAATGTACTAATTAAATAATCATGAATTCGATGAAATATCAGATCAGTTACAGTTTGTTCAAATAAAAAACTAAGATTTACGTTTCTGGAACTTTTTGTTATGGAGCCATACCTACATAACATTAAAAATTTTACAGCAATAAAAATTTTTAGTATTAAATGGAATTTCCTTTGTGGTAGATCTGATTTTATGGCAATCCACGGTCACTTTTCGTAAACACATTTATGTTTTTTGACAGTGAATGGTAAATAAAAATAAATGTATTAAATCATCGTAATTACCAATTAGAATTGAATATGTAAACAATTATAAACTAGTTTTATGAAGTTACATTTTAAATATGAAGCGTAGATATGGAAAAAAGTGGGCGTCAGCTTTGTAGTCATTCTTTATGTAATGTTATTCAAACTGACTTGTTATTAAGATTTTTACCAACTCCACGGTATTTGTGATTTAGTAAATGAATCGATGTATGGAATTAAAATAATGACACGTGTTTATGAGTCATATATATGAGTCTATGGGATTTCATAAACTCCCAAACTAGTTTAACATACTCTTGATTTAAATTAATAAAATTACGTTTCTAAACTTAAATCTGCAAGATGTTTTGGTTGGTTTGTCTTCTGTCGCGTCGGTTCAATAAGACATACTTACATTTAAGTCATTTTTTATCAAACACGGTAATTAATCAAAAGCAAAATCAAAATTTTTCAATTTCTCGATTTTCAGTTTTTCGTTTACTCAATATTTCACCATTTGACTTTTGTGATTTTTCCATTCCTCAGCTTCTTGGTTTTTCAAATTTAGAATTTCTTTTCTATTTATCGATTTCCAGATTTTCCGGCATTCCAAATTTACGAATTTTCAATTTTTTGACTTTCGATTTTTTAGTTTTACAGTTCTTCAGTTTTCGATTTTGCAAGTTTTGAATTTTTCGATTTTTCCGGTTGATTTTTCAATTTTCTGATTTTTTCAATTTTCTATTTTTCCACTATGCGATTTCTCAATCCATCAATTTCTCGATTTTGCAATTTTTCTTTTTTTCGGTTTTTCATTCAGGTTTTTCATTTTTAAATTTTTTGTTTTTTTTTAATTTCCGATTTTTCGACTTTTCGATTTCCGCATTTTTGGATTTTTCAATTTCCGAATTTTTTCATGTTTAGAATTTTCAATTTTTCGACATCTAACTTCTGAGAATTTTCAATTTTTCGATGTTTTAATTTTTCAATTTCAGTTTATTGAATTTTAGATTTTTTCATTTCTCAACTTCTTGTTTCCTTTATTTTTCAGTTTTTCGATTTTTCCATATTCGTTTTCTTAAATTAAACATTTTCCGATCCTTCATTTTTTAGTAAGTGCCCCAGTTTTTCGATTTTTCGAATTTTGAAAATTTTTGATTTTTCGATTTTAGGATTTTTCGATTTTTCAAATTTACGATTTTCCAATTTTCCCAACAGTGTAGTGCCGTGAATTTTTCGATGTGTTAATTTTTAAATTTTTTGATGCATCGGTTTTTTGATCTTTAGATTTTTCACTTTCTGACATTTCAGTTTTGGGATTTCTCAGTTTTTTGATTCTTCAATTTTTCAATTTTTCAATTTCTCGATTTTCAATTTTTCGTTTACTCAGTATTTCACTATTTCACTTGTGGGATTTTTCAATTCTTCAATTTCTTGATTTTCCGATGTTCCTTTTTCTCGATTTTTTAATTTTTTGGATCTTGAGTGTTTCGATCCATGAACTTTTCGATTTTTAAATTATTCCATTTTCAAATTTTCAGTGTTTGGCGTTTCTAGGTTTTCGATTTGTCGGTTTTTCGAATTCTCTATTTCTTGATTAATCGATTTTTTGATTTTCGCATCTTTCGATTTCTTGACTTTCCGATGTTTCGATTTATGGATTTTTCTATTTATTGATTTATCCACTTTTCGATTTTTCAATTTGCCAATTTCTCGATTTTGCAAGTTTTCAATTTTTCGATTTTTCATGTTTCTGAGTTTTCAATTTGTTTTTTTTATTTCCGATTTTTCCGCTTTTGGATTTCTCAATTTTTCAATTTTGCAATTTTTCAATTAATCGATTTTACACCTTTTTGATTCTTCAATTGTTCGATTTTTAGTTTTCTCGATTTTTCATTTTTTTTTAAAATGTAGATGTTTCAATTTTTCGATTTTTTATTTTTTTATTATTCGTTTTTTCAATTTTCGGAATTCGCTGTTTTAATTTTTCACTTTCCGAAATGTAAGTTTCGGGATTTCTCAATTTTCAATTTTTCGACTTTCAATTTTCTGTTTACTCAATAGTTCACTATTTCACTTTTGGGATTTTTCAATTCTTCAATTTCTCGATTTTTTAAATTTTCTTAGAAATTGATTTTTTTGTTTATTATTCGATTTCTCGATTTTTTGGTTCTTCAATGTTTCGATTCACTTATTTTTTGATTTTTAAATTACTCCATTTTTAAATTTTCAATTTTTGGCTTTTCTAAGTTTTCGATTTGTCAATTTTTCGAATGTTCGATTTCTTAATTAATCGATTTGTTGATTTTCCCAGTTCTCGATTTCTCGACTTTTCAATATTTCGATTTATTCATTTTGCCATTTTGCAGTTTTCTTAGTTCTTCATTTTTACGATTTTGCAATTTTTTAATTTTCCGATTTTTCAGGTCATTGATTTTTCAATTTTTTGATTTTCCCTTCTTCCGATTTCACATTTGTCAATTTCTCAATTTTTTTTTTTTAATATCCGATTTTTCGACTTTTCGATTTCTTGATTTTTCTCGGGTTTTCGATTTTGCGATGTCCCAATTTTCCTATTTTTCGATGTTTCGATTTTTCAATTTTTTGACATCCCACTTCAGGAATTTTTCAATCTTTCATATTTTCTATTCCTCAATTTCTTGTTTCTTAGATTTTTCAATTCTTCGATTTTTCAATTTTCATTTTCTTAATTTATACATTTTTCGATTTTTCAATTTTTTAATAAGTTCCAATTTTTCGAGTTTCCGATTTCCGGACAAGAATGTTTTCATTTTGAAAATTTTTTGACTTTACAATTTTATGATTTTTCGATTTTTCAAGTTAACGATTTCCAATTTTTAACAGTGTAGTGTTGGGAATTTTTCAATTTTTCGATCTATTAATTTCTAGTTTTTTCGACTTTCCGGATTTCGATTTTTCGGTTTTTCAATTCTCCAATTTTCTATTTTTAGAATTGTTTGATTTTTCAAGTTCTCGATTCATCAACACTCCGAGATTTCAATTTTTTAGTTCGATTTCTCGATGTTTCGATTTTTCAGGTTTTTCATTTTTCAGTTTTTTGTTTCTTTTTCTTTCAATTACTCGGTTCTTCGATTTTTCGATTTTTCAATTTCCCAATTTTTCCATGTTTCGATTTTTCATGTTGTCGACATGCCACTTCTGGGATTTTTCAATTGTTGAATTTCAATTTTTTAAATTTTACACTTTTCGATTTTTCAATTTTTTTTTTTGATTTTTCAGTTTTTCCTTTTTTTCAATACATATTTCGTTTCCTTACGTTATACATTTTTCGATTTTTCAATTTTTTAAGTGTTCCTATTTTTGGATTTTTCGAATTTCCGATTTCTGTTATTGTGAAAATTTTTTGACTTTTCGATTTTATAATTTTTCGATTTTTCATGTTTACGATTTCCCAATTTTTCAACAGTGTAGTGTTGGAAACTTTTCAATTTTTCGATCTACTAATTTCGAGATTATTTGATGTTTCGGGAGCTTGATCTTTCGTTTTTTCGACTTTTTTGATCCCGAGTATTTGATTTTACAATTCTTCGACTTTCAAATTTTTCATTAATTAACTTTTCTATTTTTGAAACCATTTGATTCCTGAAGTTCTCGATTTATCGACACTCTGGGATTTCAATTTTTTTGATTTTCGATTTCTCGATATTTCGATGTTTCAGGTTTTTGTTTTTTTTTTCTATTTCCGGGTTTTCGACTTTTCAATTTCTCACTTTTTCAATTTCTCGGTTTCGATTTTTTAGTTTCCCAATTTTTCGATTTTTCGATTTTTCGACTTCTCAGTTTTGGATTTTTCAATTTTTCAATTTCAATTTTTTAAATTTTAGATCTTTAGATTTCTCGATTTCTTGTTTTTTTTGATTTTTCAGTTTTTCGATTTTTCAATATATGTTTTTTAATTTTATAGATTTTTTAATTTTAATAAGTGTTCCAATTTTGCGAATTTCCAATTTCTCGACATGTCAGATGTTTTCATTTTGAAATTTTTGACTTTTCGATTTTATGATTTTATGGAAATTTCTCAATTTTTTGATGTGTTATTTTGTAGATTTTTTGATGTTTCGGCTGCTTGATCTTTCGATTTCTCGACCATCCGAATTTCTATTTTTCCGTTTTTCAATTCTTCGATTTTCAAATTTTCCAATTTTTCAATCTTTGAAATTGTTTGTTTTCTCAAGTTCTCGATTTATCGACATTCCAAGATTTCAATTATTCGATGTTCGATTTCTCAATTTTTCGATTTTTGAGTTTTTTGATTTTTCGGATAAAAGCATTTGCACGCCCGCTCGTTTTGACTCTATAGGAGTTATCAAAGAACAAAAATAGCAAAATGTTTTCTTAATTTCTCAAAGAAGCAGAAATTGTTGAGCTACACTTTTTTAAACACTGTTACTAGATTTATCCTAGAAGAACGCAATCAACACGTTAAACACACCCGAACCCTCGATAATCTCGAAATTTCCCTCAAAAGCACTCCGTTAATTGTATACAAATACTTATAATTTCTGCCATTAGCAGAAAATCTACACGTTCCTCTGTTAAAACCTGATTTGCAAATGCCCTCACCCAAACTTTGATTTCGGTAATCTGAAAATTTCACATTTAGAGGGTGAAAGGCCTCCAAGTTGTAATCCGGGTTTGCTCCCCAGAAGTCTTAAACCGCTTCGAAATCCTGTTGGCGTCCAAACGTGATGTAAGCCCTCGTCCTAATCGAAGCAGCCCCAACTCGCGATCCTTTTCTCCGAACTGTGCATTGTCCTGACACCGCTTCTTGTGCTCCAAAGTTTCTTTTGATCTGTCCGGACAAACACAATGGAAGCGTGCTCCATAAATCGATTACAACACAAACTCACGTATCTGCAATAATCATCAGATAAATAACAAGCAACTATGTCCGGTTTTTCATGAAAAAATATTCCAGTCCCGAGGTTCGTTATATTTTAAACGTGTTGACAAGTCGGTAGTCCAAAAAAGCCCGGTCGCCGCAAACAGAATGATTTATTAATTTACAATAGACATTAAAACTTATTTTAATAACATTAGGAGGAATAATGAGAATATATTGCTTTGTTGTTGCGGGTTTTTGCTTCTTTTTGCTTGGGTGTTGGATATTTATTTGGAGTAATGACAGACTGTCGTATCTGGTAAACAAACGAGTAAAGAGATTATCTCATGTAATTACTGCGGAATTGTTCCTTATGCAAATGAGCTCACAAACATGCAATTTAGCAACTGGGTAATTGTAATGTCTGCACACCAAGGATACATTATAAAATTTCCTAGACGAATCAAAGCCACCAATATTGTTTCTGAACCATTAGACAGTCAATCAAAAATTTTATAACGTATTATTTTGTCGCATATTTGCATATTTTTTAAATTGTATCGTTTTGTTCTGATCACGATACAGTTTTCTAGGTAACACTAACACAAAATTAGTAAACAACCCAAATTCGCGCAGCAATTTTCTATAACTCCGAAATTATAGCCGGTCTAACATATTTCCATCATCAGTCACCATCCAGAATTTATTATTTTCCAAACGTGAAAGTTTTCCTTCTTTCTAATTCCTACGACTCCGACGAGGTCAACTTCATTCATGAAAACCGTCGCGAATTAGTTTACATTGTTTTTATCATTTCTTTGACAGAATTATGATTGTCGTTCCACGTGTGACACTGGAAGTTGACATTCTCACAATTTCTCTCCGTGGGAAAAATCGCCAAAAATCAAACCAATAAGCGCAAGATCTACTTCGCACAGGAAACATAAACCTCATTGTTATTTACCAAATATACAATTTAAATTGGTAGTCTGCCATTATAACAGTAATAATAAGATATCCGTGCATTAAATTATCGGACAGCACACAGCATTACTTCTTGATGTATATTTTAAAATTACACACCTTAGAAAAGTGGTCCGACGGTTTCAAATGGTGCATTAATTTAGATCGACCCGAAGCAATGTATTTTTAAAACCTGTATGTGAGTATGACGCTAATATTGTACTGTTAGACCAATTATTAAACGTCTTATCTGATTTAAGTACGGACTGGTCTTTTTATTATAAGGCGCAATGAAATTTCGTTACGGTTACGTAATTTATGTCCGACAAGGATGCGAATACTTCCTTTTCTATAGGATCAATCATGCGCAATTACTATTTTGTTTCATGTTCGGACCATGTATACTTTGAGAAAACAACAATAAGCACTGCCTTATAGAGAACGACTAATTGTGAAATGACCGGAGGTTCGCTCAAATGTCAGACGACGATGGTGCCCGCACAGAGACTAGTAGCTGGGTCGAGTTTCAAATTTCGGAATTTTTGGTGGCTTACTAATTATACGGCGCATAAATCAAGCGATTGTTAGTGATGGATGATTTTAATTATTAATGATGCTGGGGCCAAGCGTTATTAGAATAAAAAAAAATGTAATTAAGCGAAGATAGAGAGTGTTTTTTTCGAAATAAAGAGGTAGAGTTTTGCCTATAATATGATAACAATAAAACAGATTTAGAAAAGTGACCAATGAAAGACCTATTAAATTAATGTAGGCGAAATAAACTACTACTACTAAACTGTTATGTCTAAATTCGGTGTTCCTTTATTTCGAATTTCTTTTGTTCTGACACCCAGAGTCATAGGCGGCGCATACGTGGGTGCACTGGGGTCTAAGCACTCAGTATCTTTATTCTGCTAGGCATTTTTGTAGAAGAATTTTTCCAGACGCGATAAAATGAAAAATGACAATTTACGAAATATTCAAAAAACTACATTTCCACAGCGAATTTTTAGAAATCTTAGATCATCAACGTACTACGTTTTTCATAATCAGGTCATCGAAATATATTTTTCAGAATTAGGCAACTTTTCAAAAATCTCATTTTTTCACGGCCTCCAAAACTGTAAAGTCAACTTTATTAACGGTTTCACTATCAATATGGATCAATTTTCAGAGTTGGAGGTTCTTCTGTTTGTATTATTTTGTAACAATATGTGGAAAATCTTTTATTCGTGTAATTACTGGCGTCCGCTGCGTCCTCTACTAACCTCAAACTAGGGTAACAAGTGCTATCTACTGTCATTTTCTTTAACTAAACAGGATAAAAGTCTTTTTTTTATCAATTTTGACTTTGAAAATTTACAAAAAATATCTCCCAATTCCTTAGTGTGATATTATACTGTGTATACCGGGTTTCCCGACGCATCTGTTCCACTCAAATATTTTAATTATTTTAAAACATTAAAATTGGAACATCTAATAATAATAATACAATCTATTAAATGAGTATCCTATTGGCATCGTATTAGCTTCAGTTTCATCGGAAATGACATCAACTTTTTTTTCCAAATCTGACAGAGTACAGTTTGTAGTACTACAAAAGACAGCATTTTTTTCTCTTTTCAATAATATACGACTTGGTATAACAGTATTCATCTAGAAGATTTAAAACGCTTGTAAATGTAAAAAAAAAGGTGGCATTTCTCAAGCAACGTTTCCTCTTATTTTCGCGTTCTGGTTTGTCACTCCTAGATTAAGATAAATAAAATATTGTAGTGTCAAAAAATGGAAAATGGAAGATTCAGCAATGCCGAAAAGTTAGATATGATACTTATTTACGGAGAGTGTAGATGAAATAGAAGTCAATCCAGAACATTATACAAAGAAAGATTTCCAGAGAGACAAGAGCCAAGCTGTATGTATTTTGCAAGATTAGCAAAAAATTTAGAACAATCTGAATCTTTCAAAAAGGAACGCACAGTCTTTTTACGAAAAACGTCAAGAGATGAAGAACATAACGTAGGTGTCTTAATGTGGATTCTCATATTTCCATTAGGCAATATTTCAATATTTCAAAACCTTCTATACAAAGAACTTTAAAAACGGCCAATTATCATGATTAAAAAATTCATTTACATCAAGCTTTAGTACACCTGATTTTGAAAGAAGAGGGGTAACGGAGACACGTGATGAAGGTATCATAGGTAATATTTTATGGTCAGATGAAATTCGTTTTAATAATAATGAAATTGTGAATCGACATAATTGCCATTACTGGGCTTCATTTGGGGTATTAACGTTTGGTGTGGAATAATCAATAGCCAAATTATTTGGAATTTCTTTTAAACTCGTCGTGAGAGAAAGAATGTATTTCCAGCAAGACGGTGCACCACCACATAACGCGCGAATAATAACAGATTATTGGAATGATACATTTCCTCATAGATGGATTGGCAAAAATTAAGCAATTCGGTGGCCTGCCAGATCTCCAGATCTAACACCTCCTGATTCTTTTTTTGTGGGGCTATTTAAAAGATAGGGTGTATCAGCAACCTCTAAGAGACTTACAAGACCTTAAGCAAAGAATTAGAGTAGAATGTGATAGAATTAACCAGAGGCGGCTCGTGACCTTTTGAAATGAAGGGATACAACTCTCGTTTTGCATTGAACACTTTTTTTATATTAATAAATCTCTCTAAAATTTTCCTTATCGTAAGAGGGAAGTCAATTCTTTTATTAAATATTCAACTGAGTTCATTATTTTTATTTAGAATTGATTCACGGTTCAAACAGGACCCAATTTCAGTCAAACACAGCGACTAGAGGCGCGGTTTCCATGGCAACGGTGTAAACAAAACATCTAAATGAGTCATGATTTGGTTTCGGTGTCTGCTTACAACATCTGTAAATATACGTTTTGATACATTTGATACAAATGGTGGAGCGAGATAAAGAAATTAATTTTGATAGTTATGACGCCAATTTCTGGATAATTTTTTAAATCTTGAAAATTACTATTTTTCTATGCAAGTGTGTTTGTGAACGTTTTAATTTTTGAGGGGCACGTGCCCTTGTGCCCTCCGGCACCATCCGCCCCTGGAATTAATCCAGAAATGTTACAAGTTGTAACAAGTAGCGGTCTATTTCATTGAGCAGAATGTTGTTTCGAGGCAGAAGGTCGTCAATTTGAACATTTAATTTAAAGTTATTGTTTTTGTGTACGATTTTTTTTATTTTAAGGACGTTTTGAAACATTGAAGTAAATAATATCGTATCATGTGATATATCATTGAAAAGACAGAGAAGGACACTATTTAATGTAATAAAAAAAAAAGATGTAATTTCCGGCGAAACTGAAACTAATACCACACCACTAATCTATCCATTTAATAGACCACTACATATATTGAATATGCCAAATGCCATTTTTTTATGTTTTAATATTATTGAGATATTTAAGTGGAACAGGTACACTGGGATACCCGGTATATATAAAACTAGAATTAAAATTAATGAAATATGGAGGAGCGTACACTTAGTGATAATAATCCACGCGAAATATTAATATGATATATTTTAAGTTTACTAAATAATAAAGAACTCAACTGAATATCAACTAGGAGTAGTATTTTTGTTTTAATTCTTGTAATTAAAGTATAGTTTTGGAAATTTCATTGTACCCTATAAAATTTTAGTGACAACAACAAAACGGACAGTAGTACAATACCAAGAAATATTTATGGCTCACACCAGTGCATTCGAATTTGTCGGTGAACATTTAGTAGGTAGTTGTACTCATAAAATAATGATCATTTTCGTTCGTGAGTAACGATGGTCCCTGTCTGGACCTGGATTATTCTGCTTTCTAACAGCTGGGGTTACTGGCATGCGACAAATTTGAGCTATAAATATCTCTTGTTATTGTACTACTGTTCGCCTCGTTATTGCCAATAAAATTTAATAGGGTAGAAAGAAATTTCCAAAACTATATATGGTCTATGTCTAATATTGAAATCACAAACGAAACTGTATAAAATGTCAGTTATTTGTAAATCTGAGGTAATTTAAATGATTGTTGATAGAGTAACAATGTTATTAAAATAATATCTATAAATTAACAGGAAGTGATTTCTCTACTAGTTACATTTTGCAATTTATTAAATCATTTTCAATATATTGTAGTTTAAAGTGAAGCTCTGTTTAATTTGTGTTTATTCAAAACTAACAGAAAACAAAAAATCGCCTAGAACTACCATAGGAGAAAAAATATGGATTTTTTTCCATTTGATAACGCAAATATCTCACTTTTATACTCAATAATCATAAAATGTTTGTCTAATAATTTTTGTCTAATGACTAAACTTTTTTAACCACAAGTTGTCAAGTTTATTATTGCGCAGAAATCTAAATGAGCTAAAAAAATGAAACCTATGGGATAAAAATAATAATGAGTATTAATTTATTGCAATAACTGAATTGATTGTGATCAATGACCTGAATTAAATAGATTTATATTAATTTAGAAAATTACAAGAATACTAACTTATTAGTCGAGTACCAGTTATGACTACGAATTCTTTTGTTTGATACCTTCACTATTAAAACCGGAAGCGAATTACTACATCCTATCTGAATTGCGACACGGTATCCATGCAATAGAATTCTTTTTGGCAAGGTGTTGTAAAACTATACCAATTGCGACATCTGGTATAGTATAAAAGATATATTTCTGTTTCTGTCTTCATCAATTTTAGGGGTGGATACGTATACCTACATACCTATGACAGACGAAGACAGAAACAGAAATATATCATTTATACTATACTTTAAGTACTGTCGCACGCAAAAGTATTGTCGATACCCCGCAGGGAAAGGTATTAGGCTTCTCCACCTCTTTGCGGGTTTCTATAACCCCATAAACACTTAGGTAACTGACAAATACTGACAATTTGAAAATAACCCAAGACGAAATCTATTAATGAATTGTAAAAAAATTAATACATGGTTTATGTCAAGTTATTTGATTTTTTTTAACTTTCATTTTCTTCTTTATTAATTTCGTATTAGTAATTTATTACACATTAGTTCTTTTACACATATCTGACATATTTCGCAGCAAAATTGGGAGACATTAACATTACACCAGGTTGCACCAGAAAGTTGAACCGCACCATAAAAAATGGTCTAGGTTGATTTAGACAGAGTCTGTTACAATACGTCCTTAGCTTACGCTCGAGAAGTAAAAAGTATAAATTTGACATGTAGTAAAACTCTAAAATATCTACAAATTACTAGCAAAAAAAAATGCAATTTATAAATCGAGGAGTTGGAAGTTAACTCCAGATATC
This sequence comes from Zophobas morio, assembly GCF_036711695.1. Classification (NCBI taxonomy): domain Eukaryota; kingdom Metazoa; phylum Arthropoda; class Insecta; order Coleoptera; family Tenebrionidae; genus Zophobas; species Zophobas morio. The sequence goes on along the minus strand of NW_026972110.1, from coordinate 18,721,600 downwards.
TATATTTATTTTGATAAAACAATCAAAACATCAAAAATCACTGATAAGAATTCATGTAGTATTACAAATAAGCAATGTTGTTTTTTTTGTGTGTGTACCTAGTATCTAAATCCATAAATCCCTTGATTTTTTTTTTTTTGGTTGTCTGTAGGTATGTTTCAGTTTTTGGAGGAATTTAATAATACACAATAATACTGATTTTTTTTATGAAATATTTACACATTTACGACGAATTCCCGAGTGTAATCTAGGAAAGTGCTGTAATAAATTTCATTTGACAAAAATGTCCACTGTGAAATTCGGTCGATAATTATGGTGTGAAGAAGCAAAATGTTAATACAAGTTTCTCTATTCTCTCCCAAAATCTGATGACGTTATCCACAATTTTGCTGAGTAAATTTATGTCAAAATGTGCAAAATAATACTCTTCCGATAACAACTTTTCAAAGAATTAAAAATAATTTGTGCTAAAGAGATTTATTTATACTTCAAAGGCGGGGATTGTTCGATCTAAATAAATTTAATATATTTTTTATACTCCTATTATATTATTACATAGTGCCTTTTTTTAACACTGGCCATCGGGATTTACGTGCTAAAATAAAAGTATTGGTCGTGTTATCGAGTTTTCTAGTAGGGATTTTCAAGTGAAATTTGCAAACGATATTAAAACGCTACCAATGAAACGATATTGTAACCAAAAATACTGATATCAATATGTTCTACCAAAAAATGTTTGAATGTTAATCAGCGCCCTCTGGTAGACAGTTGCTACACTACATAATCTACCTTAATCACCCGAAATCCCCCGAAACTGGTGGTCAGCAACCACCTGCACGGCACAGAAATGATGATTCTACAATTTAGTTTTAGAACAAGGTTTGCGGACCTGTTTACCGCAGTTGCGGATTTTTAGTGTACCGCCTAGATCAGAACACAAACAATTTCAGCACTTTCTTAAAAAAAATGCATGGACATGTCCTTTTAAAGTCGTCTAAACATTGGTTAAGTTTATGATTTTTTTACTAAAAACTGCATACTAAATATGAATATAAATTAGGACCTTGTCACCTAGACTCAAGTTTGAAAGATAATTTTTTTAAAGCGTATAACACATATAGTAAAATCTTGCAAATCTCATAATTCTATTAAACCAGGGTTTCTATAAATGATTACAGCTGTCGCAGTAGGTCATGTAAACGTGCCGCCTCTCAGATTTGAACTGTATGAAATGCCCAAGGACGCATGACAAAGACCACACGCATCTGTATAACTGGTTGCCTAAATGCTTCATATCTTTTTAAAAAATAAAACTAATTCGTTATAATAAAGAGAAACAATTTTGGGGTTAAATATCACAGTAAATATTGAAAATGTTCACCATTTTGTTCAAGTCACATGTTCACTCTCTGTTTAATTTCAAAAATGTTCTGTAGCATATTTTCGCCAATGTTTTAGATCTATTGTTCAATTTCATGTCGCAACAGGAACTCCTGACTGCTAAAGAAATTTTGTCAAAAATGTTTGTCAATTCTGCTCCAGTCGTCTCAAATCATCAACAACTTCGTCAAATACTGAAGGTCTTCCACAATATTTCTCTTTGTTGACACTGCCAGTTCGAACAAATCTGTTGATTACATCTCAAATATGAGCCTCTAACGATGTTTCTTGAATTATTAAATCACGGTATTTGGCCCGATATTCATGCTTACAAGCGGTTACAGAATACACACACTCTCCGTTTAGGAAGTCCATTGGGATAACAGGACATAACAATGAAAATGTCTTGTTAAACAGAGTAAACTATTTTCACAGTCTTTGCTTCCTGGCACAAAAACCAAATTTTCGTACGCAACCACCAAGAGTTTTGAAAACGACTGTTTTGTTGTTTTGAGCTTGGATCAACGGGAATTACTGTAATTCACACTTGAAAAACGTTAAAACAATAAAAACAACGACTTTAAATGACAGGTTACAAATGACATTAATGACAAGTGAGCCATAATTTCAGCGAAGCGGGATTTTTGAAATCCATGGTCAACTACGCCCCTAGAATCATTTATAAAAGCCCTGTATAAAGATTGTTCAGTTCTCTTTTTCTTTTTTTCTTAAATTACACAACAACGTAGTTTCTTCCTAGATAATCCAACACTTTTAATATAACTTGCTTTGTTTGATCACTACTGAATCATTTTAATGTTTAGAATTCAGTATAGTTATAAAACGTTAGATAAACCAACGATTCTCTTTGACAAATAATTCTGATGACAAATTTCAAAATGTCACATACAATTTTCTAGGACGTACTCAAAATTTGGTGTTTTTTTGTCTTACACAAACTGCAGAAGATAGAAAGAGAAAAATTTTTACCTGGGGTATTTCCACCAATATACCATTAATGCTGAAAATACCGTCCACTCATTAGTAATTAATCAATTAAATCAAAAATTTCAGTGTGAGATTTGTCTAGGTCCTTTGTTATCCAAATTTTAGTTCGAACATATTTCTAAAGAATTAGGTCATACTGCTATCGACCTTTTACCGTATTTAGTTCACGAAAACATTTGCCATTCCATTTTTTGTCTCTAGGAACACAAGATTTCAAAATTTATTACTGAAATTTTAATGAAACAAATCTCGAATAACAAATGCTTGCAAAAAAAGTATTTTGTTAAAAAAATCAGTAACGAATAAACGTAAAAGGGTTTTGAAAAAAAAATTAAATATTGCAAAATGGTTAGAAGAGTCACCGACCAGTCAAGAAACCTTATTTTAAACGTCTTACTATATCTAACTATGTACGAAGCTGAGAAAAGAACACAAAAGTGGGTGTTTTTGCCCAGAATTAAAACAATATCAGCCTCCTTTTACGAATTTGTATGAATCACGAAAACAGGAATACAGTCTTTTGGCGTTATTCTAGATTTAGATGAACCACATAAATCTTGAATCCGTGAAATTATTTTTTATTATAACGTGCCCACGCGAGTACCTTCAGCGCTCGTAAACGTAGTTTTTAATTCGACTTCTGTGCAAACTTTGTTTACCCTAATAAATCCCTTCTGTCAGAAAATCTTGTCAAACGCTCCAGCACCGCTTCGGAAACGCGGGCCTCGAGCCTAATCAAATGGCCGTTTTAATGCGTAGCTGCGTTAATGTTTTAATTTTCGTGAGGGGCGAGATGCCACCCTGTTTGAATTTTTAAGCTCACCTCTAAATTGGTTAACGTGTTCACCCGAAATACCCTTTCGCCGTCCACATACATATTTCAGCACGGACCGAAATATCGTTAGGGTTGGAGTCTGTTCCATCGATGGCGGTTCGACATCGCACCCTTATCATAACGTGATTAGTCCGCCGACGAAATTAAACTTGTAGTACGATGTCTCGCGCACATCCAGCACAATATCCATGTGGAAGAGAATGAGGGTTCGGCGCCGCAACGCCTATACGGCATCAAAACAAGACAAGGCCCAACTTAACCTAATTATGTAATTACTCCATTAATTGGGTCAAAGCTAACATGACAGGATCGGTCGCAGGTCTTCGGGAGGGTTGCTGCATACTTGGTATGCTCGCAGAGGTGCCCATAAATCCCGCTTCCGGGACGCACTGGGAAACGTTTTGCTGGATAAACACAAAAACAGACAGTTGCATTTTTTAACCCTGGAACACGTGACCGAGCGGTTACAACTTGTCGGGCTGTATCTCTGTCCAGATAAAGCAATTTACAAATTGTATATCTGGAGATATAGTCATATTTCATCAAATTAGAGAAATGGTAAGAGATAACACTATATCTATGTATAATAATTGAGTCTATTTTACGTTTTAACCCGACAAGATTCTTTTGTAATAAAGGAAAATAGTTTACCCTGACTATTTTTAAATGTTGTGGAAAAAATAAGTTTCTTGCTCCTTGGGGTCGGAGGACTATTTTTGTGTTACCGACCTGTTTTTTTATTTCCCACTTTGTTAGCTTTCACAGAAAGGTCAACTTACTGATTCGTTGCTGGTTCCCACGTCTGGAGCTGTTACCAAAATAGGTCAATTTGAATAATCAAGTGAGATATTTTTGGGTATTCCTATTAGGACGAATTAATTATAATAAATAAATTAATTTTAGAAAAAGCAATGTTCATTTTTGGATTAGATAATGCTATAAAAATCACCAATTTCTTGTGTTTCATTCCATCATTTAATATTATTTTCTCCTCGATATGTGACGGAAATAAGGAGTTTTCTTTATTTAAAAAATGTCGCCATATATTCTCTTGTAAATAATAGTTTTACTCATTATACAATACGATAAAGAGAGTCTTTATATACTCGTGAAAAACAGTCCACTCGTGACTGCCGTCACTCGTGAACTAGCATTTTTCACTCGTTGATAAAGATCCTCTTTATCTTCTTGTATAATAAATATCTCTTGTGGTACAAGATGGCGTCAGATTAGAGCAGCTTCAAGAAACTCTAATGAGAAAGATACCAAGGGTAAGGTTTTTCCTTATTAAAACAGAAAAAAAGAAAGAGGTTGTTTGTTTTATTTCGCTGAAATGGACCTCTATAGAATTTTCAGATCCTCTTTCGTCATATATCAAACAAACAGAAGCTTTTAGCCTTTAGGAGACGAAGGCAGTAACGAAGGAATTATTTTATTAGTAACCTATTTAGTATCGCAATATTTTGCTCAGTGAAAAAATTCCTAAAAAAAACACTGAAAGAATAAAAGTTTAAATGGTGCAGAAGTACCAACCTATTCGCAATGTGCTCGACAGAAAAATTCCTGAAAAAACTCACTAAAAGCTCAAGTGGTACCAAAGTACAAACCCACAACCTTTTAAATGCTAAGAAAAGTGAACGTGAAATGTATATACATACTTAATTTATGACTATATGATGCTGGTTTTCTTATTTTTACCAAACAACCCTTTCTTAAAAAAAACACTGAAAGAGTGAAATTTTAGGTGGTACAGAGGTACTAACCCACTGTCTAATATATATGTACGTAGTTTCCTGGGTAAAAAAACTTGCTGAAGGCCCAGGTGGTACCAAAGTATAAATCGAAGATGTTTTAAGTACTATGTAGATCTTCCAAGTACTTGATACACTAGTTGGGTTGTTAAGAAAAGTGAACGCGAAATTTATAGAATTCATGACTATATGGTGCTGGTGTTTTTAGGTGGTACAGAGGTACTAACTCACTACTAATACGTACTTTCCTCGGTAAAAAACCCGCTGAAGGGTCAGGTAGTAGCAAAGAATAAATAGAGGAGCTTTTAAATACTGAGTGGTAGATCTTCTAAGTACTCAATCCACTAACTTGGTCACTAAGAAAATCGAACGTGAAATTTATAGAATTTATGACCATATGGTGTAAGTATTCTTATTTTCAGCGAAGAACCTTTTCTTAAAAAAAAAAAAACGAAAAAGTGAAAGTTTAGATGGTACAGAGGTACTATCTGACCCACTATGTTATATAGACGAACTTCCCTCGGTAAAAAAGAACTCGTTGAAGGGCCAGGTGGTACCGAAGTATAAACCGAGGACGTATTGAAAGCTATCTAGATCTTCTCAGTACTTGATCCACTATCTAGCTTGATAAGAAAAGTGAACGTGAAATAACTTCATGGTTTTCTTATTTTTGCCGAACCACCTTTTCTTAATAAAAAAAACATTATACGAGTGAAAGTTTTGGTAGTACAAAGGTACTAACTTACTCTCTAATATCGACGTATTTTCCTCCGCACGAAGACTCACTGAAGAGCCCGGTGATGCAAAAGTATAAATAGAGGACCTTTTAAATGCTATGTAGATCTGCAAAGTACTTGATCTTTACGACCTTTTCTTTAACTTCTTAAGCTAGCACTTTGGAGAAGGAAAAAGTTGTGAATCTTTGAAGGGTACTGTGAAATGGATATTATTATTTTTTCTTAAAAAATTTTGCCGCACAATCAGTTACTTTGAGAATTAAGGTACCTTGTGAAAACCACGGAAGTGGAATAGGAGTAAGTACTATTTTTTGGTTTTTTGAGACTCGAAATCATGGGCTACTACTTTTAAATCCCCAGCGTAATTGGAAGAAGTATTGTAACCGGATTCATTCGGTAACGGTTACTTTCATGTTTTTTCAGCGGTTAATGACCTGTAGTATGAAAAAATAGGTCTACTGTTTCCATCTGTCTGTCTGTCGTTTGTGTTGATTTTTATTAAACACGTAATCTCCGAAACTACCAGACCGATTGTTGTCAAATTTTCTTTCCTTATACTGCCATTGGATGCTTTGTGTGAAAGCATTTAATTATAATTTGATTAGTGCGAGAATTTCAAAATAGTTTAGTCGATCGGTGGACCTGAAGGAACTATATAAGTTAACTTTCTTCCGAAAGGGCCTAAGATCTAAAACACAATTTTTTGCGTTTTCACATTTATAGCAGGCCTTTGAAAAAATTCATTTACGCAGTCTACTAGAAATCATTTAGGGCTACAATTTACGGTGACTTTTTAAATATAATACATTTAAAAGTTACCCTGCAAAGTGGCAATTTTTTTTCGAAATTCCTGTATATTTTTACACACTTGGGCTTGTTTTATGAAAAAAAGAAAGAAGACAAGTCAAATCGTCGACAAAAATGATGGAGGTCTTAAGATAGCTCAAATTAGTCGACAAAAAATAATACAGATCCTAAGACATGTCAATGACCAGTCGATAGAAAGTAATGGGATTCTAGGAGAGGTCAAAATAGTCAACAAAAATTGATGCCGTTTCTAAGACAGACCAAATTGATCGACAAAAAGTGATGCCGGTTCTAAGATAGGTCACTGACCTGTCTACAGAAGATGATAATATAATTACTTGGGTATAAATGGCTTTTGATCAGCAGTTGTCAAGATTTTGTAAGTTTACGTAAAAAAAAAATGGTCCAAGCTAGTAAAACAAAACTTCTCTCGAGCTTGAAGTACAGTCTAACAATCCAGCTTTTTCCAAAAATTATGAACGTTGATTTTGTAAATTTTGTTTTTTTTATCCTCATAAGTTTGAATAATGATAAGTGTAGGCAATTAGAGAATTGGTATAGAACTATCATGCTATGCGAATGTTTCAAGTGAGTTTTTCCACAACATAATTGTGTGATGACGTCATCAACATTTTGCTTTCTACAATAAAATTAAAATTACGACTTTAATCGCTTACAAATTAAAAAATTCGGCATTCAAAATTTATACAGGGTGTTTACTAAGATTTTTTTTTGTCCTCGAATTATTGTCTAATTAATTTATTTTCTATTTCTATTTTGTTTCGAAGATACGGAGCGAAAAACGTCGAGTCAAACTACGGCGTACTACACTGGGTGTACGGACTAGAAAAATATCCAGAAATATCTTTCCATTGTTACTTGTCATTTTCTCTCTTTGAAAGTTGTCAAAATTGATTCATAAGAATTAATTTATATTAAACAACCCTGATATTTCTTAAAAAGTACGGAGTCCGGCGTTCTTTCATACCGCTAAATTTAAAAAATCTGGATGTCTAAGGAAAAAAGTAAAGGCGGATTCATAAACAACAAAAAAAAACATTGTTAGTGGTCTAATAAAATCGCCAACGGAGCAAACAGACGGAATAGAAAGAGCTGTATATATTTTCGTATTCTAGAGGTCATGAAGCATCGAGGAAATATGAAAGTAGCCATACGCCGGAAGTAGTTATATCTATATTCTCAGTTTTCTCATATATTTCAAATTGGACACCCTGTATCTTATAACATTTTGGAACTTTTGTCCACGTAAGCTTTCTTCGGATACCAAGTCTGTTAGTGTTTATCCTAACCATAATTCCAAAAAAACTGTAGAGCCTCAACAAAGCTTACAAGGATTATTAGATTACTGTACATTGTTGCCATAATGGAGCTGTAAAGTTTTACTAGGTATATGTCAAATCAGTAAAGTTACACAATAGCCAGTTTGATTTATAAAGGTGGTTTGGCATAAGCCGCTTAAGTCATAAAAATTTTACTAGGTGTATGTTAAGTGAGTTTAGTATACAGGGTCGCTAAAATGTAGGGAAACGGTTAAATATCTTGAGAACCAATTGTACAAATCACCTGAAATTAGGTAAAGGGTTACAAGAAATCAAAAATGCATTAATTATAAAAAAAAATTGACGAATAATTAGCTATACCTAATTTAAAGTGATTTGAAAATTGGTTGTCAAGATATTAACTGTTTACATACATTCTAGCGACCTGTATATAAAACATTACATTACATACTTAACAAAATAATTTACTAGTTCGCCTTTTTGTACATTATTTTCGTTAATCTTACGAATAAAAAAATTGCTTTCAGACATCAGGTCAATTTAAGTACATCTAGCATCCACAAAAAAATGGTTGCAACTGTTCTAAACCTCGAACATATGTTAGGATATATGGTATTGTGGTTTATTTTAATAACGAAAAAACGATAAATTATTTGATATCATTATTAGTGCGACAGCTACATTTTTACACAAAATATGGCCCCGAATATAGATATTTATAATCTAAAATTAATGTGACTTCCAATATTTACATTATAGTAGCATCAGTACCCAGATTTTCCATTTTTTTTTTATTTCAAATAAAGGTTCAGTATCATCCATGTTCATTTAGACAGAGACTCAGTGGTCACAAAAGATATCAATTAATAATACTCAGTATCGATGTCGTGTATTGAAGTTAGTGTTATATATGGCCCTACTAATTTTAGAAACCGAATTTAGTATTTTTGTTTTATTATACGCAAAAATTCCAAGACCTTCGCGGATTTTCCAAACGAATCAATAAAACAGCAATATAATTTCTAGGACAAAAAACAGCGCAACCCACTTATGTAATTACCGTATTAATTGGGTCAAAGCTAACAAACATGACAAGATCGGCCGTAGGTCGGCGGCGGAAGGGTTGTGCATACTCGGTATTCTCGCAGAGGTGCCCATAAATCTCGCTTTCGGTAGTTCGCAAAGACTGGTTGGCCTCGCACATCTTTGCCCCACTTGCAGACGAGGGCTACCTGCTTTACCATCCTGCAGACATCGCAACCCCCAGGCAAAAAACCTTCGCGAATTAATTCGCCATTAGGATTTCTCAATAATAATGCACCTGACGGGATATAATAATCATACTGATTTGCTCTAGCCGACAGTTTTTTGCTATAATAAGGTAAAAGCCACGTAAGTGCGCGAGGCGGCGGTTTTTACAGCCTCTTGAATAGCCTGGATTTGATGCAGTTATGGAATTAAAATCTTTGCTAAGACCGGAAAATTGATTTAGATGAGGTGGTGCAGGGTATGGAAACCTTCACAGAAAAAACCAATTGCAGTATGAGATTAAAATTGTATTTTCTTGCAATTTCATACAGGTTTTTATAGGTTGGGACTTCTTTAGTACTTCCATAGCAGGCGAGAAAATTTTAATTTTCGATAAATACAGTGTCACTCAAATTTTGGAAAATATGCGATAAAATTCAGTCGATTTAAGGAAACCAGTTTCAACAAATCAGCTTATTCCACGTTTTGAGGGAAAACATTAAATTTTTAAATTTGAAGATTTGAAATACAGTAACTGGTACCTTTTACTTAAATTACTGTATATCTTTACTACAACAATCTTTAATGACTCTAGAATGTGAATTAACGTATGACAGAGTAAATTAAGGAATTCTGAGAGGAGGGTGAATTCTAAGTCGCAGTAAAAGCTCCTAAGTTGTGGCGTTTTGATATTTTTGGAACCAACCATGTCAAAATAGAGCAAAAAGTTACTGGTGGTGTCAGAAGTAAGACTGAATTAGTGGGACTAGGAAAAGCTGATGAGTGAAACCGTGATTAGATTGGAGAAAAGTGGTTTCTGGAAAATTCTGTTTTAAGACAATAAAATTGGTCGAAGGACAGACAGACAGACAAACAGACGGACAGACAGACAGATGGACAGACAGACGGAAACGGGAGACTTATTTCTTCGTACTGTAGGGGTCATAAAAAGACGAGAAAACGTAAAAGTAGAGGGTCAGCCGATTGACTCGATTACAATATTTCCTTCGCTTACGCTCGGGAACTAAAACCAGAAAAATTTTGACTTACACCAGACATTAACTTTGAAAAAACAAATGGGTTAACCGGAATTCGAAAAAATCTGGAAAAGTTATAGTTGGAAACTACAAAAAAAACTTTCATTTTGGCGGCGAGTTACAATTGAAGGAAGAAGCTCATGAAATTCAAATATTCTAGAAAAAAAAACAAAGAATCTCGTTTTTCTGAAGATTCTAGAATGTTTCAACGAGAAGGGAGCTACCCCTCATAGGAATTAGGAAATTATGGAATAGATGAGCAATGAAGGAAAATTTGACAATTTCTTTGGAATTCTAGAATACTTGGTCACGGAAAAGAAAGTGACAGTCTAAAAGACTTTAATTTCAGGATGAACACAAATAGAAAAAAATTGTATAAGGTTATCTAGACAGAACTTCCCTCGCCCCTGATGTACAGTCCAACAAATCCAGCTTCTTCGAAGAATTATAAAATTTAAATTATTTGTAAGTTAAAAATATATCCAGAATATTTTTTTTTATTTTTGATCTAGTTTTCGCTGCCCCAATTACGTAGGTGTATCTTAGCTTAGAACATACAAATTGTGTTGAGACAATTTTGAGATTTAAGATGACCTAAATTGTGCTTTGTTTTCATTTTCGCGATTTAAGTTACAAACTACTATTTTTGTTTTGTCAACAAATTCTTAGGCAGCTAAATCAGAAATTAAAAAAATCACCCGGTATAAAGTGTTATTACATATACAATTTTTTTGTCTTTGGAAAATCTGGATGCCTAGGGAACAACTCAAGGCGGATTCATAAACCACAAGTACAGGTATCTTATTTTATAAAATTTAAAAAGCATTTGCCGTGCAAAATTTTGAGGTGACGTCATCCCATTATTGGTGGGGACGATCAGGCAAATTTTGGTTAGCGCTTTACCTTGTACACGATATTCTTAAGATAGATCTAAATTTTTATAACAACCGGTGTGGTAATTTCGGAGATTATCCATCCAATAAAAATTGACACATACGACAGATAAACGACAGATGACAGACAGACGACAGGCAGACGACGGACAGACGAGAAACCAATTTTTCATACATGAAGCGTTGAGAAAACATGAAAATAGCCGTTCACCGAATGGTTCCTTAGTTTACGCTCAGAAAGTAAAAAATGTATAGAACTTCCCTCGCTCTTGAAGCACACTTGTATCAACTATTTCAGTTTCTTATAAAATTTTACTGTTTTATATTAATTTGTCCATGTGAAAACAGCAAAAAGAATGTAATATTACAAAGCTCGTGAGGGGTGTTCAATACATTTTCAAAATATAATAAACCCAATATTAACAGAATTATTGTTATGAAATTTTAAATATAAGGTGTCCATAACTTTCACTACACAGGATGGTTAATTTTAGTCAAAATTTTGTATCTCATATTTTTTAAAATCAATATCTCAATTATTTATGGAAATTTCGGAACGCGGGTTGCACCACCGTTTTCAGCTTACTAAACTCTAGCAACTACAAACGAAACATTATTATCGACTATTTTTTTTTGGGCAATATTTTTTTTTGTAATTTCAAGAGTTTTAGTTTTAAAAACTGAATTTCGAAATTTTCATAAATAGATATTTATGAAAAATGCATTTATAGATTATTATAGATTTTTATCGCACTCATCATTTCAAAGCGATCGTTTTTCTGATTTTATTTTACATTTTAAAATTTTGTTATTTTTTTTTTCCAAAATTTTCACATAAGATCAACAATAGCAGTGGATTACGTAAAGCAGAGATACGGAAAAATAATGTAGTATTTTTTTGTAATAAAAAAAATAGTGTAAGAGGAACACAACATAGTTTTTAAAACTTAATTTCACACAAACGACAATGTTTGAACTTACTATCAATTTTATCAATTAGACAGAAAATAAAAAAACTACCTTGTACGCTTATTTCTGGAATTTTGTAGAAGCTTTGATTATTTAAATTTGAACATTTTATAGTAAAAATTAGACCTAAACTACAATCAGAACATACGAACAGAAAGTCTTGAATAAATGGACAAAAAATATATAAATATGAAACAGGACGATAGAGCTAAATTATCCTATACGCGGGTTATTTTTACAAGAAAAAAAAAGCCATTAATTAGGAATAAAACAGTATAATAATCTACCATCTACACAGAACTGTGCAAAAACAAATTTGAATTATATAATGAAAAGTATTTATAATTTTCTTTTAAATTTAGAATCGTATAACCTTGAGGAATTATTAATAATATAAACTACTGAACTTTCTAATTTTCTGAATAATTTGTTTACTCTAAATAAAAACTCTACTTCCCCCAACTTTTTGACCAAGCAAATACTGTATCGTACAAAAGGACGCAATAATTTTATCTATCTATTTATTTATGGCAAAACGCAAGGAATGTTACACTTCATTATTAAGCCCGTAGCAGCGAAAATTTTTCTCATTAGAAACAATCCAAAAAATGTTAATTTGATTTTAAAACATTTTTTTAATTGGACACTTGTTCTTCATATTTTCAGGTTTACACATGACCCATTACAATGTTCAATTAATAGTCGAAAACAACCGTAACAGTACATGTATCTATACCCACATTACTTTCGGCGCTTTTGCCGTATTAAATAATTCATACTATTATGAGAAAACCAATTATAATAAAAAATAAATATATAACGGTACTGGGTCCAGTTATTTAGGTAAATGTTAGAGCGGAAAGTCGATTTGAATGTCAAAAATGTAATGCATACACTAATTAAAAATAATAAAAATATTCATATCCTTTATCTGATTGACCGGAAATTTTAAATAGCATTTGCATAATTAATATGAACCACATTACTTGTCTGGCAGTAAATCGTGCCATACTTTAATCGAACAGAACTTTTACATTTTAGTATTTTAATCTTTATCACGAGAGAATAGGAACTTTGGCACTAATCTATAGAAAACTGTTAATAATTATTTATGCTCAAACACGCCAAAGTGAGAAAGAGAAAGACTATCTGAAAAAAGTGTGTAGAAACACTATGAACTGACTATTATTAGATAAAAAGAATATGAAACACCCTGTATATCCGCATTTTTGAGTTTTTTGTGTGCATGAAAAGTCTTGTTATTTATTACACGTCATGATTGACGGTCTTTATCGAGTGCATGTTGACTAACTCCCAGAACCGTTTGAATCGTAAATATTTGCCCTCGTTTACGTTCCAAATTCATTGCTCGACTCAAAGCAATCTTCGTTGTCAATTTCAATTCGGAGAGTTTCTCTGTAACGCGGCTATCAATAAATGATCGCCATCAGAAGGCCGAAAATGGCACATCAAACTGAAATGTCAACTCGTGTTATTTGGGGTGACAATATAGAAATTTGGGCCGTTTTCCCCTCATCGGACACGGACAGCATAATACATAATTCCGCCGTTGCGGGGGTGATCTAGACGGATTCGCTCCGTGGAAAAGAACAGCTCTTAATTTAACATTTTTACAGAAACGATTTGTCCACATCCAATTAAATTTTTTTCGCGTTGCGTTGATAAGTATTACCGTTAAACGATCAGAATGTTATAACTAGTTCATTTTAATTAATTTTAAATGTAATAATTTGACTCGACCGAACCAATTTACTCTGTTTCATTTGAGTCTCACCCGAAGGCGAGCCGTTAATCTTATTTTACATGAAATTCGCAGGTTACTAATCCATCGCATGCATAAGTGTCCGTGTTGTTAAGGTTAAATGAATCTAAATGGCCCATCAAATGATACATTAAAACTTAAAGTGAGAAACTGGATCTAGTTTTCGGACGAAACTGGCGCGACATCTTATAAAAACGGCGAATATTTAATTGTAAGGTCGTCTCATCACATGGCACATTTGGCGAATTCGAAAAAATTCATCAGAATCAAGAAAGGATGGATTATTTTTAGCTAGACGATTAACCTCTTAGAAAATGATTTTTTTCTGAAATACACGAACTTATACTCCTACTTAAAATAGAGATCTCGGACTCAAAATCTCTGTTGCTATTACAAAGAAGCAGGCACGTCCAAAACAAGAAAATCGCTATATAATTATAAATATTATTATTAAGCAGTTAATTGCTACGAAGAAAAAAAATGAAAATAATAGACGTGGCTTCAGTCATGACGGTTAAATAAAACTGTTTATATTTGCTCAATAGTTAATCCAAAAAAAAAAAAAATTAATAGAAAACAAAGAACGTCAAAACGAAAAGCTAATATTGTATGGACTTCCAATACATTTTCTTCCCTTTTTGTTTTTCTTTTTCCTCTTTCTCTTCATCTGTGTCGATTTTTCTCTTCTCAATTTCAGTGACTGTCTAATGCATTATACCCTCAGCCCTAACTATAATAACGGGTGATTTTTTTTTATTTCTGCTCTAGTTAGTCATGACGCTTACGTCAGTTTCAGTTACATTGCTGACGCAAGCGTCATGGCTAACTAGAGCAGAAATTTAAAAAATCACCCAGTATATTTCAGCCATTGTTCTTTATCTTATCGATGCCTCTCCGCATTTTGTTAGTCATCAGTTATGTATCATATAAAAGTGTCTGTGATTGACTGACTGAGAGATTCATCAACACAAAGCTTAAACTACTAAAGCTAGAAACATGAAATTTGGACAGTAGGTTCCTTATATAATGTAAACACCTAGGAAGAAAGGATTTTCGGAAATTCCAGTGTAAAACAGGGGATGAAAATGCGCAAGTGGGAGTGCGGGCAACAGTTAGTTTTTATAAATTACTTAATTTTTTCCTGTTTTTCCAAGTTCACTTCCTAATTTTAAAACTGTAACTGTGTTTCATGCTTCCATTAAAATCTGCATTTCATTAAATATTTCAACTAAACACTATCACAGAATAATGGAACTATTTACTTCTTCACCATTTTTACAATAAATTCAAACTAAATCTTCCTCTGTGACATCTCTTTTTATTATACTGTTATTTGCTATCTTCTTTTTCCAAGTCTTCCCTCCTTTCTTACACTGTTCTTAAGATTTTATTTCTAACAGCCTCTACACTTAAAAAAATAGCTTACACTAACTTGGTAAGTAAAAATTTGATTGTCTGTATTTTTTAAAGATTCTTGTGGAGCTTGTTTTTCTGAATTCATTAATGCATCATACTTTAATCACCCATCCTGCGCCATTGCCTCTGACTCGAACGCATTATGCTACGAAGTATTATAGTGGAATTGTTTTAATTTTGGCAAGGTGTTGTAAAACTACCAATGGATTCTTACAATGTAAAGTTGTAAAACTTCAATTGCAACTACGCGTTCGCACTTCTTAGCATTTTAGGGGAGGAAACGTATACCTGTATATATACACCTTGCCAAAATAAAATAATTCTACTATATTCTTGTCAACTTCTTTATATTTGGTGAGGCGCGGAGTGCGGAGAAATCGGGTGAACGCTCAAACAATTGCTTCAAAAGTATGAATGTGTTGATAAAGCGCAGGGTTGTGCATGTTTCTAGTGAGTTTTCCCATTGGAAAATGTTCTAATTAATATTTCCGCAAAGGAAATGTCAATTCCGACACGTGCAGTACATGTGCAATATGTATTAGTAATAAAAAATATGAAACAGTCACAACGTAAAAAAAGTGGTCTAAAATTATTGAGACAGAACTTCCCTCGCGTCTGAAATATACGCCAACCAATACAACAGATTCTTCGAAAAACCATAAAATTTAATTTTACGAATTTATCTTTTTATTATAACCTTCATAAGTTAACAGTATAGACTGTTAAAGTATAGGTAAAAGAGCATGCTCTTCGTGGTTTCAAGTGAGTTTTTCCGTAAGAAAATTTTGTGCTGACGTCATTAGCACTTTATCTAGGACATATACATCAATTTTAATAGGAGCAATGTAATACCAATAGTCACATTAAAAGTACTCTAAATTCGAATTTTCGAGAAAAGGGAGTGTGTCGTTCTTAATTTGAGCAATAAAATAAATTAAATTGCCTCATTCATTTTTTTTAGTCACCCTGTATAAGTGCAAACACAAACATAGCTTCATAATTTCTTGTATTTTTTTAGATATGAATTATTCGGCAAAATTTTAATATAATGTAATAAATGTTCTAATCAATTTCGATCAACTCTTTACAATGTTTACGATGACCTTACAACGCTGGCAACATTTTACAGGATTCGGTTTAACTGATTCAAAATTGAATTACAAAATGTTGTTACATAATTTTGATTTGTTTTTTCAAAAATCTGGATGTCTAGGGTAAAAACTCAGCACAGAAGGAAGAGTATTTTATTCTATAAAATTTAAGAGACATTTATTATTTTGACTTTTGGAGATGACGTGATCCCATTGTTGGAGAGAAGTTTTAGACAAATTTTCGTTAGCGTTTTATCATCGACAACACTCGGTCCGGTAGTTTCGGAGATTATCTGTCTAATAAAAACTGACAGAGACGGCAGACAGACAGGCAGATACATGACAGATAGAGGGAAATGGGAGAGTATTTTTTTCATAAAATAGGGGTCATGAAACGTCGAGGAAACATGAAGGTAACACGTCCCCCGATGAACTCGATTATTATAACTCTTTGACTTACGTTCATGAAGTACAAAGTTGAACCCATGGGTCAATCGTAACAGTGCCCTTCGTGTTAGTAATTCAACATTTTTGCGACACCAAAAACTCAAGGCTAATTCATAAACCACATGTATAAGAGTACGTTATTTTAAAAAACATAAATAGCATTTACCAGGGGCGGCTGGTGCCAGGGGGACAAGGGCACGTGCCCCCAAAATTACAACGTCTACAAATATATTGGACACAGCAAAATAGTAATTTTCAGTATTTAAAAAACTATCTGGAAATTTGTGTCGTAATTATCAAAACTAATCTTTTCACCTCGTTTCACTTGTATAAAATGTATCCAAACTTGCATCCACTTACATCTAAATATGGTGTGTCTTGGATACATGATATGTTATTGCTGATAAAGTGCTGATAAATGCGGACACGGAGACCAAATCATGGCTCATTTAGACGTTTTGTATATACCGTTGCCATGGAAACCGTGCGTCTAGTCGCGGTATTGCGCTAGAATCGGGTCCTGTTCTGACAGTGCCCACCAGCAGTAACTCAATTGCGGCTTCTAATTTTCATTCTGCGCTAGTGAAATTGTTCGATTTTAAATAAAAATAATGAATTCGGTTGAATGTTTAATAAAAAATCGTCCTCTGTGTCACGACGGCAAAATTTTAGTAAAAAATTTAGAGGGAGACTTTCATAGATATGTATTTTAATAGACCTAACACGTATGATAACTATTCCCGAATATACTGTTGTATTATTTCCTTCACACAATTTCGTCTATTAATAATTGGTAATAACAGCCTGTTTGATATCTTCATATTTAACTTATCAATCAAACTGTGTCCCCCCATTTCAAAAGGTCACGAGCCGCCACTGGCGTTTACTAAAAAAAATTTGAAGAGACGTCATCAAATTGTTCGGGGGATGATTACATAAATTTACACGCTAGGTACTCCTAACATAGTTAAATATAAAAAAAAGTTTTGGAGACTTTCGGTAATCAAAAACCAAACAGACAAAAGACAGACGACAGACAGACGGAAACGAGAAGGCTACTTTTTGGATGGTATAGGAATCGAGAAAATATGAAAGTAGCCATTCATCGGATGGGCCCTATTACAATATCTTTGGCACGCTCAGGAAGTAAAAATATTTGTTTTTATCTTTTTTTTTGTATTTTATCTAAGTTTAAACAAAATTTTATATATATATAAATTTGATCCTTCGAGCAATTTTTACTTCACATTTCTTTCCAACTTCTTTGAAGTGATATTAAGAAAGAGACCACTAGGAAGCTAGGTAGGTTTTAGATTTATCTGAGGTAATACTAAAGAGATTTGCTAAGTCGTCATGCAAAAAAAAAAATCTTCTATACATTGCTGATATTTCCATAGAAGTAAAATTGCGTTTTAAAACCAGATTATTTTTAGGCACGTACGTTCTAATGCACCCACATGTTACTAAAAAGAAAGAAGGAATGTTGCTAAAACATTTCGATCATTTTTATGCTAAAATTAAATGTTCAGTTGACACAAAGACGGATAAAATGAACAAAAATTTGATCCTAATGTTTCAAGGGAGAAAGAAAAATGTAGGAAATCAGTTAAAACGTGCAGAAAAACCTTGCGTACAATGAGAAAGTATCACAACTGAAAAAGTTTAGAGCCCACAAGTTCATCAAGAATGAAACTACAGGGTTTTTATAAATGATTCTACACCCGTTATATAGAAGCGTGTGATCTTTGTAATGCGTCCTTGGGCATTTAGTAAAGTTCAAATCTGAGAGGCGGCACGTATTCATGACCTACTTCGACCCTATAATCATTTATAGGAAGCTGTACAATTCAAACATAAAATTTTACTTAGTTGACAAGAAATTTCTCTGATCATGAAAATGTATATTAGCAGAAATTCTATTAAAAAGGAAGCATTACCAGAACCCGTTTGCCAGGATCCATATAACAAATCTATTCTTTCCGGTGGAAAAATCTGTTTAAGGGTTAATAACTGCAAATCTACGTGGAAATAAAAAGCCATAGGAACTAAAAGAAAAATTCGACAAAGCTGAAATTGAAAAGATCATGTCTATGATTTTTTGATAACGATTTATTCCTAAATCAAAAGAATTTATGAACAATGGAGAAGCAGAGTCAAGAAAAACAGTGAATTGTTGGCAGTAAATTAAATGTCTGGAATAAGGAAACGAACATCACAAAAAGATCAAAGCTAATAGAATATAATTCTCTAAGATATAGAACGTAGGATCATCTTGAAGGAACTTGTAGTACTGGAAAGTGTCAAATTATTATATAGAAAAACTTCTCATAGAATATAGAATTAGATAGCTTTTAGTAGATATTTTAGGAGAAAGAATTTGCAAGACTCGACGATGAATCATAATTATAAAACAACAACGGTAAGAATAGTTTTCTAGAAATAGATATTGTTTCTGACACGTAATATTCCAATCTAAAATTAAAAAATGAAATATCTAAACAAAAATAAGCAGCGACTTTAAACGATTTTAGAAGTAATGTAATTATAAAAGCGAAATCATAATGCTTATGTGAGTTTAGCAACAAAGCTGATATGTACCTTATACACTGACACCGAGGTGCCTCAAGGCATCACCTTGGGCCCTCTACTATTTTAATGGTCATATTTAGTCTGACCACGGTGATTGAATACGATTATATTTTTGAAAACGATTTGAACTTATTTTTGAAAATAAATGATATAAATAATGTGCCAAAAACAAATTGTGTCTCAATAAGATACGTAGAGCTACCAGACCATATAAATGCAGTGATTTTCTCAGTTTCTGCTCTCTTTAGTTTTCTCTAGAAGCAATGAAGATACTTTAAAAATATTAGTGCCAGTTTAAGTACATTATATTTAGCCTTGTCAGATGTAAGTGGAAGATTGTTGTGTTGTATGGTGCCCTATTTTCAAATATTAAATTAATTCACTGGAACTGAACATTGTAAACTCCTCGTGCTTAAATTAGATGATGTGTATCCAGAAAGAGATTACAGGCAACAAATACTGCACTCCTAAATAGATTTAATATTCCAACTTTACAAACAAGATGGGTTTTTAAGCTCAGTTATTTTAATTGTTTATGTAATACGTAATCAAACAGATTATCAAAGGCTAATCTCTAAAATTCCGCTTCATGTATATTCATTGTCAATAAGACATAACAATAAATTTTATTTAAAACTAACACAAGCTGTATTTAAGATTTTTTTTTTAATAGCAATTCGCATCTTTATATATTTTTTAAAGTGCGGTAAAGTCCTTAAGTCGAGGACATCACTCCATACAAAGCCCCACGTTTCGAATAATAACCCTCCATTTTATCGTTATTGCTTTCAGCGCACCACGCCACAGTCCTGCATCGCCCCCCTGCATCAGACGCATTTCGCCTCTGCATTTTCCGTCGTGCCCGCACAATCCCGCGCTTATTTATTTCCTTGGCACGAGGACGCATTGCGATGCATTGCTCAGGCGTATTTCCGTCATTGCGCTGTGCAAATGTAGGGTACACGGAGGTGTTTGCTCCTGCTGGCACGTGCGAGTGACGCGTGGGTGCGCGTCTTCCGCGTCTTCCTGCGGCGCATCGATCACCGCCCCTCCAGGACGCGAGGCAGGGCCGCACTCGCCGCAGGACTGCCCTTTTAGGGAGACCCTGCATTGGCGCCATCGACTGTCGATTCACACTCTACGAAATCCGGCGAAATCAGGTGAAACGTCGAACGCTCAAAAAAAGTTAATGCTTTAATTGCCTGTTCGTAAAACCGTCTTTATTTAGGATTGTTTATTTTTTGACGACCAGTTTCGCTAATTGACTCATTAATGGTGGCGTTGGGTCGTCCGTGATGTCTAGTTACTTTCTATTTTGGTGTTGGTATTTCTGCTTATCTGGCACTTGTCACTTGTTGTTTTTTTTTTCGGCGAAAATGTCAAGTCTTCTGATGATTATAACTAAGTCGTTTTAGTGTAAATTGAATGTTTCTGGTGGTCTGAATATGGCTAGTTAATTAGCCGAAACCAGTGGCCAAAAATAAACACTCGTGAATAAAGGATGTTTCGAAAAGGACAATAACGTATTAACTATAAAAAAAAAAACAAAATACAACGACTGAACTATTTTATACTTTTTACTTTCTGAGCATAAACTAAGGACGTATTGTACTCGAGTCCATTGGATGACTGGCTACTTTAATGTCTTCTCGACGTTTCATCATCTCTAGAGTGCGAAAAAATAGGTCCCCGTTTCCGTCTGTGTGTCTGCCGCCTGTTATATATTTTATAACACACATATTTCCGAAACTACTGGACCGATCGTTGTCAAATTTTATGTTTATTAGGAATATCATATAGGTGGTGAAACGGTAAGCAAAATTGCGACAAACAATAGCATGACGTATATTCGAAATTTAAATTAGTAAATATTATTTCAATTTAATAAAATAAGATATTTCTTCAAATGTGGTTTATGAATCTGTGTTCAATTTTTACTCGAGACATCCAGATGTTTGGAAATAAAATCTAAATTTTATAACAACATATTGCAATTTAACTTTGAAATTCCAAACCGAAAGCTCTGAAATCTTGCAAACATTTTTTTATTGTAATCATGGTAAATAGGTAATCAAAATTAATTGTTTGTCCCTTTCCACAAATTCATACCGAATAAATGCTCTCTGAAATGCGCAAAAATATATATTGTGACTCTATAATTGTGCTGTATCAGTGCACTCATAGATTTTAGAATTCCTTATATAGGATGACCCAAAAAAATTATAATTGAGGCGATTTATTGTATGGATTAAATTTTTCATTTTTCTTTTTCTTCGATTTTGATTTTTTTTTTAATATCACAATTTTTCGATGTGCAATTATTCAAATTGGAAATTTTTCGATATTACAATTTTTCATTTTTCGATATTTCAAGTTCCCAATTTTTTATTTTTGAGTTTTACGATTTTTTTCCTTTATTTTCCTTTCAATTTAATAATTTTTCGTTTATTCAATCTTTCAAATTTTCAATTATCGATTTTTCAATTCCTTGGCTTTCCAACTTTTAATATTTTAAGTTTTGCAATTTTTGGACAATATTTTGATTTTACAAGATTTTGCTTTTTAGATCTTGCAGTTTCTCAATTTTTAATCTTTCGATTTTTCAACTTCACATTTCTTTAATTTTCCAATTGTTCGATTTTTCAAACTTTTCATTTCTACATTTTCATTTTTCCATTTTTTATTTTTCAGTTTTACAGATTTGCAATTTTTTCATTTTTTGCTTCGAAAACTTGAAAAATCAAAGAATTAAAAACCGAAAAACCAAAAAATTGGAAAGAAAAACAAATTAAGGAATCGAAAAATTGAAAAGAAAAAAAAACGAATCGAATCGAAACATTGGAAAATCCAAAAATTGTGAAATGGAAAAATTATAGAATGGTCACAATTTTGAAATCGAAAAACTGGAACACTGAAGGTGGAAAAATTAAATATTGAAAAATGAAAAATCGAAAAATTAAAAACCGAGAAAATAAAAATATTTTAAAATCCAGTAATTGAAAAATGGAAAAATGCTAAAACCGTAGAATTGAAAAAGTGAAAAATTTGAATTGTTATTAAATATTTAAAATGAAAACAAATAAAATGACAGATGAAAAACTGAAGAAATGAAAAATTGAAAAATCGAGAAACTGAAAAATCTAAAATTGAACAAAAGGGAAAATCGAAAAATCTACACATTGAAAAAAGGAAAAATTGTAAAATCGGAACATTGAAAAACCGAAAAATTGAACAAATAAAGACAATAAAAAATTGAAACGAAAAACTGAAGAAATCGAAATTTGAAAAATCGAAAATTTGAAGAAACCAAAAATTGGAGAAATGAAAAATTGGAATGTCCAAAAGTTGGAAAATCGAAAAACTGAAAGAGTTAAAAATTGAAGAAATGAAAAATTAAAAAAATGTAATAGAAAAAACAAAAATTATAAAATTGGAATATTGAAAAATCGAAAAATGTAAAAAGAGGGAAAATGAAAATAGGAAAAATTAAAAACCGAGAAAATGACAAAATTTTAAAATCCAGTACCTAATTGAAAAATGGAAAAATTCTAAAACAGTAAAATTGAAAAAGTGAAAAATTTTAGTTATTATTAAATATTTAAAATGAAAACAAATAAAATGACAAATCAAAAACTGAAGAAATGAAAAATGGAAAAATCGAGAAACTGAAAAATCTAAAATTGAAAAAATGGGAAAATCGAAAAATCTACACATTGAAGAATTTCTCACTGAAAAAAAGAAAAATTATAAAACCGGAACAGTGAAAAACAGAAAAATTGAAAAAATAAAGACAATAAAAAATTGAAACGAAAAACTAAAGAAATCGAAATTTGAAAAATCGAAAATTGCAAAAACGAAAAATTCGAATGTCTAAAATTTGGAAAATCGAAAAACTGAAAGAGTTAAAAATTGAGGAAACGAAAAATTAAAAAAATGTAATAGAATAAACAAAAATTATAAAACTGGAATATTGAAAAATCGAAACGGAAAATGGCAAACCGAAATTTTAAGAAACGAGAAATTTAAAAATTGAAAAATTGAAAATTAAAAAATTTAAAACTTTCTGATATTTTAGATCGAAAAATCGCGAAATCTAAAAATTGAAAAATAAAAAAAATGTAAAAATTAAGAAATCACAAATCAAAAAATTAAAAAAACCAAAAATGATAGTTCTAAAATCCAATAATTGAAACATGGAAAAATTCTAAAACCGTAAAATGGAAAAAGTGAAAAATTTGAACAATTAGAATTATTATTATTAAATATTTAAAATGAAAACGCAAAAAATTATAAATCAAAAATTGAAAAATCGAAGAACTGAAAAATTTTAAATTGAAAAAACGAAAATTTTAATAATTCGATTTTTTTTTGTTTTCTGTACTTATTATTGAAAAATTATAACAGAATTACAATGTACCATGGACACAAGGATTGCCCTCTGCCCTACTATGTTTTAAAATAATTTTTATTTATTAGAGTTTATAAATAAATAAAATTGAAAAATCTAAAAATTTAAAAATTTTAAAAATAAAGAAAATAAAAAACTAAAACGGAAAATTGAAGAAATGAAAAATTGAAAATTCGAAAAATTGAAACATCCAAAAGTTGGAAAGTCAAAAAACTGAAAAAGTCGAAGAGTTCTTATCTTGCAAAATTGAAGAAACAAAAAAATGAAAAATTGAAAAATTGCAAAACGAAAAATTGTAAAAATAAAGAAAATAATAATAATAATAGTTTATTTCCCTCAGATAAACGTTCTTATAGAAACAAAAATACAGGTACATGCGAATTTATAAATAATATATATAAATCGAAAAATTGCGCAATCTACAAATAGAATAAACAAAAAAAAGATAAATTAACAAATCACAAATCGAAAAGTTAATGAAAAGAGAACTTGTAAAAACAAAAATTACAAAATTAAAACATTGAAAAATCGAATAATTAATAACATAAAGAAAATAAAAAACTGAAACGAAAAACTGCAAATCAAAACACTAAAAATTCGATAAACTCAAATCGAAAAATTGCAAAATCTCAATACTGAAACATTCAAAAGTTGGAAAATCAAAAAACTGAAAAATTTAAACACGAAAATTCGAAAAATTGCAAATCGAAAAACTGAAAATGTAAGTGTTATTTACGCCTCTGGTTTTTACGTTACAGAAGTTATCAGAAAACAAAAATCACAAACAATTTTTATAATTTTTCAAAGAAGCGGTATTTGTTGGCTACACTCCAGGGCAAGGGAAGTTCTGTTCTGTTGAAATGGTATACTTCTACTGTTTTTATTTCAGTATGTTTGTGACAAAGATACGGCTTAATCGAATTATGGAAACGATCTTATTTACCATAAATATTAATATTGCCATGACGATCGATACAAGTAGGTACGTTTTATGCTTAAATCGTTCGAATTATAATATTCGTAAACGATGAAGTACTTTTAGCGTCCTAAAAAAATCATGGATCATCTTTAAAAATATAAAAGTTGGGGAGAAACACCCAAACGAGCTTGGAATTTATGCACCCTTGCATCAATGGTGATGACGTTTAGATGACGTTAAGAACTTTAGAATTCGCAGTAGACTTTTTTTTCGATTCGAAGAAATATTATTATTTGAGGTACAATAATATTCAATATCTAGCAATCCAAAAGATTTCATTTACAATTTTTTATCGCGACTAAGTACTTAGTTTTATTTCACTGGCCAAATTTTATCCATTCTTTTGTAAAAATATTTTTCCAAAAAATGTATCACCGTTGGCACTTCTTGATTTAACAAACAAAAAACAATTCTAGCGATCACCCAACTGGAGTTTGTTCTTGTCCAAAAACGCCGAAATTCTAGCCACAACGTTAACATATCTCTCCTCCTTTTTAATATAAGAAAACAATAAAAACGAACTCCTCCCCATAACTCACAAAGAAGTAAATAAATCAGCGCCACCGTCACCTCAGCAGACTTAGCAAAATCCTGCCGTAGGCAGATCCGACAATTCGCCGAAAAGGTAAAATTATGTTCATGCATATTTGCCCCCGAGCCCATCGACTAATTCCATCACCAGACCACGTGTGGAGTGTAAATGTCATTAGCTAATTATGATTGGTCAGCAGGTCTAACCTTTTCGCCTGGACCAGCCATCAATCGATAGATCCCGATAAGTCACCCGAATGACAATAAAATGATTAGAGCACGTTTAGGTCGTATCTCAAATTGCAGATAAGTGTTCCTCCCTCGTGTGGCGCCCGGCAGTAAATCTCTACCCTATCATACATATCTGCGATCGCTAATTCGTACAGCAGCGTCTCCCAGCGGACGACTATCGCAGGAGTTGGGCGTCGCAACGCTAGGCCGCGTCAGAGCCGGACTGAACGCGAGAACCGGCCCGCTCGACGCGGTCGTCAATCCTAGTCAAACGTAGTACATCGCATCACCTGTGATAAGTGA
The DNA here is from genome assembly GCF_036711695.1 of Zophobas morio. Taxonomy (NCBI): domain Eukaryota; kingdom Metazoa; phylum Arthropoda; class Insecta; order Coleoptera; family Tenebrionidae; genus Zophobas; species Zophobas morio. The sequence goes on along the minus strand of NW_026972110.1, from coordinate 18,695,856 downwards.
TTGATTTCGCAACCTTGCGTGGTCAAAAGTTGGTACTAAAGTTCGTGCTCTCCCTACACAAATAAAAGAGGGCGGCCACTAATGGCCCTAGGTACAAAAAGGGTGATGAATCTAAAATAAATGAGGTGCCGAATCCAGTCACTCGGCGTGATAATCCACCCTTGATACCAGTCGCATTTAAGGCTAGAATTGCACGACCTGCTCAGAATTATAGGACTTGGGGCCCGTGACTGCATTTATTATAAATGTAAATTTTGTATTAAGCAGAATTTAAATTTCTGGCGTTAGGGCAAGTAAGAAGTGAAAGTGGCGGTGTCGAGGAGCTAATTAACCAATATGCGAGCAAATTCGGCGGGCTTTTGTGTAAATAGAGCGGAATCTCGTAATGGAGTGTGGGCTTGGACGGTATGACGTTGACGTTGAAGTAAATTTACTATTTTAGTACAACGATAGAGTGAACGCAGTAAATGTCAGCGAAGGCCGTAATTTGCCGAACGTACTATATCGCGTTTTATGTGACATGCGATGAATTTCATGACCTTGGGTGTAATCACCGGGTATGAGGGGAGTGCGAAGGTTACAGATGAGGGTAGAATACGGGCCGTCGCATCATGAAAACACGAAAATTACATTATGTCGTAAATAGGAAATAAATATGTGTTGCAGAGATCGTTTTCATTTTTTATTAATTTCTTTGGAAATGCTCATGTAACACTGATGAGATTTTATTGTTGCGATTGGTGACAACACATTTCTGCAGTTTTAGATATCGGTCCACTCTCAATATGTAAGAATGTTTACCAAGTTCTGGATTACAATCTCTGATTTCTTGTTTTCACGATGAAGTAACCAAGATTAACGTAAACTTAATAAATATATTATATTTTATTAATTATTATTAATATATTATATGGTTATAACAACCGGCTGATTTTTAAATATGTCTTCATGGCCTTTTGTTGTTTCACAGCTGGTAACGTGTAAAGATTCAGGTTTTCCCTGAAATATTTTAATCCCAAAAAAATGATAATCATTTCAAAATTTTATCACCTGTAATTTAGCATCTTTTCGCCCTACAATATCCTAAAAAAACACGACTGATTTTTTAGAAAATTTACGGAACTATCATCCGTTTAAGAATTTCAAACATTGAACCAAAAGTCTGTATTTTGCTTTCCCTCTATAAATTTGGTGACACAAAGGGTTAAAAATCTTTAAGTCTATTCCATATATCTGTAAAAATTAAAGTTTATTTAATCCCGAAACATGTTTCGAGAGCTCATTTCTCTCACCATCAATCGATTAAATAAATTTGGCGACGTTTTCTCAAAAAAATATTAAATATATTTTTATTATTAACGACAATATTTTTTGATAAACGACAATTTAATTAGAAATATTTTTCCTAAATTTTGATATCATCAAGACACTTTTAAAATTTACTATGTCTTAAAATAAGAATAAAGAGTTGGTCTAAGGTTATTTACACAGAACTAGGTGCAATACAACTTATTCAACTTTTTCGAAAATTTATAAAATTTTTAAAATTTGATATTCGCAAGTTTCAAGTGCATTGTTGCACTACAAAATTTTATCATGATCTCATCACCATTCTAACGAGGACACCTATATCTATAATAGTACTATATTCCTAAATTTTCTGAAAAATCGGGTGAGCCGTGCTTGGCTAAAGCAATAATATAAATTGTCTCATTCTTTAAATTTTTTCAGTCACTCTGTATAAACAATTCTAGATGATATGTCACTCACAACAACTATTCGCAATAAAATATTAAAGTAAACAGTGGACTATTAATAGCTTCTGTGCCAACGAGGACTCGATTTTACATTAACATAAACGCATTATTCTAAGAAACCATAAACGGAGATGGTCGACGATCACAATTAAAATATATCTTAGCATCAAAAAAAATTCGAGTACAGTCTACCCTGTTCAACTTTTTCGAAAAATTATAACATTAAAATAACCCTTATAATTTAAAATACAAATATATATAGTCTGTCAAAGTACAGGTAAACCAGTCATAGTGTGAGAAAAAAAAAATAGATATATCGAACTCGTGTTTCGTTTGATTGGTATTATGTATTTAAAGACCAGCTTTACTACGAGACATATTAAATAATAAAAATTATAAACAAACAAAATTAAAGCAAATTCATAAACCACAAGTATAGGAATATGTTATTTTACAAAACTTATATGATCTGTAGTGTGCAAAATTTTGAAAAGACAGATTACAGTCAGACGAAAACGCTAGAACTATTTTTTCGTAGTCTAGAAGTCACGAAATGTCAAGAGAAAAAAAATTGAGATGACGCCATCAGTGTTTTAACTAAAACCTCAGTTATCTCTCGATGTTGAAATGTTTTCTGAAGGTATGGCGTAGCTATCGTCTAACAATAATTTGAGGTTAGATCAATAACTCGAACAGTAGCGTGCGATCCACTTCATTCATGAGTTTGGCTCTGACAGATGTGTGGTGTACGATCTTAGCTACGCCATACGTTGAAAAAGTATTTGCGCATTTACTAGTGCGTACACGTGTTTTATTTTTGATAGCACATTATTAATTATGTAAAATACATATATTATTATACTAATAAGAATAATATTCTATTGCCAAAATAGTTGTAAAATGAGAATTACCATTTTCTAATTAATCAATAAAATAAATTACTCCTTTAATAATTTATTTTTTTGAGACATCCTGTATAATAATTTTATTAAACCAAAAGCGTAGACCCACAATATTTTGGACATTTTAGAAATTATAAAATTTATCTAGCAAAATTTTGACATGACGTCATTATATTTTCGGAAGGAACAAACAGATACAAACAGGAAAATTGTAAAAAAAATTCTTTTCACATTTTGGTGGAGTTATGATGATTTTAAAATTAGTTCTTTTCCTACGTTTAACAACTAAACAAAAACAACACATTCATTATCACAATAACTAAGTAGTAATAAAATTTTTAGTTAATATTTCTCTCGCCCATGGCCATGTTTAATTTCCACTTCAGTTAGAATGTAAAAAAATCTTTCGAGCTATTAATGTTTTATTTTTTATGAATTTGAATAAGTCTTGAGTGACGAGGTGTTTTTTTTTCTTTTAATTCGGGAGACTGTTGAGTACCCATTGTGTATTATTTTGGAAGCCCATGGAGATTTTTTTTGTAAATTATTTAAAAGAATTTTGGAGGACTTTGGTGTTCTATTTTTGGCAAATTCTGACCTGACTTGGTTTTGAGTTAATTTTGGAAGCCCGTGTTTCTTTTTTTTTTGAAAACTTTAAAACGATCTTGAGGTTCTAGGTATTTCTGTTTGGAAAGAATTTGAAACTGCTTTGTAGCCTCTAGTGTCTTTTCTTATACTAATTTAATTAAATTTCTTAGAGGATCGTCATTTGCTAAAATTAGTTTTACCTTAGCAGCTACTAGCCCAACCCACCCGCCCTTTCTTTTCTTCGAGGGTATCTCATTTGCCAAAATCAGTCTTATCTTAGCAGGTATAGCCCCGCCCACCCACCCTCTCTTTTGTTGGAAGGTATGTCATTTGCCAAAGTCAGTTTTATCTGAGCAGGTACTAGCCCCGCCCACCCGCCCTCATTTTTCTTAGAGGGTATCTCATTTACTAAAATTAGTCTTATCTTGGCAGGTACTAGCCCCGCCCACCCACCCTCTCTTTTCTTAGAGAATATATCATTGCCAAAATTAGTTTTATCTTAGCAAATTCTTATGACTAACTTTTACAAAAAATGCTAAAAATTTGGAAATATTACATGTACAAGTCAGGAATTTTGAACATCTTCTCTAGTGTTTAGTTGGTTATTCTTTAATGGATTTTTCTTTCGTTGGTTTTGTTTCTGTTTATAATTCATTAATATCTTACGTTTGAAATTCTGATGCGAAGTTACCACATCGTACAATTTTCTAGAAATTTTTCGACGATGGAAAGGTTCGTAAAAAATTGCAGTAGGGTTATTTTTAAAATCTGTAAAACAATATTTCGTGGAAGGATAAATAAAGGTACGCGGTTTGTTGCGGTATCAATTAAATTAAATTTTATTTTTCAGTGCTGTTAAAAAATTCTAAAATTTTACAATTTTCAAATATCAATATTTCAGTTTTTTCAAGTGGAACACCCTGTATTTGATTATTGTATCTTACTGTATTTCTGTTTTCATTCATCTAACACGTCAATGTGTCTCCCAAAAAAGAAAGAAATCACAGTAACTATTAAAAACACAGAAAATACTTAACAAAAAAGAAATGAAGTAGTAAAATATAGGGTGTTTAATTTGATAATTGTAATTAAAAATATATATAAACCCCTTTTATCTCCCCACAGAATACTATAACACAGATTGTAACAACAACCCTCCTGCGATTTTTTTTCATTACAAAAAAATTTCAAGAAAATTTGAATAACGTGCCAACGTCTCATTGGCATTTCGAAAATAAACTGTGGTTATTGTAAAACTTTTAAGAAATAGATCATTCAAAACATGATTGTAAAAATATATAGGATGTTTCAATAAAAAAACGTTGTGTTACGCCTTTAAATATAATTTTTAAGTAAAGGACTGTACGACTTCGTTCTTCGACATTTTTTATATTTCTAATTGCATATTAATGAGATATCGAGGAATGCGGTCTTGGTGACTTATTACTCTATGTAACTATGGAAATAAAAGTGTATGAACAAGCTTCCATATCCGAAGTTTGTTACGAACCGTCCGACGACCGAGAAACGCGAGTTCGAATCTCGTTTGGTGCTGAATTTTTTTTTTTTTATTTTAACAGGATTTTTTACACTACGCACATTATTTGCTTTATTTATTCCTAAAATAAGGTGGACCTATTTTAACAGCTACCTTCAACGGGCACTCTAGCACAAACTCACATGTCAGTGACAGAATGACAAGCGATAATACCAATCGGTATCCATAATCATAAAAAAATCCCTAGGTTTTTGGTTTCTAGTCCTTAGGGACGGAGATGCAATAAGTATTAAATATAATTCTTTTCTAAATTAAAACACATTTAACTAACTGAATATAAAAATTGCGGCTGACACACTAAATGAATTAAAAGAATAAGTCCGGTGCGTACTTGCCATTTGCTTTAATTTATTTTACCATAATATTGCAAATTACAAATACTTACCGGTCATTAGCGCGATTCGTAAATTTCTCTCAAGAATTTAAAAACATGTTAATGGTCAGAAATTAACCTTAATTGGAGGCAACCGAATCGTCAGATATCACTAGCAGTTTACAAGTTTTTATTCAAAAATGGTTTTTCAAAAAAAGTTAACTTTATTGGTTTGATTTCATCCTTCTAAGTTTAAAGTTTAAGGCGCAAAAATGTCGATTTAAATATCATGTAACCAGAAATATCATATTAACGGAAATATAAATTGTGCTACTTGTATCGTTTTCATGCAGCGTACCACAAGGCAACAGTTTGCAAATTAAAGAATTAATTCCTTGGTCTTGTCAAATTTAATTTACGATTTTTACTGCACCAGTGATGAAATCCCCCGACTCGTTCTTTTCATTTCAAGTTTATGAAAACAGACACTTCAACATTAATTAGAATTTATAGTTCTTAATTTATATTACCGGTTTGCTCGTGTATATAATTTCATTAAAATAAGTAACTAAAAATCTATGGAATTTATATTCACTGTTTATACATATTATTATTGCGTAACAGCACCTAGTCGTCTTATCTCTTCCTATTAAAACCGAAAAACGTCTTTTCAAATTAAAAAATTGAGTAACACGTGAATGATGTACCATTCATACCATTATTTGGCCCCCGAAAGTTGGCATACGAAGTTCACTGAAGCGTCCTTCTTTCTTCCTGTCAAGTTGGAGTGTTAAAGTGCAGGCCTGGTTTTAGCCCAAATGAGCCTCTCCCACTTCGCAGGATATCTTACAGTCGATCTAGTTACGGCCTCGCCAGGATGGATCGTTTATGTGACTAAAGTGGGACGTTAAGCGTTCGTAAAATGTGTTATTTTCATTTTGGAAAACCCCGAAGCCGTTTTTAAGCTTTATGGCGCACATAGTAGGCAAAGTTGCTACATAAATCCTATAAAATTGTTAAACTACACTTGAAGAATTGCGAGTGGCAATGCGAATGACATATAAAAACGGGACATGATAACAAAGACGAAAAAAGGTTAAAAGCACACAGTGAGGTTGCGAAAGTTGCGAGCTCTGTTCACACAAGTAAAAAGAACGTACTGAGAGAAAAAACTTTTTACAGAATGCTGAAAATGCGGTGCTGAAATGGTTTTCAGCGACATGCTGCTAAGGCAAGTTTTTTATGTTCCTGTTTACTGGAAACTTCAAGATTTATATATTTAAATAGATATTTGGACGCTACGGTAATGTATAATGTATGTCTCCAAGCATTTTTCTTGAAATTTCGGCTAACGTTGGTTCGGTGCGACGCAGAGGGCAGATGAGCGGTTGACCTTATATTAAAAAATTACTCTCGAATGCTTGAAAATTCTTCGTTTCGTGTAATAAATAATATTCTTTCAAAAAGCTGTCCATAGCATCTTTTTTAATGTCAGCTGCAGATACTTACTTCATACTTCATTCTCTTCAGATTCGAAGAAAAAGATTTAGACAACATTTTTAATAATTAGAACATCATTTCTAGATTTTTTATTTGATTTAGCATAAAACGTGAGGTGCTTTAAAAACGTTGGCGGTCAACTACTTACTGTTTCATGCCAATTTAGTTGAAATATAAATAATAATGACAAGATTGTATGAATATACCTAGAGGGTATTTTATAGCGCGTCTTACAAAGTTCGTTCAAATCTTGTTTTAAACGACAACGTTTATGCTTTAAAATGTACTACTTCAATCAAAGAAATTCAAGAACTAATTCCACGATGAAGCATAACCCATGAAGAAACAAAAAAAGACAATGAATAAAATTGGTTTCCTTACCTTTAATTTTTTAGTAATGAAAGAAATTATGTTAAAAAAAAGTACAAATTATCCAAAGGTCCGTAAAAAGAAAAAAAATATATACAGGATGTCCCAACGTATTGGTGGTAAAATATCTTGCGTTCCCTGTCAATTATTATTAATAAAAATTCATTGACGCATTATAGTAGAACTCATTTAAGAATATAAATTAAAATTATCCTTTGAAAGTTGCACACTAGTTTTTAAATATCAAACTACAGAGTGAGTCACTATGCGCGCTTTCCTGAATATCTCCATAATTATTGTAAATAGGAAAAAATGACCGACCAAAGTTGTATCGTTAATTGAGTAGCATGCATTAAAATTATTTTTAATTATACAAAGTGTTCTCTTTTTGAAACATAACATACAAGGTAGTTTTTTTAAATAGAATCTCTAAAATATTTTTAAGCTGCCTTGTTATCCCAATTTTCTTGATTTTTTTAGCAATTCAAGGATACACTAAAAAGATTGCATAGATAAAATTGATTCGTAATGTACAGAGTGTTTAGGAAAAAAATTAATTCCAAAACGTACAGTTTTCAAATATCAATTTTTAGTTTAGTTTTTTTTTTTCTTATGTAACTTCTACATCTAAAGTTGTTTCCTTTTTACTGACGACGTCAAATTATTTATCGACAAAGAATTTTCTAAAATTAGTGCTTTTTTCGCGTTTCGAATGGAGACCATTTTAAAAAGTTTTTGGGAAAATTTTGGAAATTATTTTTCCAATTTTCTGAGTTATTTGCAGAGACGAACTGAAGATTACTTCAAATTCGTAGTTTAGAAGACATTTTATAGCAGTCCGTTTTTTTATCCCTTCCGATAGGCTGTTTAAATTTTTGTTTTTTGAAAACTTTTAAATATTTTCCCCACTTTTCAAGTTACTTCAAGGAATGGAACAAAAATGCCCTCAGATTATTAATTTATGAAGTACTTTCTATTAGTCGGCATTTTTTCTTTTAAATAGCAGACATTTTTAACAAATTTTGAAATTCTTGAAAAATTCTAGTAAAAATATTTTCTCGCTTTTCTTGGTTGTTGGAATAGGCAGAATCGAAATGACATAAAATTATTAATCTACAAAGAATTCTCTATAAATTAGTGCTTTTTTACCTTTCAAACGAAGACCGTTTTAACATGTTATAAGTAAATTTTTGGAAAATATTTTTCCAGTTTTCTAGATTATTTGCAGAGAGGGAATGAAAATTAGTTTAAATTCGTAGTTTCGAAGAAATTTTCTAGTAGTTTTATCCTTTCGGACAGGCTGTTTCCGTTTTTGTTTTTTTTTTTCAAAAATTTTATAAAATACACTGCCCGACAAAAAAACCCGGATACTTTTACATTTGTAAATTTACGCTAATATTTAGCGTTACATTTTTTTTTACTTTTTGTCTCTTTCCACATGTTCTAGAATAATAAAGTTGTTTTCTATTAATGAATTTGATTTGATTGATGATTTGCTTTTTGGAATATTTTTTACAAAAGTTCGACTAGTTGCAAGTAATCATAAAAAGTTCAAGTGTACGACTATTTTTGTCTAGCAGTGTATTTTCCCCACTTTCTAAGTTATTTCAAGGAGTAGATCAAAACTGACCTGAGATTTTTAATTAACGAAGAACTCTTTATAAATCAGTATTTTTTCTTTTTGAATAGTAACCATTTTAAAATTTTCGGAAAAATATCTTGATATTTTTCTTGGTTGCTGGAATGAGTAGAATCGAAATTACGTCAAATTATTAATGTCTAAAGAAGAAGAAAACCAATGCTTTTTTCCCTATCCAAGGGGGATTGCTTCAATATGTTTTTAGGTAAATTTTTGGGAATTGTTTTTCCAATTTTCTAGATTATTTGCAGAGACAGAATGAAAATTACTTCAAATTTCTAGTTCAGAAGAAATTTTCCAATAGTCCAGTGGTTTTCCCTTCGGATAGGCCGCTTTAATTTTCATTTTTTTGAAAAATTTTGGAAAGTAGTTTCCCCACTTTGTAATTTATTTCAAGGAGTAGAACAAAAATGACATCAGATTATTAATTTACGAAGAACTCTCTATAAATCAGTATCTTTCCTTTTGAGCACCGATCGTTTTAAAAATTTTTGGAGATTTTTGGAAAATTTTGAGAAACATACTTTGACAGTTTTCTTGGTTGTTGGAATGAGCAGAATCGAAATGACGTGAAATTATTAATCTCCAAAGGATAAACCAGTGCTTTTTCCTTTTCGAACGGAAAACGTTTTAACATGATTTTAGGAAAATTTTTGCAAATTGTGTTTCCAATTTTCTACATTATTTGCAAAGACAGAGTGAAAATTACTTCAAAATCGTAGTTTAGAAGAAATTTTCTAACAGTCCAATGTTTTTTTCCTTTTGAATAGACTGCTTAAATTTTTGTTTTTAAAAAAATTTTGGAAAAGACTCCCACTTTCTAATTTATTTCAAGGGGTAGGACAAAAATGACATCACATTATTAATTTACGAAGAACTCTCTATAAATCAGTATTTTTCCTTTTTGAAAAGTTTCAAAAAATTTTGGAAATTTTTGAAAAATATTGGGAAAATATATTGACACTTTTCTTGGTTATTGGAATGAACAGAATCGAAATGACGTCAAATTATTAATTCTCTATAAACCACTGCTTCTTTCCCTTTCGAATGGAGATCGTTTCAACATGTTCTTAGGAAAATTTTTGGAAATTATTTTTCCAATTTTCTGGATTATTAGCAGAGACAGAATGAAAATTACTTAAAATTCGTAGTTTAGGAGAAACTTTCTAGCAGTCCAGTGGTTCTCCCTTCGAATAGACTGCTTAAATTTTTGTTTTTTCAAAAATTTTGGAAAATAGTTTCCCCACTTTCTAAGTTATTTCAAGGAGTAGAACAAAAATGACATCAGATTAATAATGTACGAAGAACTCTCTATAAATCAGTATTTTTTTTCTTCCGAATAGTGACCATTTAAAAAAATTTTGGAAATCTTTTGGCAAATTTTTGGAAAAATATTTTGTCACTTTTCTTGATTGTTGGAATGAGCAAAATCGAAATGACGTCTAATGACTAATCTAACAAGAATTCTCTATACACCAGTGCTTTTTCCCTTTCGGGTGGAGATCATTTTAACATGTTTTTAGGAAAATCTTTGGAAATTACATAGTTTTACAATTTTCTAGATTATTTGCAGAGATGCAATGAAAATTACTTCAAATTCGTAGTTTATAAGAAATTTTCCAGCATTTCAGTGGTTTGTTCCCAATGGATGAGTTACTTAAATTTTTGTTTTTTGAAAAATTTTGAAAAATACTTTTCCCACGTTTAAATTTATTTGAAGGGCTAAAACAAAAATGATTATTCATCATTAATTTACGAAGAACTCTATAATCAATATTTTTTCTCTTTAAATAGCGGCCGTTTTAACAATTTTTGGAAATTTTATGAAAATTTTGGCAAAATTTTTTTGTCACTTTTCTTGATTGTTGGAAATGAGGTCAAATTATTAATCTACACAGAAATTTCACGAAACCAGTGCTTTTTTCTTTTCGAGAGGAGACCGTTTTTGCACGTTTTTCTGAAAATTTTTGGAAATTAAGTGCAATTTTCTCAGTTATTCGCAAAGACGGAGTGAAAATTCCTTCACATTCGTAGTTTAGAAGAGATTTTTAGCGGTCTCATTCATTTTACCTTTCGTATAGGTATTACAGATATTAAATATTACCTTATTCTAATTTTCAGTGAATTCCTGAATTGCTAAAAAATTTCATGAAAATTGGAACAACGTAACAAAATAGCACTGGGATTTCACAAATGACTTGTGGTAATATAGCCAGAGGTCTGGAATTTTACACAAAATTTTTTAGTTACCACTTATCGGTCTGTTTTATTTTTATTTTCGAGCTTTTTCATCTCAAATTTGTCGAAATTTATTGTAGTTATTTTGAAAGCAGATATGGTTTATAATAAACCTTAAAGCATGTGATGTCAAAAGAGAAGACAAGTTTGAAAATTGATAAAATACAGGGTATCCCACTTGTTCTTTTTCCTCGGTTTTTTGGACCTAGATGTTCAAATATTGTTCCAAATTTCCATACAATAAATTAACACTTACCTAGAACTAGTTGTTAGTCAGACACCAGAATTCAAGAATAATTTTTGACAGTCTGAATTGAAAAGCGAATAAGAGAAAATATCTGTGGTTTAAATCATTAAAACAAATCGTTAGCCATAATATCCAATTTACAAGTAAAAATAAATAAAGTCACTAGTAAACGTCAAATAAAAAGAGAGAATGAATAGAAACCGCCGTAAAACTGTTCGCTAGATGAAAGAACAAAGATTCTAATAAAACCAACACAACCTCTCGTACAAAAAAATAAATTACAAGCTATAAAACAAATTAGGTCCAGTTTTGAGCAAAACCATAAAATTTTATTCCATATCTCTTGGCTATAACGTCCGCCAGGTAGTACATCATAGCAGAGGCGCAGCAAATTTTTAATATTTTGCAGAAAAATTTACATTAACATTTAATTAACAACTTGAGACGGATAATGAAGACATTCACGTTGACATTTGGTCCGGCCCTGATTTTATCGCCGTCCTGGCGATCCTAATCGCATTTGCATCCTTGTTACGAAGACGTAAATTCTAGCATAAAATTGCGAAAGTCGTGGCGGACTGCGCCGATGGACTAATTAATGTTTATGTGCTGCGATAATTTGTTGTTCGAAAATATTAATAAAGACGTTCCATTCATAGCTGGCCCGGTGATAGTGAGCCAGAGGAGTCACGACCTTCAGACGCTTCAGACGTGATTGAATCCGAAATTTGTCAGCTATTAGCTAATTAATTAATATACCCGAATAGCACTAAACGAATATGCCCAAGTGAGGTAGCAGTCGCAAAACTGCCTTCCAGAGGTCGCCCTTGTGTGTATACCTTTAATTAACATCTCGTCCGAACAAGTGAAGTTGGGTCGTCCTTCTGCCTAGTTGATGGACAGTCTAATTGCGGTGTATGGGGCCGTATCTAATGCCGCCGCTCCGTACGTTATAGTTTGATGTGTGCCCGCAAGGGGACCTGTCAGTCCGAGAGCTTTTATTAAACATCATTTTAGTACACACATACAAACAACGGGTCTCGAACCACAAATACCTGGCCACGAATCATCGTCTCTCTTGTAAATGAAATTATTGTTATGTTGCTTACTCAACTTCACTTAAACGCTTTGGAATTTTAATTAAGGGACTTCAGATGTTAATTAAAACTCAACTGAATTGATTTATAATTAAATTTTGAGGAGAAAAGTTTTTATCTAATTGAAAGTCTCCTCAACGGTGAAGTGGTCCGCGTCAAATGCGACGGACATTGGTCCTTGCAGGAATTTTTCCGAGGGGACAATGTTCCTAACATCACTGGACCCCTAATACTGCGATTATTAGCCCACATTATTATGTTGCTTAGTTCTTTCATTAATGCTCTGGTATTCGCTAATTCAAAGTTTGTGTATTTTTTTTATTAACGGATTCTGAAGATGGCTGAATACTTTTCAAAATTAATCCTCCTAAATGGATCGCTACGTCATACTTATTTATCAAATATACAACTACATTATTTTTCTAGCGTATAAATCTGACTCATCTGGGTAAGTACACTACCTTGCAAAAACCGCAACACCGAGCACCACAAAATGTGGTATGATATCTTTTTAACACATGGGAAGATAAATTAAGTGATAAGTATTACACTAGTACGACAAGGTTGCTCTATTTCAAACCAATTTTTCGTTTAATTTAAGTTTAAAAACATAGATTTATTTATTTTGTTCTGCAATACTGCTGCTTTATTCGATGAGAACTTCTTCCCTTGCAATGTGTTTAGTTTTGGAAATAGATTGAGAAAATTGTCCTGCAAGTTAAGCACATCTTGAGAAAACTTTCCACATCTAGAAAACTGGTTAGTACAATTATATTTAAAATGTTGAAAAAATTCTCTTCAAAACAGTGACTTCAAAGTTGTCACTCTGAGTCGTATCAGAATTCGGGGACCCATTGGAAACATCATTTTTTTATACCCAAATCATGGCATATGATTTGAAAGACAAGAAATGTTTAAAGGTTCAGCTACAACTTGAAACCCTATTCGTCAATCAATATCATGTCACGCCAGGCACCATTTTTTAGGAGTGGACAAAGAACCGCCTTCCAACAAAGTTTGCTGAGAGACGGTTTGTTTTTGCTTTTAAATTCAACACCACAATTTTTTATGGTGGTTTATAAGGGAATATGATCCTTCAGTATGTCCACCATATCGAAATATTTTTTTGTCGGACAACTCTTTCAAAAATGATACATATATGATTCCTTTGGGCCACCGTGTTCACCAGATCTACATCCGATCGAGTATGTTTGGAAGACAACAGAGTATTGCGGGTGCCTACACTTCCAAACGCGTTAGAGGAGCTTCGTTCATCAAATTTACCAACTTGTATTCAGTGCCTGTGAGAAACAACACATTTCGAACAGATAAGAATGTCTGTTTCTTATTTTTTTAAATCTTGTGTTAAAATTTTAACTATTGTCGATTACGCATATTTACATCGTTGTCATTTTAAAATTAGAGTACGAAAAGATATCATTTTCATGGTCTTTAGATCTTTTTGCAATCTAATATATACAAAGTGATCTTTGAAAGCTCATTCATTGATACTTAGAAATAGAAAAAAAAGATGTAGAATAACATACAACTTAGTTTTTAGTTCCCGAGCGTAAACTAGGAAATATAGTACCTAATTGAGTCCATCAGACGAATGTACACTTTTGTCTTGCATTGATAATGGCCTGTTACTAGTGTTATCTATGTTATCAGGTCATCACAGAATTCTTTATTCATCAAATTAATAAGGAGCCTCCTATTTTCTTGAAAATAGAGAATGCATCCAGCGATATTTAGTAATAATAAAATAATAATTGCATTTTGCGTTCCCATGGCGTAGGAGTTGGGGGGATGCTAATAATCGTAATTAGTGACGGCGGTTCATCCATTCATCGAAAAGAATAGAGGAATTTTTATGACTTTGTTTATCAGTTGGGTCCTCAAGAATGCCAAAAATTTGTCACGTACTTAACAATAACACATAAGGATTTCGAAAAACTGCACAAAAAAAATGTATCAGTCGTGACGACTGATGTATAAAGGTTATCAGAAAACAAACATTTTTTATATTTTTTCAATGAAGCGGAATTCGTGGGACTGTACTTCAAGAGCGAGGAAACTTCTGTCGAAGTAACCTTGGCCCATTTTTTTTTTAATAGAATATCTTATGTATTTTTGCATTTTTAATGCAATATTGCCATATAAATCTGATTAAATTGAAATTTTTAATAATGCAAAAGTTCACAAAAAAAAACCCGGTAGTGTTATTTTTGACATCTATGACCTAAGATTTTCTGTAAAAATAGAGAGGTGTACGTGGTTTATTGTGTTATTTGCTGTTTTTGTGAACCTTTGCACTGTTAAAAAATTTGGTTGAAGTTTATTTCGACAAAACTTCCCTCGCCCCTGAAGTACAGTTCAACCAGTCGCGCTCCTTTGAAAAATGATAAAATTTTATTTTTGACACGTTCAGATACCAAGGATCAACGACCGTATGCATTTGTGTTAAAAGAAAATGAAATTTGATTAATTTTTCCGTTGTTCCGAATGTTATTTTGTTATTTTGAGTGAGGAGTTGTTATTATGACAGTTAATATTTTATTATGAATGAATATAGGCAAGTGCGACATTATTGTACCGTTTTTGATTTGATAAGAAGGTTGGTCTGCGTGGCTACGAATTATATGGCTAAAAAAGAACTAAGTACAAGTATAGGAGTATAGTATTTTATTTATTTTAAGTTATGTTTATTGTACAAAATCTACACGATATTCCTAATATACACATAAAACTTGACAACAAGCGATCCAGTAGTTTCGGAGATTATCTTTACACATAATAAAAATCCAGACAGACTGCAGACAGACAGATGGAAAGGGGAGACCTCTTTTTTTTGTATTCTAGGGACCATGAAACGTCGGGAAAGGAAATTAGTCGCCCCTATTACAATACTTCCCTTAACTTAGGCTTGGTAAAAATTCAAGAAATTTGGAATGACGTGGCAACGTCCCATCTAAATTTCAAAAATAAACTATGGTTATAAATGCGAAGAAGAGGTCAATCAGAATATGTAAAAGCATATAGGGTGTTCTATAAAAAAAATTGGTTTAAAGAGTTTAGACAGTACTTCCCTCGCTGTCGGAAACGTGACAACTACATGTCTATTATGTTTTTTTTCGCAGTAGATTTCATTATTTTTTTTGAGTCACCCGGTATATGCAAATTCAAAAAATATGAATGGAATGATAAATTACAAGTACAGACTCATCATACTTTATATATTCTAGATAGGATTTATTCGGCAAACTATTGAGCTGACGTCATCAGTTTTTTGTAGAAGATAACCAAATATATTTTGACTAAAAATTTATTATGCTCTTTATAACCTTAAAACATTTGCAAGATTTCAAAGCATTCGGTTTTGTAGTTCCTGAGTAAATCAGTAAAATAAATTTACGCATTCATTAATTTGTTTGAGTCACCCTGTATATGCAAATCCAAAAAATATGAATGGAGTGATATATCACAAGCACATACTCATCATATTTTGTACATTTTACATAGGATTTATTTGGCAAACTTTTGAGCTGACGTCATCAAGTTTTTGGAGTGGATAAACAAATATATTTTGAGTAAAGATTTATGGTGCTCTTTATAGCCTTAAAACATTTCAAAACATTCGGATTAGCAGATTCAAAATTAAATTGCAAAATGTTGTTTTATAATTTTGATTTTTTTTCCAAAAATCTGGACGTTTCGGGTAAAAACTCAATTCGGAGTCGTAAACTACATGTTTAGGACTATATTATTTTATACAATTTAAAACCCATTTACTATGTACAATTTTGAAGTGACGTCATCACATTAGTGGTGGGGATGATTAGACAAATTTTGGTTAGCGTTTTACCATCTACATGATATTCCTAATATAACTACAAATTTCACAACAATCGGTCCAGTACTTTCGGAGATTATCTGTCTAATAAAAATCCGGGACGGCAGACAGACGGACAGACGGACAGACGGACCGACAGACGGACAGACGGACAGACGGACAGACGGACAGGCGGACAGACGGACAGATGGACAGACAGACGGAAATGGGAAACCTATTTTTTCGTCTTCTAGGGGTCATGAAAGATCGAGAAAACGTGAAAGTAGAGACTCGGCCGACGGACTCGATTACAATACTTCCTTTGCTTACACTCGGGAAGTAAAAAACACAAAGTTCTTTATTATGTTCCAAAAACTGAACATTATAGATATGGTTGAAAATAATTTGACAAAATTCATACAACTAAATCTTCATTTTTTGTTCTATTTTTAATAATTAATGAAATATCAAGGATTGTGTGTGGTTAGTGACTAATTAGATTGTATATAAAAACTATACATTTTGTTATATTTTTTAATTTGAATGCCAAAAATAAGGCATAAAATAACCGAAAAATTAGAATCTATGGTGTTTCCAGTTTTATTAATTTATTTTTGTTTAATTTGCCATGGATTTCATTTAATACGAGTATAATAATTGTTGTTAAAGAACAGAGAATTTTTAACACCTTTTATCCAGACAACGACTACTTTTACGTTTTCTCGATATTTCGTAACCCCTAGAGTGCGAATAAGTAGATCCGGCCTTTCCATCTGTATGTCTGTCTGTGTCGATTTTTATTAAACAGATAATCTCCGAAACTACTAGACCGATTGTTGTCAAGTTTTGTATGAATACTAGGAATATTATGTGGATGGAAAAACGTTAACCAAAATCTGGCTAATCATTCCCACCAGCAGTTCGATGACGCCATCCCAAAAGATTCTACATTAAAATTATTAAATGTTATAGAATAATATACTATCATTCTTGTGGTGCATGAATCTGTTCAATTTTTCCCTAGGCATTCAAATTTTCGGAAAAAAATTCCCAGAGTATAATAAGCTTTTACGAGTAACGCCTACCAGTGACTCTTTTTTTTTCTCTTACACTGTAACTAGTATTATCTACATTATTTCTACTGCTTAGAAGTTATCACAACAAAAAGTAAAATTTCACAAAATCTAGATTTTATAATTTTTCAAAAAAACAGAATTTGTTGGACTGCACTTCAAGGGAAATTCTGTCGCAATAATCTTCGACTGATTTTTTCTTATTGAAACCTGGATATAATTTTAAGTTTTCTATCTATACACCAGTTCAAATCGAGCAGCATGTCATAAAAACACTAGTCACAGAATCCTCAGTTACGAGAAGTGAAAGTGAGTGCCGATTCTCATAAAACATTGTGATAGTTTTCGTGCTTCTACTTCTTAACACAATTTCATTGCTTTGCAAAATTTTAGTGTGACTTTTGCTAAAAATTTTTACTGACCTGCTGTTGAGGTGGAATTTCCAAACAAATAGATGAAAAACGACATCGCAGCTTCAGAGTTTGCCTTTTAAGGAAACAAAACGTAATCTTAAAAACATGTCAATGAACAATGTACAAAAAAAAAACAAAAAATGTAATCTATATAATAAGCTTATACTAAACGGGTTTATCTAAAAAGTAATTTAACGCGAAAACGCTCCTCTTAAACTCCCGAATGATTTTCTAAATTAGAACTCTTTATAAATTCAGTCGAAACTGCAACCCATATTGCTGCTCATCACAGTATAAAGAATCAAATGCCATAAGGTTCTATAAACAATAAAAATAGACAAACAAATTGTTTTCTTGTAAATGTAGAATCTATTCCAAAAAATTTGTAACACCATTTTAAAATTTGTTACTAGAATTTTTGCTTAGAAACGACATACACATTATATTAAAATTAAAATCTTAGAAAACATTAACATGTGAAACTATTGGAGCCTGAACATCCATCTTCAGTTCGATCTAAATAATTTTAGACGAATCCTGAATAAACGTAGTAATTTTCATTGAATCTATAAATATTCAAGTAAACATAAACATCCTAAGAATTAAAAAAAAGCAAATATACGTTAAACTACTACAGGTAGTTATCTACTATAAAAAAAGAGTTAAACAAATCTAGACAAACAAAAAATTTTTCACTCTAGTTCTATTACGTTGATTCATAACAAGCCTACAACATATTAAACAATGAAAAACGAAGTCAACGTAGCACATTTAACTTCTAAATATGTCAATTTTTGTTGTTTTCTTTGACGCAAAACTATTTAAAGAAACAGGTTGTTGTACAGCTCAACAGTTTACGTCTACTTCCCTCTCATCAATTAATAATTAGTAATTAATTAACAAATATTTGCTTTTTAATTCACCGACAATTACTCAGCGTTTCGTATGTTGCTGTATAATAAAATTTTTTCTTAGTTTTGTTTACACGAAAGCGGAATACGCTATGACAAAACACGTTATCTCAGCGCATTAGTAAGTCTAATTAGAATTCAAAATGACAAAATAGATATTACTAACAACTAAATAATCCCATATTTTATGGTATTCATGAAATTTATTTGTTATGTGTTTCTTATTTATTTTTCTTCTCGCTTTGAGTAAACACTAAAAGAGTTGCAAAAAACGCTGTACAATGTGACTGAAGTGTCTTTTAATTCTGCCAAAAAAAGTTTTAATCGTTCAGCACACATTTTCGTGTCCACTTTCACTGAATGCTGTTTCACATCGTTGTCAATACGATTCGGAGGTTCTAAGAGTGTTTTGAATCGAACAGTATCAAATTTATAGAAACTGAAATAATTAATTTGTTACAGTAGAAGAAAACATCTCATAAAGTTTGGATGGAACACCAATAAATTTTCGTAATGATCGTACTTACTAAAAAGTCGTTTAAACTCTGGCTTCTACCGTTTTTAACGATGAGATTTCATATTAGTATGTAATGAGACAGCGACAATCTGAAAATAGGTAATTTATGACAGTTTGAATAGGTTTAAGGATGCTATTAATCAAAAGGTGCGTGTGCCATACCGTGATATATGAATAATATAGATAGTTTATTGCCCACTTCCAAGCTGACGTCGCTTCATTACTTTTACCGTTGAGTACCTACTATCTAATAAGGAAAAAAAATATATTCAATATCAGCGTCGTTGATCAAACTTCGATTAGAAGGCACTCGCCTTGAAACATTATATCATTCCAAAATTGTTTCTTTCCTTGGCGAAATTTGCATAAAAATGATCAAGAAGTTTGACAACACCAGCATAATGGAAAATCGCCGCATAACCCACACCTCCAACTTATTATAAAGCCCTTAATAAATAACATTATTCTAAAAGTTAGTTTCAACTCGGCTATCCGTAATAAATTCGGCTTTCCGCGACCCTTCCTTTTTTGAGTCCATTATCGGTGTTGTGTTTGGGCAATTAAGTGGAAAAATTGATGGAGAATTTTAACGTGAAGTTGATAAAACAGCAATTGAGTAACGTGAAAGGTTTTAATTTTTCAGCGTTTCATTAATTGCGTTTACGGGGGAGAAAAGCGCTGCCGGGGCGAAAGTTGCTCATATGTAGCGTAAGAACGATATGGTCTTTTTTGCCAACGAAAATATGCAACCTCGCAGGAATCAAATTTTATTGCGATTTTTTAGTGGCGATAAAGGACCTGGTGCTGCTTCCGCGTCAAGAATCGGTTATGGGCCATTCCGCGTCAAGTAACCCAACTTGATCAAGTAAATTTTTTATTTTTTAACTTCTACGATTATGTTATATGTAGAACGAATTTTTTTTAAATGAACATGTAAATCCGCGTTTCCGTCTGTCCGTAAGCAACAAAATCAAAATAAGTCAAAAAAATACTCCTACCTGTTTTTTTGTTCTAAAATCTGAATTTTCTATACCCCTAAGTCCATGTTACTTTTGCAGGTCACATTTAATATTTCCGGTACTATACAGAAAGATAATCCCAAAACTCAATAACCCAAATCTATTTTCTAACTAAATCATCAGATAACATATTTTATTGCACAGCTAAGTACGTAGGTAGCTAGGTTTTAAAATAATAGAAACACCCAATTACAGACCCCGACACAAGTTGTTTCTTCATTTTCTAGAAAGAGCTTTGATGTGTTAAATACACCAAGCCCTCCTACAACTTTCTTTTCGAGTTCTCTTCCTGTATCAATTAGTTCGTGTTGGGTTTTCGTAAAGTGAAGCTCAAAAGTGTAAAAGTGTGTTAAAAATTGTTTATCATCTAGTGTTTTGTGCTATTTTTAAAAATCCCCAAAGTCAAATCGTTTTTAACGACGAGTTCCGCGAATGGACGACAAACAGAGGCGTTTTTCAAAGATAAAACGGGGAACTGTTGCGTGAAATTTGTGCGGTTATTTTAACTGCAAAAATATATTCCTGAGGAATCAACTTTAAGAAAGAATTACTTGTCCCAAGTTTACGACGTAAGTATTGTTTGATTGCATAGAAACTTAAGATTGAGAATACCCTAGTATTTGCTATGTTATTTATTTAGTACCTACTTTACATTGTACATTTGTATTTTTTTCTGACTGTTTTTGATTGTCTTAAAACGTTTGTAAGTAAGATTCCAGAGAACTCGGTTTTTCAATTTCAAAGTCAAATCGTGAAATGTTATAGTTTTGACTTTTTTTTTCCAAAAATCTTAACATTTTACATTTTCGACCATTTTCCACCCAAAGTCATTTTCGGCCTCGTGCCATCGAAAATTCCTACCGTTTTTCAAAAATCGCAATTGAAATACAGCTATTTTCAAAGTTCTGTCAAAATCGCTGGGTATAAAATTTTTCAATGACATGATTTTGGCACTTTTGACATTTTCGGCCATTTTTCAACTATTTTCTTGTAAATTTCGATATCCAAAATTCATTTTTTCTTCAGAAATTCCTACCCTTTTTCCAAAATCCTTAATCGAAATATAGCAATTTTTATAGTTTCGTCAAAATAGCTAGCTATATAAATTTTGTAGATAAATAAGGAAATGATTATTATTAATTTTTCTTCCACAAACTACAATTATTTCAAGAATGTACTTTGTAGTTTAAAGATATTTGCAGAAATGTTTAAAATTTGTTTATTTGGGACAATGGAGAAGTCAGAACAGGTCAGATCACTTCTATTATATTAATTTCCACCCCCACTCATCAGAAGAACAAAATTAGCCCCGCCCACCCACCCTGTCTACTTTTCAGTAATTGATTTTATCCGGTCTGAATGAAATGAATGATCTTATACTGACAGAAATTAAATTAGTTATTAGAATGAGAATAGGGGGGTGGGTGGGCCTACTACTTGCTAAGATAAGATTCATTTTGGGAAATGTCACACATTCCAAAAAAAAGGAGGGCGGGTGGGCGGGGCTAGTACTTTCTAAGGGGAGACTGATTTTGGGAAATGATATAGCCTTTAAGAAAATGGACGGTGGGTAGGCGGGGCTAGTATTTGATAACATAAGACTGATTTTGGCATTCTTGACTTTTTTGACTTTTTTTCAACTACATTTAAAAGTTAGTTCAAGATATTTTCGATATCCAGAATTCATTCTCAGATTCGTTTCTTCGGAAATTCCTACCGTTTTTTCAAAATCTTTAATCGAAATATAGCAATTTTTACAATTTCGTTAAAATAGCTAACTATAAAAATTTTGTAGATAAATAAGGAAATTATTATTAATTTATGTTTCACAAAATACTATTATTTCTAGAATGTACTTTGTAGTTTATAAACATATATTTACAGAAATGAGTAAAATTTGTTTATTTGGGACAATTGAGAAATCAGGATAGGTCAGGTCACTTTGAGTTAGGTCAGGTGCATGAAATAAGAAATAAATTTTATAGCAAATACTATAACAAAAGTTACAACTAGTGCGTTTTTTTTTTTTCTTTTTTCACATCCTAGATTCTATTATCAATTTCCACTCCCACTCGAGAGAAGAACATAATTAGCCCCGCCCACCCACCCTGTCTCCTTTTCAGTGATTGATTTTATCCGATCAAATGAAGTGAATGATCTTATACCGAACAAAAATAAAATTAGTCGTTAGGATGAAAAGAAGGAGATGAGTGGGCCTACTACTTACTAAGATAAGACTTATTTTGGCAAATGTGCATACCTTCCAAGAAAATAGAGGGCGGGTGGGCGGGGCTAATACTTGCTAAGATAAAACTGACTTTGGGAAATGATATACCCTTTAAGAAAATAGACGGTACATAGCCGGTGCTAGTATTTGATAACATAAGACTGATTTTGGAATTTTTGACATTTTCGACTATTTTTCAACTACTTTCAAAAGTTAGTTCAAGATATTTTCTTGTAGATTTCGATATCCAGAATTCATTTTCAGATTCGTTTCTTCGGAAATTCCTACCGTTTTTCCAAACTCCTTAATCAAAATATAGCGATTTTTACAATTTCGTCAAAATAGCTCACTATAAAAATTTTGTAGGTAAATACGGAAATTGTTATTGATTTGTTTCACAAAATAGGATTATTTCTAGAATGTTCTTTGTAGTTTATAAACATAAATTTACAGAAATGAGTAAAACTTGTATATTTGGGACAATAGATAAATCAGGACAGGTCAGGTCACTTTGGGTCAAGTCAGGTCCGGTGCATGAAATAAGAAATAAATTTTATAGCAAATACTATAACAACAAAAGTTACGATTAGTGTGTTTTTTTTACTTTTTTCACATCCTAGATTCTATTATCAATTTCCACTCCCACTCGACAGAAGAACATAATTAGCCCCGCCCACCCACCCTGTCTCCTTTTCAATGACTGATTTTATCCGATCAAATGAAATGATGATCTTATACTGAACAAAAATAAAAGTAGTCATTAGAATGAGAAGAAAGGGGTGGGTGGGGCTAGTACTTGCTAAGATAAGACTGATTTTGGCAAATGGCATACCTTCCAAGAAAACAGAGGGCGGGTGGGCGGGGCTAATACTTGCTAAGATAAAACTGATTTTGGAAAATGATATACCCTTTAAGAAAATAGACGGTGCATGGGGGCGGGGGGGCTAGTATTTGGTAACATACGACTGATTTTGGCATTTTTGACATTTTCGACTATTTTTCAACTACTTTCAAAAATTAGTTCAAGATATTTTCTTGTAGATATCGATATAGAATATTCATTTTCAGATTCGTTTCTTCCGAAATTCCTACCGTTTTTCCAAAATCCTGAATCGAAATATAGCAACTGTAAAAATTTTGTAGATAAATAAAGAAATTATTATTAATTTATGTTTCACAAAATACGATTATTTCTAGAATATACTTTGTAGTTTATAAACATATTTTTACAGAAATGAGTAAAATTTATATATTTAGGACAATAGAGAAATCAGGACAGGTCAGGTCACTTTGGGTCAAGTCAGGTCAGGTGCATGAAATAAGAAATAAATTTTATAGCAAATCCTATAACAACAAAAGTTACGATTAGCGCGGTTTTTTTTACTCTTTTCACATGCTAGATTCTATTATCAATTTCCACTCCCACTCGACACAAGAACATAATTAGCCCCGCCCACCCACCCTGTCTCCTTTTCAGTGACTGATTTTATCCGATCAAATGAAATAATGATCTTATACTGAACAAAAATAAAAGTAGTCATTAGAATGAGAAGAAAGGGGTGGGTGGGGCTAGTACTTGCTAAGATAAGACTGATTTTGGCAAATGGCATACCTTCCAAGAAAACAGAGGGCGGGTGGGCGGGGCTAATACTTGCTAAGATAAAACTGATTTTGGAAAATGATATACCCTTTAAGAAAATAGACGGTGCATGGGGGGGGGCTAGTATTTGATAACATAAGACTGATTTTGGCATTTTTGACATTTTCGACTGTTTTTCAACTACTTTCAAAAATTAGTTCAAGATATTTTCTTGTAGATATCGATATCCAAAATTCATTTTCAGATTCGTTTCTTCCGAAATTCCTACCGTTTTTCCAAAATCCTAAATCGAAATATAGCAACTGTAAAAATTTTCTAGATAAATAAAGAAATTTTATTAATTTATGTCCCACAAAATACGATTATTTCTAGAATGTACTTTGTAGTTTATAATTATATATTTACAGAAATGAGTAATATTTGTATATTTGGGACAATAGAGAAATCAGGACAGGTCAGGTCTCTTTGGGTCAAGTCAGATCAGCTGCATGAAATAAGAAATAAATTTTATAGCAAATCCTATAACAACAAAAGTTACGATTAGCGCGGTTTTTTTTACTCTTTTCACATCCTAGATTCTATTATCAATTTCCACTTCCACTCGACAGAAGAACATAATTAGCCCCGCCCACCCACCCTGTCTCCTTTTCAGTGACTGATTTTATCTGATCAAATGAAGTGAATAATTTTATACCGAACCGAAATTAAATTAGTCGTTAGAATGAGAAGAAAGGGGTGGGTGGGCCTAGTACTTACTAAGATAAAACTGATTTTGGCAGATGACATAATTTCTAAGGAAATAAAGGGCGGGTGGGCGGGGCTAGTACTTGCCAAGATAAGACTGATTTTTGCAAATGACATTCTCTATATGATATACCCTTTAAGGAAATAGACGGTGCATAGGGGGGCTAGTATTTGATAACATAAGACTGATTTTGGCATTTTTGACATTTTCGACTATTTTTCAACTACTTTCAAAAATTAGTTCAAGATATTTTCTTGTAGATATCGATATCCAGCATTCATTTTCAGATTCGTTTCTTCCAAAATTCCTACCGTTTTTCCAAAATCCTTAATCGAAATATAGCAATTTTTACAGTTGCG
The DNA here is from genome assembly GCF_036711695.1 of Zophobas morio. Classification (NCBI taxonomy): domain Eukaryota; kingdom Metazoa; phylum Arthropoda; class Insecta; order Coleoptera; family Tenebrionidae; genus Zophobas; species Zophobas morio. Next base: position 18,670,952 of record NW_026972110.1, on the reverse strand, counting down.
TCAAAATAGCTAGCTATAAAATTTTTTTTGATAAAAAAGAAAAATATTATTAATTTTTGTTTCACAAAATACAATTGTTTCAAGAATGTACTTTGTAGTTTATGTATATTTACAGAAGTATTTAAAATGTGTTTATAGCAAATACTATAAAAAAAAAGAATGATACGATTAACGCGGTTCTTTTTTTACTTTTTCCACATTCTAGATTGTATTATTAGTTGCCACTCCCACCTGACAGAAGAACATAATTAGCCCCACCCACCCACCCTATCTCCTTTTCAGTGACTGATTTTATCCGATCAAATAAAGTGAATAATCTTATACGGAACAGAAATAAAATTAGTCGTTATAATGAGAAGAGGGGGGTGGGTGGGCCTAGTACTTGCTTAGATAAGACTGATTTTGGCAAATGACATAGCTTCCAAGAAAATAGGGGGCGGGTGGGTGGTCATAGTACTTACTAAGATAAGACTGATTTTGGGAAATGATATAGGGTAAATGTGTACAAGAGTGCGCATATGTATAAGAGTACGCACTGATGATTTCTGGTTATTAGTGCCATCTGGGTAAGATGTAGTTATACCATTCAGAATTTAATGCTAAACCTGAGATAAAGGTGCAAAAGTGACCTGAATATAGTTTATAGTTTGGTCGTACTGACGATTTTATGTTCACACGTTGCGTGGATGTAATTTTTACCGCTCATAGTTTTAGTTTTTTGTAAGGTACGTACCAGTTCTTTTATTTTACAGTAATAATTTTCATTAGTTGTAACTTTTAAGGTGTCGTTATACACTAACAGTTTTACACTTTCTGTCCATCAAAAGCTTTTAACTTTGAAAACATTAGGTTATGTACAAATGTACAAGAGTGCGTAGAGAGGTATTGTGTAAGAGTGAGCATTGCTTGCAATACGTAGTCTAATAGTCTTGGAGATACATATCATACGATAATGAATTATTTAACTCTACTACTTTGTACTGCTTCTCAAGTTGTGTGGTGGTGGTTATGGTGATTTTTTTTTATTTTTACTTTCTGAGCGTGTTGTAATCGAGTCCGTCGACCGACTCTCTATTTTTACGTTTTCTCGTCTTTTCAAGACCCCTAAAGTACGAAGAAATAGGTCTCCCGTTTTATGTGTAGTCTGTAGTCACTTATTCCCATTTATTTTCACCTTAGAAACAAATATTTTTTCATAAAATGTAATGCGTACTCATAAGCGTTCAAATGCGCACTCTTGTGCAATGAACTGTCTAACAGTGCGCATTTACACATCTTGACAAAAATTGAAATTACTCTTAAACTATAGTGGTGTTGGGGCGTACAATTAAATATATCTGATCTCTAAACATGTATACAACGAACCTATATCATAAAATTTGTCTATCCAAAAAAATTAAAAAGTTGTTGACAGTTTTACACTAAGTGCGTACTCTTGTACACATTTACCCTACCCTTTAAGAAAATTGATGGTGGGTACGCGAGGCAAGTATTAGATAAAATAGGACTGATTTTGGCACTTTTGACATTTTCCACCATTTTTCAACTATTTCCGAAAATTAGTTGACAACATTTTCTTGTCTGTGGATACAGTGGGCCTATTGTACAAACGATTAGAAGATACCCCGAGGAGAGTAGGTGAAATGGCATTAAAAAGCTGCAGGATATTTTACAAAAAATTACCGGGTACCAAGACTTATCAGCAAATTATTACAAGGCGAAAATGTAAAAAAAAGATTTTAAAATGAAACCCACTGAAATTTCTAATTTTAAATATTCTCCTTTAACATCGCGGGACGTCTAGGTATAAAATTGTCCTAACAGACAAAACGAAACATTTTTCTGTCGAAGATTTAGAAAAAAATCTAATTTGTTATGCAAATTGTAACGAAGATTAGGATCGCTGATTATGTAAAATAATAAAATAAATGTAGATCTCAAAGAAAACCAGATGTTGCGTAGGTAAATTTATTTTTGGTAAAAATTGCCTACAAATATTTTGCCATTTTTCAGACCTAAATCCCCGGTTTTTATGGCCTACTTTGACTTTTTTTTTTAGACTAAAATCCGTTCTTTACATTTTAACGCGTTATTTACACATGTACCTACGTTAAAAAATATTTATAATGCGACTCAGTTGGTGTGAAATAACCTTTAAATTTGGATATCCGAACGCCCGATACCAAATTTACCGATGAACAATTAAAGCTAATTAGAGTCCAGTCATGTTTCGTGAAGCAATTTACCCGAGTAGATGCATTAAAACGTAACTTGATACCGAGTGTACTTAACGACGATAAAAATGAACAATATAAATGACATCAATTTTCCACTACTTTAAATCACGGATGAGACGCAATTTATTCCGAGAATAATATCAGATCTTTCTCAACCGACCAGTCGAAATCCTCTCTACCTATCGGCTTTTGGGAGTGGTAGGACCAGTACATGCTACATTATTTTCAATGCCTAATTATTGTTTACATCTCAAGGTGACCGCATATGTATGTGTAGTCATAAATACTGCTATATGTCTTCGGCCAGGTAAGTTCGGGTACCTGTTCTCTTTAATGTCGGCTCACTCGCTGCTCCAACCAGAGGCGGCCAAAATTTACCCAGGACGCAAACAAAGGATCTTTCTTTCAATTGCGCAAATCGATTTTAATTACGGACCACCCAATTTGTTCAATTTCGAAGAACGAAAACTGTCCAAAAGACTCCGATCAAAGAGAAACGCTCAAAGACGAATCGTCGGTGTTAATTAAAAAAATGTTTGGTCAAGACCACAAAGACACCGTGGGCAGGTGTGTTTCGGAGAGTTTCACAATAATTTTGGTACCGCTGATCGCTGATAGTAAGAACGTGTGTAATGAATATTTTATAGGCGATGTAATTCTATGCTCTCAGATATATACTCATTAAATTCATCGGAATGTGGTAACAACTCTCAGAGTATATTGACCAGCCAGTCTTTTTATATTATTAAACGCGCTTACGTTGGTCTATTGTCCGTATCTTTTATTACAATCATTGAATTAATAAGTTTTTCTTTTATTCCTTTTCATTTCTCAACAGCCGCTTCGATGCTTTTTGTGTCTTCGGAACAGAGAGATCTATCAATGTATTTTTGGTTTCTGTGACTTTGAGACAATAAATGAGAACTGTTGTGCTATATGGACCAACGCAAACAGATAAATTGCGGCTTTATTTAGTTTCGTTATTTCACCGTACTGACAAAAAGAAAAAAAGCAAGTTTTTGGAAGTTCACGGAAAATTAAAAAAGATACATATCTATTATTTATTGTGACCTCTGTCAAATTTAACCTAATTAAAAATTTTTAGTAGCTTGGGACAGCAATAATTAGCGATCTATTCCAAAGCCAGCTTTAGTATTTTTGAAACCCACAGATCCATAAGAACGCCACTTTGATATTAAATTTAAAAGGACACTTCCTGAAATATGAATGAAAAAATATGAAAAATCCAGCATTCCCTTAAAAGCGCCATTAGTACGGTGTTTTACCCCGGATCTGTTGGGTCCCAGCCAAAAGTTCCACCATCTTCAAACACTCTAAATTTACACCAGCCCCAAGTCCAATAAAAAACCGTTGCGGCTCCACAGAATTAACGATAAATGATAACACTTTCCAATATGTCAGAAGAACCCACCACCAGTGCGCCCATTTGATCTACAAAAAGCAAGTAAATAAAAGTCGCAGCATAAAAATATTTCCGTTCGCTTTGAAGTAATGGCCAGGAATACTTGCTCTGCTTTTATTGCGTTTTTATTACATTTAGAAGTATTTATTTGAGATTTACTCAATAAATTGCACAATTAAGTCGAGGTGCGGAAAGTCGAACTTGTGAATATTTTCAGCGTGGAATTTATGGCACGATCATTTTTCAGGATCATTTTCTCCTTGGCAAACAAGAAGCACACTTCCTGCCGCTTACTGTCTGAGGAAAGAAAGTTTTGAAGGAAAAAGCTTTCCTGTCTTGTGTGGCGATGTTATGTCAAAACATTTTTATTAACCATTTCGTTTAAGTTTGTTTTTGTTGGCGCGATGCACGACCGACGCGAATAAAAAAGAGAAAAAATTGAAAGCGTAATTGTTGTGATTTACTTTTCAAGTTGGAGCGGTTTTATGAAAAGCTCGGGTTATGTCGATTCCGATAAACGAGGATAGTGCACAAAAAACGCCAAATGTACAGTTATAAATTGTTAGTATTGTGTTTACTACATAGATTTTTACATAAAGAAGATTCCGAAATATTACTAGTAGTACTATTATTCAAAGAAAAATATAACCAGCATCATTCGTGTCGTAGAAACGTTAAAGTGAGCAACCCATTAATTACTATTACAACGTCTGCAAACACACTGGTCATAGTAAAATTTGAGTAGTAATTTTCAAAATTATCCGAAAGTTTGTGTCATAATTATCAAAACTAATTTTTTTGTGTCGTTGGTAGGGTGTCGATAAAAACGGAGACCCAATTATGACTCATTTAGACTTTTTGTTTATACCGTTGCCGTGGAAACCGCGCCTCTAGTCGCTGTATTTGGCTAGAATCGGATCACATTTGAAACAGTCACCGCTAGCAGTAATTCAACTACTGGAGTTCATTTTCATTCTGAGCGAGTGAAATAGTTTGATTTTAAATAAAAATAATAAATTCAGTTGAATATTTAATAAAAAATCGCCCTCTGTCTTACGACGACAATATTCTAGTGAAAAATTTATGGAGAGCCAGCCCCTATTTATTAATAAAACAAAGTGTTCATGGCAAAACGAGAGACTCATCAATATTTTAATAGACATAACACCTATGACAAATTTTTGTGGATGTGCGCTTGATTTTTTAAATTTCTTCTCTAGTCGGCCATGATGCTTACGGCCATGAGTTATAGCTAACCAGAGCAGACATTAGAAAAATCGCTCTAAGAATAAATATTGAAGGAAAAATACCTCCTTCAACGCATACAGTAAAATAATTAAGAATCGTGTCACACTGCACTACGAAAATTAAAAAACTTAACCATCTGGGGAACAAATTTTGGTTTCAAATATATCGTGACATAGGAGATATGGAAAATATAATTTTTTCATTTTTCAGTAATAAATTAGGAGGATTTTAAGTTTTTTGTCGGATGTTATTTCGAAATTATTTTCAAACATACTTACGTTTCGTTCTTTAAAGTTATCTCTCTGTGGGTTTGAAATTTTTGTGGTTCTTGATTTTTATTTTTATTCAGCAAACTACAAAAAATAAGGAATAAATAAAAAGTGACCTAAGATTATTTAGATAGAACTTCCCTCGCCCCTAAAGTACAGTCTAACAAATCCATCTTCTTTGAAGAAATATAAAATTTTTTGAGAAATTGACTTATTTTATGATAACATTTCTACGTTAAAAAATTAGTCTGTAGTTACACGGGACTTCTCCCGCACCTGAAGTAAAACATGCAAACAAATTCAGTGTGTTTGAAAACAAATGTTGATCTAGGATGGGATTCGAACCCATTCGAGTTGAATTAAAGTTCTCCAAGGTGAGGAAAAATCCATGAGTGTGATCCAATAATCAACTATGTTGACATTCGTGCTGAAATGTTACACACAAATTTTTGTAAAGTAATTGTGATCAAAGTCAAGGCGGATTCATAAACCACAATTACACAAGAAAATGTTATTTTGAAAAACGTAAATATTATGAAGTTGGGTTACTATTGAGTTTACGTCATTTAATTGTTGGTGGGTATGATTATACAAATTTTGGTTAGCGAATTACCATGTGTGATAGATATTTTTAAAATACGGGTACAATTTCCGTTCGGTAGTTTCGGAGATTTTCTAATAAAATAGATACAGACGGTAGACGACAACATGGCAGGCAGACGAAAGGAAGGTGGATGAAAAAATAAAAAATATGCGGTTTTTTTGGCCATTGAACAAGATTTTAAAAATAACATATAAAAATATTTTTTTTATATAATTCAAAAAATGGTAGAAGATTTCCAAGAAATGAACCCAGAACTAACTACCGGGTATCGAAATCTACAAAAAAGTTTCTTTAGGTATTTTTCGGGAGCGGTCCAAAAAAAATAAAAATTTTTTTCTTGAAAACTTGAACTTTTGAAAGAATTGCCTAAAAATCCACAAAAAAGTTCTGGGCTATAAATCTCGATACAAGATCTCGATAGTACAAGATTCTAGAAAAATTGGGTCTAATGTTTTTTATTACTTAAGAAATTGTCTATTTTATGAGACAATTTTCAAGAACTGGTAAGAGTTTTGGAGAAAATGAGGCCAAAAAACTAACTTCTAGGTGTCGAAATCTATAAAAAAGTCTGTTTCAGTAATTTTCGGTGGTGGTCGAAAGAAATTTCAAAAATTTCATACTGAAAATCTGAGTTTTTGAAAAAATTTCCTAAAACCCACAAAAAATTTTGATATATATTAATCTTGATATAATGATTTAATAGAGTGTTTGTGCTCTCGGTGCAAGATTTTAGAAATATTTGGCTTAAAATCATACACATATTTTTTTATTTCAAAAAATTGTCTATTTTGTAGGGTAATTCTGGAAAAATGATACGAGTTTTCGAAGAAATGAGGTCAAAACTAACTTCCAAACGTCAAAACGTGTCTCTCTAAATAATTTTCAGAGGCGAGCGTCAAAAGGTCAGAAATTTGATATTGAAAAATTGAGCTCTTGAAAAATTGACAAAAAATCTACAAAGTTAAATAACTGCGCATTTTTACAAAAGAATTCTGGAAAAATGATAGGAGATTTCGAAGAAATGAGACCAGTCTATCGAAATATAGAAAAAGTTCCTTTAGGTACTTTTCGGAAGCGGTCCAAAAAAAGGTCAACAATTCCATATTGAAAATTTGAACTTTTGAAAAAATTTCCAAAAAATCCATAAAAAATTCTGGGATATAAATCTCGATTTGCTGATTTGAAAAATATCGCATGCTTATCGTCCTAGTACAAGATTTTATAAATACTGGGTCTAATTTTTTTATTGCTTAAGAAATTGTCTATTTTATGACACAGTTCTCAAGAACTGGTTGGAGTTTTGGAAAAAATGAGGCCAAAAAACTAACTTCTAGGTGTCAAAATCTACAGAAAGTCTCTTTCAGTAATTTTCGGTGGTGGTCGAAAGAAATTTCAAAAATTTCATACTGAAAGTTTGAGTTTTTGAAAAAATTGCCTGAAAATCCACAAAAAGTTTTGAGATATAATCTGGATATACTGATTCAAAAACTATAGAGTGTTTGTGCTCTCGGTGGAAGATTTTAGAAATATTCGGCTTAAAATCATACATATATATTTTTTTTAATTCAACAAATTTTCTGTTTTATGAGGCAATTCTGGAAAAATTATAGAAGTTTCCGAAGGAATGAGGCCACAACCAAATTCCAGCTGTCAAAGTCTAGAAAAAAGGTCTCTCTAAATAATTTTCAGAGGCGGGCGATAAAAGGTCAAAAAATTTCATATTGAGAATTTGAACTTTTTAGAAAGTTGATTAAAAATCTACAAAAAATTGTAGGCTATAAATCTCGATATTAAGATCTCGATGGTACAAGATTTTAGAAATATTGGGTCTAATTTTTTTATTACTGAAGAAGTTGCTTATTTTATTCGACAATTCTGACGAACTCGTTGCAGTTTTGGAAAAAATGAGGCCACAAAACTAACTTCTAGGTGTCGAAATCTACAAAAAGTCTCTTTCAGTAATTTTCAGTGGTGGTCGAAAGAAATTTCAAAAATTTCATACTGAAAGTTTGAGTTTTTGAAAAAAATTCCCTAAAAGTCTACAAAAAATTTTGAGATATATTAGTCTCGATATACTGATTCAAAAACTAAAGTGTTTGTACTCTCGGTGCAAGATTTTAGAAATATTTGGCTTAAAATCATACATATTTTTTTTTAATTCAAAAATTGTTTATTTTATGAGGCAATTCTGGAAAAATGATAGGAGTTTCCGAAGAAATGAAGCCAAAACGAACTTCCAGTTGTCAAAATGTACAAAAAAAAATGTTTCTAAATAATTTTCAGAGGCGGGCGATAAAAAATCAAAAATTTCATATAGAAAAATTGATTAAAAATCCACAAAACTTTCTGGGACATAAATCTCGATAAGCTGATTCGAAAAATTCAGTGCGTTTATGGTCCCGGTGCAAGATTTTAGAAATATTTGGTATAAAAACAATTTTTTTATAAAATTTAAAAAAATGCCCATTTTTGATAAGGGTATTCTGGAAAATGATGAGTTTTCGAATAAATGAAGCCCAAACTAAATTCTGGGTGTATAAATCTACAAAAAAGTCTATTTAGGCGATCAGAAAGGTTAAAAATTTCATATCGAAAAAATGACCTTTCGTAAAATTGACTAAAAATTCACAAATAACTTTGTGTATAGTTCTGGCACAAGACTTTGGAAATATTGGATTTTTTGTTTGTTTAAAAAATTGCTTATTTTCTAAAGCAATTCTGGAAAAATGGTAGGAGTTTTCGAAGAAATGAGGCCAAAATTTATTTCTAGGTGTCGAAATCTACAAAAAAAAAATTCTCTTTAAGTAATTTTCAGAGGCGGTCGAACAAAGATCAAAAATTGACCTTTTGAAAACATTATCCAAAAATCCGTAAAATTTCTGTAAAACAAATCTCAAAAATATAACGTGTTTATGGTCCCGGTGCAACATTTTAGAAACATCTGGCTTGAACATTTTTTTTTAATTAAAAAAATTGCCTATTTTATGAGACAATAATTTTGGAAAAATGGTCTTAGCTCTTGAATAAATGAGGCTAAAACTAACTTCTGTGTATCTAAATCTACAAAAAAAAAACTCTCTTTAACTAATTTTCCAAAGCTGTCAAAAAAGGGTCAAAGATTTCAATATTGAAAATTTAGGTTTTTGAAAAAAAATGACTAAAAATGCACAAAAAATTATGGGATATAATTCTCGAAATACCGATTTGAAAGATATAGCGTATTTACGACCTTGGAATAAAATTTTTGAAATATTCGGTTTGAAGGTAAATTTAAAAAAATTGGTCTAAAGAGTTTCGACAGTACTTCCCTCGCTGTCGGAAACGTGACGACTGCATGCCTATTATGTTTTTTTTTTCGCAGTGGATTTCAAAGAATTCGGTTTTGTTGTTTCTGAGTAAATCAGTAAAATAAATTTACGCATTCATTAATTTTTTTGAGTCACCCTGTATATGCAAATCCAAAAAATATGAATGGAGTGATAGATCACAAGTACAGACTCATCATATTTTGTACATTTTAGATATGATTTATTCGGCAAACTTTCGAGCTGACGTCATCAATTTTTTGGAGGGGATAAGCAAATGTATTTTGACTAAACATTTATTATGCTCTTTATAACCTTAAAACATCTGCAAGATTTCAAAGCATTCGGTTTTGCAGTTCATGATTAAATCGAAAAAATAAATTTACGCATTCATTAATTTTTTTGAGTCACCCTGTATATGCAAATCCAAAAAATATGAATGGAGTGATAAATTACAAGTACAGACTCATCATATTTTGTACAGTTTAGATAAGATTTATTCGGCAAACTTTCGAGCTGACGTCATCAAGTTTTTGGAGGGGATAAGCAAATATATTTTGGCTAAACATTTATTATGCTCTTTATGACCTTAAAACATCTGCAAGATTTCAGAGCATTCGGTTTTGTAGTTCCTGATTAAATCAATAAAATATATTTACGCATTCATTAATTTTTTTGAGTCACCCTGTATATGCAAATCCAAAAAATATGAATGGAGTGATAGATCACAAGTACAGACTCATCATATTTTGTACATTTTAGATATGATTTATTCCATAAACTTTTGAGCTGACGTCATCAAGTTTTTGGAGGGGGTAAGCAAATATTTTTTGACTAAAGATTTATGATGCTCTTTATAGCCTTAAAACATCTGCAACATTTCAAAGCATTCTGGTTAGCAGATTAAAAATTAAATTTCAAAATGTTGTTTTATAATTTTGATTTTTTTTCCAAAAATCTGGACGTTTCGGGTGAAAAGTCGATTCGGAGTTGTAAACTACATGTGTAGGACTATGTTATTTTATACAATTGAAAACCCATTTACTATGTACAATTTTGAAGTGACGTCATCGCATTAGTGGTGGGGATGATTAGACAAATTTTGGTTAGCGTTTTACCATCTACATGATATTCTTAATATAAGTACAAAATTTCACAACAATCGGTCGAGTACTTTCGGAGATTATCTGTCTAATAAAAATCCGGGACAACAGACGGACAGACGGACGGACAGACGGACAGACGGACGGACAGACGGACAGACGGACAGACGGACAGACGGACGGACAGACGGACAGACGGACAGACGGACGGACAGACGGACAGACGGACAGACGGACAGACAGACGGAAATGGGAGACCTATTTCTTCGTCTTCTAGGGGTCATGAAAGATCGAGAAAACGTAAAAGTAGAGAGTCGGCCGACGGACTCGATTACAATACTTCCTTTGCTTACGCTCGGGAAGTAAAAAATCACAAAATTGTAATATTTTATTGCACATTTCTGAAAAAATGGTAAGTTTTCGAAGAAATAACACTGAAAATGACTTCTCCAGATCGGAATCTACTGAAAAATCTTACTTTTCGAAGTATGTATATCGAAATTTTCATTAATTTGAAAAATTGGGATTTCGAACAAATTATCTAAAAGTCCACAAAAAATTCTGACAATTCTCAAAATACTGAAAAATGTGACATGTTGATCGTCTCGCAGCCGGTTTTTAGAAATATTTTTTTAAATATCTTAATCTAGGGATCATAAAACGTCAATAAAACATGAAAGTTGACTTTCGCCGGATGAACCGTATTATACTAAACTCACTTGACATATACCTAGTAAAACTTTTAAGTTAAACGGCTTAAGCCAAACCATCCTTATAAGTCGCACTGGTTATTGTAAGCTTGTAAGCGAACCGCAAGGATTATTACTGTCCCTTGTTGCCACAATGGAGCTGTAAAGTTGTACTAGGTATATGTCAAGTGAGTTTAGTTTACAATACTTCCTTAGCTTGCGCTCGCGAAGTATAAAGTTTGGTCGTATCCGAACTGCTATGTAAATTTTTCTCAAATATCAGGTCCATGGATATTTCTGACCGAATTGTGATTCATTATCGAACTGTGAGGGTTTTTATGGGGCTAAGTCATTATTCTTAAAGCAACTGAATAAGAAGAATGGAAACATCATTTAGTGCTTTAAAATAAAATTTTGAAGAAAACCAAATAGTTTTTAGAATCAAAAAAGAAAGTGAATTTTTTACATAAAATTGAAAAATGATATATTGAAAAAGATCTGGTTGGATATAATTTTGTGATTTGTGTTGACTAAAAATTTGGTTCATTAAAATATTTCAGAAATTATCTTTCGGAGCTACATCAGTAATAATAACATCTAACATCATACAATTTATAATATATGTATGTGATCAACGATTAGTTTTTCATACATAACAGGATCGAAAACTAAACTAAGTGGATTTACTGACAGTAAATTTGGAAATAGATATAGTGTGTTCAAGTTATTTATTAAATTTTTATTAAAGTTCTTGACACAGAATTTTGAGTTGTGTACATCATTTAGGTACCTGATTAAAGCGAGACAGCTTAACGCCTAACTAAGAACTTTACCGCAGTTCGGTCAGGGATTACACGATCATACAAAATTTTACACCGCAGTTCGGACACGCCGATAAAGTTTGATATCCTGTGATTTAGTTTAGCTTTAAATAAATAAAGACACAATCCCAAAATTTTGTGAAGTAAACCTGAATTGGAATGAAAGGAACACAATACTTTATATTTTAGAACTGCTTACACAGAATGTCTCATCATCATATAAAATAATACTGAATTGTTTCCATAGCAACAAATCGATTAATTAATTATAAATCTATGAAAAAATATGTCCGGACAAAAATTAAGGAAGAATACGAAGAAGTTACTCTGGATTTTGCCGCATTCTCTCTTGCGCTATATTTTCTCAGCGATAATTTTGGAACACCTTGTATAATCATCTCCGAGATAAACTAAACAATCTGGTAGACGTTATTGTCTCGTAAAGAATTTTGATGAAATTTCGGACCTGCGTTTTCTAATATATAACAACAAAGGAAAATATAAATTTTTCAAAAATTTTTAAATTTCCGAAAAGGGCAAAACTTGAGGGTTTTTGCCGTGAGTTTAATGAAAAATTCAAGTCAAGCCGATTCCGATAAACGAGCATAATGCACAAAAACAGCGGATGTACGGTTATAAATTGTTGGTATTGTGTTTACTAACTAGCTTTTGACACAAAGAACATTCAGAGATATTACTAGTAGCACTATTATTAAAAAAAAAGGTGTTTATATTAGAAAAATATAACCAGAATCATCCGTGTCGTGGAAATGTTAAAGTGAGCGATCCATTAATTACAGTTTATGCATTTCTGAATTTTTGATCTCAAGATTCCACATCATCTCTTAATCAAGCCTAAACCAGATCTCCCCCTCCATCCGTTTATTTAATTTATTTTCGCACTGTTGTAACTGTATTAGGATTATCAAACACGGTAACATTTTCTAGTGTCAGCCGCAATTATGTTGTAACTTTATTGATATGGCTCCAACTCCCGCTGAAAGAGGTATATCACATCTGATTCCGAAACGTCGACGTGCCAACTTTTAAGTTCGTCTACCTGCTTCTAATTAGTCATTAATTCCATATAGGATTATCGAATGCGTGATCCAATTAAAGCAAAAAATCCACGGCAGCCTTAATTACCCATTAACATTTCAAATATACAGAGTTCAATTGCCTGGACGCCAAATATTTTCGCAGCTTAGAAACAAACCAATAAATCGAAATGCAGATAATAATAAATAACGATCGTTATCGACGTTTAGAATCCACCAAACAGTCAGTGTACCTACCTGAGCATGCAAGTGATGTATTGACGGTGGTATTAACGGCGCAAAGAACCAACCGACTATTTCAGAAGAGTCGCAGCCAAGGTGAGCCAGTATGGCATACTGAGTTAGGCCCAATTTATGATCGTCTACAGTTGGTACAACAACATTTACTGAGATGTGCTCCCCAGGTACCGCCGAAGGCCCGCCGAATTCGTGCGTGCCTTTGCAAAAACTGGTGATGAATTCCACTCCAGGTGTTTGTACCTTTCCAGTTTTGATGGAAATGTTAATTCGTGGTACTGTTTATAACTACTTAAGTACACAGATGCATTTAATCTCTCTATTACACGAGCCAGTCGAATAAACGGTACTGATAAAATCAACGAATGTGTTTTTGGTGACTTAGTGCACGTTTAAAATTTATCGTGGTAAAAACGTAGTACATTGGTTAAATGTTAACACTACGAGATCTCGGGTGGAATATCTAAAAAGAAACAAAAAAACGTGTTAACGAGACACGGCCTCAACGCTACTTATTGGATTAGATTTATGTTTTCTTTTAAATTAGAGTTTCTATGTTTTATAACATTGCTAATTAAAAAAAACTAATTAACGTAAAACAAAAATAAATCATTGGGAGCAAATTTTTTGGGTTACTGTGTCATATATTTGTTCAAGTCAAATATATTATTAAATTATGTTGATATAGTTTTTTTCGGAACATCTGGTTTAAAAAAAATCTAACATCTCATATTCTCTGGTAAAAGCAGTTATTTGTGTTTTAAAGCACGGAAATTAAGTTTTTCATCATAAATTTGTGTACTGTTTACTGAAACTAAACTCAGGTAAAAAACTACATGAATAATAGTTAATAAAAATTTCAGTACGCGAGGAACTTACAAACATTGATTTGTGTATTTTCAGTATCATCTGTTTAGCATAAAAATGAAATAAAAGTTAGACATCTTCAAAAATATGAGTACTTTACTGTGATCTAACTAATGAATAGTTGTTAGAATTAAAACACACTTTTAACGTAAAAAAATGTTTTCCTTCAGTTCACAATACAACAGTTTAACGCTTTCAGTTCAGTTACTTTATTTCCAACAAAAACTATTAAACTTAAAGATTCTGTAAACAATTTATGTAATTTAAATTTATTGATAGAATACACCTACAATTGGACTGTATAGTTTATTTTTGCAATTTTTGCTCGGTGGAACTATTCCTGAAAATAAAAATCTTGAAGTGGTGTAATTACTGGCCGGAAAATTAAAGAATAAACATCACTGCCATTTACAGTTTACCAGCTTTGCATATATTACATTTTTGTAACAACTACCCCCAAATTAAAATACCAAAATTTATTACTAATATATGTATGTATTGCCGCTGCGTAGTGACGGTTTTCTCATTTCTAAGATTTCTTATGGAATTAGCAGCTGTACGTTATCATAGTGAGCTGTATATTTTACAATCTTATGATTAGGTTGAGGAGGTTTTCTAAAAATTGACACTGTGGTCATTACTTTTTTTTTATTATTAAAATTGTCGCAACTGGTTACAAATTTTTCCAGAAAAGTTGTAGCCATGATTCTACAAAATTCTGCAACTGCAGTGTTTGTTTTTGAGGCACAGTATACAATTAAGTTTTCAAAAATAAAAATATATTTCTATTGTCTAAGTGTTCTAAATATATTTCTATTCTCATTAGCCACTTCTTCGGTATTACAGCCATATTTCATTTTGGAAATACGATGCGACGTTGTTACGTTATTCCAATTTTATTATTTTTTTAGCCATACAATGTGTTCACAAAAATTCGCAGCATTGTTATTTTTAAGATCTGTTTTGCAATATTTTATCTAGAGATAAACAGAGGTACACTCTTTGTTGTGGTAACAATAAAATATAATTGTAATATACAGAGTGTTAAAAAAAACCTATAACGTTACCATTTCCTGTATCAATATTTCAGTTTTTTTTTTTTCAAATAGGAATAGTTTATTATCTTTTATTCAATATGTCGGCGTGTTTCCTAAAAATTTTAAACATAGAAAAATTTAATAAAAAACAAACCACAAAACGGAGTAAGATACAGTTTAATAAAATTGATTTTCCCAATTCTCAACTTCTCGACTTTTCGATTTTTCGACTTTATAATATAAATATTCGGTCCAAATGTGAATTTTTTGAAATTTCTAAAAACTGCGATATTCCTTCCAATGGGCGATTTTGGTAAAACGGTTGGAGTTAAAAATAAAATTCGCCAAATAAAATATTATAATTTTTTGAAAAATCTGGATTTGTTTTAATTATCTTCGATCAATTTTTAATAATAGAATTTTTCGTTTTTCCTTTTTCGTCGATTTTAAATTTACATATCACAATTTTTCGTTTTCCCATTTTCTTCCATTTTCACTTTTTCAATAGTTCGATTTTACAATTTTTTATTTTTCAATTTTTGTAATATTTCGTTTCCTCAATTTTTCAAGTTCTTGACTTTTGTTTTTCATTTTCCCCGAGTTTTTGATTTTCATTTTCTCGATTTCATATGACAATTTTTCCTTTTTGCTATTCCTTTATTTTTTCAATATTTCTTTCGATTTTATAATTTTAAAATTGAAAAACCGAAAAATTGAATAATTAAAAATTGAAAACTTGTGAAATTCTTTCTTCAGAGCCAATGAGAATGAATAATTAAAACGAAATAGAGGTGGGTGGGAGGGGCCTCTTTTTACTTTGTTTAAAATCTTAGATTCTACCGCTTGTTAACATAGAATTCAATTCCAATTTTAAAGTAAATAAAATAAGTTAGTGAAATAGAGACAAGCGGTGGGCGGAGCTAAGTTTAGGTTTTTCTAAAAAGTTTTATAATCAAAGAAGGAGCCCCGACCACTGACCCCCCCCCCTCGTCATTCCAGTGACCACTCTTAATATTGTTCAGTCTTATCTTGGCAAGTACTAGCCCCGCCCACCCGCCCTCTATTTTCTTAGAGGGTATGTCATTTGCCAAATTAGTTTTATTTTAGTATGTACTTTATTTATATTTCTCGATTTTCAATTTTTCGATATTTCTGTTTTGAGATTTTACAATTTTTCGCTTTTTAATTTTTCTTCGATGTTTCAATTTTTCCATTTTTCAGTTTGGGATTTTTCAATTGCTGTTTTTTTTTTAATTTTCGATTTCTCTATCTTTTTTCGATTCTTCAATTTTTCGATTTATCGAGATTTCGACGTTTCGTTTATTCGATTGTTCAATTATAGTTTTGGAAATGTCATTCTACCCTATAAAATTGTATTGACAATAAGAAAACGGACAGTAGTGCAATGGTAAGAAATTTTTATGGCATAAAATAATGGTCATTTTCGTTCGTGAGTAACGATGTCCATACCTAGATTACGCTGCTTTCTAATATCTGGGGATTACCGGCACGCGACAACCTTAAGCTGTAAATTCCTCTTGCTATTGTACTACTGTCCATTTGGTTATTGCCAATAAAATTTTATAGGGTAGAATGAAATTTCCAAAACTATACCAGATTTTTCAATTTAAAGTTTTTCAGGTTTTAATTTTTCAATTTTGGGATATTTCTTCGATCTCCACTTTTCGATTACTCGAATTCTCAATCTTTTCGATCTCCCGATTTTTTTTTCATTTCTCGGTTTTTCGATTTTCCAATTTTTCGATGTTTCGATTTTTCAATTGTTCATTTCACTTTTGGAATTTTTTAATGTCTCGATTCTTCAATTTTCCATTTTCGGTATTTTAAATTTCTTGTTTTCTCATTTTATTTTTTAATTTTCTAGTTTTTTCTATTTTTTTAATTTTATTTTTCGATTGTACAATCGTTTGATCCGATTTCCTGATTTTTTTAATTTTTCAATTTTTCGATTTTTCAAACTTTCTTGACAGTTTGGTTTTTCATTTTTTAAATTATTCGACTTTTCGCGTTTTCGATCTTATTTGAAAAAACTGATTCAATATCGATATTTCAAAATTATAATAATTTCAAAAATGTTTATAAACACTCTGTATGTTATGAAAATATTAAGAAGAAAATTCTAATAATGTGGCAACGTCGCATTAGAATTTCAAAAATAAATTGTGGTTATAAACCCAACGGAAAGATCAATTTGAATACGTAAAAATGTATCTGCTATCCCATTTGAAAAACCAAGTTGTGGGTTACCCCTTCAAAACAAAACACTCTTTATAATTAATATTTTATTTGTCTTTGTCGTCTGTCGTCTAGTATCTGTTGATGTATTAGTAATTTTATGAGAGAGAAAATTTTCAAAACTACTAGACTGGTTAGTTTGCTATTTTAAGTGTAAGTTAATAGTATGAAGCTTATATAAAATTTATTTTTTCATTGCCCCCGAACAACTTACGTCAGCTTAACAAGAGAACAATAAACAACACGATTAAAGACAACCCTGGATGTTTGAAGATTTGTCGTTATTAGGTTACCATTAATTTGAAGTTTGAGTTGAAATTGCAGATATCAAAGACAAACATTCACAAATCCACGACTGTCTTTGATAGTATTTTTATTTCTCACCCGGTAGTATCAAATGAATATTTCTAAATATCACGTTAATTTTGATTTAATCTTCATGGCTGCTTTTCATGTTTCAGCTGACGATATCTCCAAATAATTAACATTTATAATGAACTAGGAAAGATTAACGACACGATGAAATTTTTTCTTAAGATATGGAAAAGATTTAAATATTATAATACGTCAAAAAATTGGCGGAACCATTTTAATCAAAATTAAAAACACGAAAGATATTTTTCCAAAATGATTACGCGTTTGCTGTTAATCCTTTATACTTACATTATTTGGCAAAAAATATACACTAAAAGCAAATTCTGATATTTTTGTTATTAACTCTACTTCCAATACGTGGAACGTTGGCTGCACATGATTTTGTAGATTTTTTATTGTAATTTTACAATTACAATAAATAAATATTAAAATCATTTTAGTTTTCTTATTGAGCAACCATAAAATTATTCAAACATTTATTAGTCTAAATCTATACTGGAAAAATATTATTATTATGAACAGATATGATAAAAAATGCATGTTTCATAAAAATGTATACATTTTTTATAAAAATTTTCAAAAATAATGTTTGTATGACGTAATCAATTTTTCAGGGGAATAAATAAACAAATTTAGAGTAGTTTTCCCCACTTCTACACACTTCAAACATAAATATTGTCGGCACTTTTTTAAACGAATGACTGACAACACGTAAATAGAAACCGAGAGCTTGTTTTTTTACATTCTACAAGCTGTGGACCGCCAAGGAACGATGAAATTACACAAAATCATCTATAAATCGGTAATTTGAAAAAATAGGTCAAAAATTATGTACCCAACGATTTCTTGCATCCATTATTGGCTTGGAAGTTATCTTCCATCAATCCACTAGATAGATGATGTAAAACTAGTGTAGAAATCATGTTCGACATATTGCAAATTATGCTCCCGTTTATTGCATCAATTTCCACGTCACAATACTACCAAGTTAGATCATCTTGACCAAAATACGTCAAGCCAAATTTTGCAAGCTCATCGCGAAAGCGCTATTTTCGCTTTCTATTGTGTACTCAACACAAGTATCTCAATTACTCTGTTTATTTACCGAAAAAATTGCGCATATCGAGAGCCCGCTTCACGAATAACATTGCTCTTGACTCGGTGGGGCCGCGACCGGAGCTCCTCAAATTGTCTGCTGGTATTGACCATGTGACCTTCAAATGGTGCTGCATTTCGGTACAACAATAAAAGTACAAATTGCCAAGTTCACTTACTCTTCGATAATGACCTCTACCTTCACATTTTTGCCGGCTTCATTCCATGCCCACAAAAAATAGACAAATCGTTAGTAAGCCATGTACGAAGAAAGGAATTTTAATTTCGCAAGGTTTGCTTATTGATTTCAATTTTGCGAAGCTGGTTTCGTTTTTGGACATTTTTTAGATTGCGAATAAATCAAGCCCGGTTAAAGATGGCTGACAATGGACAAAGAGAACTATAAAATTTATGGCATTCGCATGCAACGTTGTGTTTCATTGTCGGTATGCAGATGCAGACAAACGGCATGCCAAAATATGCATTGTTTGTTTGGATGCTGGAACGGGGAATTACATGACGAGCACTTAACTTTTTTGCTCGGTGTACATCTACATGTAACGATATTTCGAACGCTTTTTGATTCAGATAATTAATTATTTATCGGGCAGAGCGCTGATCACCTGGCAGCCACTGACCAAAATTCAAACCAAAAATTTTGATTATCGAGAAGTCTCAGTGGTGATAGTGATCATAAACCTACGAAATTTTATTTTCTGCATGTGCTTAATAGTTAATCCTTTAACTGTGGATTTAAAGATACATATTATGTGCCTAATTAAATTTTTATCGTTTGCTATGAATTTTATCTACATGAACCCGTTCACCGAAGAAATGAATTAACCTACGGTTTCGCAATTTTGTCTCCCCGAGATCTTTCATGCTAATACCCATTTTTATTTTTCCATAGTTTTTAACAGTAACAATCTAGGCTAGTTACTTTTTGGCATGTTTTTAATCTGAACCATAATTGTGAAATCAAAAAAATATGAAAATTTCTCGTCACGAAAATTTTAAATTTGTGTTTTTGTTTAAAATATGCAAAAAGTAGAATTTATTGAATAGATAAAAGTACGGTTGCCACCGACATTCTTGTGATAGCTGGACAATTGAATCAATAACAGACATTACGAAAGAATTCGAATGGTCAAGGTTACGAGTATGTTCCCGAAGGCAAAAAGTCCCGACAGTTTTATAAAGACAGTATTATTATAATCTGAAAATGAATGGGTACAGTCAGTTTCCTCCGCATCAAATTCATAACAGCGATTATTGCCTGTATGATCCGTAATTAATTAGAAACAGCATGCGGTACATATCAATAGTATAATTCATGCCTTCAATACGTTCCAGCTGACAGAACAATTTTTAATTATTCTTAAACGCTCGTAATCGTAGAAACCGTATTAAATCATCTAAATAAGTTGTCTGCTTTTAATACTCTCTGCTCTTGACAGTTTATTAAATTTTGTGTGGAAACCGATGAATTATAATCGATTAAATTATTATGGGAAAACTTCTTAATCAAATACACTTATTTACAAACCGGTAAAAACGTGACGAATCCTATCAACTATAATTACTTTCCGAAAATGTTATTTGCGCCCCTAATTGAATTAATCTGCGCACGATTTCCATAACGAAATACAAGAAGCGTACCAACCGACGTGGAACTAAACAGTTTAATAAAAAGCTTAACACTTGATTTGACAATGATGTCTTATTTTTCTTAGTTCTGTCGCAACAGCGAGCAAAAACCAGAAGAGATCAATCTTTGGGTATGATCGATCAAGTCATGCTCAAGTCGCCCAGTAATGTATCTTCACCTTGAACTTAGCCATCTGCTACACAAAATTTCTTTGTTCACGTGGGTGGCGAACATGCTACACTGTTTCATACACTACCTGCCAAAAAATCGCAACACCTCTATACATAACCATTATATGTCAGAAAACGGATAAATTAGCTTCCTTATTTTATTTTTCACAGTATTTTCTTCTCTACCGTGTTTATTTTTTTAATAAACGCTGATTTATTTTTCCTTAATATTGTGCGCATTTTTTGGCCCGGAGTGTATCTAAGTATTATAATAAATTAACATGGTCCATCGAGTGCCAAAAGCTAATCGATCCGTGAAATTTATGGGGGGCTAATTATGCTGAAAGGGGGCAAAATTCGTCCAAGGTCAAAAATTGGGTTGTTTATTATTCCAAGTAGCCCATGTACGCACTTTGATGCTCTTAAATATTAAAATAATATTCTGTTGGCGGTCTTAGTATTGTACTCATGCACAGCAGGAGGGCTATTGTGGTGCCGCCACAGCCAGTACCGATAGAGTTCTAGCGTCGAACATTGACAGGACAACTCAATCAAATCTATCAAGCCTGCAATGTTTTCAAACATGACACAAATTTGTCTATTAGCTGTAAGTAATTATTAAAGAGTTAGGTCGAAATCAGGTCGTAGGAAGAAGCGTCAAAGGGCTAATTGATTTTTCGTCATGGGCGCCCGTAGAAAAAAAAAATATTTTCAAACTGCCTAATTACATAAAAGGTCATAATTTGGACTCGGAGATGATCTAAATATGCTGAATTGCCACAGAAGTGCCGTTTGTCGTCCTTTTTTTTAAAATTAAATTATACTTTAATAAATGTTTGTACAAAAATCCTCATTTTGCTTAAATGACGAAATAACGACAGCGAAAACAGAAAAGCTAGGATAAAAAACTAAAACAGTTAATTTAAGCTTCAACAGAAATTATGACGATATATGAATAAAAAATATAAAAAAACTAGTTGACTACAAATCGCAATCGTAGGATTTAAACACGGAAAATTGAATTAAAGGAAAAATAAGACGAAATAAAACAAGAACTTTTCGTTGTCCTTTTGCCAAATTACTGAAGATTTCCTTCGTGAAAGTGGGCAAAACGTTCCAATTCCTTCTAACAATAACACGGTCCAAACCCGGAAAACGCTGTTAAGTTGTATTTAAAAATTTATTTCCAATACCGACAGGTTTTTATTAAATATTGTTACGACAGAAACCCATACGCCGCCCCGGTACCACGTCTATGAGTTCTAGTATGTACGGCGATGATGACTCATCGTCGATGACGGCGGTTGGGCGGCGTTCGCTAAAGAAAAGCCTGAAAGCGGAAGTCGCGATGGGTAATCCAGAATGACCTCGACTGCGGAACTTCTAGAAAAAAAGTATGGTTTTAAATAGAGGCCACCTGCGGGAACGAGTTAGTATCAATCAACAAGTAAAGTCCGGACAACGGGAGAAGTAGAGTCTCGTCAAATCCATTCCAGTCGAGTCGGAGTTATTCTGTACATAATCTCTGTATAATTCGCCTCATAAATTTGAGTTACTGAGAAATAAATTGTTGAGTTTTACCCATGCTGATTTTAAATACCCGATCAATGTAACAATATAATGCCTGATTTTTATAGACTAATAGTTGTTTTTATCTCCAAACTGTCAAAAATGAGTAAAAAAATCGAAAATCATTCGATTTATTTATTAATAGTAAATAGTTATTATCAGGAGCTTCACATAAAAACTTGTTAACTTCCTGCCAGATAATATTTTAATATTGTATTAAACTAAAATATACTGACATTTTGTCGACTTGCTAATATCAGTTTTTTTCTTCAAATTTAAAATAGCTTTCAACCTCGAAAAATAACTCCATAATGTTGAAGGTTTTACATTTTTGGATTTTTCTAATGTGTATGCTAAAATAATAATTGATTCACTAACGCCTGGAACATTCTTTTAAGACATCGTCCGGAATGAAATAATGTTCAGATGTACTCTCATGTGCTTCTTCTTCTCTTTGCTTGTTCATATCTCCCAAAACTTTTCATATTTTCAAAAAAAAATTCAAAGTTTTTAATTTTTTTGACAGTAATAAACAAGTTTCACCATAACACCATGAATAATAGCATAAATCTGTCCGTATTTGAAAAAATAGTGTAAGTAACACGGGATTAAACTGTTTTTGTTCCGTGGAGAATTTTAAAGCCCTCGGGCATTTTTTCAG
This sequence comes from Zophobas morio, assembly GCF_036711695.1. Classification (NCBI taxonomy): domain Eukaryota; kingdom Metazoa; phylum Arthropoda; class Insecta; order Coleoptera; family Tenebrionidae; genus Zophobas; species Zophobas morio. Next base: position 18,648,280 of record NW_026972110.1, on the reverse strand, counting down.
GCACAAAAAAGATTTCTAATCCCTTGATACTTAATTCAGTATTTTATTGTAGTCGTATTCCTTTCAAACCAAAAAAGACTAAGTAAAAATCTGTCTGCCTACATCTTCATCTAGAACTTTAAAAAATCAAATAGAAAAATAATTTGGTAAATAGTGAGAGAAACAAGATTTTTAAGAAAATTACAAAATCTCACCAAGAGTGGGACGTTCAAAAAGAAAATCGAAATGAAGATACACAAAATTAGTAACATAAAGTACACGACAGGTCAGCCTGAAGATTATTAACAAAACTAATAGATCACATAAGCAAAAACTTAAAGTATAATATTTTATTCCGGATAACAAATTCTAAAAATTTTAGTGTAAACAGACAATATTCCACAGCGATAAAAATGATTCAACATAGAATGGTAATAACTTGAAGCTTGGAAAGTTTTTATCTCTCTTTTTTTTACAAAAAAAATTTTTGAGTTTGGTGGACAATTTGCTAAAAAAGAAAAACGTAAAAATTATTGTTATTCTTATCTTAGTAGATGGATATTCGCTGTTTCGAGGAATTCAGAAGAATCTAGAAAAAACAAGAAGAATCTGAAAGAGTTTGGAGGGGTCTGAAATGATCTGGAAAAATTTCAAAGAATCTGGAACGATGTGAAAGGTGGAAAGTTCTGAGAGAATCTGAGAGTATCGAAAAAATCTGAAAGAATGTGACAGAATTTAAGATTTTTTCAAATTCTTTGGATTCTTTCTAAATCTCTCTTTCGAATTTTTCGAGTTTTTTCAGATTCCTTCGAACTTTTCAGATTCTTTCAAAGACACCATCAGAAATCCTCAAGATTCTTTAAAATTTTACAATTTTGTTCAGATTGTTTCAGATCCTTACAAATCCTTTCAGATTCCTGCACACTTTTCCAGATTTTGCTCGATTCTTCGAGATTCTCTCACATCCCCTGGAGAAATCTGAAGGAATCTCGAAGAATCTCGAAAAATCTAGAAGACTAAAAAAAACTGAAAGAATCTGTAGGGATCTGAAAAGCTCTGAAACGATTTGTATAGCACCGAAAAATTTTAAAGAATCTTGAGGATTCCTGACAGTGTCTTTGAATCTTAAAAAATTTCAAAGAATTGGAAGCAATGCGGAATCATCGGAAAGAATAAAAAAAATCGAAAAAACCTAAAAGAGAGAATCAAAAAGAAATTGAAAGAATCTGGAGGAATTTGTGGGAATCTGAGAGAATATCTGTACGGTTTTAAAACGACCTGAACAGAACTCAAAAATTTGAAAGAATCGTGAGGATTCCTGACGGTGTCTTTGAATGAATCTGAAAAAATTCGAAAGAATCTGAAAGAGAGGTTCAGAAGAAAATAAAAGAAACTGGAGAAATTTGAAGGAACTGAGAGAAATTGGAAGGTTCGAAAAGAATGTGAATGAACCTAAAGGAGGAAATCTGAAAGAATCTGAGGGAATCTGAGAGAAATTGGGAAATTCGGAAAGAATCTGTGAGAACCTAAGAGAATCTCGAAGAATCTAGAAAAATCTGGAAGAACTTAGAAGAATCTGCAGGGATCTGAAAGTATCTGTAAGTTTCTAAAACAATTTGAATAGAGCTGGAAAAAGTTCGAAAGAATGTGGAACATTCCGACAGCATCCAAGAGCATCCGGAATAATCCCAAAGAATCCAAAGGAATCCAAAAGGAATAATCTTTAAAAAAAGAAACGAATCTGAAAACACCTGAAAGAATCTTAGGGAATCCAACAAAATCTGAGAGAATATGAAACTAAGGACAGGAAAGAATTAGAAAGAATCAGAGGGGATCGAAAAATCTCAGGGAATCTAGACGAATCTAAGTAACCCTGGAAGAATCTGATAGAATTTGAGAGAATCTAACAAAATCTAGAAAAACTGGAAGAATTTGGAACAGTCCACAGGGACCTGAAAGGATCCAAAGTGATCTTCAAAAATTTGAGAGGACCTGAAACGATTTGTAAAGATCTGAAAAATTCTTAAGAAATCTGAGGGAATATTGAGGGATATTGAGATAATTTGAAAGAATAGAAAAAAATCTGTAACAAAGTGTATTTTTTCTAAAAACTTTCGCATTAATTTTTCCACATATTCTCAAAGCGAATTTAGATGCAGTGACCGTTTTTAACAAAATTTATGGATTGGTATTGATATTTTACCGGTGAGGCGTCATAGCCGAAGTTAAACGAACGATAAACAGAAATTAAGGCAATTTTTTCCGAAATTCTTGATATTAAAATTACACATTTTTGACGTGCTTAATGTTTCTAAAATTTCATTTTTTCCGAAAAAATTTCCACGTGAACTAAAAACGCATGCATCAACTTCTCAACTTATGAACCGCCCCTGGTTTAATTAATACGTCTTTTGAATAATTTAGGCATTTGAAACTTCGATTCTGTTATTTGGTTGCGCACATTTTCAGTAGCATTTCAAGTGTTCTCCTCAGAAGTTAAGATTTTGGTCTTGGCATAAAATTGTTTAGTCCTTTCTACGAAAAAACAGATCGCTCGTATCCGTCTCTCTGTCGTCTATCCTCAGTTGTCTACCGTCTTTGTCGATTCTTACTAGACCTAACTACCGGACCGATGGTAGACCCACCATTCCCACCAACCCAAAACGCTGCTTAAATTTCATAAAATATCATACCCCTGTATTCCTAGTTTATGAATCCGCTTTGATTTTTTGCGCTAGCCATCTAGACTTTCGCAAAAAATTTCAAATTACACTATACCAATTTATATTTTTTTGCCTTAGGTGACGACTGATATTATCTATATTCCCATAACTTACAGGGGTACTATAAAATACGTAAAATTTCGCAATATCAAATTTTATAATTTTTCGAAAAAGCTAGATAGTTATATTGAATTATACTTCAGGGGCACAACCTTAGACCATTTTTTGGATGTATGAATTATTTATGAAAGCCCTGTATTTGAGGTGCAGAAAAAATATAAAATTATCTCGAAACACTGGGTGTTAATCAATGATTTACATCTAGTGGGTTCTGAAATTCATTTATTAATGTGCCGCTTCATTTGATTTTTTGTTGAAGTAATTTCTGTCCGTTAGTTGTCAAACGTTGAATCAGATTTTAACGTTTCTTTCTTTAAAAAATCACGAAGGATACGGAAAAATGTGGACTCTAGAAGACGCTAAATTTATTATCGAAGCTTTAGTCTAACTAAGAGATTGATAAAATACCAAAGTTAGACGTTTCCAAATGAAAAAATTTTGGTTATTCAGTGAGTTTAGATTTAGAATGTTTAATAATTTGAAATTACATTTTCTCCTTTAGCATCTTTTATTCCAGTTAGTTACTGACAAAAGTTTTATGAATTATCTCTCATTCATCGCCATTGCCTATGCGTATAACCGGGGAACTTCAACTCCGGTCCAAACATCAAACGACATTTGAAGGGGACAGCTAAAATTTATGCAAGGTTTACAATAGGTGCTCTTATTAGTTTGGACTGGCGAGGGATTAAGGCACTCAGGGTACCAGTCTAAAAAGATATGACCTTGGACCGGAGTTGATGATCTATGTAGTATAAGTACAGGGTTTTTATAAATGATTCTAAGGGTGTAATTGGCCATACATTTCAAAAATACCGCTTGGCTGAAATGATGCCTCATTTTGACGGTTCTCACTTATCATTAATGTCATTTGTCACCTGTCATTTAAAGTCATCGCTTTTATTGTTGTAACGTTTCTCAAGTGTCAATTACAGTAGTTCTCGTTAATCCAAGCTCAAAACAACAAAACAGTAGTTTTCAAAACTCTTGCTTCTTGCATGAGTGATTCTTAAATAAGATGAAATTAAGTCAAATATTTTGAAATAAAAATCTAACATCATATTCCGGTAGTGTTAAAAATCCTTAGGGTTACAAATCTGAAAAACATTTTTTTTTGTAAAACCAATATACTGCATTGTGAAAAAATGTCAGCTCCGTGGAGTCCATGGACACTTTCATGTTGTGGGCACCTAAATTCGAAGTTAAAGCAAATTCAAATGTGTGCAAAATTTGCATATATTTTCAGTCTAAAATACGTATAATTTTGTTATAATTTCAGAAACATTACTGTTTCTATAATATAATATATGTTTATTTATGAAATTAAAGGATGCGTAGACCATTGAGCAAGATATTGTCAAATGATTCAATTGCGATTTTTGTAATAACCAAGAAAACACATGTCATGAGTTTCTTATTTAAGAATCACCCGCATACGAAAATTCTATTTTGCCTTGAGCATTTAGTAAAGTCCATACAGAGTAATAGGCGGCACATGTCCATGACCTTCTCCGACTCTATAATCATTTATAGAAAACCTGTATAACTAGTATAAGAAGTAATGAAGAAAAATACGTGCTGTTAGAAACAAATTTTTATGTTTATCGGTTAACTTATGACACACATGATTAATTGTATAAAATATGAAACACGTCAGACATGGTCTCATTAAAAGCGCATTAGTCTCAAAAGTGTTAAAACGGGGGTTTTAGAAAAAGCTCAACAAAAATGAAAGAAATAATCAAAACCAAAAAAAAACAAAGCAAATTTTAAGTAATTATTTGAACCAAAATTAACTTCCTGATTTTTCAAACACCTAATAAGATTTTATACTGTAAAGAAAAAATGTAGACCGTACCGTATTCGTTAAAGCACAGCCCTAACTATCCGTGAGTAAAAAAACCCTCCCATAAACTTTCCTTTTTCTTGCTAATTTAGCCGCATAATAACACAAATTAAGCAGATAAAGTGTTGCCACGCACTCTATCCCCTTTTTAAAGTTTCCATGGGCGCCCATGTTCGCCGTCACGAGCTTTCAAGAAAAATGGTGCCACTACTCAACAAAACTGAAGCTTATCCACTAAATTTCCTTCTTATCTTGCAGCCAAGAGTGGTAGAGAAGTAGGACCTTTAATCGTTGAAGTATGCACTAATTTCGTGTTCACGTGCAATGTTGTGTGCGAGATATATTCAAAGTGCTTAACACACACACACCCATAATGCATGTACACGCATTGAGCACATAACCAAAGTGGAGTCTTTGGGGAGCGACAGTTGTTGTGTTTTGTGTAAAGTGAGATAAAAGTAATAAAAGCACACTGTTACACACACCTTGATTGGACAACGTTGCGGTCGCATGGCCTGCTTACCTTTGACGATATTAGCGTCAAAGTTGGGGACGATTCCTGAAACAATTCAAACTGTCATTAAATCAGAAGTTGGGAGTGGGAAACAAAAGATTCATTATTCCGACAAGTTTATCCTATGGGGTAATCGTGCTTTGATCTATGATGTAGAGCTAGCGGTAATGATATGATATGCATTGTAGTAAAGACATTAAATTCGAGGTGGGAAACTAAAATTGAAATCTGAACCAGAGTGATTCACACTGATGTCACCTCGCTATTAAACATAAACTCGAGTCCTGAAACTGAAAACATAATTTCGCAGAATTTTGTCTGGTTTTACTTCCCGAGGGTAATAAGTTAAGAAAATATTTTAATAGGGTCCATCCCCTACCAACAATTTGATTTTTACATTTTATAAGATAACACCCTCCTGTACTAGTGATTTATGAATCAGCCTTGAGAGAATTCAGATATATTTTGGCTTTCTGGCCGGTGTCGATAAATCGCTATTTGTACAAACAGGGAAATGCATTTAGAGGCGATATTTTCTATTGACTGCAAAAATTGACGTTATCAAAAGTTATTTCTATAACTTGAGAATATAAGTAGTAGTCACTTTTATTGGATTATTATGAGGGCTATTAAAATCAGAAATCTTTTAATAAACGCAAACATTATATTTTGTTAAAATCTTTTTGCCGCAATAATACCGTTGGAGATGTTATTAAATATGCACAAAATAAAATAAAACGCACTGATTATGAGTAGAGTTTATTTAAATCTTATATGAGTTTCAATTTTATTAGCAATTAAAATGATGCAGTTGTTGTAACACAAGATTTTCAGTAGTTTAGTGGCTGTTTTTTAACTCAATGTCACATTCCTAAGTTTCAAAGGCCCGACATAGAATGAGACGATGCGAGCATACGAATCTTAATTATAAAATTTAATTGATTCAAGTAGGGGGAGCCGGATTAAGACGAAGTACTGGGGCAAGATTCAGGATTTATCCTTCTTCATACTGATGTGTGATGAAAGGGTCCATCGGTTGAATGGCTACTTTCATGTTTTCACAATGTTTCATAACCTTTAGCGTATGAAAGGAATAAATCTACGATTCCGTCTGTCTGTCTGTTTCTTTGTCTATCTATCTGTCTGTGTCGTTTTTTAATTGACAGATAATTTCCGAAATTACCTAACTGATTGTGGTCAAATTTGTTTTTCATTTTGTTTTATAAATTTTATGAAATTAAATACTCCTCTACTTATTGTTTATAAATCCGCTTAAAGTTTTTACCCTAGGTATCCAAATTTTCTAAAAACAATCCAAATTATACCGGGTGTCTGAAAAATGGCGGATTGGCTCTTCAGTACGTTTTGTAAAGGGGTTTCGGGAGTCCCAAAAAAATTATAAAAAAATCTTTATGATGTAGGCTTCGAAAAAAAAGTAAGTAAAAATTAGTCATCAATAGTTGCTAAGACAAAACTGATTTGGCCATGACATACCCTCTAAGAAAAGAGAGGGTGGGTGGGCGGTGCTAGTAGTTGCCAAGATAAGACTGATTTTGACAAATGACATACCCCTAAGAGAAGAGAGGGCGGGTGGGCGGGGTTAGTACCTGGTAAGATTAGGGTGATTTTGGCAAATGAGATCCCGCTAAGAAAATAGAGGGCGGGTGGGCGGGGCTAGTACTAGAAGATAAGACTGATTTTAGCAAATGTCGTTACAACAATATACGAGAAACCCTATCGAAATAGTTAAATGGCGTCGAACCAATAAAGGAAAGCATCCAGAGGTCGCCGGTTCGATCTCCTCATGCGCCACTTTTTTTTCTTACACTGTCACTGGTATTATCTATATTTTTTTAACTCATAGGAGGGCTTTTCATAAAATAAACAAAATTTCGAAAAAGAAACTGGATTTGTGGGACTATAGTTCAGGGGCGAGAGAAGTTCTATCTATATGAACTTAGGCTAACTATTTTTAAAATCAGTGTGACAATACATACTTTGTGTAGAAATAAGGGTATGCACTTTGTTGTGGCATAAATAATACTTTCATAACATACAGAGTGTTTGTAAACATTTTTGAAATTATTATAATTTCCAAATATCGATATTTAGTCAATACTTTCAAAAAGTCGAAAAATTTTAAAAATCAAAACCCAAAATGTCAAGAAATCGAAAGTTCGAGAAATCGAAAAAAAGAAATATTGAACAATAAAAAAATCAGGAAATGGGATCAAACAATTGTAGGTACAATCGAAAAATAAAAAAAATAATAAGAAAAAAAATCAAAAAATCTTAAATTTCAAAAATGGAAAATTGAAGAATTGAAAAATTGAAAAATCCTGAAATTAAAAAATACCAAAACTGAAATGAACAATTGAAAAATCGAAACATGGAAAAATTGGAAAATCGAAAAACCGAGAAATGAAAAAATTGAAACATCGAAAAGATTGAGAATTCGAGAATCGAAAAGTGGACATCGAAGTTGAAAAAGCCCAAGATTGAAAAATTAAAAACAGAAGAATTTTAAAATTGAAAAATCGGGTAATTAAACAACCGAAGAACTGCAAAACCAAAAATAGAAATATTGAAAAATTGAAGAATCGAAAATCGAAGAAAAATCCAGTGATTGAAAAATCCCAAACGGAAAAATCGAAAAACTGAAACATCGAAGAAAAATTAAAGAGCGAAAAATTGTAAAATTCCAAAACAGGAATATCGAAAAATTGAAAAATGGAGAAATATAAATAAAGTACATGCTAAGACAAAACTAATTTTGGCAAATGACATACCCTCTAAGATAATAGAGGGCGGGTGGGTGGGGCTAGTACTTTCCAAGATAAGACTGAACAATATTGAGAGTAGTCACTGAAATGAAGAGGGGCTCGGTGGGCGGGGCTAGTGTATGCTTATAAAACTCTTTAGAAAAACCTAACTCAGCTCCGCCCACCGCTTGTCGCTATTTCACTGACTTATTTTATTTACTGTAAAATGAGAATTGAGTTTTATTTTAACACGCGGTCGAATCTAAAATTTATAACAAAGTAAAAAGGGCCACTCCCACCCACCTCTATTCTGTTTTGATCATTCATTCTTATTGGCTCTGAAGAAAGAATATTACGAGTTTTCGGTTTTTTGATTTTTCAAATTTATAATTATATAATCGAAAGAAATATTGAAAAAATAAAGGAATAGTAAAAAATTGAAAAAGTGAAAATGAAAGAAAACAGAAGAACGGAACATTGTGATATGGAAAATTGAAAGTCGAAGAAAAAGGATAAACGAAAAATTCTAATATCAAAAAATTGATCGAAAGTAATAAAATAAATCCGGATTTTTCGAAAAATTATAAGATTTCATTTGGCGAATTGTATTTTTAACTCCAACCGTTTTACCAGAATCGCCCCTTAAATCGCAATTTTTAAAAATTCCAAAGAATTCGGATTTCAGTCCGAATATTTAAATTATGATGTTGAAAAATCGAAAAGTCGAAAACCTGAAAAATCAAAAATCGAGAAATCGAGAAGTCGAAACATCGAAAAGTCCAAAAGTCTAGAATTGGGAAAATCAATTTCATTAAACTGCATCTTAATCCATTTTGTCGTTTGTTTTTTAAGTTTTTTTCTATATTTAAAGATTTTAGAAGACACACCGAGATCAGGTCAGATCAGGTGAGATCAGGTCAGGTCAAGTCAGGTGAGGCCAGGTCAGGTCAACTAAACATCAAGAAAAATTCAGATTTTCTTTTTAAGAATAACGAAGCAAATTATAAGAAATTGACTCTTACTTTTACAAATATAATTTGTCAACATTTTACTTATCTTGATTAGGATTCTAATATATTTTAACATTATGTCACCTACGTTTAACCGTTTTATTTTTTAAATTAAAAAAAATGTAGTACGTTTAAAAGAACAGCGAAAACTGTGACGAACTATTTGTAAATAAAAAGTCACTGAAATCTCATCATGGAAACACTTTCCACATCAGAAATATTTTCAAAATAAAAAATATATAAATCGCGGGAGAACAAGATGACAAAGGAGTAAAAGTAAATTCTATTCATAATCTACAAATCCACAACGCTGCAAAGTCAGTTTAAGTTTGATTGCTAAAAACTTGTCAAAATTAAGCTGCGATAGAATCTTCAATATTAAAAGAAAATATTTATTGCTATAACAAATTGATAGAAACAATATAAAGATTATTCAAGAACATGTGTTTTATTCTATTAAATCTTAGGTTCCCAGTGAGTAGTTATATAGTGGGGCTCCTAGCACAGTTTGACCTTATTTGACCTGAGCTAGGAGCCCCACTACTTTTGATCTAAGGTTTGTCATCGCCTTGTGTTTTAGTAAACATCCTACAAAATATGGTGACAAAATAGTTGTGCAACTCGAAGACTGCAGAACCATTCTACTCCAACGATTTACTGACAAATTTAACCATTCAGTGATCGATGATCTGAACAGAAAAATTCTAAACAGTTGGAAGTTGTATTTCATCAGTAAAGGATCCATCGGTTAAACCGTCAATATAGAGTTTATTGAAGGATGAAGAAGACAATGAACCATATGAAAACCACTGTATACCGTATATGTGAAAGGAAGAAATAAAGAAAATTATCCCATGGAGACGCTAGGTAAAGGCCCTCCCAAAATTGTGAATCTGGAAGCCATAGAAGACTGTGTGAAATTTACCAAAGAAATGCAAGCATGTGATAATCATATATCTAAAAATTGTTTTTATTCTATTAAATAATGCTAAAAATGTTTGCGTGCTGATCTAAGCAAACTGTAGAGGAAAAAAAACTGTCAGGTGTGGGATTCGAACCCACGCTCCCATTCGAGAATCAGAGCTTAAATCTAACGCCTTAAACCGTTCTCTATTTTGCTACTAAACTAAATAAAGGGATAGTCGCGACAGAACTCGAGTCTACGCAAGACACGACCGCCAGGCGGTAACGTACGTTCAATAAAAAGTAGTGGGGCTCCTAGCTGAGGTCACATGAGGTCAAACTGAGCTAGGAGCCCCACTAGATAACTATTCCAGTGCATTTTCCTCTACCGAAAGAGATTACTTTAGCTTTAGCAAAATTCACTAAATACAGATTTAAAAATTAATTATGTCCTGAATCTGTTAGGTCTGAAAATTGTAAATTTATTGTATATTATGTTGTTGCAAGACTGATAGAGTTTAAAATTTTTCTCACACTTCAAAGTGATTACATTTTTTGCTATTCTTTCATGTAAAATGTCATTGTAAGTTGTTTATACTCTTTATTTTGTTACATATTTGCTCGCTGATTACATTCTTGAACTTTTTGCTTAAGAACTTCGTTTATGTTGACAATACTAACTTAGTTTTAAATACGGACACAAGTCGTGATTAAACAGCAATCTAAGCCACAGGTTGAACTTAGCCACTCTTATTTTAGTTACAGTGTTGAAGTTGCTTTTTGTCAAATTGGCAGTTTTAGAATCATTAATTTTGCGCTCTGTGTTGCTAAATAGAAGTAATAGTCAACAAAAATTTTATGATGTTCACGATGTTAGGGGAATAATAATGTTTAGATATGAATAATCATATTAGAATAACATGCTACTAAACCTCTCTAGACACTGGTATTTTAAACACTCGCTCTGCTATGTATATAAAACTTTTTACTATTAAACAAGAAGTTGTTAATATAAATTAAAATTTGATCCGATTTTACTCAAAACCTCGTAATTTGTACACTAGATTTTTCTTTTTTTGCATTTTTCTTGCTGTTAAGTGTACTAAACCATAACGTCTAAGTGTATTAATCTATTTTTCTTGCCTAAATTAATCACCTATTTGACCAAATCCAATATAGTAGATATGACTAGGACCACAACTATCCAACAGCAATAAATACCTATATATCGCTCATTCACAACTACCTAGTATCAATTCTCTTCATGTTCTGTGTTATAAAAACCATTTCCTGGAAAATTTCAGATCATTGAAACCCTTGAAACTCCCTAGACACAAATAAAAAAAATGTCTTCTTGATTCTTACGGCACACAACCCCATAAACACTGAATTGCCATTTTATATTAAATAAAGCCATCGGTTTTTTCTGCACTTAGTATGTCGTTTAGAGTCCTTGTTGAGAATTTTATTTATGAATAAAAACATTTACAGTGGAAATACTGTGAGAAAACTCATTAAACATAAAAGCGTCTGGATGAGTCCACTTGCGAATTTAGGGGAAGGACACCAGACGGTGGTCATTCTGTTCTGTCATTATCTGGTGATTTAACCAAATCTCTTCGATTTATAAGCGTTTTTCGTCCATTTTCAAAACTACAGAATAGAGAAATATATACGAAAATTGAAAACCAGAGTTTTGACAGTTGGAAAAATTATCCACTGAAATCAGTTTTTTTTATTCGTGGCAATTATTGTTATTGCCACGAATAAAAAAAAACTGATAATTAATTTTTAAGTCGCTGAAATTCACACCCCTTGTGACACTTGAGACTTCCTTGTTTCATAAACGTTCGTGCTGAAAAGAAACCTTACTTTTATTTAATCTTAGCTCAACACTACGTTGGTTTAGGTCAAGGTGTGACCAGTTGACACAGCAATTCATACCTCCAATAATAATAAATCGTTCTAAATTTTCTGCACTACTGAACACATTACATTTATTTTAAAATAAAACGATTTAAAATTTGATGTTCGTTTAATGGACTTCAAATATACATAAAACCGAAATAAATGTGGAGCAGCTTAATAGCTTAACGCGTTACCACAAAAAGCAATTTGTTTCAACTGGCTTTGATAAATTGTTGTACATGTATGTAACTAATCAGGCACGTTCAGAATGTGTTTCCATTTATTAATTTCACCCATCGATTTTACTTAAATGCATAATTTTAACATAAACAAATGCGACTTATTTCCCGAGACGCGGGCAGTAAATGGAGCGACATACTGGGAGCCCAGTACAGTGGATAAATGAATACAGTCAAAGAGTCAGTTTTCTTACTTATGGGAATTGTGTAACACAGCGAATATTTTATACAGCTGTATAAAAAAGACTCCTGAGATGTGATGGCACTTTGCGGGCAAAATAAAATAAAACGAAAATAGGTAATTTTAAGAGTGGCGGTGTGCGTATATATGGGGACAATAGAAATAATAAAAACTGAAACATAATATAGCGATAAAAATATGGTCGTATTTGTTGTTAGTTGAACTCGTCAACAAAAATTATGGCTGCTTGACTTTGCTGAAAGCAGGCGATTTTATTGGGGGTTCTTGTAAACACGTAGACAACGATGATTCACTGTAATTGAAATTATTGGAATTTCAGCGAAGGGTTGCTCAACAGAATGACTCATCGTCTAATAAGGAAAACTCATACTTCATTAAGGAACAAAATGTTCGCGGTCTACCGACTGATCAATTAAGAGTTTCAGACCTTTTAAAATTATCGTGAGGATGTAAAATACTGCAAAGTTGTCTCCTAAAAATTTGATGACAACGTTGTTTTAAAGTGGCAAGTTTTAGATATTAAGGAAAATTTAGGAAGCATTCAAAAATTACAAAAGAATTTTTTTTTCCTAAAAATTGTTTTTTTTTATTGTATACTTCAGAGGAAAAAGGAGTTCTGTCTAATAACCTTAGACCAAATTTTTCAGTAAATATCCGTCAGGTATATTTTTGCCCTAACAGTTGAGATTAGAACTCTGAGTTCTGACTTAAAAAAATAGTCAACTATAATTTAGACCGAACTTCCCTCGCCCCTAAAGTGCACCCTAACAAACTCCGCAAACCTAGTGGTATAAATAATACCACGGGACGCGGTTCGAACAAGTGGGGAAAATATGAAATACACTTAAAGAAGATAACCAAAGGGTAAAAATGCTTTTCCAAAAATCCAAAAAGTGAAAAATCAAAAACTTGAAAATTCCAAAAATTTAAAAACCGGAATATTGAAGAATTGGAAAGTTGAAGAATCGAAAAGTCGAAAAGTCGAAAAAATCGAAAAACCGAGAAATCGAAAAATCGAAAAACCGAGAAATCGAAATATCGAAACATTTTAAAAACTTAAACATCGAGAAATCAAAAAATCAAAAAATTAAGAAATCGAAAGAGGCCAAAATTGGAAATTTTTTTAATTCTCAACTTTTCGAATTTTCGATTTTTTGATTTTTTGACTTCTTGAGTTTTCGATTTCTCAATATTTCAGTTTTTGAATTTTTCAACGTTTCGATTTCGCGGTTTTTCGTTTTCTGAACTTTTCGGCTTTTCAATTTATCGATTTTACATTTTTTCAATTTTCCGATTTCCCAGTTTTTCAATTCAGTGACGGGATTTTTCAGGTTCCGAACATTCCAGTTATTAATTCTTGAATATTCCGATTTGTCAATTTTTCTATTTTAAAATTTTTCGATTTTTGACGTTTCAATTTCTCGATATTTTTATTATTGGATATTTGAAGTTTTCAATTTTATAATGTTAGATTTTTCAATTTTTCGATTTTTTAATTCTTCGATACCTCTATTTTGCAATTTTTTGATGTTCGATTTCTCGATATTTCGATTTTTTTTAGTGTTGGTAAAATTTTTCGATTTTTCAATTTATAACTTTTTGATATTTCAATTTTGGTATGTTTCAATTTCTTAATTTTTCGATTTTTCAACTTCCCGACTTTTCGATCTTTTCGATTTCCAATGTCTCAGATTTTAAATTTTTGAATATATCGATTTCTCGGTTTTTACATTTTTGGACTTTCGGGTTTTTGATTTTTAGATTTTACAGTTTTTCAATTTTTCGATTACCCAAATTTTCGTCATTCAATTTTTCAATTTTTCAACATTTCAATTTTTTTAATCCTTGAATACTCCGATTTTTTAATTTTTCGATTTTTAAATGATAGATTTTTGAAATTTTTAATTTTTCAATTTTTTAAAGTTTAGATTTCTCGATTTTTCAATTTTTGGATATTTTAAGTTTTCAATTTATAAAATGATCCATATTCTTCCATATTTCTATTTTTCAATTTTTCGAATTCTTAAATTTTGTATTTTTCGACTTTTTGATTCTATTTCTTTAGATTTTTTTTGGTTAAAAGTTTTCAATTTTTCAATTTTCAACTTATTGATTTTTCAATTTTTGACATTTCGATTTCTCGATCTTTTAATGTTCCGATTTCTCGATATTTCAGTTTTTGATTTTATCGTTTCTTCGATTGCTCGATTTTTCGATTTTTCGTCTTTACATTTTTTCAGTTTTTCGATTTCCCAATTTTTCGTCATGCCAGTGCCGGAATTTTGCAATTTCGCAATATTCCAGTTCTTGCATATTCCGATTTTTCAATTTTTCTATTTTTAAATTATAGATTGTTTAATTTTTTAATTTTTCGACTTTTTGACGTTTCGATTTCTCGATTTTTTGTATTTTCTGGGTTTTCAACTTTAAATTTTTCGTCAGTTTTTCGATATTTCTATTTATCCATTTTTCGAATTCTTTAATATTATGTTTTTACATTTTTTTGATGTTTAAATTTCTGGACCTTTAGATTTTCTTTTAATTTAAAATTACTCGATTTTTCAATTTTCAACTTTTTGATTTTTGAATTTTGGCCTATTTCGATTTTTTAATTTTTCAATTTTTCGACTTCGCAAGTTTTCGATCTTTTAATGTTTCAATTTCTCCACTTTTCAGTTTTTAAATTTTTGAATATATCGATTTCTCGATTTTTATTAGACTTATGGGTTTTTCGATTCTTCAATTTTCCGATTTTTCGGTTTTTAAATTTTGGATTAATGTCTTTTTTTAATTTTTAGATTTTTTGATGTTTCGAATTTTCATCTAAATTTTGCATTTTTTGATTAAAAAAATCGATAAATCGAATTTTTTAATTTTTCGATTTTTTTTATCGAAAAACCAAAAAACTTAAAATCGAATAATCAAAAAACCGATATATCGAATTCTCGATGAAAACAGAAATCGAAAAATCGAGAAATTTAAAAGCCGAAAAATTGAAAAATCGAAAAATCAAACATTTTAAAAATCGGAAAATTGAAAACCTGAAATATCTAAAACAGAGAACTAGAAAAATCGAAACATCAACAAACTGAAAAATCGGAAAATTGAAATATCCCATAACTGAAATTTTTTTTTATTTTTCAACATTTCAATTTTTTTAATTCTTGAATACTCCGATTTTTTAGTTTTTCGATTTTTAAATTATACTTAGATTTTTGAAATTTTTAAATTTTCAGTTTTTTAAGGTTTCGATTTCTCAATTTTTCAATTTTTGGATATTTTAAGTTTCCAATTTATAAAATGATAGATTTTAAAATTTTTCGATTTCTCGATTTTTCAGTTCTTCCATATTTCTATTTTTTAATTTTTCGAATTCTTAAATTTTGTATTTTTCAATTTTTTTATTCTACTTCTCGATCTTTAGATTTTTGATAGTTTAAAAGTTTTCAATTTTTCATTTTTTAACTTATTGATTTTTCAATTTTGGTCTATTTCGATTTCTCAATTTTCTGAGTTTTTGACTTTTCGATTTCTCGATCCTTTAATGTTTCGATTTCTCGATATTTCAGTATTTGAATTTTTGGTTTTTTCGATTTCTATGTTTTTCGATTTTTGGACTTTTCGGGTTTTTGATTGTTCGACTTTACATTTTTTCAATTTTTCGATTTCCCAATTTTTCATCATTTCAGTGCCGAAATTTTTCAATTTCCCAACATTTCAGTTGTTACATATTCCAATTTTTCAATTTTTCGATTTTTAAATTATAGATTTTTGAATTTTTGAATTTTTCGATTTTTTGACGTTTCATTTCTCGATTTTTTGTATATTTTAAGTTTTCAATTTTAAATTTTTCCTCAGTTTTTCGACATTTCTAGTTATCAATTTTTCGAATTTTCTAGTTTATCAAAAACTAGAAAATTCAAGTTTTTTCATTTTTCAATTTTTTTTGCTCGCCTAAATTTTGCATTTTTTGATTTTTCAATTTTTCGGTTCTAGGTTTTTTAATGTTTTGATTAAAAAAATCGATTTTTTTAATTTTTCGATTTTTTTAATCAAAAAACCAAAAAACCTAAAATCGAACAACCAAAAAATCGATATATCGAATTCTCGATGAAAACAGAAATCAAAAATCGAGAAATTTAAAAGCCGAAAAATTGAAAAATCAAAGATTTAAAAAATCCAAAAATTGAAGACCTGAAATATCTAAACCCGATAACTAGAAAAATCGAAACAACATCAAACTGAAAAATAGGAAAACTGAAAAATACCATAACTGAAAAATTGAAAAATCGGAAAATCAAAAAGTCAGTGGAAAAACCGAAAATTTAAAAAATCGAAAAACTGAAAAGTCAAAATCATAAAAAACTGAAAAGTCAAAATCATGAAAAACTGAAAAATTAAAGAACTGAAAAAAACAATCGAAACAGTGAAAAGTCGAGAAATCGAGAAATGGGAATTAAAAAAAGTAGATTATTTGAGAAATATGAGAAAGAGAAAAAGGGAAAATTTAGAAAAGTCAAAAACTGAAAAACTGAAAAATCGACAAATTTAAAAAATTAAAAATCAGAACACTGAGGAATCGAAAACTGAAAAAATGAAGAAACCCATAATTTGAAGAAACATTGAAAAATCGAGAACTGAAAAATAGAGGATTCACAAACTCGTGAACAAAAATAAAGTTAAGAATAAAAAATTGAAAAATCCCAAAACTGAAATATCTAAAACTGAAAATCGAGAAATCGAAAAGCCAAGAAATCTAAAATTCGAAAGATTAAAGCTTGTTGCACAATTATAGAATTCTGATTTTTTTTACTAAAAATATCGATCTCTAGGATAACAATTCAACATGGACTACAAGTTTAGACGTCTGTTTATTTGACAAAATTGTAAGATGATATCACCCGGAAACAATGGACCTATTTTTTCGCACTCTGGGGATCATCTAACGTCGAGAAAACATCAAGGTAACCAGTCACCCAACGGACTCGATTACAAACAATACTTCCTTAGTTTACGCTTGGGAAGTAGAAATATAAGAATTCAGTTATTTAAAAAAACCTCCTTAATTTTTCCTCTACTTAGCACAATTATCTTTGAGACTTCTGAAAATATTGTGTGAATAAATTAAGGCCTCGGTGCGACTTCGACAGTAAACAACTCAAATTCGTCTGCTCATTCGATAATTCATGTCACGACATGTTTGTGAGCTTTCCCATGCAAAATATTTTTCCGCCCCTAATAACTCTCGTTATCTTTCGGCCGCAAAAAATAAATTTGTAATTCAAATAGTGGCCTAATCTGGGCGCAGCTATATTAAAACGATTGTGGATTAAGCATAAACAATAAATTTAAAGCGAAGCGATAGGAAAAGTGTTAATTCGCGCGAACGGGCGAAAGCTGCGCTCGCCGTACACAAAGCGCCGACCTTGGCTAAAGCTGGCTCATAAAATTTGCGCCCAAAAAGAGCAAGAGCAAAAAGCCAAGACGGCCGCATTGCTGGGCGTCTGGACCATATATAGGTCGGCGGGTTATATAAGCTCGCTTCGCTTTTCGGTTTTTTATTCTTTTAGCCACATGTCTGGCGCTGCTGCAAAATGGCATCTGCTACCAGCCAGCACGTGCTTCGAAATATAGGTGAGCAACTTCAGACCTCTTTCGTGACTGCCCTACAGAAAATATTTAATTATATGGCTCCGGCACTCACCCCTTTCCCTGGCCACGGGCTAAACCTCCATATGTTAATCCTTGTAATTTATTTTAACGATATGTCTGAAGTTATCTATGATTTTCTAGGAAATCCTCGATGGTAATTTCGATTCCGCATGAAATGCGGATTAAATTTTATACGGGACTCAGACTTCAGCTGCCGCTTAACAATTTAAATTAATTACGAACCGGAAAGCTGCACATGGCATACCATGCAAAGCTCACCAAAAGCTACAAGTGAAGGATGGGAAATTTTATCTAAACACGCTTACAACTAACTAGTAGTCAGAGTAATTACTAATACATGTAATTTTGATTTTAAAAAATGACCAAAGAAACCACTTAGTGACAGTTCTTGCAGAGGAAGCTCTTTGGTAATAAGCACTCACTAACTAGCTGTTATAGCGTTATAGGAATATATTAACTACAGCGTGGCCTAAAGTAACCAGGAATGCGTTCCACTCTGATTTTGTTGGTCAATAGTTCTACATTGTTTGCATAGGTAACTAGCAAACTATTTCCTTTAAACCCTTATGCTCCCCTTTTGAATGATTTATTTATAAAGATAAATGGCTGAAATTTAATGAAGCTCTGTTAACGAACTGCTTTAATGTACAACACGTTATTAACAAATGCTAGGAAATTTTAATTTTTGTATTACTAACTTATGCAGTCTCGTTTAACACTTGAAACAACATTTGTATCCTGTACACCCCTCACCCCTGATATACCTAAATAAAGTGGCACGTGATTTTTATTGATGATTGATTCCAATTTTTATTTTTTTTTTTCGGCTGATTTATTCATAATATAGATTTTAAAGTATGAACTAACTGACATTACAACAAAGTAAATTAAATTATTTTTTAAAAATCATAATACATGTCTGCATCGCAATATATATGTATGTTTGGTTTTTATTTTTACCCCACATAACTGGTGATGAAAAAGTTTTGAGATTAGAGTTGGCCATGGAAATATTTGTCATGTCTTTGATTAAACTAATTACTATTTTAATTATTTGAAGTTTTGACAGTTTAATCAAAGGCACAGTGGCGGATTGAGGACATGGGGTCCACCGGGAAATTTACAAAGTGGGGCCCTGTAGTATTGTACACAGATTTTGGTTGGGTATTATTATATTATTATTATTATTATTATTATCATTGCGTTTTGAAAAAATCATGTTTTTGGAATTTTGATGAAGCTACCAAGAAAACTAAAGCGAGTAAAAACAATTGTGAAAGATTATTTTGACAGAACTTCCATCGCCCTTGAACTATAGTCGGACAAATACCGATTCTTTAAAATATTATAAAATTAGTTTTTGCAGTTCCTGGGTCTTCAAATATGAAATATATTTAAAGTAAATAACTAACTGGTGTAAATATAGACATTCTCAATTTCTCAGTATATGCTTAACTTCGACTCGTTATATTTATACTTCAACCGAATTCGACTTTTAGCACGTTCAGATTACAGATCAGCGGTTAAAAGAAAATGAAATTTGGTTGATTTTGTGTCCTCAACGCAGAGGAAAGGACACAAAACAATCTTAAAATATCTTCATAGCATTCGGTTTTTGTAATTTCAAAGTTAAATTATAAAATATTGTTATACAATGTTGATTTTTTTTTCAAAAATCTGGATGCTAAGGGTAAAAAATCAAAATGGATTCATGAATCACACATGCAGGACTAGGTTATTTTATAAAATTTAAAGAACGTTTGTTCAGTAAAATACTAAGATGACAAATTTTGATTAATGATTTATCATCTTACATTCGCTTCTGCTATTTTAAAGTTAAATTGTAAAGTACAATTTTGAATTTTTTTACAAAAATCTCGATACATGGAGTATGTAATTCTACAAAATTTAAGGCATAAACAAAAAAATGTTTATTGACGATTTACAATGCTTACGATAATCTTAAAAAACTTGCAAATTTTATAGTTAAATTTTAATTTTTTTTCTCAAAATTAGGGTGAAAACTCGACACGGATTCATGAAACACACATGCAGGAGTATGTAATCTTATAAAATTAAAAATATATAATACAAATACAGACAAATTATTTTGTTTTTTAATTAAGTATAAGGTGGTATATCATATATTTTTTTTTAAGAAAACAAGCCAATTTTGACGTTGAAGAGGTTTTTTATTTTTATGTAAAAATCTCGAAATCAGCCGTTTCTATCTGGATCTGCTGGAATAATGGTCAATTTTTTTTTCCTCCAAAAATCTGGATGTTTATGATAAAAACTTATCACGGAGTATCTTATTTTATATAATGTAAATAATATTTACTATTGTAAATGTTGGAGATTATGTCAACAAATTGTTGGTAGGGATATTAGCCAAATTTTGATTAGCGTTTTACCATCCACACGATATTCGTAATCCACATATAAAATTTGACAACTGGTTCAGTAGTTTCGGAGATTATCTGTCTAATAAAAATCCGGACAGACGGCAGACAGACAGACAGGCAGTTTACACTATAAAAAGATGTTCTTATTTAATATTTACATATATAGTTTTTTATGCGGCTGTTATATTGTAACATCCTGGATATGTGAAAAATATAAATAATAATTACCTAAAAAAAAGAAGTATTTAAGAATTTCCCGGTGTCCCCGGTACATTCCGACACTGCAAAGGCGTAACAAACATTTCTACATTCAACTCTAATCAGAAAATTTTTTGATCACATGTTATAAGGGGTTAGTCACTAAGCGCATGTTTTCATCAATTATTATTGGAAAGGGATAGAAAGAAAAAACATATTAAGATGTAGTAATAAAATACAGAATTCCATGTCAAAAAAAATTCAAAATTGTTATTTCAAAATTATACTATTTTGGAATATTTACATCAAAACTGTACTTTTATTTTATTATCCATAACATTTTGTAGGAACACAGATATTAGAAGTAACCCTATTGTCTTTTTTGCTATTTATAATATAATTAATTATTGAAATATTGAGGAGTACGAGCTTAATGACTCGCCCTATATATGGGCCGTAAGAGAAAAATGAAATTATTGTTACAAAAATAATTGCAATACGACATATAACTATTATAGTAACTTCACTAGAGAGAAAATTAAACGTTGATTTTTTTCAAAACTGTATTCGAGATATTATTAAAATAATATACCGGGTGATTCACCAAGGTCACGATCCTCGATATCTCATGAATTTTTAAAGATAAAAAACAAGATTAAAAACTGAAATTATATCGTTTTTTGAACAACTTACACTAAAATTATTTTTGACTACACAGAGTGTTTTTTTATTTATGAAAAACGCTATACCTATATTTTTATCCTCCAATTAGTTCCGTTGTAGACTTTATAATCGGTTTTTATTTTTGGAGTTCTGATGTGACATGGCTATGTTATTGTTATTTTCTTAAATGTTTTAAAAAGGGTTTTTGTATGTTACAGAAGAATTTTCAAATATTGATATTTCCGTTTTCTTAAATAGAACACCCTATATTTTATTACTGCATCTTACTCTATTTTTTGTTCTCCTTTTTTTTGATATGTCAGTGTGTCTCTTAAAAAAGTGAAAAATTATAAAAACGGCCATCTTTAAATATAGAAAATACTTAATAGAAAGAAAAACAGAACAAAAACCAGAGTAGGATGCACTAATAAAAATAAAAACACAGACGTTCTATATGAAAAAACTGAAATATTATTAATTGAAAATTATTGTAATAAATATTTTAAATTTTTTTATAAACACTCTGTATATAAAAACCCAATCTAATTTAGACTAGAGCAAAGGGCGTAATTTTGTTGAACTCTCCTCAAAATATTGTAACATATTAAAAAAAATGACCCTATTGGGTTTTTCTTTAGATTCTTTGCAGTTCGACAATTATAAGTTGTGCAAAAGATTGTAAGTTAAAAGAAAGATATCTAATACCAGCCACAATGTAAGAAAAAAAATGATCCCATAAGAAGATCGAGCCCGCGACCTCCACTTTATATAAAATGTTAATATAATTTGAATGATTTGTGGGAAAATTAGATCACGTATGTAAGATAAAAACTTAAGGCGGATTCATAAACCACAAGTACGGGCGTGTGTAATTTAAAAATTTAAATGGTGTTTACTAAACTAAATTTTAAGGTGACGTTATGAAATTGTTGGTGAAGATGATTAGACAAATTTTGGTTGTTTTACCATCTACACGATATTTCTAACATGCTTACGCTTATCGACACAGACAAACGACTGGCAGACGACACACAAAGAAACCTACTTTTTCATATTCTAGAGGTCATGAAACGCCAAGAAAACATGAAAGTAGTCATTCGCCGATTGCGCCCTATTATAATACTTCGTGGCGTGTAGGAAGTAAAAATTTCAAGAAAATTCGAAGAACATGGCAACGCCGCATCGGAATTTCAAACTACATGATGTTTAAAAGTCTGTATTTTTTGGTGATTATTTTAGAAATTTTTCTTCTGCTTTTTATACAACATCTATCAAAATTTTTGACGGATTACTGTTTTGGAAAAATTTAAATTTGTAACAAATCGCATTAAAATCTACAGAGTCGTTCAAAAAATAGTGTTAGAGGCCACAAGAAATAAATTAAACACTAGATCTACTTAATACACTAAAAAAAAATAGAGCAGTTGTGATCGTAAAAAAATCTTTATTGACAAAATTATAAACAGCTACAATCTTTTTTAAAATTTAAATTTCAATTACGCCGGATAAATTTAAGATTGACAAAAAATAAGTTCCCGGTTACTATTGGCGCATTTTTTCTTACATGTTTTTTGTTATCGAATTCTGAATCTCCATCCCAAATCGGCTGATTGTTACCATGACGTTACGCTCATCAAGCTGCTGTAACCTGAAAACTATAAAAAGAACTTCTGTTTTTCTTTCCATAAAAAGCTCAAAATTCGGGTTTAATACGTTTTTAATCAAGTACACAAAGAATTTAAATTTTAAATTGTCATCTTAAGAAAAAAAAAACTGTAAGTGTAGATTTGAATTTCAGCTCTTAATATGTATACTGAATTTTAAGCAAGTATCCAAATTATTTACTTAAGCTAAAAATATATAAAGAAGTTTTCTTTAATCAATTTTAAAAGAATATCGATTTTTCATTTGTTTTTGAAAATCACACAACACATTACACCCAGCAAGAAATTTTCTGTGAGCAATCGATAACAACTTCTGCCGCCGCGGAAACCGCACCATTAATTTTGTCGAACATTTTTGCAGTAATTGCAGCATTCGTTTTCGGCTTACGCCACAAAATGCCCTCCTACAGTGAACTAAATATATATTAAACATAAATATTTCTAAAAATAAACATGAAATAAACAGAGGTATTTATTAAATTATAGAACGTTTGTGTATATTATGCAAATCTAAAAACGTTCAGATGGTAAAAATGACTCTGTCACAAGTACTAACAAAAAAACTTATAAATTATACAACAAAACTTAGGAAAACAAAATTAAGAACAACAGTTTAGCAACATCGCTCTAACATGTCTAACAAATTTCTACATGGATTACAGTTTACACTTGTAAACTTTTTTTGCCACTTTGTTACTTAAAACTTTTAGGTTAAGACATCACTTATTTCTTTAAGTTTGCAGGTTCTTTCAAAGTTGTAACAACTCTATTCATTCTAATAATTATCAAAAACAAGTCTTGATGTTTTGTTACCTTTCTAATGTATAAGGATTATGGTTGCTTATTGATAAACACAATAATGATGTCATATAAATTCATTGATCAAAACCGATTTTTTCTTAAAAGAAAACCCGTTACCACTATTTTAAGAATATTTTTGTTTCATTACATTGTCGTATTTAGTTATACTTATAACAGAAACGCGTAGGTAGCATAGCTCAAACTTTTCCCAGTGTATAATCGCAGCTTAACAAAAGAATCACAAAATTACTTAACTCTTCATCAAGCTAAGTCCAAAAAGCACAACGCTAAAATTCGTCATGTTCATCACCCACGCAACGCCATACTTAAGTGTAAAAGCAATTGCTTTTAATAGCGGGAAGAACTCGCTGTATTTAATTACTAGACAGACAACAGGTAATGAATTTATAATTTATATAGTGCCTAATGATAAAAACCCAAATCGTGTTTACGTGTTTTAAATTATTAATAATTACATCTCAAACCACCTACTTCTTTTTTTTTTCCTCTGAGTATTTGGTGCCATTAACCAGAATGAATAAAATGGTGTGGGATTCTGAGAATTATTATGGCTGAAAGTCGCTAAATAAAAGGCCGAATAATAAATTCCTCCAGTGCAGTTGGCTGCAGAAAGGTAGGGAACAAAAAAATATACTGCATTGCTATTTAATGAACGCTAACTCCTACAGCTCAGATGGGATCAGGTAGACCACGAGGGTAAGTCGCCACAGACTTTGAAGCAATAGATAGCCGACGAGAGAGTGGTCTTTTATCAAAAAGTCTTTAACACGGGCCCGTAATTGAATGAACAAGATTCCATAACTTGGCTCCAACTTGGAAATCTACAATTAATTTTAATTAGCAAATTTAGAACTCGGTTAGCAATAAAGTTAACTTTAAGTGTGTTTATTACATCTTAAGTAATTGAGTACGAAGTGGAGTTCGCCATAAACATTCGGCATTAACTAAGATTAAACGGAACAACGCTAAGTTGTTATTACTTTTACTACTCCACTATCTCAGTTCTCGTTTTCTAAGTTTGCTTTGTTGTTTCAGGCTTGCACTATTGTCGCTATTGGAGCAAAAAGCTTTGATTGTAATACCATCATTGTAATGTAGGTATGTGTGGGGATCGGCGATTTGCGATTGTGATTGTGTCTTTCGAAGGGGAGAAGAGTGATGCGGACCTCATGTGAATTTGGCGTTATTTATTTTTAGTCTTGCCATTGTGCACCCTTGTTTGGAGAACCTGACCAGTAAAGCAGACGACTTTTTATCGCCCTTGCTGTGCTCGGTACGGGTAAACAACACTACACAGGTACAACTACAGCATCACCCTGCATAACTCTCATCTTATTGATACAGCGCGACTACGGTAACGACAATTTTAAACTGACGCTTATAACATCTTAATTATGGACACGCTACGTGGAAGCCGCTGATTAGGTTAGTCTATAATTTTGTAACGACGACGTTATTTGTGTAATTTTTATATTACAAAAAGTAAAAACACTGCTTAAACTTATTTAACACAACACTCAAATTTTAATCACCTTGACAACTTCTTTTCCGAAATATTTTGCATCTTAAATTTTGCGCAGAGATCTTTTTGAAATGCTAAGTTCTGTAACTAAAAATTTTTAATTTATCAGTCGCTATTATAAGTTTTATGACCGAGAATGTTTTTTTTGAGAAAACAATACTTCAAATCATCCAAAAAAGGCTTATACATTTTTGTTTTACAATTGTACAATAATAATAAAAAAAAAACTGAAAATTGTGGTTCTTCATTGTACTTTATTATGAGAAAAAATTTTTTAAAGGTAACGTTACAAGGATAGTCACTAAAAAAGTACTATTTTGACAATGGACAAAAAAAGAAATGTTTTTTAACCGTTTTATATAAAAGTTTTTTTTAGTTCATTTTTGGTTTTAATGGACATTAGTTTTTGACTCGAACAGTTGGCAATATTACCGTCTTTATTAGGTGTCATTAGGAAATTAATATTTGAAATAAGAGTAGTAATGTCGAAAACAACAAAAATAAATAAATAATTTGATTTTTCACCGACTTTCAGGCACTTTTTACGTACAACGCGAACAGAAAAAATTTTCAAATTTTATTTTTTATTCTTAGATCTTAAACTTAAATTTTGGAAACACATTCTACCCTTGCTCACATTCTAGTACGTTTTTCAAAATCTATTCTTCTTTTTGGTAATTCAGAACTTTTCTAAATTATGTAATTATTTTCTTGTAGCAACTGCTTGTATTAATAAACTCGTCGGGTTTAATAAATCTTCGTTAATAATGATAATGATAATAATTATTGTTACATTAATAGATCAGCTTACTCAAAATTTTTATTTTTTTTTTGTAATTTACATGCAAATAAAATAATATCATTTTTTCAAAAAATATATTTTGTTAGATAAATCTTTATTAAACTATTACCTCATTTTTTTAGTTCCGAAGCGTAAACTACGCAAGTATTGTAATAGGGTCCATTGGGCAACTGACTACTTTAAGTTTTTTCGATGTTTCATGACATCTAGAGTATATAAAATAGCTCCCCAGGTTCCGTCTGTCTGTCATCTGTTTGTCGTCTGCCGGACGTCTGTTGTCTGTCTGTAATCTGTCTGTGTCGATTTTTATTAGACAGATAAACCAGAAACTACTGGACGTATTGTTGTCAAATTATATATAACTTTTTTATGACGTCCTCTCAAAGTTTTCTCTAGTAAGTTATATTTAAATTTTATAAAGTAAGATATTCCTGTGTTGTGGTTTATGAATCCGCCTTGAGATTTTCGTTGAAGTATCCAAATTTTTGCAAAAAATGGAAAATTTTCAGCCACTTTTTTGCTAATATAAACAGAACTCGTTCATTGTTTACAGTGGACGACTTCGGACTTGTAACGTGAAAGTTCCGCACGTTTGATTCTCCCATGGACTTCTTTCATAAAATCGAATTTTATAATATTTTCAAAAAGCGGAATTTATTGAAGGGCGAGGGAAATTTTGTCAAAATAACTTGCCCCGATTTTTTTTTTAAATAAGAGCTTTATAAATAAATATACTAATTTTTTCGGATTTTATTACACTGAATTAGATTAACTCTTGTTGAGACAATCGATAAAAACATATACGTATGATCTATACACAAATTTTTGAAAAAAGAATTGCATAACCAGTTTTGAAAAATAAAAATAAGTATATTTTTAAAATTACTAATAAGTATTTTAATAGTTCGCCACATTACGTCTCACTTACATCTCACTAACATATTTTTAAAATATTTAATACTTTTCAAGTACGACGTCCTCAAATCTCTGCAGAGGATGAATAAAAAATAAAAATATCAAAATAACTATAATCAAAATCATTCAAAACTTCCGTTTTCAAAATAACCGATTCACTATTTTTGAGTTTATATTCTGTCTAATAAAATTTTCCACACACAAACAAGTGGAAAACTGAACCCTAAAACTCGGAATTCTACAAAAAAAATTACCTAAAAATAATTAAAAGTACATTTTCTTCAAAGTTACTCTCTTATATAGGGTGATTCGAAAATGATGCACTAACTCAACGGCATATTATTAATTTCAGAAGTCTAAGTTCGAAAAAGAATCATTACAAAATGTTTGTTTTTGTTATAAGATAATTTGCCGAGATGGATAAAATATGATACTTCCAAAGCTATATTGATTAAAGAAAGTCCGATCGATTTTATGTACCCAACACGAAATAGTGATTTAATTAAATTATGGCGAAATATAAAAAAAAACTTGGTAGGCTTTTGTCTTCTACATTTGGGCCCAAGGATATTTTAAATATTTTTTTATTTACTCAGTAAACGGTCCTATCACCGTGCGATAGAGTTAGTGCCCCATTTTTGAATCACCCTGTATATTACTTTTGCTTAACAATGGGTAATAAATAAATCCTATGAAATTAGAATAACTTAAAATATATTGTACCTAATTTGAGTTCTAAAAGTTGTACAATATATATACTATATAACAATTGCTTTAGCAAGTCATAACTTTTATAAAAATACCAAGTGTCCCAAAAAATCAGATAATATAAAATGATCGTATAATATGTATATTGACAAAATAACTAACCTCTGTTAATGGTTTGTTAAAAGTGTTTTTATGTGTATTTTATTATGCACAGGGTGTTTAAAAAATAGCGCACTAACTCTAACGTCACGTCGTTTATTGAGCAGAGAAGAAATTATTTAAAAAATGGTTGAGCCCAAATGTCTGTCTGTTATGTTTAGATATAATAGAATTCTACTACTTGTGATGGGACAGTCATAAATAAGGATTTAACCATGCCATTACCATTATACAGTATAATGGTTAAATCCTTATTATGACTGTCCCATCACCGGCAGTAGTAATCTGTTGTTAAGTAAGTTAACTTTTACACATCATAAAACCGAATTAGAACTGGGGACACTATACATGGAATCGATGGAACCTTTATTAATGAAAATAATGTTGGAAGTATCGTTTTCCTCATTTTATAATATCACAAAAATCTGAAAAACCGTTTAAATATTTTTTGCAATTTTTGATCTATCTATCTACATCGAAATTTTGTTTGTATAAGTGAACGTCAAATTGACGCAAGGAATTTTTTAATAATTTTTCTGGGACTTGAACTTTTGAAGCTAATAAAGTACCATTGCGCTAATGCGCCATTTTTGGACACCTGTATACTCTAAATATATATTTGTTTGGGAGTAAGCGAGTACCGACAACTAAAAATTAAGTTCGAAAAAAGACTATTAACACGAACCTAAGAAATCATAAACTAAATATGGGGTGATCATAAATGACTGCAGCAAATTTTTGTGTTGGCAATTCTGAATTATTGGCAGCAATGTTAATATGTCCATTCACAGTTGTCAACGCCTAACGTGCCTTGCAAACGTGATCAGAAGATGACTTGGTGCTCTAAATTTCATTTTGACAATCAGATACACCATCAACAAATTTTAAATCTGCTGCCAACCTGACAAAAAGAAATCACAATCATTAATACTCAGTCGGTACTTGAAACGCCATTTTTAAAATAACTTATTAATTATTTTAAGAGATTCTGATTTTTATGGTAAGTTCTACCGTATTTAAACTTTTTTTAAAATACCTAAACTATTAGGTAGAGCTCACCTACATAATTTGGAAGACTCAATAACAAAAAGAGGTATTACCTCATTTATTACAACCTTCCGTAGGTACTTTCTAAATTCACAATGCAGCTTATTTGGTGAAATATACGCTATAGCCGATATAAAAATGCTTAAAACATAAATTTTACAAATATAAATGTCAAAAATAATTTTATGATCATGGTCTTCTTGAACTTCTGCATGTTATTAAAGCTCGTTTTACAAAGTACCATTTTAGCAATTCGGAATTATTTTAAATAAACCAACAGCAACGTCTGGAGTAAGTGGAAACCGATGAAAGTAGTCTGAATTATTGTGGCACTAAAAACTACTGATAAATTTCAGTGACGTAAAACGCGAACAGCTGGCAGTAATTGCAAGTGCAACCAATAAAACTAAATCAAAGGCGTTGACTCCTAACTTTTTATTGATAGTGAATGTCGTATTTTATATTTTTATGGATCATGTTATCAAATTATATGTTCACTGCAAAAGCGTGGGAGAAATACAGATATTTATGATACAAGATGTGTTAAAAACAAATCGACGACGTTTGATTTGTTTTCAAAGTTATTGCGCCGAAAAAAGTAGCCAAAAAATGTTTAAATAACACGTACTACATGGACTAAATAGCGCTTAACAAATTTCTGCAAAACACATTTTACAGATAATATTTAACCGGTAGTCGACCGTTGCTATCGTCCTTGTAAGGTCATTCCATATCTAATTTCATCCAACCGTCCGCAAGTTTTATTAGTGTAAAAAATGCAAAATATTCGCTATGACTCCAGCTCTCGGAACATAAGCTGTAAAAAAAATTGATTTAAACTCCGGCAAATAAGCCAAGAATGTAAGACAATAATTATAAAACGCCGATGGCTTATAAATTACAGGCAGGTATGTATGGATAATAAATGATCAGACAATGAATGATATGGGTCTCCGGTTCCCAGAAAAGGCGAAACTTTCGGCAGCCGACATTTTGTGGTTAGCGTAAGAGCGCTGTAAAGTGTACGTCCACATTATGATGGCAGGTCCCGATCCTGAACAAAAGGCATTTCCCTCGACCCATATCAGAGATATGCCACTTTGAAATTGCGTTAAAAGTCATCCAGCCAGGTATTCACCTCTCTGGTACCGTGGATATAATTACATGGCTGCCATTCCCAGAACGTATCCAAAATAACCAGACGCTCATTTCGGAACGTACAACTACTGCTTCGACCTTGCATAAATCACAATCAACAAAGAAATTTGCATCTATGTACGACGAAGAGCCCGAAAGAGGCGGCTAATTAAGTCGGTTTGCGCAACTCGGAAAAAATATGGACAAGAAAGTTTATTACCACAAACATTAATTAAAAGAACGACAGTTAAAATATTACGATTTTATGACCATATTCTTCGGGTTAATAAGGCTCATTGTTGTTAGTTAAGTTATTTTACTGATCAATTATCATCTCTAAGACCACCGGCTTTGCAGCGCTTGGTACCTGCTTCGTCCATCTGAGAGACTTCAATGCTACGTCAAGATTTGAAAACGCCTGAAAAACACCACGGAATCGCTTCTCCTCTTCAACTCTTTATTGATTGATGGTCAAGTCTAATTACGGGCTCTAATTAACATTAAAATCGACAGAATAAGGACTTAATGGGCTTAATCAAATAAACGCTTGTTTGCTTTACAACACGGAGATCCTACAGAAGCTATCAAAAAAATATTCGCCGACGCAATAAAACCCAAGATGACTTTATTAATTTTGCCGGCGTGAATGGAATCCGCGGTAGGCACTTGTAGTCCGGTCTGAAAGAACGTTATAAAGTTCCGTTTAAATTTTGACCATTTTCTTTATTTGCTTTCGAGATCCACCGACAATTTAATTTTACTTACAACTCAAGTACTTTGCATGAGTGAAAGCTTTTTTGTACGAAGGCAGGCAGTGGCGTAACAACATCCACATTAATTAGATTTATTCGGAAAAAAAACATAATTGTCCTAACCGATCAGGCGCAATATCATTCATAAAAATATTAAAGAAGGGAGGACTAAACGCATATCCCTGCATAACTCCAACAGTAAACATATAGCATTTGATACCAATTCTCAGAACAAGAGATACTAATAATTAAAATTAAATTATTTAACGCAGAAAATATTAGTGTGAATAACAGTGAGGATGTTTTATGCTGTTCCGGAATGTGCTTTCAATTTTTTTGTAGCAGATTTTTAAAATATTTGACTCAAATAATTTATAAAAAGTCCAGAATTAACATTATTATTTCACCAGTTAGAACGGATCTATTCACACTTGTCATAAAAACATCATCTTTCAATGGCCCCAGAATTGTGACCTTCTATCAGATTTGCAGCGCTCATGTTGTAATTTTTTTATACAAGCATTGAAACCTTTTAAAACTGATCTAAGTTTTATGTGGGATAAAAGCATACGTATTTTCGTGGAATGAGTGACAGAAATGTGCAATGCTTTGAATTTGTAATAGCGAGAAGGATTGCCTTTAGACTTCGTGTGACAAATCAACAAAGATCAGTTAGATCAGCCAGTTTGATGGATTATATTGTTTGAGTTCTTGATTAAGAAAAACCAAGGGTCTATCAAATCTGAATTATACACTCAAACCATTATAAAACGCCGAAAACATGTTCAATTGTGACACAAAATTAATTAAGTATTTAAAATGGCATGAACACATCTCAAAGTTCAATATTATTGTAAGCATTACCCTTTGTTCCGCCACTGACGAGATTAATGATTTACATAATCCCCTTTACCTGCATATAACGCATCTCAGAAAGGGACAGCCAACCTTTCGTGTCCTACAGCATGTGGCTAGAACCATGGCAAATCTAGTACAGACGAAACAAAAAGTCTCAAGGGCAAATTTAGGTAGGTACCATCGGTTTTTTGTGGGTCAGTACGCTACTAATTCGAAACAGCAGGTGGGTTTGATTTTAAGAATTTGCGCTTAAATTGACGTTCGGGTCGAAATTTTATTTGCCGACAAGACATTTATTATCGTCGAGATCTCCTTAATTTTAGTGTGCAGGCACTTGCCTTTTTTACCTCCGACGGTACAAAGGAAATACTAATGGCACCGGTAAGTGATGTTCGAATATGTGGGTACAAAGTAATTGCTGGTGGGTCAGGTTTCTGGGAAAGCTAGCAAATATAATAAATGGGCTGGCGCGGCGTTGGACGAAATAACCAAGATAATGTGTTTATGAATAATCGCTGTGTAATTACTTACCTTTAGGAAGTTCGGTTAGGTACATGGAGGAAATACCTATTACACTTTCGATTACCGAGAAGTCCGAGGGATTTGAATGTCGGTGTTGACTTACAGCACTTTGTTCGGTGTTAGTCATTAGGTTGAATTATTCATGCAAGATTTCACATTTAGCTGTGGGTGGTTAATTAAAGAAATTAACACTGGTTTGTTAAACGGTTTAGGTCTTAATTTTGGAAGAACCAACACTATCAACATTAAAAGGAGATGAATCAAAATAAAACATTACAAATGATTTATTGTACACGAAAATTAAATTTTTGAGTTATATGCCGATTCAACGTCCAAGCTCATTCACTTGTATACCAGGCAAAGCTAACAATAGTTTTTTTGTCGTAATTTTGTCGCTTTATGACCAAAACGAAATTGTAACTGTCAGTTTTTTTACTCCATTTGGAATAAATAAAACGCCAAGGCCAGTTAGTAATAGAATTAGGTACATAAAATAAATATTGCCGTACATTAGAAGTTTGGGAATCAAAAATGTCCATAGGTCTTTATATCAATAGTATGATATATCATATTCCATGATATTGCTCATTTACCAACCTTATTAGTTTATTAGAAATCTTCAAAATCATTTTTAAGCCTGACTGGTTGTTATTTCAATTTAAATGGATCTGGTATTTCCGTTCTTTTTTTCTCAAAGTGGCCAGCCATAATTTTACAATTTATGGACAGTAGAAAAGTTATGTCGATCCATAAATATTGAAGTTTCATTAAAAAGAAGCTTAAATGTCTCAGTACAATCTAATATCATCTTCAGACCTACACATATATTAAAATAGGAAATTTAAGCAACAAAAAATAGTGTTCCTAAAGTTTCTGAAGAAGCCATAACATATAAGAATTATGTTATAACAACTTTAGGTTAGCGAGTTTCCTTTGATAACAAGATGAGAGTTTGACAGACAAACGCAAACGGGAGACCTATTTTTTCATTCTCCATGGGTCATGAAACGTCGAAAAAACTTCAAAGTAGCCATTCGACGGATATTACAATTGCAATTCCATAACATACGCAACATAAGTCTTCCAGACTTAAAGAATAGTAGAACAGTCTCTATATAATATTGGCCGAAGGCTATTTCGCCCTTGAAGTATAATCTGACAAATCCAGCTCTTTAAAAAAATGATAAAATTTGATTTAACTATTTTCGTTTTGAAATAACCGCTGTAAAGTAAAAACCAGCGGCACAAATAACACCCCCGCAGTCCCTGGGCCGTATAGACAATGTAAAATATATTTAAAGCACTCAGCTAACGTGATAAAATGTCCTTCAGCACCAGGTAATAACAATCTGAACCTCAAATTTGTATTTATGCTTATACATCGAAAGAATGTCACGTAGAAATTAATTTGATTTGGATGAGTTTTTCTTCTCAAAATAGAGGACTAAAATTATTAATTTAACTACAATCGAACAAATTTTCAGAAAATTATAATTCTTACTTTATCATTATTATGCAAAGACGTCCGTCTTCTCACATTTTGATTTTTTAATGCCAAAGAAAAAGAGAAAAAAAAAAGGAAAAAACGAAAGGCCAAACTGGGAATTGAATGCGCGACGTTCGGTTCACATTCCTCATCTTTTAACCACTAAACCCCGGCTGGGATTATTATTATTATTATTATTATTATTATTATTATTGATAACCACCCCCACAGTGAAACCAATTATCAGGGTGGTAAGTACGCAATTTAAAATTTAAAAATGCAAGTTTTTTATTTGTCTAAGCGTGGAATTAAAAAGGTCGAACTTGTCTTTGTGCAAATTATAATTACGGCAAATAGTTATTATTGGCGAGTACATGTGTACATTAGTTCGCGAAACTTCAACATAAAAACTTCCAGGATTACGCGATCCAAATCGAGGTACCAGAAAAGACAATTTTCCAAGTAAAATATTGGTATCGATTACCCCGTTGACAAGCTTATGGAGAAAACGTAATGAAATGTTTAGCCTTCGAGATTCTAGACTTTGTATGGAGAAGATTCTCAGTAGATCACTTTGAGGAAAACCTCTTTCCGGATAAAAACCGTAAGACTTCAAATGCAAAAACTTCAAAAATCTTCGTTGAACCTTCTCCAGTTGCAGACAGTGACTGTTGTAACCAGGAGACCACACAACGGAGCCATATTCTAATTTGGACCTAACAAATGCAAAATAAAGGTGTAAAAATGTTGTGTGTTCAAGAAAGTTTTTGCAGCTTCTGATAACAAACCCTAGAGCTCTTATTGCGGATGATGTAATGAAATCATAATGGGCAGTGAAAGAAAGTTTCTTATCAAACATAATTCCCAAGTCTTTCACCAGAGAGAGGCGGTTCAAACTGATGTCACCGATTCTATAATCATACGAGTTGTTACAGAGGTTTAATGAAAATGTCATAACATTACATTTCGAAATGTTTAAGTACAATCCATTTTGGATACACCTTGTCTCAATTGTGGCTAAATCTTCTTGGAGCATTACGTGGTCAGAGAATGTTAATATTTTTCTAAAAATCTTTAAATCGTCAGCATATAAAAGACATTCTGAATTCAGGTCCTTACTGATGTCATTAACAAACATAACAAAAAAAAAGAGGCCCAAGAATGGACCCCTGTGGTACTCCAGAAGTGACTTGAATTTCAAAAGATTGAAAACCGCTTGAAGTTACAACTTGTGTTCTGCCAATCAAGTACGAAGTAAATAATTTAACAAGTGCATCTGATAAACCAAAACTATCAAGATTCTTCAATAATTTGAAATGGGATGCCTGACGCTATTGGTAAACTACTATTATAACGTGTTTTATGTTTTTGCAAAAATTTGGACGGTTAGGGAAAAACTCAAAGCTGATTCGTACACCACACTTATAGGAATATATTGTTGTATAACAGTTAAAACATAGAATTCTTTGAAATGACGTCATCAAATTGTTAGTGGGGATAATTAGAGCAAAATTTTTGTTGGCATTTAACAATAAACATGATATTACAAATTAACAAAAAAAAATAACAACAATCGGTCCAGCATCAGACATTACGTGTCTAATAAAAATGGATACAGACGGAGACGGGACACTACTTTTTTCCTACTGTAGGTGTCATGAAACGACGAGAAAATATAAAAGTAGCAATTCATCCTATAGACTCGATTACTATACTTCCTTAGCTTCCGCTTGGGAAGTAAAAATCAAGACGAAATCATAAACTACCAGTACAGGAATATGTTATTTTATAAAATTTAAACAGTATTTACTACGCAAAATTTTGAGGTGATGTTTTCAAATTGGAGAGCATCAGACAAATTTTAGTTAATGTTTTATTATCTATTCCACCGGTTTCCAAAATGCCGACAGACAGACACACAGACAGATGACATACAAACGGAAACGGGAGACCTATTCTTTCATTCTCTATGGGTAATAGAATGTCGAGAAGACTTGAAAGAATCCATTCGACCATATTACAATTTCAATTCCAACTTACACTAGAGAAGTAAAAAGTTACAAAGTAAAAATTTTTTAAGAAACGGAAGCTCACGTGTACAAAAGAAACAAACCAAAAAGGAATCAGATATAGAGTAACCTATTGAATAACACTGAAGTACAATCACAAGAAAAAGAGAAAGAAGAGCAATATTGAAACAATTTACAATTTATTTTTCATTTCTATTTATTCATTGGGCGTTGGTCACTTGTGCACCACGGTTAGTTTACTCCAGTGGCAGGTCTAATTTCCAAGAATGTGACAGTTAATAGGGTGTTATAAGAGTTGTCAGGTAGCTATCTGCTAAGAAGCATTCCATAGAAAGTCTAGCAGTACTGAGATAAAAAAATAAGCAGATCTGCTTTACTAAAAAGATTACTTATAGATTTGTAAAAAAATAAATAATAAGCAATAAAAATATTTTCAGCTCTATACACATATTTGGTGATTTAATAAATACATGTGTAATTGTGTGAAAGTTAACTTATTTCCCTGAGTACTTGTTTATTTTAATGGGACTAACACCTACGTAAATTATTACGACAGACACCCTATCTCAATTGTGATGATTTTTTTTATTCGCCGTGAACTAAGGGAGCGGACCTTAACTGCAAAAAACTTATTTCTTTACAAGAAATTAATACATGTTTTTGAGTATTGTATTGTTCAAAGAATATTATGTATATTACGAAAAAAAGACAAAATATAAACCCCGCCCACCCACCCCATCTCAATTGCAATAATTTTTTTTCTTCTTAAAACTTACAATACGTTTAAAATGGTAATTTTTTGTAAGAAGATATGGATTTTGCAATTAGGCTGCGTCCCTAGGTCTGGCAACGAATGAAAACTTCATTACTATTTATATCAGGGCAGGTATAGGTGAGGCTTAATATTTGGCTTTATTTTTTCTTAATATTTTCTTGTAGAGACATAATAAGGATTTTGCAGTTATATTTCGCTCCTTTGGCTCTCGACGATTAAAAAAAAATCTTCACAATTGACATTGGGCGGGTGGGCGGGCTTACATTTTCTTATTAACCCCTAAAAGTGTATGCAAATTTTTGTAACCATTGCGCACAATTGTCTCCTACCTTTCAGGTAGTTTACGAACAACTGTCCGCTAAGACTAGGACTGCCTACAGAATTCTCTGACCGTGGCGCGCATCTGACCCATGCCCTGTCTATTTACGCAATTAAATAAGGATCATGGACTAATTTATAAAAGTCTAAAGTTTCAAAAAACTACGAACGGTATTTTAGTGTAAAAAGGTAAAACTTTAGTATTATTAACAGGATGAAAATAGTGTCTTTGTCCCAAAATATGGTTGGCAAACACTGAATTGGTATTTATTATAACTGAACCTGTACTCTGAGAAATAACTTATTGTGCTCCTAAATTCTACCTTTCCACCTGATTGATCAACGGACGCAGTGTTGACCTAACCTGACCTGACCTGACCTGACCTGGGCTGACATGGCCTGACCGTTGCCCTTTAATTTGGATGAAATCTTTGTTCCTAACTCACAAGAAAGAAAGAAAGATTTCGCATATCTATTCTTACAAAACATGTTACAATTTAACTTTTTAAAAATTTAAAAAATGGATATAGAGGAAGTGCCAAGAGAAAATACTGAAGACAAGCTAAAAAATAATATGGAACTAGAACAACAACTAGAATTAGTTTTATTATTAAGCTCTCTGTCTAAGTCTTCCCGACTTAAAGAATTGTAGAACAGTCTATATAAAAAAGAATTGAAGCTTCTGATAGAATGTGGAATGAAAAGAAGACCATGTACAATAGTGTCTGTAGTAGTGGATTTTATTTAAATTTCATCAGACTGTGAAAAAATAGGTCTCCAGTTTCTGTCTGTCTGTCTGTTGACTGGATCGATATATATATTTGACAGATAATCTCCGAAACCACTAAATCGATTGTTGTCAAGTTCTAGATGTATATTAGGAATACCGTGTAGATGGTAAAACGCTAATTGTCTGATTGTGTCCCCCAAAAATTTGATAACGTCACCTCAAAATTTTGCATGGTAAATGCTACTTAAATTTTAAAAAAATAAGGACGACGTTAAAATGATGATGTTTATAATAAGTCTATTCAAAAACGGGAAAGAATCATTATGTTCGATTTCATAAGTGACTTTTACTGAAGAATAAATGAATTTAATAGAATCTAAGAAGTAAACATGATCGAGATATTCTTAAAAGAGAAACCGTACCTTAACAGATAAACATTGTTTTTAATATATTTTTTGTATTATATAATTATTTTATTTTTTATACATATTTTGTTGGAATAAATTGGTCGTTCCAGAATGCTAGTTTTACATGTATTAAAATTTTGTAGCGTGATTATGAGGGGTCTTTCACTTAGAAAAACAAACTTTCTGAAAGACAATTACCACATGTGGAAAACTAGAATATTTCAAATATTTGCAACTATAGCACGTATGTAATTTCGCACTCACTGCAAACTACTACAACCCAATTTCCCTAGAACTACATTAACACATTACTTCCATTATGCCAGCGCAGTTTAATGGAGCAAAAAGTTTTAACTGAAAAGTCAATACATCAGCTGTTAATCTAATGGTAATTCCAACATCGAGTACATTAACGTTATTGCAGACATTCTGACAGCACTTGCAATTTTTGGCTTTTAATTACGCTTTGTTGGAAATTCCATCTCCCGACATGAAAGTCTTTAAATACTTCGCCACTCTTAAAACATACTTACCAAGTTAAGAGAAATTTCGCAAAAAAATTTGTGCTCCCCTTTCCATTGACAAACAAACCTCCGCGACGCCTCCAAATACACGAAATATCTCTCCCGACTTCCCTTTCGATCTGTTTTCCAGCTCTGACCGTGGAAATGTTGATAATTTTCAAGTTTCCGAGCTCCCCGTCGAAAGTCGTAAAGAAAACATCACATTTTACTGCTTGCCATCAGTGAGCCATTTACACATTATCTATTATTGCTTTTGTTTATACTGAAGACAATGCGTAGACAATCGATTTAGTACACATAATGTAAATTAGGTGTAGAAAATGAGTGACAGTTAAAAGCTGTGTTGTTCGGATCGCTGGCATCTTTTTTCTTCTGCTGTGAAGTGTGACAGAATAATCACTACTTGTACTTAGGGAAAGCTACACTGCTGTTTCCTGCGCATTCTTGACGAAGGTTTGAGAAATAATAAAACGCCAGAACACGGAATTCTTATCAGGGCTCGTATTCCAGATCGGGATTCTCGTGGTTATATATTGCACAAGAAACAAAGCGAACTTTCGGTGATAAGGGAATCACTTAGAACTGTGACGGTGTGGGAAACGCTGTCGCATATTTGGCGAATTACAGGCAAAGATCTGATTCTGAAGCGACCGTAAAATAATAAATCACGATCAACATTTATGGATATCGAGGTCGTTAATACAATCAGATTTGCCATACAATATCAAATTGTAATTATAGAGAAAATAAATGCGATTAGCTTATGGTATTCGCCATTATCTTGTTTATGTTCATTGTTATAAAAGCAAAAAATTCTCATTACGTTTGAGTACGATATAAAAGGCAATATTTCATGATAAAGTTGAAGGTTAAATTTAGACATTTTTCCTATTACAGCTGCAAAAAATCAATTCGCTCAATAGAGCTCTTGAAATTACATGAAATACAACATGACAGTTCCCAACACAAAAGTCAATTCAAATTTAGACCGTAATAAGGATCAATTGATTAATGTGCAATAACAAATTGAGCAACTCGAATAACGCCAGGCTCTTAAAAATCCGATCTACCACGAACTGTATCGTTGTTCGATCTCAACAATAAAGTTAATAATTATAATGACATGTTTGTTAATAACGTAATCACAATGGTTGCTATTTTGTCATTGGAAATTAAACAGCGATGCAGCTCCAATCTACTTGCATAATTACGTTGTTGCCCAATTTATTGTGGACAATTACGATTTATTGTCTGACGTCAGCGTCTACATGTGGGTTTTGTAATTACAATTTAATTGTTTTTTTTTTAATCTCTTCTAAGTAAACGAATGGTTGGCTTTCAATTTTTTGTACTGTCTGGGATCATCGAAAGTTCCTAGATTTATTAATTCAGGTTTCGTTGTACGAGTAATTGTTGTAAAACACGCAATTCGGGTTTTTATTTCGGCTAACTTATTACAATGTGTGGTTTTGAACGGTTTTAGCAACTGAAAGTACAGTTATTGGATTCAGATTTATGGATTAAGAAGCGAACACACCTTCGCAATTATGTGTTATTGGCTAATTCGTTATTATGTCGAACTACCAAATGATGATTTAACTGCAGAGGAAGTTGGCGGTGTAATTTATTTCAAATATATAATAGTCGAATACAATAAAGAACGATATGGTGAGGCGAAATTGATTTTAAGAACCGAAAGTCCAATAACTCCAAAAGGCGAACTTGGAAAAACATCATAAATTGAAACACATTAACGGTCAAACGTAGGTGCTTCTTTCATTTGTTACAATTATTATAATACTAAAAAAATTATCTCCGATGATATTCTTCATCGATCAGTAAAACATAAACCTTTTGTTCATTTTTGACTAATTGGGTAAATTTTGTGACCCGTTTTCAATTCGCATGATTTAAAATCATTTAAACTACTATAAATTGCAGTGATAGATCTGTTGAATAAACAAAGATTATAAATGTGAATTACGTGACTGGAAATCGAAGTAAAGTGACAGTTATGTTTGGAGTTATAGAATTATTTGGTTCCAATTTACCTTTCTAGAGAAATGTCATGAATAACAGCGCTGTAAATTACATCGAAGTATACAAGCATATAATTTCTTCAAAGTTCATCGTAGTGCATTTCTCATTAAAATAAATGTAGCTGCGAAACCTCTCGAAGATATCTTAAAAAGCACGTGTGCAATAACCTACACGCAATCATTATTTGTTACCAACTTTAAGACACTCTTACTAGTAGTGAGAAGAAGAAAGTCGTGTTTTGTGGAGACTGGAAGTGTAAATTATGTAAATTACGAATACTGGAAATATATCTCGGATACTACGCAACGGAAAAATGTAATTACAGAATAAGTAGAATAAATGACGAAATTCGGGGTATGGACGTCGCCCCCGTCGTTTCCTTCCCGCCGCTCGCCCCCTAGTGATTTCTGACATTGTGTTCACGATTTTATTGCAACATTATCAACAAGACAAAAGTATGAGCAGCTCATGAAGTGGACAAGTAAAGGTGGATTTTTATAACAACGGCTGTAATAAAAAGTGCTTCTTATTCTTTCTTTGGACGAATTCAGAACCCACCTCTCTGAATTCCAATTTAAATTAAAGACGTTTAAAGTCTTATCACTAGTTTAATACTTTTAATAAAGAAATAGTGTGTTTCATTGTAAAATTAAACAAAAAATTAGACTAATTAGCCTGGAGTTAGATGAAATATCTGTTTTAATCTTTGAGAAAATCTAAACTTGAGAAATAAATATCATAGACATGTCACACTAGTTCTGTACAATATAATAATAAACAACTCGGAAAATTAACCTGATTTTTTTAAGGTGACATCATTACACAAGAATATTGCCAGCAAAACATCATTGTTTATGCTATAATTGCATATAATAATAATAATTATAAAACGAATTCTGGAATTATTTCTCAAAAATAAATCTGAAAATGACTTATTTACTCGTGTACCATCAATGTTATAAAGGCACTACATTTTTTGTGGTGGCATTCTTATTGTTTGAAAAAATGTTTTTCATTTTAAGATTGCCAGAACTTCAGGAGCCTCTGAAGTAAGTCAAAAAAATTTAGCTTTTCAGAAAAGAAACGTAGATAATTCCAGTCACAGAGTAAGAAAAGAGTGGCCCATGAGGGGATCGAACCGGTGACCTTCGCGTTATTAGCACAAGGTCAATCATTTGAGTCAACAGTGGTCGGTCACGTCCCTCTTATTTGACTATATGTAGAATGTTATACAATTTTGATTTTTTGCGAAAATCCAGGGCAAAAACCCAGTCTTATCTTACCAAGTACTAGAGCCGCCCACCCGCCCCCTATTTTCTCAGAGGATATGTCATTTGCCAAAATCAGTCTTATCTTACCAAGTACTAGGCCCGCCCACCCTTTCTTTATTTCCTTAGAAGGTAGTACTTGCTAGTACCTGCTACGATAAGTCTTATTTTGGCAAATGACACATCCTCTGAGAATATAGGGGCGGGTGGGCGGGGCTAGCACTTGCTCAGATAAAGACTGATTTTGGCAAATAACTTATCCTCTGAGAAAATAGGGGCGGGTGGGCGCGTCTAGCACTTGCTAAGATAAGACTGATTTTGGCAAATGACATATCCTCTAAGAAAATAAGGGGCGGGTGGGCGGGGCTAGTACTTGGTAAAATAAGATTGACTTTGGCAAATGACATATCTTCTGAGAAAATAGGGGGCGGGTAGGCGGCCCTAGTGTTTGTAAGTAATCAGTAAGACTGATTTACCCCCTACGAAAATAAGCGTCTACGATAATCGAATCAAAAATATAATACAATATAAGTACACAGAATTTCTGGTACATCATCAATTCAATGTTGATTTTATGACATCTATTTATAAAACAAACAAAAGCATGCATTTTTTTTTTGGAAATTGTGATACTAGAGCGATTTTTCAAAAAAATTCTTAATAAGTTTTTGAAAGTTAAAATCGGAAAATCTATTTGAGTAAATTGTACTACAGGGCGACTTCCCTGGGACTATAAATGAAACGTTTTATTTACATTTTTAGGTTAAAAAAATTAACAAAAATTCATTTTCAAAAAATTTTTGAAAATTTTAAAAGTCTAGCGGAAAATCGTCTCCGAAAACAAATTCTTATTAATCATGAATTTGAAGCGGTTTTTGAAATAACTCTTTAAAAGAAGGAGAACACTGGTTAAAATACTTTAAAATAGTTGGTACAACGAACTGTAAGTCGAATAATCAAGTGCACCAAAATTGTACTACAAAGACACTTCCCCTGGTCATAAAACGGGAAGCGTTCTTACAATTTTTTTTCAGTTCAGGAATTAAAAAAAAAATTGGGAATTTTAAAAACTCAAGACAATAGAATGAAAAAAAAGTTCACACAGAAAACTCTCAAGAAGGAACATTGATGCAGATTTTTTGTAAATTGCGAAACTAAAGTAGTTTTTCAGAAAACTTCTAACCCAAAATTTCTTCAGAAAATAAAAAAAAATGGTGGAAAGCTTTTACTTTACAGAATTTTGTGATGACTTCATCAACATTTTTACCAGGACATCGTATATCAACTTCGATTGGTGCACTGTAATACTAAAAATAACAGTATTGTATTTCTAATATTTTCTGGGAAAATGGAGTGAGCCGTTCCTGATGCAATTAATAAAATAAATTGATACATTCATTAATTTTTATAAGTCACCGGTATAAGCAAATCTAAAAAATATGAACGCAATGATAACTCACAAGTAAAAACTCATAATATTTTGCACATTTCAGGTAAATTTAGGAATTTAACTCGCAAAATCAGTTTTATCTTAAGAAGTACTAGGCCCGCCCACCCGTCCCCTATTTTTTCATAGGATATGTCATTTGCCGAAATCAGTCCTATCTTACCAATTACTAGCCCCGCCCACCCGCCCCTATTTTTTCAGAAGATATGTCATTTGCCAAAATAAGGCTTATGTTAGCAACAAGTAGCTAACTTGTTAAATTTAAAAGGCGTTAAATTGCATGTTTCCATAGTAACGAGTTAAATTCCTAAATCTGATTGGATATTTATTTTTTAACAACTCAGTCATTAGTTATTTTGAGACACCCTGTATAAGCAAATTCAAAAAATATTAAATATATATTAAAAATAAATACAAAAAAACAAGTATAGAATAATCATTTTTGTACATTTAAGATAGGGTATTCAGCAATATTTTGACGTGACGTCATCAATTTTTTAGGGAGGATGAGCAAATACATTGTGATGAAAACTTTACCATGCTTATAATAACTTTGAAACATCTCCAAGATTTCAAAGGATGTGGTTTTGCAGTTGCTGATTA
The DNA here is from genome assembly GCF_036711695.1 of Zophobas morio. Lineage (NCBI taxonomy): Eukaryota > Metazoa > Arthropoda > Insecta > Coleoptera > Tenebrionidae > Zophobas > Zophobas morio. Next base: position 18,604,599 of record NW_026972110.1, on the reverse strand, counting down.
AATCAATAAAATTCACACATTCTTTGATTTTTTGGAGCCACCCTGTTTAAGCAAATTTAAAAGATATGAATGCAGTGATAAATCACACACTGATGATATTTTGCACGTTTTAGATAGGATTTACACGGCAAAATTTTGAGATGACGACATCAATTTTTTGGAGGAGATAAGCCAATATATTTTGATTAAAAATTAATTATGCTTACCATAAATTTTTTTAATGTTGTTTTATAATTTTGATTTTTTTTCCAAATCTGGATGTTTTGGGTAAAAACTCAACACGGAGTCATAAACTACATGTGTAGGACTATGTACACAATTCAAAACCCATTTTCTATGTACAATTTTGAAATGACGTCATCACATTATTAGTAGCGATGATTAGACATATTTTTGTTGGCGTTTTACCATCTACATCTACGAAGATTATCTACCTAATAAAAATCACGACGAACAGACGGACAGACAGACAGACGGAAACGGGAGACCTATTTCTTCATAGTGTAGGGGTCATGAGAAAATGTAAAAGGAGAGAGTCGACCGACGGACTCGCTTACGCTCGGGAAGTATTGTAATAAATATATTAAATAAATAAATAATAATAAAAAATAAATATAAATTGTCCACAACTTTCGCTGTCTAACGTAGTTTTTTTAAAAACCGTTTACATCATTCTTTTTAAAATTTTGATGTGTTTTCGGCGTATAAAATTCTATACGCCACATGGAAAACATTGTGGATTTCTTTTATTGAAGATTTGATACAGTAAAAGCAGCTTCTTCGGTAGAAGCTTTTTTTTAGTACCTCTTTTAGACTAAGTTACGGAATTTCCATAAATAATAACTGACATTGATTTTTAAAGATACGTGATGAAAAATTTCATCAAAGCGCCAAAAACAAGACAAAAAATTAACAAATGAGGAATTACTTTACCTCCAGTTCAACTGTTTAATTAAATTATTTCTGGCAAATTTCGTTTCCGAGCTTTCTATTGAATTCATTCCACATTTCCTGGGCACACTGAATAAAAAACCTGCATGCAAAAACCTTCTTTAAAAACGAGAACAGTGCTCAGTGTATGAACAAAAAACTTCCACAATACAAATTTGCGTGATGGAATATATAGAAGTAAAAAATTTGAATAAAAATTATAATTTATTTTTGTAAAAAAGATAAACATAAAAATAAGATATGGAACTCCTTATATTATTTAATCACGAATTGCCTACATTATGATCACATTCCCGATAAGATAAAACTTTGTACTTTTAAAGCGACTTTCACGTAATTATTTGTATAATCGTAAGGTAGAGAGCTTAAGAGTATAAAAATATGGAAATTTACATACTTAAATACTGTAGAATATATGCGACTGTAAAAAAAAACATGTGCAGAAGACGTACTAAATTGTTTACCATTTGTATCCCTTGCAGCATTCTCTATTAGCTCAGGCCACAATTTCTCTTATATAATTTCTTAAGACAAGGCGATGGTAAACTGTTTAAAAAAAAAACTACCCTCGTGTTTAATATTTAAAATTTCATACAATGGTGGAGATGTTACATTCTGAAAATGTATTGAACATCATATAGGAGTCAAGGTAAGGAATCCGATTAAGAAATACTTTTTTCAATAATTAATAGAATTATAACCATATGGCAATAATGGAATTTCATAAATCCCAAGAGGCTGGAAATAATCTAACAACGAAAAATAAATCACTCGATGATGATAATAGTAATAGTATTCTTGCTGTAAAAAAATGCGTTTACAGGGATAAATTCTATACAACAGTCTGATTAGTTGACCGGATCTGACCTGACCTGATCTGATCTGATCTGATCTGATCTGATCTGATCTGACCTGAGTTGACCTGACCTGACCTGACGCAATCTGATCTAACCTGACCTGATCTGACCCAGTCCTAAATAAAAATCTTGAATTTGACATTTAACAAATCTTTCTCGTGGCAATTTTGATAGTTTTCAACCGAATTTAATAAACTCAGTTTTTGAAATAAAATGTTGTTTCATATTTCTATAAAGACTCCAGAAAAAAACTAAAAATAAATACTAAAGGTTCTAAACCGTTTCCGAATTTCGAATTATAAAATCTATTTAAAGGTAAAGAACAGTGGTTCCTAATCACGATGGTTTGTGTAATTGTTAAATTCATGTGGGAATTATGGTTTAAATTTGGCAAAATTGTGCCAGTGCTGGACAATCTGTTAAAAAAATCATAACAAAACATCAGTTGATTTCTGCACTAATTTTTCCGTTAGAATATAAATTGGAAACGTTTAAAACCTCCATTCGTGCATTAATTTCGCTTTGTGTTTTTTCAGGTGGCCCTATTTGTTCCATATTTCAATTATAATGCCACATTTGTACGTTGGAAACACGTACGTATGTGGTACATAACAATAGAATAATAACCTAACCCGAATTCTGTGCAGAGACCCCTCGCTGCACATCAGTTAAATCATACATATTTTATGAAATGAAACTGTCGAGAGAAAAATTACCCACATGCAACATATTTCGATGGTAAAAAGCCATTCATCCACCACCAGCCGGGCGGGATTCAGCAAACCGCATATTCAATTGACCAGATCGACAAATTGATACCGCATCACATATTGATAAACGCGAAAAGATTGGATTAACGATAAAACCGTCATTATCATATCAAATAAAAGAAGACATACATCAAACGTTTCAGAAATCTGACGTTTATCTGCGTTTGGGACCCACCGGCTCGTGAAAGCGAGCATGACTTTTCATAAAAATCCAAAAATCATATATCAGGTAAAATGTGCAGTTGAAGCCGAAAGGCCGTTTAAAAAAAATACAACAAATCCAAATTTTTCCATTGTTGGCTTTAAAGCAGGTATTTGTGTGTGAATAATCTTATTGTGATGTTTTCAGACGGAATAACTTCGCTTCAACTTATCTCACTCCCACGTCTTAAACGGGAGTAATTTTATCTTGCTCTTACACCCTAATGCACAATGCCTTCTTCAGACAGAACTAAAGTGGAATTATTTTCGTTACATCTGATGCATGTTCTCTGTACGTGCGTTTGGCAGAAGCTCTTATTTATGTTAAGGACGGAATGGCAGCTGCTGGTAGAAAAAATCGCCGTGCTGCAATTATTTATCGAAATTATCTTCAAATCTGGCTGGGACATGGACAATTATTGTGGAGATTAATCAGACAGTTGGTAGCAACCAGTGCGATAAAGTGCAGCCGTAAATTGAGACACGTGGGCCTTTTTTATTTTAATTGCATTTTTATATTTCGCCACGAAAAAATCGGCAAACTTATTCTGAAGCGCAACGAATATCGAATTGGTTATGCTTCAGAGAAGAGCGACTCGGCGTAAACAACTTTACGCCTTTTTGGTTTTTTTTTTGGGGGACATACTGTATGCAATTTCTTCCACCACATCATCATCGGGTTTTTCGTGGAAGACAAACTTGTAATTAGGTTATGCACAATGTAACACTAGTATAACCTTAGTCTGTTCCTTGAACTTCAATTTCAAAGACAAGATTATTTTTCTTATGAATTCTTAAAACAATGTTAATTTCCTACTTAAATTTCGAAGAAATTCGTCGTGAAACCTTTCTGATAAATAAATAATGGCCCATTTAATTAAAAAAAAAAAAAAACGAATGATTAAACCACAGGTAAAGAAGTTTATTACGCTGAACATTTCCAGTGAGATTTAATAATAATGTGGGATGAGGTCATTACCTTTCTAAAAATGATGAATAGATAAATCTGGTCAGAGTTTAACAACTTGACGATTGTTTTAAAGCACATTTAGATTTCGAAGTGATCGATGCGTTAGTTTCGAAAATTCTATGTCTAGTGCAATTGTCAATGGACAGAGGACAGCAGCAAACAGGCCACAGTTACAGACAAGTAAATAGAAAACGGACAAACAGACGGAAACGGGAATTTCCATTCTACTTTTATTTTAATATTTTTTGGAAATCGTGAAACTATAACATCTAAATGAAAGTAATACGAGAAGAAAAAATTATGCAAGTTGAAACATATGTAGAAGATAATTTTAAAATTGACTTATTAAAGGTCATTATTATATAAGATGATTTCCACTAAATACCAAGGATATAACGAGTCTTTTTAAAATCCGGAACAAACTGATGTTTTTTTTTTATTTTTATTAATATATTTTTAAAAATTATTGTGAAATCATAACATAGATCATGTAGAATATGAAACATTCTTTTAAGCGAAGTCCAAATTTCAAAATTTTGGACACTGAAGGATTCAGTATATAGTAATATTCATAAGTTTTGTTCTATGACACAGCAGAAGTTGTACGCAATATATTTTAGCATGATTTTCTCCATTGTGTTGTTCCCTTTTAAAGTGCACATCTCAACTAATTCGTCATAGTTTTCCAAAAGTAGCATTTATATAGGAAACAAATTCCAAATGAAGAAACTACACATTTCTTTAGACATATCATAAAATTGATTGTGCTTCATTTTCAGCAGAAATGAGAACAACTTTTCTTTTTCCTGTTCGGTGGTACCAGAAACTCTGTTGGCATAAGAAACTAATATTGAACAAAAAAAAATGTTTTTTACAGCCACAATTCTATAATTATAACTGTCTAAAACTTTGTGAGAAACATATTTTTTTATGTGTTATAATATGGTCCATCCAGCAAATCGCTACTTTCACGTTTTCTAGACGTTTCATGACGCCTAGAATTCAAAAATAGGTTTTCCGTTTCCGTCTGTCGTATGCGTTGATTTCTATTACACAAATAATCTCGGAAACTAACGTTTGACGTTATGACGGCAGCTCTGAGTTTTGCATGGTAAATGTTATTTAATTTTTACAAAATAACATACTCCTATACGTATATTTTTTTTATTTTTATTAAATAAATGCGTTCGGGCAGAGGTTAAACCTGTTATGCCCGCGCAGCCTATTATTTACAAAACTATAATAAAAGTTTTATGAATTCCTTTGCATCTTTTGCCCTAGGCATCAAAGTTTTTAGAAAAAAAAAATGTATATGGACCAAACGAAGCTGACAAAACAAAGAAATTCTGGGACATACTATCAAGCGTGGTAGAGGACGCAAAAATAGAAATATAAATATACAACAGAAGATTTTAAGATTTATGATAATCAGCTACATGTTTTGTCGCCATGAAGATAACCACAAAGTTACAAGATATAGTCAGTAGAAAGAGAAATCGATAACTGATTATACTCTAACAAAGAAAAATAACAGAAGTAAGATCATAAAAATACCAAAGTGGGAGCAGGGCCAGAAATTGGTAGCAACCATTTCCTAGTATGTGCTAACAAAAATCGAAAAGAAATTTGAAGAAAATGAGAGCAGAAAATAATATGTCTAGAACATTGGAATTTGAGAAGATAAGAGCTCACAAATTAAAGAATGAACAAATAACAAAAAAATATGAGGAAGAACTGACAAAAAAAATTACAACACAAGAAGATTTAGATACCATGTAGAACTAATTGAAGAATACAGTGCTCGAGACAGCTAAAAACATCTGAGGATATCAAAAGACGCAAACCGCGTGGTGGACAGAAGAAATAAGAAAGCAAATAGAAATATAAAAGAGGAAATGGCAGCTATATTTAAACAATAAAACACCCGACAGTTATGATATATACAAGGACGAAAAGAAAAGAGTCAAAGAGTTAGTAACAAAAGGAACTTCGCTAACAGAATGGAAAAAACACTAAGAAAATCAAAAATTATTCTATAAAATATTAAAAAACTTAAGGTCCGGAAAAAGGCAACATACGAAAGGAATAGAAAAGAGAACGAAGAAGTACTAACCAACGACATAGAAATCATGGAAAAATGGAAAAATTGCTTCCAAGAACTAGTATGGGAAGAACATAATAATGAAGCAGAAGAAACAAATGAGGAAAACTATATTGACTTTGAAGAAATAAAAAAATAATAATTCAGGTAATTTATTTTGTCGATCAAATCAAGAACGGATCACCCTTTTTTCCTGAAATTTTGGAAATGCAGTATTGTTATTATTATAGTATTGAACTGATATATTTTGCTAAAACGTTGATGACGTCTTTATAACATTTTGTAATGGAAAAACTCACTGGAAATAAACGCATAGCATGCTTCTTTACTCTTCCTCTAACAATATACACACATCTTTATTTTAACTTAAAAAAATAAAATTCCAAATAAACTTCACTTAGTTAAGTTAGAGTAGCAATTTCTTTTTGACGTCAGTAGTGTTGTATAAAAATAACCCAAACTAAAATATGTAAATTGTGTAATGTATGTAGGAAATGGCTGATGAAGGGGGTGTAAAATCACGAAACCGGTCCCAGGAACAAATAAATAAATAAATAATATATTGTAGTGTCCCGGTTCAAGTTAAATTTAAGGCCAGAAACAATGACAATTTTTTGTAATGTAGATTTGCCTCTTTCTTGTGGAGTGGTGGGGAGCTTTCGTTGCTCACTATAGATTCAGATACATTCAGTGAATTCAGTCAGTAGTAGTGTGAGGATGCAAGTCCACAGTGTTGAAGTCAGGTGTGGACTTGTACGTTTCTTTTTATTTGTAAAATTTAGCCGAAGGGCAAATTGGCAGTATTCAGGATCTAAATTTAAGATTGAGTCGCTTTGGAAATAAATATAGTCGTGGTTGCAAAAGGGAAAAAGGGGATTTTTTGCTGATTTTGTGTTATGTTTTGTGTCTACGACTCCAATTTTGGAACGTTTAAACTCGGACGTACCTCTCAAAGCGACATATGTACCGAACGATATTTTGTGTTTTTGACCATATTTAATGATTTGGACAAAGCCTTCCATTCCCGTCAGATAAGAAGATGCAAATTAGAGCATTGTGTATATTTAAGAACGAGTCTTGCACTTGAAAAGAAGGATATTTTTGTAGCTTTTTGTGTCTTTAATTCAAGGTCACTTTTCCACCTTTGCGGTTCACCACTTTGCATCAGAATACACTCCGCCATTTCAAAACACAACGTAGGGTTGCCATTTTGTTGACGATCACAGTTCATGGGCACTTTTCAAATTTTTCGCGGGATTTTCAAATTTTTGATAGGAGCTGAAAAAAAAACCTAACCTAAAAATAAAAGCAGAATCCACCAAATGGGGGGCGCAATGTGTTTAAATAAATTCAGACCATTTTTTTACTATATTTTAGTAACATTTAATGCCAAAAAAATCATGATTTCCCAACGTTACCACTCTCGGGTCGTTTTATCAAGTTACATCCCCAATTATACTTATTCTTCCATATTTGTTGGAAAAAATGTTGATCATCTACGTTCCGGAAATCTCTGGAATTTGAATAGTCAATTAAAGCAGTTGTAAACGTTTTTATGTCATAACTGCATTACCTACTTTTATGAGGTGTTTTGCTAAAAATCAGTATTTTTTGGATTATTTGCGCATTGCATCATTCAGAAAGTATTGCATTTCATTTTTTTTTGTAAATAATGATTCAGGTGAACTGGATTCTGTATTCCAAAAGTTACTGCAGTTTTAAAGAGCAAAGCCGAAATATTGGTTACCTAATCAGTAATCACGAAACGATGTTGGGTTTATTAGATATATTAAGCGGTAATAAAGACAAGTATAAAATTAGTGAAATGCTAATAAGTAAAAATAAATAAAAAGAGCTAACACAGCTCTAAAACTAAGGTAACTATAAACGAAACCATAAAATGTTTTCTCAATTTGAATTCTATAGTTCAAACTGTTATATGTCATATTGCTATATTTTAGAAAGAGGGTCCAGGTCCAGGGTTTATTTTCACCACAAACAATTTTCTGTCAATAATAACTCGACAATGACTCCCATTGGTTGACAAAAGGTGACAAAAATTAGTGAAGCTGAATTTTAAAATTCTTAATAAGTGACCCATGGAATGTTTGTATTTTTTAATAATCGTAAATTTACAATAAATTTGATAACAAAATGTACCGAATAAAATTATATTATTGAGACCTTGACCTTATTAGCTTGGTCAGGTGGTAAGGACACAAACAACATTCATTTTGAACATTTAATGTAAAATAAATTTGTGTTCACTCCTGTTTGAATATTCAAACCCTCTTGCTAATTAAAATTTTCTAAAAGAAGTACTTTATGGTTCATTCATGAATTCATCTAGAATTTTACAAAAAAATAGTCTCTGAAAAATGTTTACCCGTGTATTAAATTTTACAGGTATTGTGTGGTGTTATATGATTTCAACAGAGAAAAAATGGTTAAATGAAAGTTGTAATAATTGTTTTAGGTACCTTTATGTAGCAGACTTTTAAGAAATTTCATGTACGACGATTTTAAAAACTTTTTTTTTATATTTTACAATTAAGCAACATGTTTTATTAATTTTGCTAGGATTATTAGTTTTCAAATCTATGTACCCAACTACAAATAGAAAAGTTTGTGTGCAGTAAAATCATGATTTTTTTCATTAGGTAGATTGCCGAAAGAGTCGTTGGATGTCTTTTCTGAATACAAAATCATCAAAAGTTTCGGTTGGTTTTCTTTTGGCAGAGGATGAAATTGATCAATTTTACATCAACATGGTAGCCAGCAGAAGGAAAAAACCATGGCCTACTCACGTCTAAAAATGTCATGCATAAAATACAGGTTAATCCCTAACCATTTCGTTCAATTCGTTTTTCAATGTTGTAGGTTTTCAGTATCCACGTGCCATTTTTTACCGAATTAGTTGCAAAAGTTGTGGTTGTGCTATCTTATCTAAAGCTCGTGTTCACACCACATAATCTGCATGCTGAAACTCCCGGAAAACCCAGCACTTGTCTAGCCCCTCCCAAACCGAAAAACTCCTCCGCCAATGAAGTAGCTCCATCGTTCCATTCGTTTTTCCTCGTGGTCGGATTAAGTTGTGCAAATGATTATGAACACGTTACCTTCTTTTTACAAGACACGATATCTCGAATATATGCTTCAATAACCTTTGCACCGTTCCGCTTTATCGATGCTTATAGCGAGTAAGCACACACAATGACTTGGTAATTCCTCACCAAGTGCCTTTGCTCATGCAAATTACTCCATTGAGCTTTGTAGCACGACGTCACGGAGCCCATGTATTTGCTTTATACGCCGAAATCGTTCTCTCTACCCGCAAGTGACATTGTTTGGAGACACCCGAAATAAAAATCCTAACGGAAACTCTAAATCATAGTTAATTAGTGCGATGTAAGAATGAACTAAGTGTAAAGGTGTGTTCAGAAACTTAATCCATAAATCTGTAGCAATAACTGTTCTTTGCGCTGTTGCAACTGGTCTCAATTATGGGTATAATGTAACAATACGATGCTGTCATTTTGATTTTTTGTGCGGACGATTTTTTCCTCGGGATTAATTATGTCCGCTATAAATTTCGTCTAAAAAATGTACACCTTCCTGTCGGCCTAAAGTATCAATACCGATAGTTTCTTTTTTTGCAAGTGAACACCTGAGGTATTTTTTAGAGCACAAAGAATGAAGACAGTAAACATAACTATAATCCTACAGATAATTTACAGTATCTAGATTGCGGGATCCCGTTTTAGCAATTCAGGATTCTTCAGATGCCGACTATTAATTATTAATTAGTTTAATGAGACAAGACATCAACGGATCAGTAATAGAACTATTTTAAGTTTATGTTTCCGTAAAAATTCCTCCGCTGAACATGGTAACTTGGGCGTCATTTGCATGTCTGCCGAATAAAGTCACTCTGGAGGTCTCTTATTCCAAAATTTACATACACTTTCACTGAAAACTTTACGGCGATAATTCATACTTTGGTACTTTTCTGCTTAAACTGCACATCCCTTATTATAAATCTATCAAATTGATGTTCTTTAGTTCGGAGTCAAAGTTAAGAGTGCGCCGTCATGCAACAGATGGCACCGCTCGAAACATGCAAAGTTTTGCTCGGAGAACAATCACTTAACAGCAAATAATAGTGAACAGCTTGGGGAACCGTAGAGGGGAAACACAAATAGTCTCTACATAGCTTATGTCGCTGTTTGTACATATTTGTATAAAATTTACACCATTTTATAAATTTAAAGTGCACAATGTTTTGAAATAGCGGCACGAGTTTTGAAATAATAAGGTGAGATGTTTTTCCCCTTAGTAAAAAAACTCTGGTGTGTTCACACGAAATGAAAATCCCAAAATTCCGCAGCATGGTAGAAATTTAATATTTTAATAATTATGTTTAATATCATCTGAAAAACTTTTTTCACAAAGCCTTCAAGCCAATGGGAAATTAGAAAACGAACTAACTAGCAAACAAGCTAAAAAGGAACCAATTCATGAGTAAATTACTTGGAATGTTGAATCCAATTGTGGTTAAAGAATGGACACCGAGTACAGAGCGGTATTAAAGACAGTGAATAAATCTAGAAAGATGGTAAAAGATAATGGACAATAATTGAAATTTTAAACGAGGGAAATGTAAGGCAGCGTCTTTCAAACACTAAATCCGGAGTTGTTTTATTAAAACCAAATTAAACGAAGTGTTTCACTAACGAGTGTGGTACTGAAACTAAATGTAAAACGTCAAAATTTCCATAAGAATCCCAACATCTTATTATAATATTACTCATATTGCGGACATTGGTGATTGTCTAAGAAGCGATTTTTGAGCCCACACTGTGACATTTATTGTAATTTACTGCAATGCGTGATTTGGTATTTTCGAAATGAAGACGTTTTTCGGAGATTTCGAAGATAGAAAAAAGTAGATCGATTGTGACTTAGCAGTCACTTTGGTAACACATCACAATCAATCACCCACTCACACAATTGTGTAGCAGTATTACCAGTAGTTGATAAATATCTAATGTCACACACTTAATCAAATCTATATGTTTCGAACGTACTTACAAATTCCTCAAGATATTTAAGAAGCTGGAGACAATTTATTATTTTGACATAATTTACTGCTAAGTAAGATTTATATTTACAATCGTTCAAAAGTAAATTGCCAGAAGTCGCAATCATAAAAAGTTTCATTCCAAAATAAATGAAGGCTGTCGTAATTATTATTAGATTCCAGAATAGATTAAAATCAGAAAAATGAGACGAAAGACGGAGGTAAAAAATTCAACTTTTTGTCCTGGAGCTGGATTTGGCTTGAACACGAGAAGGCCGTGAGGCTGTAATCTCGTATTATATCGACGGTTATTACAAATTGATTATCAGAGAAGGGACTTGACGGATTGCTAAATGATTGAGCTGTCACTTTTATATGGAACTTCATACGATGTGTCACTACTACAACGCCAGGAGTTGCTTAAGGAGAAATAGATATTCCAGGAGGTAATTTATCAATTTTCTTTGCCACTAGGCTCTTGCTCAATCTCAAATATTCAAAAGTTTACAGATTGCTTTGTTGACAAGATTTGTGGCACTTCGACGCCAGCTTTTTTCTCATCTGTTATGTATAAATTAAATATTCTAATTAAATATAAAATGCAAATTTTAACTCGTGGTTATTAATATTTCGCAATTCAAGTTTCAGTCACTGGCAAAATTTAACATTGTTTTTATGGTTTATTGAAAGATCCTGGTAAGCGGTAATTTGCGTCTGTAAAATATTACAGTTCCTGCCTCTGCAAAGTACACCTAATAATTATCATAGCATTTTAATTTATGTCTGTCAGATAATGAACTATTTTCATTAAGTTAACATTTAACAAACGCTCTAAATTAAATTACGCAACCGCAGCTAGAGTAATGAACATTTCTACTTATTTCGAAATAATGAAATTACATTAATAATTAAATCCCACTCTGGAGCAGTCGTTATAATTAACCAAATTGCCTTCATGAATTTACCATTTATTCAAAAACATGTAAATAGTTAAGAGGATATTATAATATAATCCGGTATCAAGACATAAAGGCTGACATTTTTCCTTAATAGAATCATATTTCGCCCTTTTTATGTCGACGTAAATTAAAACAGATTTTATCATAGACAACAATGAGTAATTGTTATTTTTCGCGTGCCTTTAATGCATAAGCCATAGGTCAAGTCTTCTTAATAAAGAAGTCAAGAAAACGTGTCACTTAACCTTTACATGAAACCGAGACTAAATGTCCGAGTAATCATAAAACGGCAAAAAATTAATGTCACCGAAGTATTTAACATAGCAACAATTTAACAACTTCTCAGCTTGTCTATAATGATATTTAATTCCCGTTAAATGTTAAAAACGTCGAACTTATAATTACGCACCAAACGGGAAACATCAGCTCATTTCCTAACATCCGCTGGTGCACTGCGGCTTTGTGCAGTGTAAACGTGCCTTCCATTCCATCCCTTAATTTTATGTGCATGCCGAAATGGACATTTGTTTCTCGTGAAAATACGACAGAGAGGGAGATATTGACATCTGAAAAATTGCCTGAGCATTTGGCCGCCCCAACTTGGCCCAACATGTTGTGTTGCCTCCTAATTCAGCAATCTTGAAACTTTTTATGGGCAAAAAATATTCCCATTTGTTCCGATAATTATCAAGTTCGGCTCAAATTCTAACGATGCCACGTAATTACGCACGCTAAATTATCAGCTGGTGTTGCTTACAATGGAGACTTTTACTTTCGAGGGGCCAAAATGGTGCAATTGACAAAACCGAAAGTTATTTATCGCTGGATTCGCTGCGACAGACTTGGCGCTTGCGAAGATACACAGAGAAAAATGCTGGTAGATCGAGGGAATGCGATGCGTGTCCTCAAGGCGGATCGGCTTTATTAGGGACAAATTTAGATGTTTATACTGCGTACGTATTAAACGCAAGACCAATTTAAACGTTTAGTTGCACTAATAAATTAAGTTTATAATTGGAACAAGTTAAAACCGTGCAACAATGTGGCAGAGTTACTGAAACGATTGTTTAATTTAATAACATTATGCAGCAGCAACATAACTCACTTATAAATTAAAAAATAATTAACTAATCAGTAAACGCTATACTTAAATTATTAGGTGTCAAGCTAGTTGTGGCCAACTCGGAAATTAAATGTTTTCGATCTCATTATATAAAAACTTAACTTTTGTAAGTTAAAAATGTCTACACAATTTTTATTAAATTTCATTCATCCAAAATTTTACCATATTTAACAAAGTAATTAAGAAAAATAACTGAATTTTTTCGACATTTTGGTAAGATAACCAATGATTTAAGAAATGCAGATTATTAAATAAAGCAATTATTCAACCCCTACACAAAATTTATGACGTCATCTAAAAAAATAAATAAGTAATTCTTGAAAATACGTCACGAAATGTAATGTCAATTGCACTTCACGAATGTGTGTTTAGTTTGAACTATTCATAGCCGATGTTTAAAAAAATTAATTAGGAAATCTATTTTTTCGCCGATCTGAAGTTATAAATCAGATTAGGCCGAAAAATTCTTTTTGGCTAAGGTACACTCAGCGTTTTTTAGACGACCATACAGAAAAATAATTGGTTGTGTAAGTGGATTTGAGGTTAGAAAAACTGGTACCCCCATGTTCATAACGGTATTCAGTGAAAGTGGACTTCAAATTTCAGAAAGATTAAGTTTGCCAACGCCGCTTTTTGCTTTTTTGTTGAAAAAAATATTGGATGAAAACAAAAAAGAAAGTTTTGGACATTTGAATTCCTTTTATATATTTTTTGTTTTTTTAAACTCTCAGGAATAGCTAAAAAATCACAGGTTATTTAAGCAGAACTTCCTCGCCCCTGAATTAGAATCCACCAAATCCAGCTTCAACCTACGTAAATTTATAAAATTTGATTTTTCGCAACTTTATAAAATTTCATTTTTCGAAATTTTATGTATTTTTACTTTAGCCTCTATAAGCTCAAACATATTTAAGATACCAGTCACAGTGTAAGAAAAAAAGGATCCTTGGTGGGATCGAACCCGCGACCTCTAGTGCTCTGCGCTACTTACTCTTATGCTCTGTGCTGATGTTAAAATGTTACTATACAATTTGTTTTTTCTTTTCTCTAAGTAGACGGATTCATAAACCACACGTACAGGAATATAGCATAACATAGCAATTAAGTAGCATTTACGAAGCAAATTGTTGGTCGGAATGATAAAAAAATTTTACTTAGCGTTGTACCGTCTACATGATATTTCTAAAATACATCTAAAATTTTACGTTGAAAATTGGTCGAAAATTGGGTTATTTTGCATATTTTTGAATGTTTCAAGGGACGATTCTGGAAAAACCATTGGAGTTATCGAAGAAATGAAAGCGGATATGACTTCTGTGAATCGAAATATATAAGAAAATGTACTTAGTGAAATTTCGAAAATTTTGTTGAAAATTGGTCGAAAATTGGGCGGATTTTGCATAGTTTTATGTATTTCAAAGGACGATTCTGGGAGAATCATTAGAGTTATCGAAGAAATGAAAGTGCATATGACTTCTGCGGCCCGAAATCTATAAGAAAATGTATTTAGTGAAATTTCGAAAATTTTGTTGAAAATTGGTCGAAAATTGTGGTATTTTGCATATTTTTGAATGTTTTAAAGGACGATTCTGGAAAAACCATTGGAGTTATCGAAGAAATGAAAGCGGACATGACATCTGAGGCCCGAAATCTACAACAAAATGTATCTAGCGAAATTTCGAAAATTTTGTTGAAAATTGGTCGAGAATTGGGGTGTTTTGCATATTTTTGAATGTTTCAAAGTATGATTCTGGAAAAACCATTGGAGTTATCGAAAAAATGAAAGCGGACATGACATCTGAGGCCCGAAATCTACAAGAAAATGTATTTAGTGAAATTTCGAAAATTTTGTTGAAAATTGGTCGAAAATAGGGCGGATTTTGCATATTTTTATATATTTAAAGGACGATTCTGGGAGAACCATTAGAGTTATCGAAGAAATGAAAGCGGATATGACTTCTGAGGCCCGAAATTTACAAGAAAATGTTTTTAGTGAAATTTCGAAAATTTTATTGAAAATTGGTCCACTGCGCACATAAACGTTAATTATTCCCCTCCAATATATTGATGACGTCCTCTCAAAAAATTATTATTTATTATATAATTAATTATTTTATGCTACAGAAGCGAGAGAAATTGTAAGTGGACAACTGTACAACTTTTTTGTCTTTGAAAATATAAAGTAATCAACAATAATTACAAAGATGTAGTGGGTTAAATATGGCAATATATTTTTTATATAAATGATACATAAGACACAAAAAAATTATAGTCGATTAACATTATAGAATATTTGATGTATTTCATGTATTTTTTACTGAATGCGAAATCCCTGTAGTATAAAACCAAAAATTCATCACTTTTACAAAGAAGTATAAATTATGGGGAAAAGTCAAATGATTGTATACAATAACATTGTCTGTAACGCCTACAAATATCTGAAAGTGTCTAAACTTAACGCAAATAACTGAGGAAGGCAAAACTAATTAAAATGCAGAATTCAAACACACATATTAATTTTTTTTTTTTTAGGACATTAAGGAGGGAAAAGTTCAAAAGCGTTACGATTAAGGCCGATTTTGTGTAGTTTTGAAAAGTTTTTTGAATTTTACAAATACAAAAAAATACGCTGGGGTGCCGAAAATTACATCATTCTTATTATTTTAAAAATACAAATCGTCTAAATATTTATATAAAATATATTTCTTTATGTATGTATAACATACACCATCTAGTTGAAAAAAAAAAACTTCTAGTGGGCCATGAAATTAATTTTTAAAATAATGATGTTGGCATCGCAGGTATTCGATAGTTCAGTTTTAACAGGTTCTAGCTCCACCCACCCGCCTTCTCTTTTCTTAGAGTGCATGTTATTTGCCAAAATCGGTCTTATTTTATCAGGTACTAGCCCCGCCCACCCGCCCTCTCTTTTCTTAGAGACTATCTCATTTACCAAAATCACTCTTATCTTAGCAGGTATTAGCCCCGCCCACCCACCCTCTCTTTTCTCAGAGGGTATGTCATTTACCAAAATCGGTCTTATTTTAGCCCAACCGCCCTCTCTTCTCATGAAATTAATTTTTAAAATAATGATGTTAGCATCGCAGGTATTTGATATTTTACTTGACAGTTAGTTCACCTTAATTGTCAAACTAAACAAGGAATGCGTTGGTGTTGTCAATGTCCTCATTTTTTATTTCTTTAATTCTTAAAGATCACATATTTTCAAAATTTTCAATTAAAAAAATTCTCACTAGAAAAAAACTAATATAAAACAAAATTTATCTTACAATAAACAAGCTTGAATTTGGAAACCACCGAATGACTATTAATTTTTGTCAGGTTGGCAACATATTTAAAATTTTATGACAGCACACTTGAAGTCAAATTCAAATTCAGTAGCTGCCATCTTCTCATTGGTTTTTTAGGTGCGCTTAGATCAAAACTGACATGCTAACATTGCTGCCAATAATTCACAATTACCAACCCAAAAATTTGTTTCAGTCATTAATAATCACGCAGCGTTAAAATTTCTAAATTTTTATGTTTAAAATCCCAAAACTCCTCACAATGCTGAAGAATGTTTTAGAAATCCTTGCTTGGAAATTATTTAAATTGACTGTTAGGGTATTTTTAAAAGTTGAATGCCTGCCTGTTCTAACATTTTGAAAACGACAAATTGTTCATTTTAATTTTATTTTAATATTTTGTTTTCACCACAATTCAAAATAGTTTAGGTTTCAGTAACATTTCAGCCACTTGTTACAACTAAAACACCAGTCCATCACCAAATTCAGAATGTTCTATATTTAAACATTTTTTAAAATAAGTAATTAAAATTAAAAAAATTCTCAAACGTCGACGTCTCGACATATTTTTTAAATCTGGACACCTGAAAATTTTTCCAACGCTTTAAAACTACAAAAAATCTAGAATTAATGAAAATCTAAAAATTTTATTAATATTAAAAATTCTGAGAAACTTGATCCGCAGATTGATTAATTTACAGCTTGATGGACTAATGAAATCACGGCTTAAGAGGTAAATTATGGTATATCTTCGTTCAAGATCACAGTTTTGTCACCCAAACAATCAACCCCTTATATAAAAATAGTTTGACAAAAATTAAAATAACACCACAGTGATTTTGATTCATTGTTACAGTTTACGTGTATTTCTAGCCGGGTAGTTATTTTTCTCAGTGTACATCCTCCGTGCTCAGTCCTGTGGGCGTAGTCCCAACAACCATCACCCATGCGATTTTCAAAGATGGTCCGGAGTGTTGGGGTAATTAAGTGGTACAACTTCCTAGAAAAATTTAATGGTTCGAACTAAGCCCCTAAATACGCTCATAAAAATTTTGAACTGTTCATAAAATCATACCCCGACGTAGAATAAAGTGCAGCTGGTGAACAGCACTTCTAAAGCTTATTTATGCAGGTTCGAAAACTTTTTTTACGTCTAATTCTATTATACCGAGCACAAAAAGTTCCGAAAAGTGAATTTGAGATGACGCCTCCTATATACTCTCAGAACGAGTTTTGTAATAAGTATATCGACCTCAAATTATTCGGCAACAATGCAGTTTAGGTACAAAGAACCTTTCTAGCTTAACAAAATTACTTTCCAATAGCGCGAAGGTGTAATTTTAATGGTCTTGTGTGCTCAGTCTCAGCCATAATTAATGTTACATGTCATCTGAAAATGGAACGGCCGTAATTATTCCAAAAGTTATTACGAGCATGACAAAGGCGCACAAATATTTAGTGCTCCGGAAATATAATGAAATTGCAAGCCCGTTTAAAAATATTTCCACTTCACTCGTCCAGTTTATCAAATAAATACTTAGGAAATTCCGAATTCACTAAAATATTAACAAAGCCTCCCGGCCATAATGCTTTAATTACATCCCGTCGTTGTTAATTAAATTCTGGAGATGCAAAGCCGATCGAACTAATAACAATTTATAATTACAATAAAGCTTAAAAACGCCGAGTATGAAATAGATACGGCCGAGGAACAATGAGCGTTGTTGTTGAAGAGCTTTATTCTCGTAATATTCTATTGCAGCGTTATAAACACGTACTGACGACCATTTGTTCAGATAAATCGGAAATTTCACGGAGACCGTCTGAAAAGTGTATGCTTGGCAGGTATCTTACCAGCTCGACTACGACAATCTAATAAGAAAAAAAATCGACCTGAACAATGCTCAAAGAACCAAACAAATTACGGTTTATGAAAAATAAGGACTTGGGCTTTGTTCGAGGTCTTGTCAGGTTAGTTTTAGCAAAAAGTCACACAAAATATGGCTGAAGCTGACAGCAAGAAAGAGGTAATTTGTTTTTGGTTGTCTGTAGTGGTTTTTGTTCATTGCGATTAGTTTTTCGGTCTCAGCGGCAGTGCCAGTTTTTTAAATCTCACTTAACGTCCACGGCAACGTAACAATAAAACATTGCCAACAATTACAAAACAAACCAAAACTTATTTGGCAGATTTTAGCCCTTCGAAAAAATATTTCGGATTTCAAGAAAAATATGAAAAAATTCTTGTAGTAGTGATTCTAGACTGAATAATAACTAACATTATATTAAAAAAAAGCAGCATCAAAAATAAATTAAATGTATAGGAGATCATCAGTGCGCCATGTTTTTTGCTTTGCATACTACCTATACAGGGTGCTGAAAAAATGGCGTACCAACTCTATGACACGTTGTTGAGAACTGTTTATAGAACAGAAAAATTAATTTAAAAAATTCCTAGACCCAAATGTAGAAATTATAGCCCTTCAAAATTTTACTTTTATTTTCAATATTTTACCATATTTTAATTCACCACTTAGTGAAATCTGTTAGACTTCCATTATTCAAAATAATTTTGGAGGTATCTTGTTTTCATCCACAGTTTTCTTCATTTTATAATATAACAAAAATTGGAACAAGTGTGCCTAATTTTTAGAGTTTTTTTATTTATCGGTTTAAGTCGATATTTTGTTTCTGCAAGTGAACGTCAAATTGACGTCATGAATTTTTTAATGATTTTTCCCGAATTTAGACTTGGGAACTTAATAATGTACTCAGCGAAGTTTTCATTTTCAGGATTCACCTATTTTCGACAATAACAAATTCTTTCATTAATAATTCAGCTTCTCGGGAACATTAACGAGTAATTTTTAATAACACTTAAACATGCTCGCTGCGCTCGCATTCTTGATGTTTTTTTCCAAGATAATGTCTCGTCGGTACGGTTACTTTGTTTTATTATAATAATTCTATAGACGCTAAATTATTCTGAAAAAATTAACTTGAGGAGTACAAATGCAGTAAGCACATAATTGATAGAGTCGCCCTTTTTTTTTCTTAGAGTGTGCATTTGCCAAAATTAGTCTCATCTTAACAGGTACTGGCCCCACCCACCCACCCTTTATTTTCGTAGAGAATGTCATTTGTCAAAATCAGTCTTATCATGGTAAGTGCTAGCCCCACCCACCCGCCCTTTATTTTCTTAGGGTGTATGTCATCTGCCAAAATCCGTCTTATCTTAATAAATGCTAGCTCCGCTCACCCGCCCTATATTTTCTTAGGGTGTATGTCACCTGTCACAAGCTGTCATATTTTAACAAATACACATTAGCTCCGCCCACCCGCCCTTTATTTTTTTAGATATATCAAAATCAGTATAACTTAGCAAGTACTGTGTAACGATTTTTTAGTGTTTTTCTTTTCTTACTTTATTTATTTATTATTTTATTCTACTATGTCTTCAAAATTATGTCTAAAACAAGGAACTTAAGAATTTTTATTACCATAATTATGCTTATTTACATGGAAAAGTGGAATTAATTAGAGTTACTTTGAACTACTGGGCAATTGTGCGAAATTTGAGAAGTAATTAGACCCTTGTATACAAAGACTTAAGCAAAAAATATTTTCTCTAAATTCTAAATTTTGAATGTTGAATGTCGCACTTTATAAACGACAGACGCCGGACTTTATAAATCTTGTAATTTTTATTTTGTTATATGATGTTTAATTTTAATTTCATTAATCAACAGTTTATAACATATCAGATCACCTTTTTTAAAGCAAATTTTGTTTTTTTTTTTTTGGTTTGTTTAAAATAATCCCATTTTTATTCTGCCAAATTTAACAATTATAGTATCGATCAATTTTTGAATTACTTATCTTTCTAGGATTGTTTGGTGTATTTCATTATCAGCTCGGTTTTATTCTCAAACCTTCCACAGAAAACTGACGATTCTTTAAATGACTTTGACTAATAAAAACAAAAAAATTAATTTGTTTTTGGACATTTCTAATGTTTTTGACACAATCGGCCCGAAAATATTGTTAAATAAATTTGCAATTATTGGTTTTCGCGAAATCTCTGCTTATCTTAACCAATGAATCACAAATGGTTGCGTTTAAAGCTCAAGCGGTTTTTATATGACAAACACTGATGCAAATCTAACTTCAAAGTTCCTCAAGGGTCCACTCTTGGTTCGCCACTTTTTTAAATTGACATGAATGATTTATCACACCCTGAAAAATTGTTCAAATTAACAAGTAGGTTAGAAGATCCGTTTATCTTTATCGTTTGTATTAAAATATCAAGAAAGATGGCTGATACACCATATTAAATTTTCGTGGCTTGTTTAAACGTAATAATAAAAATTCGCAGGATTAACTTTTATAATTTAAATACGAAACTGATTCATTGTGATTCAGAGGCGAGGGAAGTTCTATTTAAATAACCTCAGACCATTTTTTTCTTCCCGCGCGTAAGCGAAGGTAAGAGAGTCTATCTAGCAAATGGCTACTTTGATGTTTTCTCAAAATTTCATGACCTCTAGAGTACAAAAAATTCGTCTCCCGTTTCCACCTATCTGTCTGTCGTTTGTGTCAATTTTTATTAAACATATGATCTCCGAGATAAAAGGAAGAACTTGGCTTTAAATTTCATGCTACTTTTCAATATACTCTTTTTTTAATTTCTTGTGCATCTAGATCTATTATCACTAAAAGTTTTAGAAGTCAATTAAAAAAATATCTATGTGAAAATTTTTCTTTAAGAAAATTATACCGAAAAGGCAATAAAAAAACACGATTAAAGACAGCCGTGGATTCTTAGAATTTGTCTTTGATCATTGCACTTTCAACCTAAACTTTCAAGTTGAGGGTAATACGACAAGATGAAAATTCTATTGAAGGCAAACCTTCAAATATCCATGGTTGGCATTGATCGTATTTTTTATTGCTCTCTTGCTACAAGCCTAAACAAAGTGGCCATATTTTTTTATGTATTTTTGTTCTTTTTTAATTGAGCGAATATCCAAAAAAAATATTGTACGGTTATCTCTACGGAACTCTAGCCCTTGAAATAGTGTCCAACAAGTCCCAAAAAGTAATAGAATTTGTTTTTTCCGAAATTTAATTTTTTTTTGTCGATTCCTAGATTTTAAGAATTATAGGCAATGCCAGTCACAGTGTAAGAACAAAAATTGGTCCATGAGGGGATCGAACCCGAGACCTTACCGTTATTAATTACGCTTTATTTCCTGAGCTAATCTGTAACTGGTCTGCGTTACTCTTATACTGTTACACAGTGTTATTATACAAATCGGATTTTTCGCGAAAAACTGGATGGTGAAAGTAAAAATTAAAGACGAATTCATAAACCACAAGTACATGAGTACGCTATTTTATAAATAACGTAGCAAATAATTAGCATTTATTTTGTCAAGCAAAATTTTGATTGATCAGATAAATTCTGGTTAGTATTTTACCATTTACAGGATGTTGCTACATGTATAAAATTTAACAACAAGCGGCGACTATAATATAACGTTTATCTCCACAAGACTGAAAACAAACAAAATATGTATTTATTGACGCGTTTCGCCAACCACGTTGGCATTATCTAGACAAAAATATCTAAATATCGAGAAAGATGACCGAGACACTGTATTAAAGTTTCGTGGCTCCTAGATCATGCAATAGTAGGTCTCCCGTCTCCAGTTGTCTGTCGTTCGACGTCTGTTGGCGACTTTCTTGCCCAAGTAATCCCCAAAACTAATGGATAGATTTTTGTAAAATTTTAGGTGCGTTTTAATCATACCGTGTGGATGGAAAAACGACCACCAAAATTTGTCTGTTCATCCCCGCTAAAAATTTTGCGAAGTAAATCTTAACTGAAATTCAGAAAATACACTTGTATTTTGTTCACATACTTGTTTATTTTACAATTGCGCATACAGAATGTCTCAAATAAATTTGCAGATATAGCTATATATTTTACTGACTAAATCAAAAATGGCTTATATCAATTTCTTTTTTTTTTCAGAATTCACTCCTATTTTTGTTGAAACGTAAAAAAAATGTCAGAATTAATTTTTTTTATTTATCTAGAAAACTAGATCTAATTTACTGTGATTTAGAGGTGAAGGAAGTTTTGTTTAAATAACCCAAGAATACGAAAAATTGATCTCGATTTCCATCTGTTTGTCTACCGTCTATAGATTTTTATTAAACAGACGGTAACTAAAATTCAGCCAACCATCCTCACCAACATTATGATGATATCACGTGCAATATTTGCCAAATGTTTTCTGCAACTTTACCTTGCACACGTACAAGACAAGTAGATCGGGTGATTTAAGGCGACTTAAACCCTGCGAACGTGAGTTCGAATCCCACTCCCGTCGATTCTTTTTTCGAAGGCACTGAATTTGTTTGAATGTTTAATTTCAAGTGCGAAGGAAAACTACGAATCACATTTTCATTGAAATTAACGAAAAAAAACCTTATGTTTGTACTTAAAAAATCAAAATTTTATGATAAATTTGAACTAATAAAAAACTTCCTTTAGTTTCTGAACACAATTATTCATACTCTGAGATAATCTGATTTGGTATGGCATAAGCAATATTTTCGTTAATAGCTCCAAAGATAAATGGGTAAAAATACCGATATATATCTGTATCTGAGTCATTTTATGTACCACATAATATGCATATTGATAATGCAATATCAAAATTAAATCCTACTCCATATGTTAAGGTTCATGGTAAATCAGGTTTTAGTTGACTCTCTAAGCATATATTATTTTGTTAATAGACAATCCATTCTAAATTATGGAATTCTTTTTTAGGATAATGATCCTTACGCACAAAAATCCTTCATCTGTCAGATAAAAATAATAAGGTGCATACTAAATCCTCCCTCTAGAGAGTCTTGCCGAGGTAATTTTGTTCAAATAAAAATAAAATCTGGCCATTATGGTGTTATTCCAAATTAGTCAGTTCATTATGAATGAGGTGTTGTCGAACATTAATTGACGTTAATTTTGACTAATGGGTAAAAACGCGAAGAATTCAAAAATGGTGTTATTAAATAACAGTGATTTTACAAGAAAACGGAAATTAACACATAATACCTAAATCATATTTATTTCAGTCTCACACGTATTTAAGATTCGTAGTGAGATACACCTACATAAATACCCAAATAACATATTGATGAACACCTAAGATATATTGTTACAATCAAATGGTGCTTGTTTTCGCAATTTTTATGTTAAAGAAGATTTGTAGTATTCTTTTGTAACATCCCATTTGTTATATTGCTAATCCTTTCCACTTTATAAACACCGCTGTCTAGGACTCTAAACTTTAGAAAGCATTTTATTAAATTATAAGATTGTTATCGTCATTAAACACATGCAATTGCGTCATCGTTGACCTAATTAACAAAAAAATATGTAATTCAATGTTCTGTACGAATAAGTAATGTTGTATGATTCACAGTAGCCCGGTCCCCCGTTTTAATAAAGGAAGTACGTAGAATTCGAAATACAGACGTAGAAAAACGTGCCGCAAAAAATTAATAACCCGTAAATAGTAGACCTCGCTAAATGTAGAATACCGTGTCACAGTGTCAACATTGTGAAAACAAACATCTCGCAAACATTATCACATGTATCTAACTTTAATTATTCGCTATTTAAGTTTTAATGTGCAAAATGCATATTCATAAAATAAACATGTCTTGAGTCAGCACTTTCTATCCGTTTGCTCCAATACCGCCTCATCCCAATTCCAAAACACAAAATTACATCCGCTCCAAAACTAAAGTGTTGAACAAAATCAATTTGCAACTTCCTGAAAACTAGTTTCATTAAACTTGGGCTTTCAGTAAGCAGGGAAGCTTTTATGAAGCTATGTTACAGTGGTCGAGCTTTAAGCGGTCCATCTGATGTATAATGAACAGTTTTATGCCACTTTAGCGCACTAAGCTCTCCATGGCATTCAGATAGGCGTTCTTAGGGACCTTTTATTCGGTCACAATTAGTACTTTGCGTATTAAAACCAACCTGCCGTCTTTTTATCGGGCTCAATGAGACGCTCGGAAAAAAGACGAAGAATCGGGCTCGTAGCTAAGCGTAAACTTGACGATTAATTAAAATTTTCGTTCTCGGAGTCGTGTTTTTCTAATTAGGAAGATCTTTTTGCTTCTAACAGACACAAAACAAGGCTCGGATCATCAACGGAACTGTATAAATGCTCGACACGTTTAGGTGACCGATACGGTCACGCTTTTTAGAGGTTCGCAGGAAGGATTTGCGTCGAGGTTTTAACTAATGAACGAGCATTTATCTTGAGCTGGAAGAAAGGAATTGTTTGTTTACAAGCTGTTTAAAAAATAAATCAGCGGGTGTCTGCTAAGGTAACAGAACTATGTATTTATTATATCTGCTTTCGAATCTAGCGGATGTGGATTTCTAGTTGCCTGATGAATAAAGCTTGGGTGCTTTATTTAGTAAAATTCAATATACATATGTACTTTTTAACGAAAATCGCGAAGCAAAAAAGTACATAACATTCTAAAGAATTTGATGAAGACTATAATTTGATTTTTCAGTTTTTTTTTAATTTTCAATTTTTGACCTAAAGTAGAAAAACAAATGAAAAGCTTTTGTACAAAATTTATTACATTTGTATTTTTTTTTTCAGCTAACTCTAAATACAATACAACATGTACAACATGGGAGATAACAACAATTTAAAATCTAGTAAATAAAATTTTTAGTATCCTGGATAGTAAAATATTTTTTAATACATAGACATGGGAACATTTGGTTCCTGAATTATTTTAAAGCAAAGTTTAAAAGGAAATGCTACAACGTTTTATCTGCAGTTCCAAATTTTGGCACTAGATGCTATTTTATGAAAATCTCATTTTGAATATTCCTCAAAAGTGTCCCAGAGGATCTTTAAACAACTAAGTATTATTGCAATACTTAATTGTATCGAATAAAGCACAATGTCTATAGATGTTAAGTTAATAAACCTACGCTCCCCGGTATCTCGTTCGTTATGAGCGTAGAAAAAAAGTTGTCAGAAACACAAACATAAACTTTAATAAAAACATATATCTAGTGTTTCAGACGCACCACATAAATAACTTACCTACTTTTTTTGAACGGAATCCTCGATATCTGATTAATTACACAAGTTTACAAGATTTTATATTCAAGCAAACCACTATATTTTTTTAGAGGAATCCTGAATTTGAATCTGTATTTAGAAAAATTTTATCACGTGACCTTTTGCTTCCAATAAAATACGGTTTTTCTTGAAATCATAGTGAAGATGTCCAACTTTGCTTTTTTTCGACGTGTATAGAACTCAAATTAAATAAAAAAATTATTCATGACTTCATGAGTGTATGGTCAACACGATGTATATTGCTTACATAACATTTAAAAAGTATCTAACACAGCTAAAGAAAAAAACAATTCTCTTATAGTTACGGCATCATTTTTATCTGAAAAGGGAGAATTTTTTGGTTAATGAATTTGAATTCAACATGTCAAAAAACATAAAGATATGTTAATTTCATCTCTGGATATAAAACTTGACTGAAATTTGCAAACTAGTTGTTATTAAAGCTAGAAAAAAGTCAGGTGTACGGTTCTTTGAGTAGCATATATTAAAATTATTTTCGACGATACAGAGTGTTTTGTTTTTGAGACGTAGCACACAACTTTTTCATATTTTAAATAGCTCCCATCATTTTATACACTACAGTTTTCTGTAAGTAAGTACTTATTATAACTACAAGGGCTTACATTTTGGCCTTTTTTTTAATATGTGTAGTCTTCTTTTCACAACAAGAAATAAAACATGCTTAAAATGGTAAATTTTTATAGGAAAGTATGGATTTTGCAATTAGTCTCCGCCCTTCGGTCTGACAACGAATGAAAAATTCATCGCAATTGAGCTTGGGATGGATATGGGTGGGGCTTAATTTTTGGCTTGTTTTTTTCTTAATGTACATAGTATTTTTTGAACAACACGATCCTCAAAATTACGCTCCGCCCCTTTGGCTCACGACGAATAAAAAAATAATCACAACAGAGATAGGGCGGGTGGGCGGGGCTTACATTTTGCCGTTTTTTCTTAATATGTGTAGCCATCTTTTCACAACTATAAACTTAAAACATGTTTTTGTCTAGGGAAATATCGTTTTTGCAATTACGCTCCGCCCCTCGGTCGGACAACGAATGAAAAATTCATCACGATTGAGATCGAGACGGATGGGTGGAGCTTCTCTTTTAGTTTTCTTTTTTAATTAATACATTTAGTTTTCTTTGTATAACACGATTACTGAAGAACATATTTCACATGGTAGTTTCTCGTAGAAAAATAAGGAATTTAGAATTAAGCTCCGCCCCTCAGCTTACGACGAATAAAAAAATCATCAGAATTGAGAGAGGGTGGGTGGGCGGGGTTTATATTTTGTCCTTTTTTCCTTAGTATACGTAGCCATCTCTTCACAACAAGAAACTTAGAACATATTACAACAAAAAGGCAAAATATAAGCCCGCCCACCCACCCTATCTCCAATGTGATTATTTTTTTTTTTCGTCATGAACCAAGAGGGCAGAGCTTAACTGCAAAATACTTATTTCTTTACAAGAAATTAAAACATGTTTTTGTGTATCGTGTTGTTCAAAGAATACTATGTATATTAAGAAAAAAAGGAAAAATATTAACCCCGCCCACCCACCCTATCTCGATTGTTATGATTTTTTTATTCTTAGAAACAGGCTTAAAATGGTAAATTTTTGTACGGAAATATGGATTTTACAATTAGGCTCCTCTCTTAGGTCTGCCAACGAATCAAAACTTCATTACTATTTAGATCAGGGCAGGTATGGGTGGAGCTTAATCTTTGGTCTTAAGTTTTTCTTAATATACATAGTATTCTCTGAATAACACGATACTCAAAAACATGTCTTGATTTTGCAATTAAACTCCGCTCCTCTTATTTAAGTGTTTAGTTCCGTTTCATTGTCGTCTATCTGTTTGTGTGTCGGACTGTGTCAATTTTTATTTGTGTGTTAGGAATATCGTATAGATGGTAAAAATAGTAAATGTTATTTAATTCGGTAATATAAGGCACTCCTGAATTTTTAACCTAGAATCCAAAATTTTGGGGAAAAAGTAAATTCGTAAAACAACATTTTACCATTTAACTTTGAAACTGCAAGGGTTTTAAGGTTGCAGAAGGCACGATCAATCTTTAATCGAAATTTATTCGTTAAGGCCTCTCCAATTTTCTGCTGCCGAGACAAAATCCTTCAAATTTCATTTGTTTTTAACACAAATTCCGCCGCTGATGTGTGTTCTTGGAACGTGCTAATAAACATAAACAGTCGAAGTTAAGCATGTACTGAGAAATTGAGAATACATTTTTCCCATTGGTTTTAAATATTATCCACACTTGTGTGCACCGCGCCCGCTTGGAATTTGAGACATTTTCACAAAACAAAAATCACAAAATCAAATTTTGGCATTTTTTAAAGAAGCGGGATTTGTGAAATGTACTTCCTAATGTAATATAATACTAAATAACCTTAAATCAATTTCTACATATTCTGAGTAGCCTCTTCCTAGGCTTTACAACCATTGTTAATTTTTTAAATTCCGAGGGTTCACAAAAAATTGCAATAATGTTATAATTAAGATCTGTGTTGCAATATTATATGGGAACATCTATGTACTCGCGTTGTTATGGTATCATTTAAATCGAATTTTAATCTAGAGTGTTTATAAGAAAATTCTAAAAATTCTATACTTTATTGCTGCGCTGCATTGCATTTTATTTTTATTGTTCCTTTTCTTTAAAAAATACAGAAAATACTCAACAAAATAGAAGACAACCAAAGACAGAATACGATGTAGTAACAAAATAATCTTTGAAAAAACTGAAACATCGATATCTGAAAATTGTAATAATTAAAAAATATATAAACACTTTGTATATTAATATTAAGGCTGATTTTATCTATAGCACAACAAAGCGCGTACCTTTATGTTTTGTGAACCCTTTTATTGCTAAAAAATTTCAACAAAAGTGGAATAATACGAATACAAACTGTGATTATAAAATCTAAGAAGTGAATCAAAATATGTAAAAACATATGAGTATTCCATTTAAAAAAACTTTTTTCAGAGCACTTTCGAATATTACCCGAAGACATTTGAAGCCAAAAATGTCGATATTTACAACTCACACTTTTTTGTGGATGTTTAGACATTTTTGCGAAAAGTTCAGTTTTTCAAAACCCTTGAAATTTTTTACTTTTTAAAATTACATACAGTTGAAAATAATTTGACTGTATGGTCCTCAAAAAACATTACAACTTTAGTCTTTAACTTTTTTCTGTTTTCCTAACAATTAATGAGAACTTAAGGAGCATCCACTCAGTGACTCACCCTGTATATATTTTTACTTACCTCTGATAGGCTTTTTGTAGCTTTGGAAGTAAATTTTATAGTGTCAATAAAAGTAACTCCTAACATGAGAGAGAGTATTTATACAAAATTCTAAAATATTATAATTTTTCTGATTTTCAGACAGAACAACTAGTAATTGCTTTTTTAACTGTTTTTTACTTTGTTTTTATCGACATTTGTAGAAACTGTATTAACTTAGGTATAGAAAATATACACCAACAAAGCCCATATTCATCTATCTGTAAAATATTACATCAAAAGTTTTCAAAATAGAATTTTCTGTAAATCTGTGTATTAGAAAAAAAAAAAACTAAAATTAGAAACTCTTAACAACGCCTCACTGGAATTTCAGAAATAAAATAAACTTGTAAAATGTAATGATATATCTTATTGGCTTTGTGAGTCATCCAGTATACCATGTTCGGCATTAAAAAAAATAAATGTGGCCGACTTTTATTTAAATAAGCGACTTTATTCTCAATTATTGTGTTTTAAAATAAAAGTACAAGATCTGTAACTACTACGTATAAAGTTTAATCCAGTTTCGTAAAATTAAAAACTGCACTTTTCTAAATAATTCGTTATAGCGAATCAATTGCATATTTGTCGATACCTAATGCATCATCAATTTAAAATTAAATTAAAATATGAGAGTATTATGACAGTTAAATATTAATAATCGATTACGGAAACTACAGCCAACGTCAAAGGTCAAATTTTTTAAATACCAATATTTTGTACTGCAGCCACGTCTTTCACAGTCTTGTACATCAAAGTGACACGACGTGGATTCAACGTTTTTTAAATGTAAGTGTGTAACTGTGTTCTGAACGCACGAAAAGAAGATTAATTATATTGCAGTAGTAATTGTTTGTACTTCCTTTTTTTCCGTTATAATTTTGCAACACAATTTTTCGGATAATCTTGTATACTACTTTTTTTGCTTAATTTTTATCCCACGAGATGTCATTTCTTCTCAAATATGCATATCTTAAACATTACGGTGTCAACATTTTGTAAAATATGGTTGATTTATTCTTGTGTTTTTACATTTCTCACTTGATATTATACAAATATTCAAATTATTTTATGTTTTTAAATGTTTTTCTATTACTGAACACTTCGAACGCGTTTTTCTTGAATGAGTCTTGAATGAGGTCATAATTCTATCAAAAATAATAAGAAAAAAAAATCTAAAATAAAATATGTCATTTACTTTTGTTGTTTCTTTCTTCGACTTTCTGTTTGCTAGAAAATTAAAAAAAAATAGTACTTGAAGCATTATCATGAAGACGGTAAAAATGTATCCAATATAAAATTAATTTTGAACTAACCCTCCTACACTTTATCTCCGAGATTACAGAACGGACATGTTTGAAACTTTCGATAATACATTAATATTCATTTAAGGATTACAAATCATGAACTAAAATTTATTTATTCATATCCCCCAGAACTGAGTGACGTCATCTCAAAAATTAAATCATTTTTACTTCTCTAGAACCTCCAATGAGAGTAGTAGATTACTGGCTATATAGTTATTTATATTTGTGTACAATTCGCGTTTTGAAATATGGACATTGATAATTTTAGATGGATTTTACGATTAATTTGTTACTAATAATTTACAACTCTGAATCCTGAACCTTTCCAAACTAAATAAACACGTCATAAATTTGCAGTAATAAGTGTCAGTGTCCAAAGAAAACCATCACAAATAATTTGGTCAATGTTCACTCTTTCATAACCGGAACGATATATACCATTAAACCGCAGATGGTGGGGGAAGGGGAAAGTGTAGCATATGAAGCACAGGAGCAATTCCCTCAAATTGAGCTCATACTACTTTTTTCGTCGTATGATTTCTGATTGAAAAAGTTTGTTTAAATTGAATTTTGTATTCAGCTTCATTTAAAGAAAGTGACAGAAGAACTGAATAAAGAAAACTATTTTAAATATATTAAAATTAAAAATTAGAACTATGCTTTTCTAATTTTTATTTTACCATTTTCCACACCTTGTAATTTGAATAATGTTTTTTATTCCCGCTTTTATGTGTGGGTTTTCTTAAAAACTGTAAGCACAATTTAACAAATCACCTCCACTGCATTAGAAACTTAATATCGCTTCGTAAAACCGTAAATTATAAACAGAGACATCACACGCCGAGGCAATCCATTACTCGTTATTAAAACGTTCTTTATTTAAAAAACGGCACTCGAATGGTTGTCCTTGCTCATTTTTTGCAATATTCTTCGTTTCCTTTATCGCCTGGCATCTCCGCATTGCCTGTTATTGACGTATTTCCGAAGCTGTTTTGCACATCCCGAACAATTGTCCGACCGTTCGTATAATAACTTTGCCTAGAAAGGCAATAACCGTGCCGAAAAGACCAAAAGTAATTTACGGGAGTGTCGGTCAATATTAGAAAAGGTCCGCATAACGAGGTCTGGAGTCAGTCTGAGCACACTTTCGCCGAAATAAAATTTATGTCCATGTGTTTTTCGGTGCGAAGAATTGTTTTTCAGCATATCATTAAAACCGAGATAAAAGACGTTTAGTACTAGACGAAAGTGACGCTGGCTAAAAATAAAGACAACTAGTTTCGTAAAGAAGGATCCTGGACCCCCGCCAGACACTCTTATGCCGAATTGTCGCTAGAATTATGCTATAATAACCATATCTGAACGGTTGGTCGGAATTTAACAAACAAGTTCTGAGTCTAATATACTGCACATGTTGTCAGTGAACCCGAATTTCTTCGTTTCTCGCTCTTGTATACGCGTATTCGGTTTTGCATGTGATCCTATAAAAGACTTGTAAACAACTCTGTGTAGGATTGACTCCTTAAACGAGTTTAATCTAAAAGTAATTCAACTGATTATAATTTATAATACGGTCGGTATTAAGACCTACAAAAAAAGACAGAAGATTCGGCTTTTTACCGGTGGCTTGGAGCGCCAGAATGAGTCGTTAGTAACTTGGATGACATTTAGGAAAATAAATTTGACTGAGTTTCGCAAAAATGCAGATTCCCCACATAATTTCTAGTAATAATGAAGGAGGTTGTTCACCTTTTCGTTTTTTCTCGACTTATTCGGAAACACCTGCGCTCTTAGAAACAGTGGCATTGAAGTAGGTGAATCAATAGCTTATGTAGCTTTGATTTAAGCAAATTTTATTACGTGTTTACTTTAGCCACACATATTTCAGTTCCAACATCTGCAAGACGATTTTATGAACAAAGAATGCATATTGTATGTTTCAGAAATCTGTCGTGCTTTTTGAGCAGTTTTGTAAACATGGCTAGACCTGAAACATATACAAAATATACATAAACTGAAAAATACAACAATGTTTTATATAGGGTGGTTTGCAGCAAGTAATACTAACCGTACGTATACCAAGTAATGCTGCTTGATTTCATCATATACTTACTGAGGGCACGTTATAACCATTTGATCACCATTTATTCTAATAGGGTAAGGGTCTTCTACAAAATAAAACTATGCCTGTCTAAGGGCTATTTCCGTGAATTGCTCCAATTTAATTTTTTTTATGACATCCATTCACGATCTACATGGATAAAGTTGTCACGTACGTGTAGGTCTCTGTTTCGTTGCTAATGAGAAAAAAATAATTGAAACGGGCAGGCTAATCCTATTGTGGTGAAATTTCTCAATATTTATTTTTCCACAAATTAAAAAAATATGTATTAAAACGGACGAGTGACAGCAAGGAAAATGATTATTTTGTCGTTTCAAAAATATTTTACACCTCAATAATTAGAATATTTTTGGAAAATAGTTTTCAAACATTGTTTACCAAAATTTTTTTTGGAGCTTAACATAGAAGGTTATTCTAAGCTAGAAGGAAGTTGAAATATACAGAGGAATAGTAAAACCAACAACAGGGAAAAAGCAAAGAAAACAGAAATAAAATAGATTACAAGAAGCTAAACGTAGAGAAATACTGACTTTACTGAGATAAAATAGAGGAAATATGTGTACCATGTTAATACAAATATAGATAAAAATACAAAAAACGAGGACTAGAACTGCGCACGGTTTTCCATTGCGCCATAGAATGGCTTCGTATCTAAAAAACATCTCAACTATTACAAGGAATATATAATAAAAATTATAATAATAATTTTTTATTTATTTATTTTTATTTTATTAATTACGTCCCCCAACAGGCACTGAGGCCCAATTACAGGGGAACGGGACATACACGATACACCCAGAGCCATGGCGGGAATCGAACCCACGACCCAAGGTGTAGCGGGCAAGCATGATGCTAACTAGCCCACCCCGGGTCCTCGGGTCCTTCTAGTATAATAAAAAAAATCAAGGTGGATTCATAAACCACAAGTGTTATCGTTATCAAAAGTTTTGTGGTGATAACTAGAGAAATTTTGGTTATTTTTTATGATCTACAAGGTAATCCTAACATACGTGTAAAATTTGACAAAAATCGTTTCGGTAGTTTTGGAGAACCTGTCCAATAAAAATCAACAGAGATGACAGACCATAGACAGGCAGACAAAAAGAGAGATCTTTTTCATATTTTTTCATATTCTTGGGGTCATGAAACGTCGAG
Source organism: Zophobas morio (assembly GCF_036711695.1). Classification (NCBI taxonomy): domain Eukaryota; kingdom Metazoa; phylum Arthropoda; class Insecta; order Coleoptera; family Tenebrionidae; genus Zophobas; species Zophobas morio. The sequence continues at coordinate 18,571,183 of NW_026972110.1, read as the reverse complement.
AAAACATGAAAGTAGCCTTTCGCCGCCAGATGGACCCTATTGCAATAGATACTTCCTTACCTTACGCGAAGAATAGAAAACTTGGTCTAACTTTGTTCACACAGAACTTGCCTCGCCTCTTAAATACAATCGAACAAATCTAGATTTTTCGAAAAATTATCAGATTTGATTTAGCAAATTTTATTTTTTGATAACCCTTATAAGTTAAAGCAAATATGTGCATGTAATATTAAAGTAAAGGTAAAGAAGTGTGCTACCTTTTTTTAAGGAAGTTTTTCCAATACAATGTATTGCTCTATTCATTATTTTTTTGAGACAGCCTGTATAAATAATTCTAAAAACTATAAGTGTACTGCAAAATTTCCAAGCGAATTTATTCAGCAAAATTTTGAGATGACGTCATCAAAGTGTTTGGGAGGGGATAAATGAATATATTTTGATTAATGATTTACCATGATTACAATAACTTTAAAACGTATTCATAATTTCAGAGCATTCGATTTTGCAGTTTCAAAGTTGAATAGCAAAAATTTTGATTTTTTTCCAAAAATCTGGAAGTCTCGGGTGGAAACAACACGGATTCGTAGATCACAAGGCAGGAGTATATTTTTTTATAAAAATAAAAACAAATTTACTGACGTTACCAAATTGTTGGTGGAGATGATTTGCCAAGTTTTGTTAGCGTTTATTATTTACATGAAATTCCTAATGTACCCACAAAACTTGTTAACAATCAGTCCAGTAGTTTCGGGGATTATCTGTTTAATAAAAATCCGAACAGACGGCCGACAGACTAGAGGTCAAGAAAACATAAAGGTTGGGAGTCGGCCGATGGACCCAATTACAATACTTCCTTAGCTCACGCTCAGTAGGTACAAATATATATTATAAAAATCACAGTGTAATAAAAAAAACATCAATTAACATCGCAATCTGTAGAGATTTCGTATTGTATTATGCTAATGTAAACTGTTTGAATCAATAACGGAAATTATTAGTCTTTGAGTTGTAGATTTTCAAAGTACAAAATTTGACAATAGAGATCTACATATTTAACTTTACTTTCAATAATCTATATGATTATTGAAATTGTTACAAATAACGTGTGACTTTAGATCTCTTGCTCGAGATTCTTCAGATAGTAGATCTCAGAATTCTACATCTAGAAAAGTAGTCCAAACTTCATTTTCCCTGCAATTCTTTCTTTGGTGCGGTCCACAGAATCTACTAGCACCGTAGATAATAATTCCATCTGTAGAATATAGATGATTAATTCTCTAATTAACCAGATTCTTCAATTGTGTCTTTACTGAATCTGTTAAATCTAGAATAGAACTTGTCCTTGCAAATTTTTCGCGTTCCGAACTCCCTTCTACGACTGTTCTTCTAGAATTTAAAAAATCTGTAGAGATTTCGTACTGTATTATTGTTATGTAAAACTGTTTGAATCAGCAATGGAAATTATTAGTGCTTGAGTTGTAGATTTTCAGAGTACAAAATTTGACAATCTAGATCTACATCTTTAACTGTACCGATAATAATATAGATTGTTAAAATTGTTGCAAATAATGTGTGGCTTTAGATCTCTTGCTCTAGATTCTTCAGATGGTAGATTTCGGAATTCTACACTAGAAAAGTAGTAAAAACTTAATTTTCCCTGAAATTCCAACTATGGTGCGGTCTACAGAATCTACCAGCACCGTAGATGATATTCCATCTGTAGAATATAGATGAGTAATTCTCTAATTAACCAGATTTTTCAGCTTCTTTAATTGTGTCTTTACTGAATCTGTTAAATCTAGAATAGAACTTGTCTTCGCAAATTTTTCGTGTTCCGAAGTCCCTTCTACGACTGTTCTTCTAGAATTTATAAAATCTGTAGAGATTTCGTACTGTATTATGCTTATGTAAAACTGTTTGAATCAGCAATGGAAATTATTAGTCCTTGAGTTGTAGAATTTCAGAGCACAAAATTTGACAATCTAGATCTACATCTTTAACTGTACCGATAATAATATAGATTGTTGAAACTGTTACAAATAATGTGTGGCTTTAGATCTTTTGCTCTAGATTCTTCAGATGGTAGATTTCGGGATTCTACACTAGAAAAGTAGTAAAAACTTCATTTTCCCTGCAATTCCTTCTTTGGCGAGGTGTACAGAATCCACCAGCACCGTAGATGATATTCCATCTGTAGAATATAGATGAGTAATTCTTTAATTAACCAGATTCTTCAGCTTCTTTAATTGTGTCTTTACTGAATCTGCTAAATCTAGAATAGAACTTGTCTTCGCAAATTTTTCACGTTCCGAAGTCCCTTCTACGACTGCTCTCCTAGAATTTAAAAAATGTGTAGAGATTTCGTACTGTATTATTGTCATGTAAAACTGTTTGAATCAGCAATGGAAATTATTAGTCCTTGAGTTGTAGATTTTCAGAGTACAAAATTTGACAATAGAGATCTACATATTTAACTTTACTTTCAATAATCTATATGAATATTGAAATTGTTACAAATAATGTGTGGCTTTAGCTCTCTTGCTCTAGATTCTTCAGATAGTAGATCTCGGAATTCTACATCTAGAAAAGTAGTCCAAACTTCATTTTCCCTGCAATTCCTTCTTTGGTGCGGTCCACAGAATCTACCAGCACCGTAGATGATATTCCATCTGTAGAATATAGATGAGTAATTCTCTAATTAACCAGATTCTTCAGCTTCTTTAATTGTGTCTTTACTGAATCTGTTAAATCTAGAATAGAACTTGTCTTTGCAAATTTTTCGCGTTCCGAAGTCCCTTCTACGACTATTCTTCTAGAATTTAAAAAATGTGTAGAGATTTCGTATTGTATTATTGTCATGTAAAACTGTTTGAATCAGCAATGGAAATTATTAGTCCTTGAGTTGTAGATTTTCAGAGTACAAAATTTGACAATCTAGATCTACATCTTTAACTGTACGGATTATCATATAGATTGTTGAAATTGTTACAAATAATGTGTGGCTTTAGATCTCTTGCTGTAGATTTTCAGATGGTAGATTTCGGAATTCTTCACTAGAAAAGTAGTAAAAACTTCATTTTCCCTGAAATTCTAACTTTGGTGCGGTCTACAGAACCTACCAGCACCGTAGATGATATTCCATCTGTAGAATATAGATGAGTAATTCTCTAATTAACCAGATTCTTTAGCTTCTTTAATTGTGTCTTTACTGAATCTGTTAAATCTAGAATAGAACTTGTCTTCGCTAATTTTTCGTGTTCCGAAGTCCCTTCTACGACTATTCTTCTAGAATTTAAAAAATGTGTAGAGATTTCGTACTGTATTATGCTTATGTAAAACTGTAAACTGACTGAAAAAGAAATTATTATTAACAATATAACAAAAATTTATAAATAAGTTGTCAACAAAGAACTAAAACATAAGGTAAGGGGAAAGAAAGACCATATATTGATAAAATTTGAACATTTTCAGCAATTGTTTCGGAAGAAGTAGGCAAAGCAAAAGCACGTAATACACAAGGAAATAGATTTAAAGGCGAAAAGATGAACGAAGAGAGATTTCAAGTTAAAAATTAACAATAGACTTGGCATTAGAAGTACTTAAATGAAGAAAATAACAAGAATAGCGTAGGGAACGACGAAACAATAGTATTCGGAAGAAAATTGTTGGAGACCAGAGAGAATTATAAAAATTATAAAAATGCTAGAACAATAAGAAAATAAAACATTCAAATTCAGTATCTTCAAGTTAGTGAAATATATGAAGAAAATATCAGAAAAGTTTTCAGATGATCAAATCAAGTAAGAACATTGACAAAACGAAAATAATTATTTTTTTTGGAAAAGACAAAAGCAAAATGTGACAGAAGCAGCAACATAAATAATTAACCATTTTCCAGACATCCCGGTGAGTTAGCGAAAAAAGTAAATGAAATAGGAGAACAGATGTGAGAAATAGATAACTGAACGTTTATAAAGAAAAACGCAAGATACGAATGTGGATAACATAAAAATTTGAAATTTGGCAATGCATAGAACGAGAAAAACAATAGAAGGTGGGAAATATAACAAAATTAATTAATTGTAACCCGAATATTTATAAAATATAATTAGCAAAGATACACAAAGATTACTGCTAAATATAGATGTGTGAAAGAAATGAATGGAGATGTAACGAATTTTGAAAATGTGTGCGAAATACGCATATAAACCACACAAACATAAAATGAACAATACCGATCTATTAAAAGTGAGTATAATACGAAAAATTAGGAAAGAGAAATCTACTTCTAAAATTGTATGTTTACAGTTGTTATGTACTACTTATAATGAATTAATTGCTGGGAAAGTGAGTAAAAAATGTCGAATGGCGGAAACCAAATTAAATTTTCTACTAAAGTAAGAAAAAAAATGCGGAGAAAATGTTACGACTTTCAGCAATTTTCATTCCGAAATAATAGCGACGAAAATAAACAAAGGGCCACCCACACAGTGCAATTTCGTCGCAATATTGCTGATACAAACCAAACAAATTTTTAGTAATTAATTTTAACCCAAAAATCAGTTAAAGTAAAAAAAATATTTATTCGGTATTTGAACGTCTTCCCGTTTCCGTCTAATTAAGTTACGACTTTTGAGATATTTACTCATCTAATTTTTCCGCGATAGTCAATAATTCTGTCGGTTCCCCTAGTTGAACTCTTCACCGATCGAATTAACTAACTGTAAACGAAAGCGCATTATTACAGCAATAAAAACTAATAGTGCCAACCGTGAAAAAGTCCTATTGATCATAACCAAGCAATAACCGCGAATTATCCCCAAGATTAAAAATGTTTTCATTTGACAACAATTTATGTGCGTATATAATTAAGATTTTTATCAGAAAAACATTTCATTACGAAATTAATCCTCCGCATTAGATGGCCCACAAAAAAAATTGACAGCATTAAATCGTCACTTCCGAGCAGCACGAAGCTCTGCCCATAATTATGCGCTACCAGCTTCGGATAGCTAACGACACACTTAACATTTTTCGGCCAGGAAATTATTAAAACCTCATGCAAAATATTTCGCCAGTTTTGGTAATTATTGGCAAAAGATCGGTCGATTACATAAAGCTAACAGTGAAGGAGTGGCCGACGCAAATTATTTCAAAATAAGAAAACGCTTCTTCTGGTTTGTGCTCTACGTACTTCGCAGCCGGTCTTAACGGACTCATTAGCTGATGGCTATAATCTAATCGCGGAAAAAAATGTGGAATATTTCGTCTTTGCCTCAACTACTGGTCTTGCTCGACACACGTGAATCGAAATATTTGGTGAAAATGATAACTGTTTGACATTTAAATAAGTTCAGAAGATGGAACGCCACGGGCGGTATCGGAAGATCGGGTAATTAATAATGACGCTGGAATTGTGGGTGAGGTCGCTGTTAAATTAGCTACGAAACGTGATTAATAAAAATATGAACGAATTGCAAATTCATTCAAAAATAGTGAATGTATTTCATTCGGGATACAAACGTTGGCTACATTTATCACTACATGTGGTCAAAACAGTTCACCAGATCATTTTGATTTGTGATGGGTTGTAGATTATAGATATTTGAAGTGACTGAGCAAGCAGGAAATATAACGAAGTAAGTTGCACTACTAAATAAATACCGTAGGACTACCTACGATTTTGAAACTAAAATAAATCAACTTTTGGCTTCTGGTTCACAAAGTAAACAATTTTTTTTCCAACAAAATCGATCACTTCGACTTTACCATTTTTAATTTTTCGTTTAAATTTTGGTTTTCCATTTTTCAATTTTCAAATATTTCAGTTTCTCAATTTTTCGACTATTCGAAAACTGGACAGTAGACATTTCAACTTTTCGGTATTTCGGTTTTTGGGTTCTCGATTATTTTATTTTTCCATTTCTTGATTTAGTACTTCGATTTTTCAATTCCTGGATTATTGGTGACTTCAATTTTCGATTTTACGATTTTGAAATATTTGAATTTCTCGATTTTTCGACTTTTCAATATTCCGATTTTTGAATGAAAACTGTTCGATTTTTCGATTTCAGGATTTTTCAACTTCAATTTTTCAATCGTTCGATTCTCCAATTTTTTCCTACGATTCTACGACGTTTCAATTTTGATTTCTCGGTAATTCGATTTTTCGTTGTTTCAATTTTTCGACTTTCCTATTTTTCAATATCTGGATTTTTGGAATTTTAGATTCTTCGACCTTTCGATTTTTGGTGTTTTCGATTTTGCAATTTTCAAGTATTTTAAGTTCTCGATTTTTCGACTTCTCGATATCTAGATTTTTTGTATATAAATATTTTATATTTTTTTATACATGATACCTAAATGATTTCTGGATATCGAAATGTTTTCAACTAATTTTCGGATATAGTTGGAAATAGCTCGAAAATGTGAAAAATGCCAAAATCAGTCTTATCTTATCAAATACTAGCCCCGCCCACCCACCCTCTATTTTCTTAGAGAGTATGTCATTTGCCAAAATCAGTCTTATCTTAGCAAGTACTAGCACCACCCACCCACCCTCTTCTCATTCTAACTAATACTTTTCTTTCTGTTCAGTATAAGATCATTCCTCGAAATATATTGTTCCTACTCAAAAAATAAGTTTAAAATTCCTTGAGGAAGACTGAAGTTCTTTATGTCGAGTAGGGTTGTCACCTATTTATGGTTAAGAATTGTCAGAAATCTAAGCATTGTTATCAGCTTAAATATTATCAGGAAGCTTTATTATTAAAATAATTAATTAAACATTCAGGATTTGATAACTTTAGTGAATAGGCAGATGAAACTTAGATATTATTTTTTAACTAAAGTTATAGAAACTGGAAAATTGTTACATGATTCTCTAGTGTATTTTTACAAGAATCACGCACTTTTTGTCGTGGATGTTCTGTTTGCTTAAAATATTTTCCAGGTGCTAAATCTAGGATCTAAAAGCAAGATTTTTTAACTACTATTCAGTCAGCATCCATTATTTCGGTATACAAATCTGAGCCATTTTCTAATTTTGATTCTAAGTAAAATTCCTTCAATGAAATAATGAATGGAGTTATGTTTTGCACAATGTTTACTAAAATTTTGTCATATTTCTGGAATAGGTACATTAAATTTGGAAAGAGCCTCAGGACTTAAATTCTCGATTAAAATTAAAAAATACTCACACCATTTCGACGGGGTCACATTGAAAATGGTATAGGGATAATTTAAGTACTTCATTACCCCTTCCCAGTGATACCTCGTTTGTCAAAAACCGCTTTTTCGAATCCCCCTATTGTTTTTTTGAAAAATTTCGATCAAATTCAGAACTGTGACTACCCAACCACTCTTGCATTGGTCTTTTTCTGCTAAAAATACGGGTAGTTGGTCCAGCTGCACTGAATGGTATGGTGCATTGTCCATTAGCACTTCACATTTTTGTTGCAAGGTGTTCAGAACAAGTATAAGCTGATTAACCACCCAATTTTGAAAGTATCCCGTCCATCGTTTTGTAGTACATAATCTTTGTCAATATTTTTTGAAATGAAAAAAAAAGTTACATCCTTTTAAAAAGCCCAAATGAAAACCCCATGCAAAATTGGAAATCCTGAACCTCCACTTGTATTTTTGCTGGAATTACTTTTCAAATCTGAATCGTGTATCCAACGACGAATGGAAGGTACCGTTTCAGTAAACCGGTTTCGTCAAGGTACGCCTTCACTAGAATTTAAAATTTGAAAAAATTTCTTAAAAAAGTATTTTTAACTGCTGCGACATGATTTTGAGACCGTTTATTTTGTTCTTTCTCAAAAAAAAAAACAAGGCCCAGAAAGTTCTACGTACTTGTATAATACATATAATGAATTTTAGAAGAAGACAATTTCTCAGTTCTCAAATAATCCATTATAACTATATTTCGTATTAAATTGTATTAACACTAAATATTAAATGTAGTACCTTGGAATATAAAAATCAAGAACTTTTGAAGCCAAACAAACGAATTACATGAAGTTTGACCTGTCGTTCCATTTTTATTTTATTTAGTTATGAAGGAAAACCTCTAAAATTCGAAACAGTAAGGCATTTTTTATAAAAAAAAAGCAATATAGTTAATGCACTATATTATATGTCAAGAACACCATTTTAGAAGCATTTTCTTTTTTATACAAAGCTTTTAAATTAATTTTATTTTTTCCAAAAAATACAAAAATTCATAAAGATAATGGAAATTCTATAGAAATGTTCAAAAATATTAGAACATTTTATTTTTTGGGTTCTAAGTACTTTTTACATCACTGGCGATGAGTTTTAGAAAACATTGAAAAATTCGAAATTTGTGGCAAGCGTTCTGTAAATTTTAAGGAAATCCGGCTACTCAAAAGAGGGTAATATTCGAGAACTGACAATGTTTTGATATATGTATATATGATGTTCTGAATGTGACGAATGCACCGAAGGGCACATTATACAGGAATGTCGTTAAAAGTACGATAAAAATGTTTAAAAAAAATCCTTTTCGTATGGTGACATATTGTGGTCTTAAAGTTGGGTTCTTTTGGTATATCTAACAACAAAATACCGCTCCAATTATAACATTAATTAATAATAAAAAGTTGAGTTCCTATTTCTGTTCTCCATGGTAATTCCATTACTATTTCTGTGTTTTCGTATGAGAACTGTCACGTTTATATTTTGAGGTTATGTAAACGAATGTCAATAATAACTTATTCTGTATCAAATATAACGTCAAGTTGGCAGATTTCTATAACGTCAGTCAAAAATAATGATATTGCCAACCAATTTTTTTATAAAATTCCAAAGCACACTTGACAGGTTTTTTTTTCATCGTATGGTATACCTTGTTAGCAATGTTTATATCTTTAAGCGCATAATTGTAGGTTTTATCGCCTTAAAAAATTAAAGATTTTCATGCATTAACTACGTTCAGAGCAGCCAAATTTACTTTTATAGAAATGTGACTTTCTTGTAATCTACATCGAAAAAACTTTTCTTCTAACACTTTTCGTACTTGTCGACATCCCTTGATAATTGTTTCAGAATTCTTTTAAGAAAGTTGATGTAGTTGAATACCATTAAATAAACTGTTATTACTATTATACCATTAATTAATTAAAAAAAAATTGATTTTATGATTTGAGTTTTGAAATAACCGCTGTAAAGCAGAAATCAATGTAAAATATTACGCTTAATAACGAGATAAAATGTTCTTCAGCACTAGGCAATAGCAATATGAAGCTCAAATGTATATTTATGTTTATGCATCGAAAAATGTCACGTAGAAATTAGACTGATTTGGATGAGTTTGACTTCTCAAAACAGAGAATTAAAATTATTAATTAAACCACAATTGAACAAAATGTTCGGAATACTATAATTCTTATTTGATCATTATTATAATAAAGACGTGCGTATTCTCAGATTTTACAGAAAAGGGGGTGATTCGTTTTTAATTTGATCAATAAAAAATTTAAAATTGAAAATACACAATGCGAGAGAAAAAGAAAAAAAAAAAAGAAAAAAACGAAAGGCCAAGCTTGGAATCGAACGCGCGACGTCCGTCCGCATTCCTCAGCCTTAACCACTAGACCACAACCGAGATGCCTCACGCTAATGGTAAACTACTATTACACCGTGCTATATGTTTTTGCAAGAATTTGGGCGATTAGGGAAGAAGTCACAGTGAATTCGTATACCTGACTTATAGGAGTATATTGTTGCATAACAGCTAAATTAAATAAACATAGTTTTGGTTACCATGGACATAATATACCTACAAAATTTGACAACAATCGATCCAGCAGTTTTAGAAAATACGTGTCTAACAAAAATGAATAGAGACGACAGACAGACAGACAGACGGAAACGGGAGATTACTTTTTTCGTGCTGTGGCCATTCGTTCAATGGACTCGATTTACTTCCTTAGTATACGTTCGGGACGTAAAAATCACAAATATTTTAAAAGCATTGCTCCTGTAAATTCTTTCAGACGTATTTTAAAACTATTTGAAAAATATTAAATTTTAAAGCTATTCAACTGAAAAACTTACGAGCCGAATATACATGGTTTTTGATGTTTGGTTTCAGCTGATAAACTAAAAGATACATAAGTAGTAGACGATTTTCAAATGTTTGACGCATACGAGTAAAACACATTAGTTGTCGTTTAATGCTAGTTCTCAAGTCTAATGGGATCTCAGACCAGTCTCAAAACAATAATTTATTAACGTTGTATTAATGTTAGTTCCTTCGTTTTTTTTGAAACAGTTCAGTCATTTTAAGTAAATTCCAGCCCACAACATAGAGAGTTTGTCAATTAAATAGATACATATGTATTTTTAAACTTCCTGGATGCCAACAGTCCAACAGTAAGTATGAAAACAAAATACGAAATAAATACTCTATCTTAAAAATTAGCAGTAAGTATATATTTTAGACAAATGTTCGAAGAAGTCGTTTTCGTAATATTATTTTTTCCACGATGGTCATTAATTTTTTAAATCTTTTGTTTTCATTTATAATTTTCCAGACAGACCTCTCCTAATTACCTGAATTTTAAGTGCGCCTAATAATTACTATTATTATTGTTATTATCATCCGTCGTAATCGAGTAGAGCTTTAGTGATCTATATTACTTTCTAGAAATATTCCCAATAAATTATTGCCACATATAAAATTTGTCCACTCGGTTTTTGAATATACATATTTGTATTTTCAGATTCAATAATTTCGGTAGGCAGTTTATTCCAGTCATTAATTACCTTTATGGAAAGAAATTTTTTTATGATATTTGTTTTAAATTGTGCTGTTGATAAGATAATCGTCCTCTTAATCGTTCATTTTTCCTCAAATGGAAATAATCAGCTCCGTCTTTACCCAATCTTAGAATTTTATGTGTTTAATAATATATTAGGTCACCTCTTAATTTTCTCTCCGATAAGGAAATGAGTTTCATAATTTTTATTCTTCTATTATATTCAGGTCTCCGTACACAAAAACACCACTGTGTAAATCTGCGTTGCGCCTTTTCGTAGGTCTCTAAATCTCGTAATCTGGTTAATTGGTAATTAGTAATTACATAGGGTCCATCTATACGCCTTTTTGAACGTTTTTTCATTAATTGTCTTTTTTTAGTTTTTAATAAAAAGTTGATGATGCCAAAACAAACTTTTAATACAAAAAAACTCACGTGAAATATGCATAGCATGCTTCTTGACCTGTAGTTTAGTGTATTATATGTGTATCACATTTCTCTTAAGCATGCGGTACAAACTATTTAATTACCCTGTCAGAAAAGAAGCAAGTTAAGTTAGTCTACAGAATATCCACAAGATTAGCTCTGCATTTAGTTGAATTTTATAACACCAGTTTTTTCGTTACTACTAACAATTTATAGAAGAGAAAAGTACTAATTATTTCAAGTCAGCTAAGGAACAAATTTAACCCACATAGCCGAGATCTCTAAATCATAATTATGATTAATAAATCAATCAAATTATACTAAAATGTATCGGTCAAATATAGATACCAAACCTCTAGAATAACATTCGAACGTAAAACCCGATATAGACTCTAAATTAGTTCACATAACAAACCCTGTTGAGTTCACGACACATTTTCGTCCGTTTTTTCGTAAAATTAACACACTTTTGATTGTTGCAATCTCCAACTTTAGTTATTTGTAAAATCGTCACTTACATATCCCTCGTTGTTAGAAATGTAAAAGTTGAATGAACTATTATCACTGTTATGTTACTAACAATTTTAAATTCCACCAAACTAGTCTATAATGACGTTTTAAATCTAGTTTTTTGACTTTAGATTTGAGAAATCCGTTTTGATTCACTCTGCAAACAAAACGCCATTGAAACTGTGAACTTTAAGTGCAAAAATGAGTAAACTGCAAGTTTATTTTAGATTTTAATAGCTAATGGCGATACAAAACGTGGCACACATTTAATGGTAGGCAATAGTCCACTGGTATTAAACTTTATGGCATTCTGATCATAATCGTTCTTGTAGCTTTGTTGATACACAAATATATCATAGAATATTTGCATACTGGAACTATAATATTTAAAAAGATGCACACTTGTGCAGAACATCAGTAATTCTAATTTGTAGCTAACTGACGAGCATTAATTGACCGCAAACAGCTATTTGTAACTAAGTAATAGGGTTGTTGCAACCGCTTCTTGAATTGAAAGCTGCTCCATCCATAAAGTCCGTATGATGCATCTAAAGCACTTACTAGACTAATAACTAGTAATAGCTACTGAACATGAACTATTATTACTAAATTTTCTATAGATGTTATGTTTATAACTATTAGGGAACAAAATGTTCGACTATCGATTAGGGGAAGAAACAAAACACCCGTAATGTACTGTGCGAGAGTGTTTGAGCATGCAATAAATCATCCTCCAGGAGTTTTTCTTTTATTTTGGGCTTCAAGAATATTTATTACACATATTATAAAATCACTCATTTGTGGGCTCACTCAATATCCCTTGGTGACGTATATAATAAAACTTTAAATTTTCGAGAATTCATTTCGACGACTAATTTTAATTAAATTGAACGACCAAGAGACTGCAGTATATGTTCTACCTATATTAGTCGTTTTTATGTCTGAGTTTAATGGGGTTTTACCTCTGTTCTGTACGACAACAGTAACAATAAAAATAAATTTCAAATTACCTCTGTGAAAGCTGCAACTGTTGGCTAAATAGTGTGTTTACCTAAAGAATTAACTGTAACCACTTGGAACAGTAATATTACATTTTAATGTACAATAAAAATTTAAAAAAGTTAAAATGAAAGTGAAATATTTACCTTCATTTTTCGTTATTCAGATTACTTTCGTTCCCCGCTCAGGCGACGATAACTACGAACTCGCCTTTTATCGTAACGATTTCCCATCTTTCCAAAATCTATTCGCCATAATTGCCGTTGCATGCAAGCCCGAGTATTTTTAATCCCCACAAACTATCCATGAATATCTCACTTAATCTACCTGTATATTCAAGCAGGACATGTGTACAGTTTCAATTTACATAAACTGAGGCCTTAATTAAAATTATAAAGGCGCCATGCTGCATATGCGACAATAAAATTCACTTTACAGTTAGATCAAGATCAATCGACTTTATTACATCAAGCAGACACTCTAATTTTTTACGTCCAAGCTGACGGTATTAGCAAAATTTTTAACAAAATTCTTGACGTTTAAATATTCATATTAATTTTTCTGCCAAATACTACCAGTCTTAACAAGCATGAGTTAAAATATTTTATCCACATAAAATTATCTGACATTTCAATTTCCATCATTTCAGCAACCGATTTCGCTATCGGCGATATCAAACGAGGTCCTAATTGATGACGATCCGAAGAGTGTCAGAAGCGAATTCAAACTGGCGAACGAAGACTTCCCACAAACTTATGCTGTGTTACAAAGGTGATTTCGTAAATCCCACGTGCTTCGTAAATAGGAAGACGGAAGAACTTCTTATAAATATTAAATCCGGTTATGAAACTGACTTACATCCAAATAAAAACTTCTCCTAATTAACCTCAAGTTAACTCGGATTTTGTTTAAGCGAGAAAAATCTTCACGTCAATATTCCAGTTAGTATATCAAACTGTTAATGACAGAGCGATGTCGAGTAGAACTCAGCGTACCATGTTGGTACCACTTTATGGTCCGCTTTTTTTATTCTAATTATCGAGGCTGGCCTTTATCTGAATTGACAATTTCTTGCAACGGTATTAGATATTTCCGTTTAACGCAAAGGCACCTTGTTTAATTTTATTACCAGCATACACAATTTTATGGTAATTTATTACAAAAAACGCATTTACATCGGGCTACATTTATGGAGAGGATATGTTTAAAAAATGTGAAACTACAGAAGAAACGTATTAGGAACATGACTTTGTGCAATAAATTACGTGCTAAGAGAGAAATACGCTGCATCTCGCCATGGAAAATTTAGGTCTTACACCACAAAACAGTGCTTTTTCTAATTTAACGCTGGCATCCATTAATGTGTAAGTAATGAGATGGCATCTTGACGTTCAGTTAGTCGCATTAATAAACGACATATAAAACCAATTAAAATTTTCTGTAGCATCATTACCACATTCTTATTAGACGAAATTCGACATTATCATAATCGGTACAGGTGAAGATCGTACTTATTTACGTTTAAATTTAATTTATCATTAATTAAAGTTATAGCAAAAACAGCTGGTGCAACATCATTTAAACAAACGTGTGATGGTCATGTCCAATTTCAATTTGCATATCTTACCGACAAGATTCCAACATAAAAGTGTTGCTTTGACACGTGGTGCATAAATGTTCATGACCCGAGAATTACAGAATTTACATGTATATGACCACTTAGAAAATCAATGGTAAATGTTTGCGATACTGTAAAATTTTACTAAACGGAGTACTGTAAGAGGTGTAAAAGTAATTGTAATTTTGTATCTAACAGACGCGAAGTTTTAACGTCGTCTTTAAAAGTTGCAGAAAATGACTATGATAAAAAATCTATTCTTGTTTTAAATAAAAACTTGAGTACTAACCGACCAATCGTTTTATATTTTATGTAACTTACATAATGTAGTTATATAATATATTTAATATTTTTAAATAAACGAGACAAAAAATAAAATAGTTTGAACACATTTTCACATTTTTATAAATTTTGTGTTTGATTTTACTATGATATTTCAAGAAATATTATAATTTTTGAATATTCAAGTCTGAGTGTTTTGAAATAGAACATCCTGTATTTTATTACCACATCTTTTTCTGTTGTTTATCCTTTTTTTTTTCTTGAATTTAGAAGTTTCTATTTATTAACTCTGGCTAAAAACGTGAGAATAAAATATGTTTATGACTTCACGAAATATCGCAAAACATATGGTAAAATAACCCTGTTACAATTTTTTTGTAACATTTGTATCCTTACAAAATTTCAAGAGAATTAGAGAAACTACCTCTAGTTGACACAGAGGAGGTCGACACTAGAATTAAACAGATCAAACTTAACTATTTTATGACGTTCGATCGTAATTGTGCTAGTCTTCTCATCCAAATAATCTTTCTTTATCTACCTAGGTAGTAATGCGACGTACTCGTTTCCAATTTAAAAAAAAATCACATTCTCTGAACAAAGAACTCATCTCTTATTCGAGGAGCTTATCATCCATGTTGAGAAATTGAGAACCCAGTGTTTAGATGAGAAGACAAGTACAATCAAGGTCTAATGTCCTAAAATTGTTCGACCTGTTAAATTTTGCCTCGTCTTCTCATTCAAACACTCTTTCTTTATCTAAGTAGGTAGACTGCAAATGTTAAAATAAGATGAGCAACTATAAGCTAGATAGAACTGGTTACTAAGCCATAGGGTTTTCTTTAACAAGAAGTCGCATACCTGTCATTCTAAAACAGAATGCACAATATAATCTGAAAAAGAATGTTTATCCTACAGAACTCTAAATAATTTCGACACATAGATCTTTGCAAGCAACTGTGGAGTTAACCGAAAACTCTGGTATGAAATTTACAAGAAATCAAAAGAAAAGAAAAAGAAGAAAAAGAAGAGAATGCTTCAGAAGTCTGTAAAACAAATACGGGATATATGAACTCCAGGGTAAGGAAGAAAGATGGAAGGCTTCCAGATAAATCTTGGGTTTGGTTAAATTTCCCTGTTTTATGGCTTAAAAGGAGGACGGTAAATAAAAATGTTGTTTCGTACAGTATCTGGTATCAGTTGAGCTTATGCGGAGTGGTAAGAACTGACAATTGACAGGTTGCGGCGAACTCTGATGGCAAATAGGAAATGAGATAGTTGTTCAGAGGATGTCATCACTTTAAAAATTGTGTGGGATTTTGTCTTTTTCTTGTTAATGTACACAGTATTCCTTGAACAGCATGATATTCAAAAACATATTTTAATTTCTTGTAAAGTACCATGCAGTTAAGCTCCGCCTCCTTGGTTTATGACGAATAATAAAAAAAATCATCACAATTGAGATAGGGCGGGTGGGGGGGCTTACATTTTCTTTTTGTTTTAATATGTGTAGACTTCTTTTCACAAGATGGAACATAAAACATATTTCCTTGCAAAAGTGTACCATTTTAACCATGTTTTAAGTTTCTTGTTATGAAAAGATGGCTATGTATAGTAAGAAAAAAGGCAAAATATAAGCCCCGCCTACCCGCCACCCTATGTCAATTTAGCTCATTTTATTTATTTGTCGTAAGCGGGGGGGGGGGGGTAGCTTAATTCTAAAATATACCATTTTAAGGGTGTCTCAAGTTTCTAAAATAAAAAATCAGCACAATTGAAATGGGATGGGTAGGAGCGGTTGACATTTTGCCTCTTTTTTCTTAATATACATAGTATTTTTTGAACAACACGATACTCAAAAACATGTTTTTAATTTCTTGTAAACAAATAAGTATTTTGCAATTAAGCTCTGCCCTCTTGGTTCACGAAGAATAAAAAAAATCATCACAATTGAGATAGGGCGGGTGGGAGGGCTTACATTTTATCTTTTTGTTTTAATATGTGTAGATACTTTTCACAACATGAAACTTAAAACATGTTTAAAATGGAAATTTTGTATAAGCAAATATCGATTTCGCAATTAGACTCCGCCCCATAATTGCAATCTATATTTCCTTGCAAAAATGTACCATTTTAACCATGTTCTAAATTTCTTGTTCTAAAATCATGGCTATGTATATTAAGAAAAAAAAAAGGCAAAATATAAGCCCCGCCCACCCACCCTCTCTCATTTCTGATGATTTTTTTATTCGTTGTAAGCTGAGGGGCGGAGCTTAATTCTAAATTCCTTATTTTTCTACGAGAAATTACCATGTGGAATATGTTCTTAAGTAATCGTGTTATACAAAGAAAACTAAATGTATTAATTAAAAAAGAAAACCAAATGAGAAGCCCCACCCATCGGTCTCGATCACAATCGTGATGAAATTTTCATTCGTTGTCAGACCGAGGGGCGGAGCGTAATTGCAAAATTGATATTTCCTTATACAAATTTACCAATTTAAACATGTTTTAAGCTTACTCTTCTGAAAAGAAGACTATACATATTAAGAAAAAAAAGGCAAAATATAAGCCCTGCCCACCCGCCCTGTCTCAGTTGTGATGATTTTTTTTATTCGTCGTGAACCAAGGAGGCAGAGCTTAACTATAGATCATTATTTCTCTACAAGAAGTTAAAAATTTGTTTTTGTGTATTGTGTTGTTCAAAGAATACTATGTATATTAAGAAAAAAATAAAGCCATGCGTTGTCAAACCGAGAGGTGGAGCATAATTGCAAAAACCCATATTTCCTTACAAAAATGTGGCATTTTAGACATGTTTTAAATTTTTTATTGTGAAAATATGACTACGTATATTAAGAAAAAAAGCTAAATATATTTAAAGGAGATAATCAACGAGAAAAATAGCTCATCAGCAACAATAAACTGCTGAACTTGGAGTGCTTATGTTTATAGTTCCAAAAAACTAGCATCAGCGTCGCATGCATTTGTGTTAAAAGAAAATGAAATTTGATTGATTTGACCTCCTTAAATCAAAGGAGAGGATTAAGAAAACATGAAAGTAGCCAGCGGGATGTACTCGATTACAATGTTTCCTTAACTTACGTTCGGGAAGTAATAAAATAATAAATCGGGTGTGAGGAAACGATTACGTAGCGTTACTACCTACTTCGACAAAGAAAGAGTGTTTGGATGAAAAGACGAGGCACAATTAGAGGAATTCTCGTGTTATTTTAAAATACACTTAAAAAGTGGCAGTGTGAATGCTACGAATATCAAATAAGTATTAAAAAAAAAATATTTTCAAAAAAAAAAGAATACAAAATTTGTGAAACCTGAAAAAAATTTTTTTTTCAAGCACCAATTTTGTGAAAACATTCAAGAAGTTTCTAAAAAATGTAAAGAGTAAACACTAGCACACGCCGACAAAAGAAAATTATTTTTTTTCCAAACGACGTAACAGTTCATAGAGCTAGTGAAAAAGGAAAACTGGAAAGAGGAACAGATGTAAATCAGAGAAGAGTCAAGACAAACAATACTAGTGTGGATATTGGAGAACTAAAACTAACAATATTTGTGAATGCAAAGAAACAGTTAAGAATAATTATTTAGGCAGAATTTCCCTGGCCCCTGAAGTGCAGTCCAACAAATCCATCTTCTTCGAAAATGATAAAATTTGGGATCGAACCCGCGAGCTTCGCACTATTAGCACGACACTCTAAGCCACTAAGCTAATAACCGCTTGCTCAACTTTTTTTTGATATTATTAGAAAATGTTCTTTGATTTTTTTGCGAAAATGTGGATGCCTGTGGTAAAAATCAAGGAAGATTCATAAACCGCAAATACAATAGTATGACATTTTATAAAATTTTAAAACATTTAAGTTGGCGTTTACATTGTTGGTGGGGATGGTCAGACAAATTTTGTTTAGCGTTTTACCTTCTACATGATATTCCTAAAGTACATATAAAATTTGTCTGTCGGTGAGTTCGGTACCTAGTTTCGGAAATTATTTGTCTAATGAAAACAAATATACTCAAACGGAAAACCTACTTTTTTAAACTCTAGGGGTCATAAAACGTGGAGAAGACATATGTGGTTCAAAAGAATTGAAGTTTGGACTTAGACAAACAGAAGAAAAAGAATTGAAATTTGTGGTTGATTCAACTTCCAATTCCAAAATAAAATCAAAAAAGTAATATGAATTTCCAGTACCTTTGACAAACAACTCAAAAAGTACATTTTTTTTAACTCTTGGATTTTTAAAAATGACCATTTTGAATTAGAGTATTTGATTCAAAATTGTATTTATCGTACAAGACAAAGAAAACCCAAAACAAACATAAGGAAAGTTTTGAGTTAGGAGAACTTGGAACAATGAATCATTGAAATGGACGCAAGTACAGCGCCAAACTTTGCATTAGAAATGTGGGACAAGGAAGATATTTAGTCCGTTACTCTTCATTACAATGATGAACGAAATAAGTGAAAATTTAAAAGTGGTATCAAAGACATATTCTTGGAAGACGAAAATATAGGACTATAAATATTCATTGGCACCCTGTAGAAAAGATTTGTAAATAATTTGAAGAAATGTACATTGGAGTAAACTTTCCCTTATTTCCCCAACGCTTAATATAAACAGAAAAAGAAAATGATGGAAAGAAATATTAAGAAGTCGCCGACACGACGGTAATCCATCAGTAATAAAGACCAAAGTGTAACGAAATAAAATAAAATTTGTAAAATAAACGGAACAAATGGACATTATTAACATAAAATCACTGTTTTAATTAAAAAAAAAAATGGTTTAAGGTTATTTAGACAGAACTTCCCTCATCCGAATAAATAAACGCAGCTTTGAAAAATTATAAAATTTAATTTTGTGAATTTTATTTTTTACATTAAATACAGGCAAAGAACCATGCTATGCGCATGTTTCAAATGAGTTTTCCATAGCAAAATTTTGTGATGACACCATCAATATTTTAGCAGGAACACATATCAATTTCAATAGGTGCAGTGTAATACTAATAAAAATTTTCGGGAAAAATTGAATAAACCATTCTTGTTTCGATCAATTAAAGAAAGCTGCGGCTTGGCATTGATCCCCGGACCTCTCATCTAGCCCATCCTGTGCTAATCCAGGTTGATATTATCTGTCTAAAGAACAAGATGTTTTAAACAATGAAAAAAATAAACAAAATCAAGGTTTAGCTTACACTCGGGAAGTGAGAATTATGAGGTCATTGATTTTTTTAATAACAACCAGAAATTCTTAGTTCCTATCTAAACACAATAAAAAAAAACAAAAAAATGAACGCTGTGTACCTACTTGTCGGGAGTAGGTAGACAAGTAATAAAGTTTCAAACGATTTATCTAAATTCTTCAAGATTAACAGGAAGATTTTTCTACTAGTTACATGTATAAAATATCTCCAGACAAGGTACATGTTGTGTTGAATCAAAAACATGCATATTATTACCACAGACTGTTATAATCGACAAATATTGTAATTTTTATCAAGTGAAAGTATGTCTGAATTGTCTTTTAGTGGCAATTATTATCAATCATTTTTTTATTAGAGAGAGTAGAATAGCATTTAAAAACAAGAGACATAACACAAATTTCCGAATGTCTATAATTATTGATAACCATAATTTGTTACTGGTAGTGAATTCTTAATATTAGCAAAATCACGAGTACTGTCCTAGGAAGAATCACATTTTTATTTATGAACCAAAGACACGAAATCGTCGTAACGGTGAACTGTCTCCACCGAAAAATCCCCAATAATAGTTGTCGAGGAATGCCTGTGAGCCGGTCACAGAATTTAAACAATGTTCCCCGAAAATTCAATGCATGACTATTTAGCGTGACCAAGTGGAATTATTTATCAAATTTGGTATCTTTAAGTTCATAGCAAGTGTGTAGTTAACCACGCGCATGCCGCGGTGCGGGAAGCCATGAAAGGGCATAATCATGCCTTCGCCTGACTAAATTTACGTTCAAAAGAATCATTTTAATGTGAATTTATTTTCGAGTAAGTCACGAATACCGTAATTATTTAAATTTACAATGTTCTTTTTTATCGCCGAATATGTTTATATAATATAACAAAAAATAACCACTATTTTCCAAGTACTCAACGACACGACACCGGCAAGGTCCTTGCGGCCAAAAAATGCTCCTAACCAGAAGATTTACAAGAAGAATTACTCACAGAAACGTGAATCACGGAAAAACACGGACCAGCAGTGATTTCGATTTATCAGGCGAAAAAGGTAATTTATTTTGTTAATTAAACGTGGAATATCTCTGCACACGCAGCTTTTTATAATTAGTAAGTGTCGGCTGTTTTTCGGTTCGATTTTTGAAAAATTGGGTTTGTTTTAGGAGAAGATTGCATGCTAACTGCTTTGGTAGGATGTGGTAAGTTCATCTCTCCGAAAGCTGTTGACGTATTAATTTCAATTTGCCGTTTCAGGACGTTCACTGGATGCAACATTAATTCATCGTGAGCAGAGATTGTGCCATGCTTATGTTAGAGACAGGTTATATGATCATTCTTAACGGAAAAATGAGCAATGAAAAAAAACGAAATTCTTTATAACAAGAAAAGGAAAGTGAAAAAACGAGGCCGTAAAATGTACTGGGTGTGCTTCGGAAATGAGGGAAGTTACGCACTAATAACTTTATAATTTGTTTTGGTAGCAATTACTGGGTTTGCGTTACTTAAGTGTTTATTCCAGCTATTGTGGTTCTAAACTTTTTCTCACATACAGTTCAAGGACGTACTACTACTACTTTCATATTTTCTTGAAGTTTCGGGACCCCAATAGTTGTCTGTGTCAGTTTCCTCCCCCTAAATTCGCGAGTGGACCCACCCAAGCGTTTTACGTCTACTGCGATGCTTTATTGGTGCATTCCCACAATATTCTCTAACCGATTGTTTGAGACGTCGATATCTAACAATAATTACAAAACAAATCGAAGAAAGAAAAATCTCGTAACGTCGCTTTTATCTTCAACTGTGGCCTACAAGCGAAGCTCGTTTAAATATTATTTCAATTAGACCAGATTAATTTCAAGATATTCAAGCAAGTATGTACGAATCCAGTTCTTACGGCCTCTCTCGGCCAGCGGCCCATAAATTCAGGCTTGCCCAATTGCATTCATTCCAGTAATTAAAGAAAATTTTATTAAAAGCGGCCATAATGACGAATTCCTCTCAACTGACATGTGCCTAAAGAATTTCATTTGCGCTTTCTCAATTTCGATGTCCGTCCGCATTATACGCATGTTAATCCGGCCGTATTTTTTTATCACCCATATTTTAGGTGTGTAATTAAGTTTCTAAGTACCAAACGCAACATAATATATATTTATAAACGCAATCATTGTTATGGCCCGGTATAGAGAACAACTTTCACATCTGCTCGTTATTTCATGTTATTACACGTTATTATTCATGGACCGCCATGTTTATTACTCCTATAATGCCTAATAGACGAGTATGTGAGATACGCCTCACATTGTGAAGCGATGTTCGGCTCTTGTGCAAGATCTAGTAGCCAGTGGCCACACTTTTTCACAGAGCCGGACTCGGCGCGGTTTCGACCGCAGAAATTATACGCGGAATTGTGCGCAGACGAACACAAACGAAAACACCTCACGCTTGTCAATTATCATTATGGGCTATTGTTTGACGACAATAAATCATTACTGCTAAAGTGTAATCCATTGTTTGTGTTTCGGTTAAGTGCGGGCCTGCAGTTTATCTCGGTAAAGAGAGAATACATTAAATTTGAGATTAATTGATTACTGGGCTGTGGCGTGTTGAAATCGAACTTAGATACCGGTGACGCAATGCATGGGTTTTTAGTGTAATAGTTGGTTCCTTAAAAGTGGACGCTTCCTAATGGATTACTATTATTATAATTGTTATTAATTGAGTAGTTGGGGGGAATTTATTTGGATGTTTTTGTGCCCGGAGCTTATGAGCTTTCTCTAGAACTGGGGCAAATTCACATTGTTACCTTGACAGGATGAGAACTTGAAGATGAACGGCTTTATTTAGTCAGACATATTTTCCGGAGGTGATCTACGCCGGTAGAGCTAGGGAGTTTAGTTCTTCTTGAGTATTATTGTTATTAGATTATTATGTATTTAAAAGCGGCACTTTCACCCACAGCGTTGAGAACAATAGGGCTCCTTTTGGTTTCCCGAGTACTCGTACTGAACCTAGAAGAGTTTTAATAGTGCTTTTTTGTTTGAGAACCGTTATTGAAGATTTCGTATGTTATTGGTTGTTACTTGTACCCCAATAAGGATTCCAAACTAAGTGGTTAAAAAAAACTGAAGCCAGTAATGACTGTAATATATAATTTCTGACTAATCGCATTTAACTGTATGACACACTGAAGAAAAATGTGGTCATTATTCGTTCCTTTCGGTCTACATCCGTCTACTTGTGTAGTACGGATTTTGCTTTCATTTTCTTCGGAGGCTCAGTTAATTAATTTATTTTTCCTTTTTTGCTACCTTTCTAACTTTATTCCATCTTATGCAGATTCACATTTGCCTTATCAGCCGTAAAAATTCTAGTGTTTCAGAAGTTAAACTGCTATCTTATGAAAAAAGATTGGTCGAAGGTTATTTAGACAAAATCTTCCCTCGATCTTAGAGGATAGTCCAGCAACTCCAGCTTCTTCGAAAAATGATGAAATTCGATTTTGGGAAATTTTATTTATTTTATGAAGACCTCTGTAAGTTAAACCATTATAGATAAAACCAGTCACACTTTAAGAAAAAAAAAATGTAAAAACGCAAGTACAGAAGTGTTATTTTACACAACGTAAATAAAATTCACTCTTCGTACAGTTAAAAAATCATGGAGAATTTCCGATATTCCTTCAACTGTTTGCAATAAAAATTAAAAATTGGTGTGAGTTTATTTAGATATAATTCCCTCGCCCCCGAAGTCGGGGACGGTAGCTGCTATGCTTATTCTAGTATGAAGGTTTATTATACAATTTGTATATTTTTGCGAAAATTTGGATGCCTTAGATAAAGACTCGAGGCGGATTCATAAACCACAAATACAAGAGTATGCGTTTACTAAAAAAAATTCACGTCTTGAAATTATGGATGTGATACTGATGAAATGATCACTGACCTGATAATTTTTTTTTTTTGGTTAGCGCTCTAGCCTCTACCGCTATTTCTAACACACATAAATTTGACAATAGTCGGTTTGGATAATAAAAACCGATACAAGCAGACAGACGGAGGGAAACGAAAGACCTACTTTTTCGCATTCCAGAGATCATGAAACGTCGAGAAAACGGGGAAGTAGCCATCTGTTGCATGCACCTTATTACAATACTTCCTTAGCTTAAGCTCGGAAAGTAAAAAAATCATTTGCTATATATTTGATCTCTTGAAATATGTAAACAGCATTAGGCTTAAGAGAAAACAAATAAAATTGTTAGCAAACATTCGAGAAGTTTTAATAGTTTGTCATAAAAAGAAAGCTTTCTTTTGCCATCTTTTATTTCTGTTAGTTCTGGTATTGTTTCTTTATCTATTCCAAGACCCGAAATAAGTAACAAACGACTTTTAATTTTTATTATAATGACTTCAGGAATGACCGGTTTTTATCCTTCTTTGTTAAAAAATTTGTTTGTTGTTAATTTTTCACATAAATATGTTGAACTCTCATTACGTATAATTAAGAATACATTATTTTTATAAAAATTTATACATAATAACCATGAGAACCTAAAAAAAAATGGTCTAAGGTTATTTAGACAGAATTTGTTGAATAATAAAATCAAAAATATATAATAAATAATACCACTCTGATAATTCTAGAAAAAAGAAACAAAGCCCCATGACCTTCACATTATTTACAAGTCAGGGACGCTAGCTTTATGTCATCGAGTTTCCCGTGCCACTAGTACCAATATGAAAGATTATTATACAATTTGGATTTTTTTCTGAAAATTTGCATATCTAGGGTAGAAACGCAAGGCGGATTCATAAATCACAAATCCAAGAGTATGCTATTTTATAAAATTTAATGACGTTTACTAAAAAACAAATTGAGTAAAGCGATCAAATTTTATGCACACTGAAATATTTCAAATCTAGTTAATACGTCTAAAATGTTACTCCTGAACGATAAAAGCGCTATATTTTTGGAATCAGCACGTCGAAAGTTATATTCCAGATTTTTTTGAGGATTTTTGGATCTTTTCAAAATCAAAAGGTTTCAATACCCTCTTCAGTGCCTCTTACGAAAATTCGACCACCTTCGAAACTTAACGAAAGACATTTTTTTATACATTTTGACTTCCGGAAGTTACTTTCTGCCTCATTTCTTAGATAATTCCTAAAATTTTTCCAGAATCGCCACGTGAAATATAATAACGGTTTTTTAGATTTCTTTTAAGTTGTATTTAAAACCCAATACTTCTAAAAAACGCTGTATATTCACAATCAGCAGCACGTCGAAGTCTATATTCTGGATTTTTTTGAAGATTTTTAGACAACTTCTTCAAAAACAAAATTTTTCTTATAAAAGTTTCAGAATTTTTCAACCGGCTGTCGAGAAAACCTGAAAGTAGCCAGTTGTATGACAGATCCTGTACTTCCTTAGCTTACGATTGAGAAACACAAAAAAGAAGCTTTATTTAAGCTTTTCATAAAAAATTACAAGTGGATTCCGTGTATACTGATTTTTCAAAACCCTTTGATAAGGTAAACCGTAGGTTATTATTCCGTAAATTGAGTTAATTAGGGTTTAACAATAATACCGTTAAATTCCAGTCGGAGAGATCACAGCAAGTTAGGATTGGTAGTTATATGTCGTCTCCTTATTTTGTTCCATCAGGCGTACCACAAGGATCGCATTTTGGACCAATTTTGTTTTCACTATTCATTAGCGATTTAATGCGTGGCTTGCGTTACTCCAATTGTCTGTTGTATTCGGACGATTTGAAAGTATTTAAAACTGTTAGTTTCGTGAAAGATGCACTTGAATTAGAATCAGATCTTCAGATCTTATATGATTGGACAGAAAACGGCTCATTGCCTATAAATGTTAACAAATGCCATATTATATCATTTCTTAATATCAAATTGAGGGTAGACTTTGACTATTATTTGGGTAATTCTACTTTGTCTCTTGTCGCATGTTGAGGAAGTCAAAAATTTAGGTGTGGTATCCGATTCAAGATTAACATTTAAGAATCATTATTACTTATTATTTTTATTATTAATAAATCAATACGGACTCTTGAACTTATCTGGAGGCATTGTGAAAATTTTTCGATTTCAACCCTATACTTACACTTTTCTCGTGTTCGATCTCACCTAGTTTATGGTTCTTCCATATGGTGTCCTAATTATAAAACCGATTGTGATGTAATGGAAAAAGAACAAAAAAAAATCTTTCGCTTACTAGAGTTTAAACTTGGTCGAACTCATATACAGGGTAACTACTCTTTGATAATGTGTAATTTTTATATTAATTCACTCGAAACTCATTGCATAATTTCCAATATTTCATTTCTTCGAGGACTTTTTAATGGTGAGATAGATAATACAATAATTATCTTTTATTATGTTGCCTGCTGATAGCAGACTGACTCGTAGTCAACTGATTTTCAAAATTCCTTTGTCGATAACAAAAAGATCGCAAAACCATCCAATTAGACGAATGATGAACAGAGCCAACAGACTCGCAGAGGACCAGAGGTTTAACATATTTAATAAGGAATGTAAGCTATTTTGTAAATCTTTAATTAAGACCCACCACTGACCCGGAAATGACCGGCATTCAGGCAAGACTTCTATCATTACGGGTACTAAGACCAAGTAATGATATGCATTGATTAGATTAACAGAACAACTTTCGAGATTCTAGAATTACAGCATACAAATTAGTCTGCTATTATTCTCTAATCTCACCCCATCCCCAAAAGTCTAGCGTAACTACCGACCATTTATCCGCGCATCACTTGAAAATTGACCTACACTACTCTGACCTACTGGTGCTAACCTAATCTGACTAACATGATCAGACTGTTCAAGAAACTTACGAACAATATGACATGTTCCTAACAAAACAGCTTTTTGAATTTTGATAATTATTGAATCATTCAAATGCAAACACTTTAAATTCTCAACTAAGCTATTTGGAACTACACCTACATTAGAGATAACTAGAGGTACAATTGAAATTTTTTTAAGATTCAACATGGATTTCATTTCTATCGATAACTGTAGATATTTTGAAATCTTGGTGTGGTATGTTTGAATAATGTTGTTTGTGTTGGGAACAGCAATGTCAATGAGAATGGCTTCGTTCGTGTGTTTCTTGATAAGTATGATGTCTGGTCTGTTAGCTGTAATGTTTAAGTCTGTAAGTATTGTGCGATCCCAGTATAATTTGTATTTGTTATTTTCAAGGAACGGAGATGGAATGTAAGTGTAATACGGTGTCGTATCTTCGATTAAGTTCATAAGTGTTGCTAATTCTTTGTGGATGATTTTGGCGACGTTGTCGTGTCTAGCTTTGTAGTCAGTTTGTGCTAGGATGCTGCAAGAAGAGATTATGTGCTGGATCGTTTCAGGTTTTGCTTTGCAGAGGCGACAGCAGTCGTTTTTTATGTTCGGATCTTTGATGATGTATTTTTTGTAATTCTTGGTATTGATTACTTGGTCTTGAATAGCAAACACAAATCCTTCTGTTTCGGCATACAAACCTGATTTTTTTAACCAAATCAATGACATCTTCTTATTGATATGAGTTTCTTCTAAGTCTTTGTAGAATTTTCCATGTAGTTGTTTTTGTTTTAGCCCACTTATTATTTTATCTATTGTGTGGGGGGTGTGGATTTCTTCGGTGTTCGACAGATTTAAGGGTGTGTGGTTCAAATCTGCTCTTGTGATGGTGCGAAACATTTCATTTCTTTCCGCTCGTTTCAAGAAATACTTCTTCAAATCTGAGATTTGTCTCTGACATAAGTTTTCTAGGTTCTGGAAACCCCTTCCTCCATTCTGTCTTGGTAATGAGAATCTTTCAATCGACGATTTTGGATGATGCCTTCTATACTGTGTGAAGATTTTCCTTGTTGCGATGTTTAAATTTTCAAGATCAGTTTTGGACCATTTAATGACTCCAAAAGAATATGTTAGTAGTGGAACGCAGAATGTATTTACTGCTTTCATTAAATTTTTTCCATTTAACTGTGTCTTCAATATTAATTTCAATCTCGCTAGGTATTGATCTTTCAACTGTGTTTTCGTTTTGGTATGATTGATGTGTGATGATTGACAGAAACCCAGATATTTGTATGTATCGTTTCGTTCTTGTGCTTCGATTATTTCGTTATTCTGGGTTATATGTGGTACTTGGTGTTGGACGCCTTTTCTGATTGCTTGGGTCTTACATTTCTCAATACCAAAAGACATACCAATATCACCGGAAAATTGTTCAGTCAGATTTAATAGGTTTGTTAACTGATTTTGTGTACTTGCATATATTTTTATGTCATCCATATACAGCAAGTGACTTATTCTGTTTTCTCTTTGTTTGTTAATTCTTATATTGAACCCATAATTGCAACTGTTCAGGATATCGGAGAGGGGATTTATTGCTAAGCAGAACCATAACGGACTAAGAGAATCGCCTTGAAAAATTCCTCTTCGGATCATTATTGGATCTGACTGAATTGTTTGTTCATTTAAGGTTATTTGAAGGGTGGTCTTCCAAAATTCCATGGAACATTTTAGAAAAGTGCAGATTTTAGTATCAATTTTGTATAATTTCAGAATTTTGCATAGCCAGGAATGAGGGACAGAATCGTAAGCTTTCTTATAATCAATAAAAGCAGTATATATGTTTCGGTTTTCTTTTCTAGCTTGTTCACAGATGATGGAATCTATGATTAATTGCTCTTTGCAACCAAAGGATCCTTTAATACATCCTTTCTGTTCTTCATTAATGATGTTAGAGTTAAAACAGTGTTGATAGATTTTTTGTGTAATGCATGAGGTTAATATTTTATAGATTGTTGGTAAACATGTGATAGGTCTGTATTTTGATGGATTTTTTGTGTCGTTATCTTTAGGTTTTAAGTATGTTACACCATGACATAAGAATGTTGGAAAGGAGGATGGGTCAAGAAGGAACTGATTTAAGTGATTTAGTAAATGAATATGTACACAATTAAATTTTTTTATCCAAAAATTATGGATTTTGTCTGGTCCTGGTGATTTCCAGTTGTGTGTCTTATTGATGGTATTTATTAATTCGGCAAGTGTTATCTGATGATCATTCATTGGTGTAACTGTGGATAGTTTATGGGATATATGAGGAATCCATTTGGCAGATTGGTTAAATTCAAATTCTTCAGACCAAAGTTTTGACCAAAATGTTGTTACATCCTGTGAACTTGGAAGTTCACCGGATAATTGAGTTTTGTTTGAATTAGTTAAATGTTGATAGAATAGTTTTTCGTTGTTTAAAAATTTAGTGTTATGAATTTTTCTGAGATGTGATTGTTTGTATCTTTTAAGTCGTTTGCTATATAAGGAAAGTTTTTGTAATAGGGTATCTTTAATTTGGGATAATGTTGTGTTGTACTCATTGTAATCAGTTTGATGAAAATTATTGTTGGTCAGTATCGAATGCATACATGTCATGATATGTGGTGTTTTAACTCCTCTAAGGTACTGTGTTATTTGACCTAGTTGTTTTCTAATGTTATTAATTTTATAATTTAACCGTGTTTCCCAATGAGGGGTCGAAGGTATACGATTGGTGTTTGTATTTATTATGTTATCTTTACATGTGTTAATTTGAATACAAGTTAAAGCTGCACAGTAGATAATTGTATGAAGTTTTTCAAAAGAGATCGAGTTTGTGAGATATTTTGGTAAAATGAAGGAGTTCATTATTTCTACAATTGCTAGAAACTTTTTAGAATAATACTGGCGGGGAAGTGAATGTCTATCATTTGGTTTTAATTTGGAACATGTTTCGAAAGTTAATTTAAATTTGTCTTCAATTTCATTTTGGAAATTAATGTGAAATTTAAAATTGTTGTTTACAGTTTTGATTAATGTGTCTTCGTTGTTGTAGTATGTGTTTTGTAGATTATCTGTGATGTTAATTTCGTTTTGGATTGTTCTTGATAAATTGTTAAATGATTTGTCAGTTAATGTTTGGGATCTGTTTGATATTGTGTTTGTAATTTGTGTTATGGTTGTGATCTTATTTTGAGGTGTTTTGTTTAATAAATCTTTAGTAAATGTGTCAGTCGGTGTCTCTGGTGTATTTGATAGACTACTGTTACTATTTTGTGGTATAATTGGTATCTTATTTTGAGATGTTGTTTTTGACAAATTGGTGACAGATGTGTCAGTTAGTAATGTATTTGGTGGTGTCTTGTTGATAATAATAATTAATATTTTTTAATTTTATTTTGTACATATTTATTATTTATTATATAGGTATAGATTTGTAAATTTCTTTCTTGTATTATTATTAATAATTTAATTAATATCGTAATAGGGGTATCCCGTTAATAAATATATTCTATATATTCTATCTTTTATTTCTGTTTTCTGTAAGGTCTGATGATGGCGGTTTACGCAGTTCAAGAGCCGAAACACATATTTTTTCAAGGTAGAAACGCAGGGCGGATTCATAAATCACAAATACAATGTGTAGAGAATGTTATTTTATAAAATTTAATAGCGTTTACTAAAAAAAATTTTGAATGGACGTCATCAAATTGTTTATTTCTAAATAATATTAATAAAATCATAATATTTCGAAAAAACGCTTTATTTTTGGAATCACCACGTCGAAAATATATTTTCGAAAAAAAAAAATTCTGAAAAAAAAACTGGAATATATTCCAGTTTTTTTTTTCAGAATTTTTACACAACCTTTTAAATCAAAAGTTTTCAATACCCTTTTTCAGTACATCTTACGAAAATTTGAGACTTTTTCGACCACGTACGAAACTTAACGTAAGACGTTTTATTATGCACTTCGACCTCCAGAAGTTACTTTCTGCCTTATGTCTTACATATAATTCCTACAATTTTTCCAGAATCGCCAATATTTCTAAAAATTCTGTATACTCGGAATCAGCACGTAGAAGTCTCTGTTCTAGAATTTTTTTAACGACTTTTAGACAATTTTTTCAAAACCAAAATGTTTCTTATGAAAATTTTGAAGTTTTCGACTACCCGTCGAAAAAACCTGAAGGTAGCCGTGTAATTTCTTAGCTTACGCCTGAGAAACAAAAAAAAAAGAAGCTTTATTCAGGATCTTTTATTTCTGTTTTTTCTGTAAGGTCCGATCATGATTCTTTATATAGTCCAAGAGCCGAAACACGTAGCAAATATTTTTTATTTTTTATTATAAGGATTTCAAGGATAAACCAATAATTAATCATCCTGCTAAAAAATGTTATTAATTTTCTCATAAACACGGCGACCTCTTCTTATACATAATTAAGGATACCTATAAAAAAGTGTAAATAAAAGTGTGATTACAACACGATGAGAATACAAAAAAGCGAAAAAGAACAACAAAAAATAGATACGAAAATTTTCTCTTAACTTATTTTGACGAAATTTGAAATTTTCAAACAATGTCCCACAACTAGGTTTAGTGGAAATTGTTAACGATTGTTTAAATACAAATAATATTTAAATTTAATCATAGGAGAGTGATAAATTTCCTTCCTTCCTTTCCTGTAGTGTTTTGTTGACGCATCACAAACTAAATCAATTATTGTGCATTTTCGTATTCGATGAACTTAATTAATGCAATTAAACATTTGTTAAATCCTCCTATTTATAATAGATATATATTTCAATACTTGCAGTTATAGTTCATTAAAATTATGATTTGATGTTATCAATTTTTGCAAAGGATGTGAATTAACAAATTTTCGTAGTACCGCCGTCATCAACTGGCAAACAGACGTGTAAAGAGACGGATCGAGTGGATAATCTGTAATAAAATTTTAACTTACAAAATCTGCAAAATCACATTATTTCAATACTTCTCTTATTTGGCACTGAAGAGGCAGAAATGTAACATTTAAAAACATATATTGAAACACTTTTTTGCCAGATTTTCTATTATATATTAAATTATTTCTTTTAGAAAGCAGTAAAATACCAATATACAAATTTCTCCTTTACAATATCCAATCACCTGTACTTCTATTAGAATTTAGAAAGACAATACTGAAATTGTGAAACCAACTAGGCGGGAATTTTTGGGTGTACGATAAGGCATGATGTAGGTACATGGTAAAAAGTTTAAAAATGATCTGTTGGCCCTTTTATACCGAGTGTCTGGAAAATGGCGGATTAACTCTTGAGTACGTTATGCACGTATTTTTACCTTATTTTTTAGAATTATAACCATAACAACCAGTAATAATTATTAATCGTTGTGCATTATTATTAAGAAAACAAGCTTCTATTTTTCATTAATAAATAGCTCGTAATGTTTCCAAATTTTGATCATTTTTTGTAACAGTTAGTTATCAGTACTTGCTAAAATAAAAATGATAAGCTTTCTAGGAAAAAAGAGGTGGGTGGGCGGGGTTAGTAGCTGCTAAGATGAGACTGATTTTGCCAAATGAGATACCTACTAAGAAAAGAGAGGGGCGGGTGGGCGGGGCTAGTACCTACTAAGATAAAACTGATTTTGGCAAATGACATACCCTTTAAGAAAAGAGAGGGTGGGTGGGCGGGGCGTGTACTTGCTAAGATAAGGCCGATTTTCTCAAATGAATTTTCCAAAAATAGAACACCAAAGTCCCCCAAAATTGTTTTAAATAACTTACAAAAAAAATCTCTATGGGCTCCCAAAATAATACCCCATTTTTTCCAGACTTACCAGTTAAAAGTTAAGAGCGTAGCGGAGAGTTAATCCGCCATTTTCCAGACACCTTCCTTTTCTGCGGTTTAATAGTTCATCCCTGTTTTCAGTTTAGTGTATGAATTATTAAAAAAAAAAATAAAACCACCAACGATTACGTAACTAATTTCTTCTCAAAATTTTCATAAAACAAAGAAACGGATTCGGGAATTACAAAACATTATAGAAAACTGATTTATTCACTGTCACACCGCCTTAGGTTGCAATAGTGCTAGTACTTCAGTCACATTTATTATTTTTTCAGAATCATTTCATACATAGGGTGTCCCAAATAAATCAATAGCTATAGAAATCAATTTATTTCACTGAACAGCTCAAAAAAATTCAATTTACCTATAAATCTGGGACACTATTAAGTTATGATTAGTCGATATCTCATTCCACAAATTAAAATCAATAAATCATCGAACTGATGACATCCTTTCAAGAAATAAATCTTTTAATGTGATCGTTTTATGTTTCAGAGTCAAGGAAAGTTATATGGAAATAACAATAAAAAATTTAATAGATATTAATTTCAATGTAAATTCATCGGAACAGTTTATTTAGTGTTCTAACATAATTCTAGAACTTGGTGTCCATCCGAAGACCCAGAATGAATTGAGAATCTAACGAAATAACAGAGACGAGGACGATAATTACAGTCGTTTTAATAAATGCATATCACATCATAAAATAACCCATCCAAACCTGCTCAAAACATCTCTAAATGAAAAAGACACCTTTGAATTTGACATTGTGAAATAAGCGTTAATTTTGTATTGTCAAGATTTAATCCATTACCGTTACACTACGAAACAACAAGCTTGATAAAATAAAAATCACAAAACCTTTATGACGTTATTGAACTAAGCGGTCTTTTTTTTAATATTTCCAAATTTAAAAACTACACAAAATACTTGACTGATAATTACACGCTATCACTGGGTAATTATAGTTTTGTGTAAAAACATGGAAAAGCAAAGTGAGAGGTTTCTACCTGCTCATGTTTTCGGTTGTTTGGAATATACACAATTTTATTTTTTATAAAGCAATCTACGTTAAACGATTACACTATCGAAGAACAAGTTAATAAAAGAAAACGTTCTTTGAAAGCATTAAAACACCTTTTATATACTATCAATTTGACATTCTCTTAAACAAAACATTTTTTTTAGTAGTAGTTGTTTTTAGTCGTCCAATCAAACGCAATTTTAGATAAATTAAAACACTGTGCATCATCAATTTTGAAACACCCAGTTTGCAAACAGTTTTGTAACGTGAGCAAGCACGGCGTGCTATTGGAACTTAATATAAGCTCATCGATTTCTAATTATGGCTAACTTCATTATGTGAATAATTGATGTGCAACATATTTAGAGAGTTATAGTTCATTAACTAAACATTGAACGACCCATTTAGTTCGACGCTTTGTATTTAGCAGCTTGGGTTACTACAAATATTTTTCTAACATTGAATAAACAAAATATCGTATTTCTTTAAGATAAGGCGCTTAGTTACAATGACAAAAAACCACTTTAAAAATCATTGTCATTTTGAGTGCTGAAGTTAATAAATGCCTCGGTCCCCTCGTACGAAAACGAGACGCCCATATCCGACGTGTAGCACTTAAAGAATTTCCAAACTCGTCTCCGTATCTACAGTGTTCAAATACCCGAATTATTCCAAGTTTTTTTTTATTATATTACCTGATTAGGCAACGAAATTTAAACTGTTTATGTGTAAGTATTGAAACCTGTTTTTAAGTGGAATTATGATTACACAAAGGAAAAAATGTACTCGTCTGGCTATTAGACTGTGAAGTTTTTTCCATGCTATAAATTAAAGCAATCAGACGTGGTATTAAGAAATAATGACTCCTCTTACAATGTAACCAATACGCCGTCGGTAATCCAATATGAAATTCCGATTACACAGTATTAAATGGATTGGTTGCACAAACCTGTCGTTTGACACTGGAGGAACTGTCACTGAGGCTACCGGAAGCGGCGAACTTGCGAGTCCGGTGCTTGAGGCGGGCTCCCGGAGCGGCAGCCGATGGCGGACCTCCCGCCGCTACCAATCCTTCTAGACCTTCAGCTCCCGAAACTGTCTGAAATGAACGAAACAGTTCTAGCTTTATCACATTTTTCCGTTAGATTTACAACGCCGATGCCAGATATTTAGCTTAATTTTATGGTGATGCTATCGCCAAGGATTGATGCTAATTTCGTGAAAGATAAGATCGATTTTGTATGCCGTTGTCCAATTATTACTACAATATGCTAGTTAGCATGCTGCTTTTTCACTCGAGGATGTTTCCAAGTGATTTAAAGCGATTATTGATACTTGACTTGTAATTTTTAACAAGGAGGTCTCGGTGAGAAGAAAAAAACAACTTGGGTTATTTGCTTTGGGTTTTTTGTTTCTGTTTTCAAGATAAAACTAACCGGCGCTTTCTCATTTTAAACAACAAGCCATTCAGGTGTAATCTTATTAGCAATCAGCGACCGGAGACCATACAGTCTGGTCGATAATGCTGTTGTTTCTTTTTTTAAGTTTTATCGAATTAGATAATGGGAACACTAGTTGTTTTCAGACTGTTTATGAAGCAATAACAAAGAAAATCGCACTAAAACTCCCACACTTGTTTGACCGAACTTCCCCCGTCCCGGACGCACGATCAAACAAGTCCCCAAGGATATTCGAGGCCCCTGGAGAACAGTCCATCAAATCCCGCTTCTTTCAAAAATTGTAAACATTTTTTGTGACTTTTGTGGCGTAAATAACACTTGCGCTACAGGGGGGCGGAAATTCCACGGGATCGCGGTCCATACAAGTACGGACTCCATGAAATATATTTCAAGCAGATAAACAACGGGAACGAACGCTTTGCGAAAAACTGAAAAACTGAAAAATCAAAATACCAACTTAAAAATTGAAAAATGAAGAACTTTAAAAATCGAAAATTTGAAAAACCGAAAAACATAAAATTTTAAAAATTGAAAATTCGATAGGTAGTATATCGAGAAATCGACAAACCGAAAAAGCTAAAATTTAAAAAATCGAAAAATTGAAAAACTGAAAAATCTAAAACCCAAAAGTTGTCGTAAATGATCGAGAAATCATAAACTTGAAAAATCAAGAAATGGAAAAAATCGGGATGTCGACAAATCGAAAATACGAAAAATTGAAATAATAAAAAATTTAAAAATCGGGATATCGAAACATCAAAAAATGTAAAATTTAGGAAATCGAAAAATTCAAGAATCAAAAAATAGAAAAATCGAGAAATTGAAAATTCTCAAATTTTTAAAAGAGAAAAATTGGAAAATCAAAATATCGAAAGGCCGAAAAGTCCAAAAATTGAAAGAACGAGAAATCGAAAAGTCGAGAAATCTAAACAGTCCAAAATCTAAAACCCAAAGAGAAATCGAAAAATTGAAAAATCTAACAATTTAAAAACCGAGGAATTGAAAAATCGGAAAATCAAATATGTATTTTAAAAATTTAAAAATTTAAAAAATGAAAAATCTAAAACGGCAAAATCGAAAAACGATCGATAAATCGAAATATCAAACAATCAATTAAAAAGTCAAAAATTTAAAAATTCGAAAAATTGAAAAATAGGAAAATCTATACATATAAATTTATACATATTTAAAAAATCGAAAAATCGAAAAATTGAGAAATCGAAACATCATAAAATAAAAAAATTAAAAAACGAAACTGAAATTGTGAAAAATTAATAAATCGATAAAACGAAAAATTGAAAAATCAAAGAAAAATTGAAGAATCGAAATATTGAAAAATCCCAAAACTGAAACAATGATAAACCCCAAATTCAAAAATCGAAAAATGAAAAATTAAAAATTCAAAAAACCAAAAAAATTGACAAATTACGAAATAGAAACACTAAAAAATCTAAAATATAAAAATTCGAATATTGAAAATTACAAAATTGGCTAACTGAAAAATGGAAACATCTAGAATCAAAAAATTCAAAATTGAAACAATGAAAAATCGAAATTTTAAAAATCGAAAAATTAAAAAACAGAAGCTGAAAAATCTGAAATTAAAAAATTTGAAAAATTGAAAAAAAAACAATCGACAAATTGAAAAATCGAAAAATCTAGAAATCAAAAATTTAAAATTGAAAAATCGAAAGATCAAAAAATCTAAAAATCGGAACGGCAAATCGAAAATTTAATAAATCTAAAAATTGCAAAATGGAAAATGTAAAAAATCGAGAAATCAAAACGGAAAACCGAAAAATTGAAAAATGGAGACATTGAAAACATCCCTAAACTGAAACATTGAAAAATTAGTAAATCGATAAAGCGAAAAATTGACGAACTGAAAAATCAAAAAATCTAGAAATCGAAAAATCTACAAATTAAAAATTAAACATTGAAAAAACGAAACATCAAAAAAACGGACAATTAAAACAACGACAAATCGAAAATTTAAAAAATTGAGAAATCAAAACGAAAAATCGAAAAATTGAAAAATAGAGATATTGAAAAAATCTCTAAAGTGAAATATTGAAAAATTAATAAATCGATAAAACGGAAAATTTAAAATCAAAGAAAAATTGAAGCACCGAAAATTGAAAAATCCCAAAACTGAAACATTGAAAAGTCGAGAAATCAAAAAACCGAAAATTTCAAAAATCGAAAAATTGACGAACTGAAAAATCGAAAAATCTACAATTTAAAAATTTAAAATTGAAAAATCGAAACATGAAAAAATCGAACAATTGAAACAACGACAAATCGAAAATTTAAAAAAGCGCAAAATTGAAGCATCGAAATATTGAAAAATTAATCAATCGATAAAACGGAAAATTGAAAAATCGAAGAGAAACTGAAAAATCCCAAAATTGAAGTAGTGAGAAATCGAAAAATCGAAAAATCGAGAAATCCAAAAAGCAAAAATTTCAAAAATCGAAAAATTGAAAAATCAAAACTTGAAAAATCGAAAAATTGAAGAATTGAAAATCGAAAAATCAATAAATCGAGAAATCGAAACTTTGAAAAGTTGGGAAATCAAAAAACCGAAAATTCCAAAAGTCGAAAAATTGACGAACTGAAAAATCGAAAAATCTAGAAATCGAAAAATCTACAATTTAAAAATTAAAAATTGAAAAATCGAAACATCAAAAATCGGACGATTGATTGAAATTTGAAATTGAAATTGAATTGAAACTACAACATATCGAAAATTTAAAAAATGTAAAAACTGCAAAATCGAAAATGTAAAAAATTGAGAAATCAAAATGAAAAATCGAAAAATTGAAAAATAGAGATATTGAAAAATTACTAAATCGATAAAGCGGAAAATTTAAAATCAAAGAAAAATTGAAGAACCGAAAATTGAAAAATCCCAAAACTGAAACATTGAAAAGTTGAAAAATCAAAAAATCCAAAAATTCCAAAAATCGAAAAATTGACGAACTGAAAAATCGAAATTTAAAAATGGAAACATCAAAAAATCGAACAATTGAAACAACGACAAATCGAAAATTTAAAAAAGCGAAAAATTGAAGCATCGAAATATTGAAAAATTAATCAATCGATAAAACGGAAAATTGAAAAATCGAAGAAAAATTGAAAAATCCCTAAACTAAAACAGCGAGAAATCGAAAATTTGAAAAATCTAGAAATCGAAAAAACAAAAATTTCAAAAATCGAAAAATTGAAAAATCGAAAAATTGAAGAATTGAAAAACCGAAAAATCAATAAATCGAGAAATCTAAACATTGAAAAGTTGAGAAATCTAAAACAACATTGACGGATGAAAAAATTAGAAAATCGAAAAACTGAAGACTCGAAAAATTGAAGATTCGAAAAATTGAAATATCCCAAAACTGAGATATCGAAAAATTGAAAATCAAGACATTAAAACACTGAAAAATCCTAACACTGAAAAATAGAAAAATTGAGAAATCCAAAGTGAAAAATCGAGAGATCGAAAAGGCCAAAAATAAAAAATTGGAAAAAGTGAAAAATCGAAAAATTGAAATATTGAAAAATCCCTAAACTGAAACATCGGAAAATAAAATTGAAATGGAAAAATAGAAAATTTTAAAAATCGAAGAACTTAATTGTCACACAATTTTGATTTTTCCAAAAATCTTGATGTCTAGGATAAATATTTAACATGGATTCATAAACTGCAAGTTCAGGACTTGTAAAATGTTGCTATATGTTATTATTTTTTCCAAAAATCTAGATGCCTAGCGTAAAAACTGAACACGGATTTACAAAGCACAAGTATTTTATAAAATTTCGTAACATTTATTATTGTACATTTAGAGATGACGTCATTCCATCGTTGGTAGGGATGATAAGACAAATTTTGGTAGCGTTTTACCACCTACATAATATTCCTAACATACATGTAAAATTTGACAAAAACATCCTTAGCTTACGATCGGATTCTGCCGATTTAATTTTTTTTGTTATTCCCCTGTGAGTTCAACTAAAAATTTAAGGTAACGTTATCATATTTTTTGATGGGCGTTATACCATCAACGAAATTATATATAGAAAAATCTGAAATTTCACAACGATCTAAGTATTCAGTTTCAAAGATTTCTTGCCTAATAAAATCATCAACAGATGACAGGTAGCAGAGTGCAGACAAAAGACAACATGCGGTACGCAGGCTGCAGACATATGTAAACGGCAGACCTACTTTTCCATATTCTAGGAGTTATGAAATGCCGATTGGAACGTGTATTACAATACTTCTCTAGTTTATGTTTGGGACTAACTATAGGTTTTTATTTTTATCATAAGAACAGGACACCAAACGATTTATGCTAAATTTTAACTTTCAAAATTCTGGTTTAAATTATCAAATGTTTATTCAGTGTTTTTGATTTCACATATTCTTTTTTTATTCTCAAACATGTTGTATCTCTGTGAAAATGCAACGAAGAACCAGTTTCGGACTGGGTCTCTTTAATACATTTATACGTAAATACTTTCACAAACGTTTTGTTTGCTCATCTAAATATTATATATTTTCTTCCAGAGGCAACTCATTTGTGGTTTTCTTGATCAAGTCAAAAACACTTTAGTCGTTTTTTTGTCGTACATAATGAATAATGAGGAGATTAAATTTAACACAAGTATAAGATGCAATAAAAAGAATCAGAGAACCCATAAACTGCAGGTAAAATATTAGCATCACTTTTTAATTTTGATTAATTGTTAATTTAATATGTTGATTAAAATGTAGTTAAAATTTTTTTACCATGCGAACTAAAAATATTGTGGAGTTCAACCCAGACTAGACATCATACGGTTACTTAACGATGTTTTTTGCGTCGAAACATAATTTATACTTTGTTGATTTAGCTATTTTGGACAGATTTAATTAATTAATATTGAATATAGTGTGGCTCCTAGTGAGATTTGAACTCACCTTTCTACATTTGGTTAATAATTAAATTAGCTTGTTTTTTGCTGAACTAACGTAATTAAATGTTTAAGGTTTTCTGTTGTAAATGGCGACAATCTTAATACAGTGTTTTTCACTGCTTATTCAAATTTTAAATTTACGTTCTGTAAATCTTGGCACCAATGTGGATTTATGAAACATTAATTATATTTGTGTGGCCCCGGTTACAGAACTGTAAATATTTCTGTACCAATAGCAGGGACATGAATTTGGTTCATGAAGCGAACAATTTTATGACAAACACATTTTGAGAGAGCTGCTTTGATGAGTCACAATTTTAAAATTTGCATCATAGAATGAGCAAAATATTTGTAATTTATTAACCGTATCCCAACAATTAATAAATAACAGGAATAATAAATGTGCTCTCTCGCATAAAAATCTGTGGAACTGACGACGCTATTTTTGCATAATCATATATTTTCCGTTTGATGTAGACAGTGCCAGTAAAATGAATTTTGTATTTTCGGATCATCACGCCAGACTTTTATCACGAAATAATATATTAGATGTCTCACTATCCTGTCAATAATAATAGTTTAACTACATTTTTATATTCTCACGACTTTCTAATGTATGTTTTCTTCTCACATATTAACAAGATTAATTGGTTTTAAAATAGACGGTAATTGTTCGAAAAAACTTATCCAAATAAGCAAATTTCGAAATGTTAATTAAAATCTATGAATACTAATTCAAACTATGTCGGTTTATAAGATTTAATAATAATGAGCTCGTCTCTAATATATCAAAGAAGTCTATAATTTGAACAATTAAAAAAATAAATGTGTGTGTACCAACAAATTATACGGGATTTATTAGGGAAATTATCGCTTATGTGTTTTAAATGAACACGGGATAATTATAATTGTGGTAGGTGATGAACGCACTTTCACTTACAACACATGGTAGATACAGCGGTTGTGCAAAAAAATACCTCGCTGTATCGTTAAGAAAATACCAAAATAGTAATTTTGTGTACTGTTGCCTCGTATAAACTTATAAATTAACAGATGAAAAAAGTAAATTCTAGAAAATTATACTAAATTGATTTATGGTCATTATAAAGTTTAAACCATAATTAAATACTACGAGAAATAAAAATCTGCACAAAACCAAAGTAGAAACTTAAAGAAGGTATTTAAAATGCAAGTTTCACACTTCCAAAAACATACTTTACATCTAAAAAAACTTAACTTTTTTGGACCAGAAACCTTAATTCTGAATCTAAATATACTTCTATATAATATAGAGTATCAACTTAATAAAAAATAAAGTGAATATATTTACTACGTAGTCAAACAATTCAATTATGTTATCCATTTTTTGTCACTGTACTCCAGAACACACAAATAATAATCATTAGCACCCAGTTTAGAAGGGTTATTATAAAGTACATCGATATATACAATATAAAAAATTTGCAAACAAAATAGTTTCAAAATACAAATTAAATTGTTGATGATGCCTGAAAAAAGGTACTAAAATAAATGACCATATGTAAATCGTATTACACTAGTGGCAAAAAATTTAGTCACCTGAAAATTCGCTATTTGTTCGGCGTCGCATAATATTAACCACGTTATCAGACTAATTTGGATAAAAGATTAAATTTGAACGTAATAACAAAATTCGAGTGTTGAAGTTTTTTTGTTTAGTTACTTCGATCTTAAATACAGCCCAACAAATTCCGCTTCTTTGAAAAATTATGACATTTTTCGCGATTTTTTTTTTTTAACCTCCGCAGGTGTTTTGACTCGAATTTTTCAATTGTTTTTTGTTTCCTGAGTTTCCAGTTTATAATTTTTCAATTTTTCAATTCTTTAACTTCTCATTTCTTCAAATTTTCGATTTGCAATCGTTGGTTTCGGTTTTTTCTTTTTTTTCTTTTTACAATTTTTCGATTTTTCAGAGTTCCAATTTTATAATGTTTTGTTTTTTCAATTTAAATTTTTTCACTTTTTCGCTTTTCGATTTTCAATTTTCCTTTTTTTTTGTTTCCTCAATTTTACGATATGTAACTGTCTTCGCGTTTTAATTTTTCGATTTTTTCAATTTTTAAATTTTGCAATTTTTCAATTTGCAATCTCAAGAGTTTTCAATTTTCCGATTTTTCAATTTTTAATTTCTGCAGTTTTTCGATTTGCAATTTTTCGGTTATTCAACTTTTACATTTTTTAGTTTTCCGTTTTTCAATTTTAGATTTTTCAGTATCACCATTTTTCAATTTTTCGTTTCCTCACTTTTGATTTGCAATTTTTCTAGTTTACATTTTAAATAATATG
The DNA here is from genome assembly GCF_036711695.1 of Zophobas morio. NCBI lineage: Eukaryota > Metazoa > Arthropoda > Insecta > Coleoptera > Tenebrionidae > Zophobas > Zophobas morio. Next base: position 18,528,839 of record NW_026972110.1, on the reverse strand, counting down.
TAATTATGGTCAAAATTTGTTAGATGTTTCACTAAAATTATTCCATTGATCAATTATTGGATTTTAAAACTTTTTCATTTATTCAATTTTTAATTTTTCACTTTCTCAATATTTAATTTTTCAATTTTTCGATCTTTCAGTGCTAGTTTTTCGATTAAATAAATTGACGATTCTATAATTTATTTCGTTTCGTTTCTCTTTTTTTTTAGATTCTTAATTTCCCCGGTTTTTAGTTTTTCAATGTTTCAATTTGTCATTTCTTCAGTTCTTGGCCATGAAATTTTTCAATTTTCCACCTTTTGCATTTCGCAATTTTTCGTTTGGATTTTTTAATTTCTTTATTTTTAGAATTTTTCGATTTTTCCGATTTTATAATTTTTTTGTTATTTCAATTTCAAGTTTTTCAGTTTTTCGTTTCTTCAATTTTTGGATCGTTTTCAAGTTTTCATTTTTTTGTTTCTTCAAATTTACGATATGTGACGCTTCGCGTTTCCAATTATAAGTTTTTCGGTTTTTCGATTTTCCAACTTTTGATTGTTTCAATTTTTAAATTTTGCAATTTCTTGATTTGCAATTTTACGAGTTTTCCATTTGCAGTTTTCAATTTTTCGATTTTTCAAATTTTCATTTCTTCAGTTGCTCGGTTTGCGATTTCTCGGTTTTTCAACTTACAGAGAAATTAATTTTCCGATTTTTTAATTTTAGATTTTTCAGTTTGTAGGTTTTTTATTTTTCGTTTCTTCAGTTTTTGATTTGCAATTTTTCTACTTCTCGTTTTAAAAATAATTTTTTAAATATATCACATTTTCAATTTGACGATTTTAGAATAATTTTTTAATTTTTCAATTAGTGGATTTTAGAACTTTTTCATTTATAGGAGTTTCAATTTTTGAATTGCTGCGTATTTCATTTTTCAATTTTTCGATTTTATAATTTTGACGATTCTATTATTTATCGATTTTACAATTCTTGGGTTTTCAAATTTTCCTCTTCAATTCGTTTTTTCTTCTTTCCTATTTTTAGATTCATTAGGTTTTGAATTTTCTCAATTTTTAGTTCTTCACTATTTCAACTGTTCTTCGATTTGAAATTTTTCGATTTTCCACTTTTTGGATTATGCAATTTTTCGTCTCGGTATTTTATTTTAATCATTTTTACAATGTTTCGACTTTTCAATGTTCCCATTTTAGAATTTTTTATTTCCTCAATTTCATTTCTTTCAATGCCCGGTTTCTTCAAATTTTTTAATTAATTTTTCGATTCTTCAATTTTTCATTTGTTTTGTTTCATCAATTTTTGGATTTTTCGCCTTACAATTTTTAATTTTTCAATTTTTTGATTTTTCAGTTTTTCGATTTGTAGTTTTTCATTATTTTCTTTACTTTTTCAATTATTCGATTTTTCAAAATGTCATTTCTTCAATTTTTCCTTTGCAATTTTTCGGTTTTTCAACTTTTAGATTTTTGAATATTCCGTTTTTCCAATTTTAGATTTTTCAGTTACTCGATTTTTCAATTTCTAAATATTTCACTTTTTGAATTTTATTCAAAATATATTTCAATTATGTTGGATTTTAAACCTTCTCTCGACATTCAATTTTTCAGTTTTCTCAATGTTAGTTTTCGATTTTATAATTTTGATTGTATAATTTATCGATTTTTCGATTTTTCCATTTTTGGATTTTCAAAATTTTTCTATTCGATTGGGTTTTCTTCTTTCTAATTTTTCGATTCATTAATTTTTTTAGATTTTAACTTTCTCAATTTTTAATCTGTCACTGTTTCAAATTTTCATTTCTTCAGTTCTTCGATTTGAAATTTTTTCAGTTTCTCGATTTTTCATTTTTTCTCCTATTTATTATTTTTCTGTTTTTAATTTTTCAGTTTTTCAACTTTTTGAATCAAAAAATGGAAAAATTGTAAAATTGTAAAATTGAAAAATCAAAATTGAAAAAGTAAAATGAATAAATGAAAACATTGAAAAGTTTAAAAATTGGAAATCAAGAACTTGAAAAACTGAAGAAACGAAAAAATCGATAAAACGAAATACGCATTGTAAACTTGAAATACCGAAAATTAAAGAAATCGGAAAATCGGATAATCGGGAAATCCAAAAATTGCAAAATTGAAAAATCGGAAAATTCAAAGAAAAACTGAAGAATTGGAATACTGAAAAATACCAAAACTTAAACATTGAGAAATCGAAAACTTGGAAAATCGAAAAATTGAAGAATTGAAAAACCAACAAATCAATAAATCCAGAAGTCGAACATTGAAAAGTTGAGAAATCTAAAAATAAGAAAATCACAAAATCTAAAAGTCGAAAAATCGAAAAATCAAAATTTAAAAATGGCAAAAATTGAAAATTCCAACAATTTAAAAATCGCAACATTGAAAAATGGAAAAATTGGAAAACTGAAGGATTGAAACGAAAAACTGAAATTTAAAAATCGAAAATTTAAAAAAAGGAAAGCTGAAAAACCTAAAATTTAAAAATCGAAAAATTGAAAAATCGAAATATTAAAAAATCCCTAAACTGAAATGCTGAAAAATTAATAAATTATAAAACGAAAAATTGAAAACTCGAGGAAAAATTGAAGGATCGAAATACTGAAAACTCCCATAACTGAAACATTGAGAAACCGAAAATTTCAAAATGGAAAAATTGAAAAATCAAAAACCTGGAAAATCGAAAAATTGAAGAATTAGAAAACCAATCAATCGAGAAGTCGAAGCATTGCAAAGTTGAGAAATCTAAAAATGAGAAAACCACAAAATTTAAAAGTCGAAAGATAATTTAAAAAAAAAAATGGAAAAATTGGAAAATCGAAGGAACAACGAAAAATCGAAAATTTAAAAAATCTAAAAATCGAAAATGTAAAAAATGGAGAAATCAAAACACGAAAAATCGAAAAATGGGAATATTGAAAAATCCCTAAACTGAAATATCTAAAAAATAATAAATCGATAAATTGAAAAATTGAAAGCTAAAAGAAAAACTGAAGAATTGGAATACTGAAAAATCCCAAAACTGAAACATTGAGAAATCGAAAACTTGGAAAATCGAAAAGTTAAAAAATTGAAAAACCACCAAATCAATAAATCCAGAATTTGAAACATTGAAAAGTTGAGAAATCTAAAAATAAGAAAATCACAAAATCTAAAAGTCGAAAAATCAAAATTTAAAAATGCCAAAAATTGAAAATTGCAACAATTTAAAAATCGCTACATTGAAAAATGGAAAAATTGGAAAACTGAAAATTGAAACGAAACACTGAAATTTAAAAATCGAAAATTCAAAAGAAAGGAAAGATGAAAAACCTAAAAGTCGAAAAATTGAAAAATTCGAAAATTCAAAAATTGGAAAATCGAGGAATTGAAAAAACAAAGATTTATGATCTGAAAAACTGAAAAAACGAGAAATTATAAAATCAAAAAAACATTCCAAAATTAAGGAAATGAAGAAACAAAAAATTGGAATATGAAATCGAGAATGTGAAAATTAAAAAATCGGAAAAATGAAAAATAAAAATCAAAAATTGGAAAATCGAAAAGTGAAAAATTATCATATTGAAATATTGCAAATCGAAAAATTGAAGAAATGAAAAATTGAAAAATTTAGAAAAGCGAGAAAGCGAAAAATTGTAAAATGGAAGAAAAAAGCAAAAAAGAAAAATGTTTTTATCAAAAAAATTGTGAAAGGTAAATCCATATTTTTCGGAAAATTATGAGATTTTATAATAATCCTTCTAAGTTAAAATAAATGCAAAAAAGCGTGCATTTTTCAAGGACTTTTTCCATTACAAAAGTTTGTAATGATGTCATCAATATTTTTGCAAGGACATCTATATCTATTTGGATAGATGCAGTGCAATACTAATAATAGCAACACTGTATTCCCAAAATTTCGGGAAAATGGAGTGAGCTGTTCTGGATTACAGTTATAGAATCATAATATTTTTCATATTTCAGAGAGAATTTATTTGGCAAAATTTTGAGATCACGTCGTCAATTTTTTGGAAGAGAATAAACGAATAAATGTTGATTAACGATTTACCATGATTACGATAACCTAAAAACGTTTGCCAAGATTCCAGAGTATTCGACTTTGCAGTTTCAAAGTTAATTAAATTGCAAAAATTTTTCCAAAAATCTAGATGTCGAGGGTAAAATTGAACAGGAATTCATAAACTACATGTGAAGGATTGTTTTATTTTATAAAATTGAATAATATTTACTAAGGTTTTACCATGTACATGAGCTGATTTTATGAAATTTGCATATCCGTTATATTTTGCATAAAGTCTTGATATTTAATATGTGCACGAATCATGCTACTTATAAATGAATATAGCTATAAAAAACTTCATAGTCGCATATTTTGCATTTTTATCAATTTTTGTGCTAATTAAAAGAAAAATTATTGTCCTGAGCTTCAAATAACTAGGAAAGGTTTGGGTTTTATGGTAGTTTGGAGAAACCACTGGGTGTTAAGCCGTCCTTCCAGGTAACAGGTAAATTCGGGCCTAATTACTTTTGGAAATACCATTCATTCCCAATATTTTTGTTCGTTATTTAGTGTATTAATAGTATGTTTTATGGTGGTCGAAGGGACGTTATCCTGTTACTTTTCATCCTGAGTTTGCACTGAAAACATTTAAAGCGATACAGGTGTGTCAATATGTCGGAGATAACTCAGATTAATTTATGGATTAAACATTTTCCTGAACTTATTTTTCAAGAAGGAACTGTTTTGAATCACCGGAAAAACTTTTTGTTTAAAGATTTCCAAAAATATAAATAAATGGTTATCAAAATAGTAATTCGATAGTAGACTATTTTTTAATTTGTTCTGTTTATATTTATTTTTTGGTATACGAATATTTTCTTTAAAAATGTGATTTATGTATTTTTTCTAATAAAACGTAAGTTCGGGAAACCTGTTTTTGTAATTTGTAACCAAATTTAGTTGGGTTATTACGCTTTTTTACTTCCCGAGCGTAAGCAAAGGAAGTATTGTAATCGAGTCCGTCGGCCGACTCTCTACTTTTACGTTTTCTCGATCTTTCATGACCCCTAGAAGACGAAGAAATAGGTCTCCCATTTCCGTCTGTCTGTCCGTCTGTCCGTCTGTCCGTCTGTCCGTCCGTCTGTCCGTCTGTCCGTCTGTCCGTCCGTCTGTCCGCCTGTCCGTCCGTCTGTCCGTCTGTTGTCCCGGATTTTTATTAGACAGATAATCTCCGAAAGTACTCGACCGATTGTTGTGAAATTTTGTACTTATATTAAGAATATCATGTAGATGGTAAAACGCTAACCAAAATTTGTCTAATCATCCCCACCACTAAAGCGATGACGTCACTTCAAAATTGTATATAGTAAATGGGTTTTCAATTGTATAAAATAACATAGTCCTACACATGTAGTTTACAACTCTGAATCGACTTTTCACCCGAAACGTCCAGATTTTTGGAAAAAAAATCAAAATTATAAAACAACATTTTGAAATTTAATTTTTAATCTGCTAACCAGAATGCTTTGAAATGTTGCAGATGTTTTAAGGCTATAAAGGGCATCATAAATCTTTAGTCAAAAAATATTTGCTTATCCCCTCCAAAAACTTGATGACGTCAGCTCAAAAGTTTGTGGAATAAATCATATCTAAAATGTACAAAATATGATGAGTCTGTACTTGTGATCTATCACTCCATTCATATTTTTTGGATTTGCATATACAGGGTGACTCAAAAAAATTAATGAATGCGTAAATATATTTTATTGATTTAATCAGGAACTACAAAACCGAATGCTCTGAAATCTTGCAGATGTTTTAAGGTCATAAAGAGCATAATAAATGTTTAGTCAAAATATATTTGCTTATCCCCTCCAAAAACTTGATGACGTCAGCTCGAAAGTTTGCCGAATAAATCATATCTAAAATGTACAAAATATGATGAGCCTGTACTTGTCATTTATCACTCCATTCATATTTTTTGGATTTGCATATACAGAGTGACTCAAAAAAATTAATGAATGCGCAAATATATTTTATTGATTTAATCCGGAACTACAAAACGGAATGCTCTGACATCTTGCAGATGTTTTAAGGTTATAAAGAGCATAATAAATGTTTAGTCAAAATATATTTGCTTATCCCCTCCAAAAACTTGATGACGTCAGCTCGAAAGTTTGCCGATTAAATCATATCTAAAATGTACAAAATATGATGAGCCTGTACTTGTCATTTATCACTCCATTCATATTTTTTGGATTTGCATACACAGAGTGACTCAAAAAAATTAATGAATGCGTAAATATATTTTATTGATTTAATCAGGAACTACAAAACGGAATGCTCTGACATCTTGCAGATGTTTTAAGGTTATAAAGAGCATAATAAATGTTTAGTCAAAATATATTTGCTTATCCCCTCCAAAAACTTGATGACGTCAGCTCGAAAATTTGCCGAATAAATCATATCTAAAATGCACAAAATATGATCAGTCTGTACTTGTGATCTATCACTCCATTCATATTTTTTGGATTTGCATATACAGGGTGATTCAAGAAAATAAATGAAAGCGTAAATTTATTTTACTGATTTACTCAGGAACTACAAAACCGAATGCTTCGAAATCCTGAAGATATTTTAAAATTATCATAAGCATGGTAAATTTTTGATCAAAATGTATTTGGTCGTCCCCCCTAAAAAATGTATGACGTCACCCCAAAATTTTGCTGAAAAAATGCCATCTTCAATGTGTAAAGTATGATGAGTCCATACTTGTGATTTATCACTGCATTAAAATTTTTAATATTTGCTTATACAGGGTGTCTGAAAAAAATTAATGACGGAGTGAATTGATTTTGCAAAACTGAATACTTAGAAATCTTGACGTTTTGAAGTTATTGTAAGCGTGGTAACTGTTTAATCAAAATGTATCTCTTTATCAACCCCAAAAAAAATTCATTACGTCTTCTCACAATTTTGCTGAATAAAGTATTTGATCTGACTATACTTTTAAAATTTTTAATATTTGCTTATACAGGGTGTCTGAAAAAAATTAATGACGGAGTGAATTGATTTTGCAAAACTGAATACTTAGAAATCTTGACGTTTTGAAGTTATTGTAAGCATGGTAACTGTTTAATCAAAATGTATCTCTTTATCAACCCCAAAAAAAATTCATTACGTCTTCTCACAATTTTGCTGAATAAAGTATATGATCTGACTATACTTTTAAAATTTTTAATATTTGCTTATACAGGGTGTCTGAAAAAAATTAATGACGGAGTGAATTGATTTTGCAAAACTGAATACTTAGAAATCTTGACGTTTTGAAGTTATTGTAAGCATGGTAACTGTTTAATCAAAATGTATCTCTTCATCAACCCCAAAAAAAATTCATTACGTCCTCTCAGAATTTTGCTGAATAAAGTATATGATCTGACTATACTTTTAAAATTTTTAATATTTGCTTATACAGGGTGTCTGAAAAAAATTAATGACGGAGTGAATTGATTTTGCAAAACTGAATACTTAGAAATCTTGACGTTTTGAAGTTATTGTAAGCATGGTAACTGTTTAATCAAAATGTATCTCTTTATCAACCCCAAAAAAAATTCATTACGTCTTCTCACAATTTTACTGAATAAAATATATGATCTGACTACACTTGTAACTAATCATTGCATTCAAATTTTTTAACTTGCTTATACAGGGTGACTCAAAAAAAGAAATGAATCAGTCACTTTATTTTAGTGAATAAATCAAGAATTGCTAAACTGAATATTTTGAAATCTTGCAGATGGTTAAAATTGATTGTGAGCATGGTAAATTGTTAATGAAAATATATCTGTTTATTCCCCCGAAAAAATTCATGACGTCATCTACAATTTTTGCCAAAAAAGTTTAACTCAAAATGTGCAAAATATGATGAGTTTTAACATAAGCAACTGTGGCCTGTGGTTTAGTGGAGGTGGAGTGTGCAGTGCAATTAGAAGTTCCGGTAACAGATCCCGGCACTTCCAACTTTTTTCGCCCATCAAATCAAGAACAGCACTTCCGATTTTCGCAACAATAATGTTATAATATTTATTTATTTGTTATTGTGTGTTCGTGAATAAGCACCATAAATAGCAAATGTTGAAATTTTTTTTTGTGATCGGAAGAATATCTCTTAATCATTTTATATATTGTCAATACATGATTAACTTCGACTGTTAATGTTTATACATCGAGAGAAGCAGAGAAAAAGTACATACGCATTTGCTTCAGTTACGCCACTGACCGTGTCATTTCTTTATCGCACGTTGAGACATAGTTTATATAAACAAACTCCCAGCCATAGCAAAAAGCGGAAGTTGGAAACGACGAGCGGCGCGGGGGGAATCACTTGTTTGGGTGGCGAGACGAAACAGTTGCGATTGCGAAATGCGAAGCCAATTCGAAAAAAACTGTTGAAGAGTGAATGTCATTGAGGATATATATCTCCAAATTTTAAAAATTGGACCAAGTTACAATAATTGTTGCCTGGTAAGTGCAGATATTTTGGATTTGCATATACGGGGTGATTCAAGAAAATAAATGAAAGCGTAAATTTATTTTACTGATTTACTCAGGAACTACAAAACTGAATGCTTCGAAATCTTGAAGATATTTTAAAATTATCATAAGCATGGTAAATTTTTGATCAAAACGTATTTGGTCGTCCCCCCTAAAAAATTTATGACGTCACCACAAAATTTTGCTGAATAAATCATATCTAAAATGTACAAAAAAATTAATGAATGCGTAAATTTATTTTATTGATTTAATCAGGACTACAAAACCGAATGCTTTGAAATCTTGCAGATGTTTTAAGGTTATAAAGAGCATAATAAGTTTTTAGTCAAAATATATTTGGTTATCTTCTACAAAAAACTGATGACGTCAGCTCAAAAGTTTGCCGAATAAATCGTATCTAAAATGTACAAAATATGATGAGTCTGTACTTGTGATTTATCATTTCATTCATATTTTTGGATTTGCATATGCAGGGTGACTCAAAAAAATTAATGAAGGCGTGAATTTATTTTATCGATTTAATCAGGAATTACAAAACCGAATGCTTTGAAATCTTGGGAATATTCTAAAGTTATTATAAGCATGGTAAACTTTTGTTCAAAATGTATTTGTTCATCCCTCCTAAAAAAATTGATGACGTCACCCTTAAATTTTGCTGAATAAATCCTATCTAAAATGCAAAAAATATGATGAGTTTGTACTTGTGATTTATCATTCCATTCATATTTTTTAGATTTTCTTAAGAGGTGGTTCAAAAAAATTAATGAAGTCAATTTATTTTATTGATTAAATTAAAGGCAACACTTATTATTAGTATTACACCCCAACCAACCCAATTTGGTAGACAAAAAATTTGTTAAAGGAAAAACTCGGTTGAAACATAAGAGTAGCATGCTTATTTACATTGACTTTAACATTACAGACCTGCATTTGTTTTATGCGTTCACTTGGTTCCGCGAATGTGAAATAGACATGTTTATAATCAACCAATTGTGAATTTCACCGTCAAGAATTAAAATAAAACCCAATGTTTTATATAATAAGCGGAAGTCGAAGCAATAAAACCGATGGTCGTTTTGTTTACAGTTTCTCTGTTTGACTCTCAAGTATGCTGTTACGCCTGTCATTTTAAATTAAGAATGTTTATACATACACGATTTTCAGCTGCCTGGGATACGTATACGTGAGTAAATTGTTTCGTTATTTTATTGATTATTACAAATCAATATTCAAAACGACCCAATTCATTTTCCCGAAAATTTGAGAATATAATAATTTTATTCTTAGTATTACACTACATCTATCCCAAACTGATATACGTGTCCTTGCAAAAATGTTGATGACGTCATCGCAATTTTTTTTTAAATTCCCACTACAAAAATGTAATGAGAAAAAACACAATAGGCATGCAGTCGTCAAGTTTCCGACAGCGAGGGAAGTACTGTCTAAACTCTTTAGACCAATTTTTTTATTTTTAGAGCACATGCAACTGCATATCTCTGCATATTTCAATAAAGTTACTGCATATTTCCCAAAATTTTGCTGCATATTTTCCGCTCTCTATCATGACATTCCTAATACACATACAATTTCACAACAATCGGTCCAGTAGTTTCGGAGATTATCTATCTAAAAAAATTCGGACAGACGGCGGACAGTCAGACGGAAACATAAAATTAATCAGTCGTCCAGTGGACTTGATTAAAAGTGTATTATTCTGATCATCTATCAGTTACTATGGTCTGCGTCTTCAAAAAAAAAAAGAACGACAATGCCATATTCTAAATTCTACAATAAACAAAAATGAAATTATAAAATTCTGGAGAAGTCGGTAAGGCGAGGATCTCCCTCAACTCACTGTTTCATAATATCACGTGGTTTCACATTCCACTGAATTAAAAAAAAAAAGAAAAATAATCCGTAAATCCATCACACAAGTATGTAACAGTAAAAAGTGTAAAATGCTTCAGGCCCGTGTCTCCAACCCCAGCCCGCCCCTGAAAATTCAGCAAGCCCGACAAAGTAGTAAAACGTAAGAGTTGCAACCCGCCGCTGTAATATCCGCCCAACACACATCACATCATGTCACATTTCGCTTCTTTATATAGTTTTAGCCGGCTTATCTGCTGGATCAGCAGTTTACAGTCGCGGCTCGCGCATCAGAGGCGGCGTTGCGAAGAGCTGTCAAACAACAGCGGCACAAGCGAGAAAACACGTGCTCCTGAACGTGCCTAACCCTTCCTTCGCGACTGCGACGGCAGCAGATGGATTCTAATCGCGTTTTAATGTGCCGGAGACACTCGAAATTGTACCATTGCAGACGCGAAAAAAATAATAGGTGGCGTTTAGACGTGATTATGGAGGTTTTAAGGCGTGCGTCTTATAAATTATTATTTATTAGAGTTGAAGGTATTGCAATGGGGGGCGTTTTCGTGAGTGGACGGCTGAATGCGAGTTAACTTGGGTTGGTCAGTTATGATGGTATTAGGCGACTTTTAACGAGTTTTTTCGTCGCACTTTAAGTCTTCTGAATTTTATTAAATCGTATGGGTCTTAGTTGCTTTTTAAGAATAGGTTTTGTTTCTTTTATGATAACTTTTGGCGTTCCACAAAGTTTTAACCTGCAACCTTGATTTTTCGTTCTTTTGGTATATGATCTTGTGACTTAATAAAGTGCAAAGTTATGAGATGTGCTAACGACATGAAAATATTTGCTTCGTTTAGAAACAAAAATTTTTGTGTTAATTACGATTAGTGTAATATATGTAATTACATTTCGATTATGTTTTTCCTAATAATGAAAAAAAAAAAAAACTAAACGTACTTAGATTTAAGGAAAAATTTATAGTTTATTATTTACTTACTAGAATTGATGTAAAGTTCAGAACGAATTTTCTAAAGCCACAATTACACCGCTGTAGCTTTGCCAAGTCGAGATGGAATGATGGAAACATAATAAATTGGGCGATCAACTCAGGTTCTCCGATTTAGAAGTAACTAAGTAATTTTTATTGTGGCAAAAAAAAGTTTTCACACTCGTCAAAACACCAAAAAAGCTCCAAAAAAATAGAAATATATTGTGTACAAGATGCCCACAGAATGCTAACAAATATGATCTAAGTATTCATTGAAACTGTAAAAACTATTTCTAATTAAAAAAGATTTAATTAACTTTTGAAATTTTAGTTAGACTTTACTTGGGCAGCAAAATCTAAAATAATACCGAGGAACTTGGTGATATATTTTCAGTATTTAAAAATAAGTTATTTCTCTCCAGAGAAAAAACCATATTGACCGATTTATTTTTGTTAACGCAAAGTTTATTAGCTAAAAACCAGGGTTCTGCATGGGAATGTATGTTAAGAAAAGAAGTCGTCATTAATTCAGTGGCTAATACACTTTTACCAGTAGTGGTATAATCTGCAGATTGAACTACAGAATAATTATGAGAAAAAAATGTGGAAGATCATTCAGGTAGATTAAAAAAAGAAATGGCCCCAGTATTGAGCCCTGAGGTACTCCATATATAATCTCTCTTTTATTAGAAGATACGCCGTCAATAGTAACTATTTGAATTCTATTTGAAAAGTATTAGCTTGATAGCAGCTGGGTTGAAATTATAAAAATAGAGTTTCCTTATTAAAAGTCTTATGGGACATACAATTTTGCAAAACCTGTATAATATTGTCGATTAAAGAGAGAATGACCCTTTCGGTGGATAAATATTTACGGAATTATTTATAATTGTTATTTCACCAGCTTGCTTGACAAACTCACAACTGTAGAAGCGGCACTTAAAAAATCCTTCTATCGCCAACGCTGGTGTAAACCAGGACATTTTTTTCTGAGTCATTGGATAAAATATATAATTTTTATGCGCGCACAAGTTGATGTAGTTAAGAAAGTATGTTTCAAAATTTTTCATCGATCATTGTTGTGATTGCAGGTATTTAACTACAATACGCTGTAATTTTTAAGAAATGAGCAGTATTTTCCATATAAAGCTAAAAAAGCACGTCTGGTATTTTTATTGTATGAATATGAGCATAGGTCAGTGGCGCGCCGTGGTCAAAAAAAAATCTGCAGGCGGTCCTAATCCCACAGCAGCGTCGATCGTCGGGGACCCTGAGCTTTTAGGGACCCTAAGACATCACTATAAAAAATAACTTTATTATTTAAAAAATATATGCATTACGAATATAGGAGTATTTGTTGTAGATACGTGTATTGCGATAATAACTTGAACTTCAAGTGTTTATGAATGTTTAAAGAAAACAACGATAATGATACACGGATTCATTTCAGGGCGTGTTTTTTGGACGGCATTTTTGCTGTTAACTAAGTTCATTCAGAACATACTATATGCTGGTTTGGAGTTCTTTGTGATGTAATAAAACTTTCATCAAATATTGTTTGAAGTTTATTTCGCCAGAACTTCCCTGGCTTCTGAAGTACAAGTCTAACAAATCCCATGTCTTTGAAAAGAAATGGCAGCACGAATTGCAACAGATGTAAAATATATTTAAAGCAGATAATCAATGCGAAAAAATGGTTTCTCAGCAGTAATAACATGCTTTAATTTCAAGTGTTTGTTTATACTTCGGAAAAATGTCACGTAGAATGTCACAGGGGACTGAAATTATTAAGTAAGCCACAGTCGCACAGAATGTTCTGAATATTATTATTACTATAATTCGCATTCTCACTCTCGTTCTTAATTTGATCAATAAAAATGATTTCCTAATATACGTACAAAATTTGACAACAATCGTTCCATTAGTTTCGGATTTAACGTGTCTAATAAAAATCCACACAGACACCAAACAGACAGACGGAAAGGGGAGGCTACTTTTTCGTATTCTAGGGTTCGATAAAGTATAAAAGTGGTCATTTGTCCAATGGACTCGATTACTATACTACCTTAGCTTACGTACAGGAAGTTAAAAATAGTAAGTGGTGCCCAAAAGAGAAAATTTAAATTTTAGAAAAAAAAAGAGCTTGAGACATTTTAAAGAAATTGTCAAAATTAGAGACTTTTTTAATTTCTGGGAAACTTGGCATTATTTTATTCAAACCAAAAAAAAGGCAAAAAGACAGTACATGAACGTCTTATTCCCAAAGTTTTTCATTCGTCCTGTCCAGTTTTTTTTTTTTTTTTGTTTGAATAAAATAGTACTACTGGTGCAGGTTATCAGTTAAAATTGGAAAATCTTACTAAATGTAAAGAAAATCCAGTTACGACTAAACTAGTTGAGTGTATTTAGGAATATTTTAATTTAACTATTGGTAATTTAAATTCTTAGATGGAGATAACGATACAGATGTGAATCTTCAAGATTCACATATAGAATTTGAAAACATAAATGATTTAAATCTTTCCTGTAGTACTACATAACTACTTTATTTAAAAAGCCAAGCCCAATGTATCTTTGAATACGAAAATATCTATTAATTTGGAAAAAACATCCATTTCAACTGACCAATTTTGGAAATAAAAATCACCATTTGACCCCAGAATAGTATATTTTAGGGACCTTGCTTTGGAAGAAAAATTAACAGAAAATGAGTTTCATATTCTGTTGGTCTTGAAAAAATATTTTGTTGCAATTGTCTCGTATTTAGTGAAAAAACATAACTAGAATTATCTTTCACAACGGGTTATAAAATGGACGTATTTAATTTTTTTATATTTATAAAATAAATAAGTACTAGAAAAAATAATTCATTCAGGGAAACAACTGGAGATGTATTATTTAATTAAATGATAGAACTGATGTCAAACCGCTGCGCGCAAATGACCAACAGCCAATAAACATGTAAACATAATTATTACTTACAACGTGGCAACACCCCCTTTTCCCCTTTTATTCAGTAAATCTTGAATTCGTCTGAAGGTTGAATTTTTTACCTGTTTCTACAAACTGAAATATTGTATTTAACAGAATTTTAGAAAAATATAAAACAGTTTTTCACTCTTGACTTCGTGATGAATTTAGACTGGAATTTAAAAAATTTGTGGTATAAACAGTTAAAAAAATTCATCTAAATTATCGTGACATAGTTTCACCTGAATATAACCTATTTTAATTTTTTATTTGAGTTAATTTAAACATAAAGACAAAAATCTTCAGTTATTTTTTATTAATAAAGAAAAATAAAATAGGAACAAATTAGTGAGATATCGGGTGTTCAATTGAAAAAGTCGTCAAATTGGCCTTGATTTTTTGTAAACATTGTAAAATAATATGTCTACAATAAACCTAAAATTTAACCGATGACAACTGACAAGGAGGAAATGTCAATTATATACAACGGTATGGATTAATAAAACACCTGCATTGTTCGCTACGTTTTCTTCTGTCAAGAAGCCAACTTGATGACTTTTTTAGTTGAACACCCGTTATGTCTCTAAAAATTATGTTCACGCAGCTAAACATACAATAAATAAAATCCAACGACATAAATCATCCATGTGTTTTTCAGTCGCTCAGTTCAAAGGCAATTTTTTCAAGTTTCTTCCTTCAAGTTGCCAAAAACACGATTTTTTGAAACTGGTCTTAGCGGTATATCATTTCCACAACAAAGACATTTTTTTTAATTTGACCATTCCGCCTCTCACATGGGCGCTGGATGTTAAATGGTAGGAAGTTAAATTTGGTTTGGTTAATTTTTTCTTACGTGTCCATTTGCATCAATTTAAACCACGCATTAAAAAATTAGAAGCATTCCATACAACTGAGTAACTTCAAAACTAATCATATTGTCGAAAACGCTGAACTAGGGCAGATTCGTCTTTCTAATTACGCTTCAATTTTATATTTTTTCACCTATAGTATGAAAAAATAGGTATTCCGTTTTCGTCTGCATTCTTACCACAAAGACGATTAAAAATTGGTTAACACTATAAAAATTAATATGAATAAAATGACATCTCACCGAATGAAAATTTAAAATTTGTTGCCATGAAAAAAGAACATGATGTAACTCCAAATTCACGTCAAAACAAGTGTCACTTGAGTCGTCAACCTTATAAAACTAAAATAACTGATAATTTACATGTTATGATTTTCACAAGAGTCGATGAAACTAAGATAATTTCAAAAAATATTGTCCAAAAAAAACCACTAAAGTTTATTTCCATCAAAATCACCAACAATATGAAGGAAAATACTCAAACCAATTTATACTTCTGTATTTGTAGTTTGTGAATCCGCCTTGACTTTGAGCGTCTTTAGCTCTGTTTGTAAATTTAAAATTGCAAAAAGTTTGAAATCAAAAAGCAGAGAATATATAATAAAAACAAAATACAAATGTTAATTTTGGAAAAGTGTAAATACAGCATAAAATATAACATAAAACTAACAAAACCGTATTAAATATGAGTGTAAACAAATCAGTTTTATCATTTAAAGTAGTTTAACACGTTTTCCAAGAAAATAGGTAAAGAATTACTCACGTGTTAAATAACATTGACTTATTTATTACATTTGCTTTTTTTGTTAGGTATCATTGTTGTATTTGTATTTCCTTTATTTGGCACAACAATAAATATAGTAGTTTTGTATGGACACACAATTCCAAAAATATTACACTGCTTTCCTTTCAGAAGCGATTTAATGAATAAATACATTTACGTTTCAGTTCTCACACTGACATTATTTGTCATTTGATAATCAACAACTATAGAGTCACAAGGTTAACTGTCTGTGATAAATATTCAATTGTATATATATTATCCACTAGATCTTAGTTTATGTGTTTATGCAGAAGCAGAGGCGTGATAGCATTTTTCTTTAAAAAAAGTCAGTCACACTGCCACACATGAATGAATATAAAAGATTTTGTAACAACCAAGTATGTAGGTTGAAATATGACTAAGTACGTTTACAACACCAAAATTATGAGCTTGAAAGAGAATACACCACATGAAACTAATACACAATTGTGTAACCGCAGACAAAGTTCTCGTGGATCGAAATTTCGTTACTTGCATTGACGTAAAATCCCACTTATTCAGGAACATTTTATTTGCAAATTTGTCGGAACGAAGTCTGATACTCTGCTTCAAGTCGAGGACAAGCATTAAAGAGACCGACACGGCCACAGAAGTTTTTTGGTAAGTGATGTACTGCTGAAATTGTCTAATTAATTAAAATTATGTTTTCCCGATAGCATTCTTGGAAGGTTGCGAATGCATAGTTTGTGTCGATAAAATAAATAACATAAAAACGGGGCCATGAACAAAGAGCAATAAATTCGGTGCCTTAGTAAAAATAAAAGACAGAAATGCTTTAAGTACTATGAGACAGTGGCGTACACATCTTGAGAGATTTTTTTGTCTAATTTGTCTCTTAAAGAAGCATCGAGAAACAATCAAGAACGAGTGTTAAACACCTCGAGGAATTTCTTCAGCATCTTGCACGAACCCAGCATTTAAGATTCCGCGAAATCAATGAACAAAGTAAATTCTTAATAGGCAGCAATAAAGAACGGTCTCTCTAGATCACAGGAGCGCTTACTGAATTATTCCAGACGCCGAACGTGGCATTAACATATTTTTTTATGGATTCGCCCAGGTATTGAGAAAATTCTTTGACTGTCTCAAGGTTTCCTTTGTTTCTCTGCTCAAGGTACGGTTTTTTGACGAATTGTTTATCAATCGGGAATTTGATCATCTCGATAATCGCCTAATGACTTGGAAATAATTTCGGAACAAATAAAAGATGCTGAAACGCAATTTTTCTGAGCAATTTGAGCAGTTGCGAAATTCGGTAATTCGATCCAGCGGACATGAATAAAAAAGCTCCAAGCTCGTCCGCAAGCGTCCGGCGGGGTAGAAGTGTAAATCTACCTGGATCCTCATTAAATTAATAATGTTGATGTAAGAAATGGAAGAAAATAAATCCTCACATTTATCATGCTGCTCAGACAAGGCCCTACAATTATTTGGCAGATTTCATATTTGGGAACAATGCGGTACCATAAGGATGCGATATGGAAGGGTCGGGGGTGTCGGACCGTGAATAGGGTGATTTAACATTTCAAAATGCAAGGTGGTTGAAATGAAACGACCACTCCCCTAAAATTCGGATACGAGCTGATACTTCAACATTACCGACCAGCAGGCGGTCAAGAAGCCATCCACATTCACATAAAAAATACAGGTAAAATGCAACCATCTTTGTTTTTACAACCGGCGTATTTTCAATAAATGATGTGTACCTGTGGGGCCGGCGTCACCCTCGTTCTTCTTCAGCTGCAAGGGTTGCAGGCATTTTTATTTCAATCTGAAAGGCTCCAGCTAAGAACTAACGCATTAACACCTCAAGATTAGTTTAGCATGAAACCGATTACGTAACAACCCACGACATGTATAAATAATGTTCAGACATATAACAAGACCTCTTGTTGTTAAAATGTTACAATTTTTCAACTACTATTAAAACATCATTTTAAGACTTTGATATTTTAGATAAAATGTATGTAATAAGTATAAAACAGTATTTATAATTGGAGTCTTGGATCGTCATCCCGAATCGGCGGATTGTCACTATGTCGTCACACCTATTATTGCAGGTATATTTGGCGTCAATTCAAACTGCGCTAACCTGAAAAGTATAGATGCTAGAAAAAAACAGTTTTGAATGCTACTCTTTTAATTATTAATGATATTGTTGAGATACTAAGTGTTCTTTTCCTCAGTATGTACACTTTTTTGACCTTGTCAAAATAATGTAAAACAAGCACGCAAGTAGGAGGACTTAGCAGTGCCCTATAATTATTTCCTCATGAAATAAGAACATCGTGGGCTTCTTCAATGTAGATGGTGTTAAACATCTTCAGCCGTAACTAGTCATCTTCTTAAGTTTTAGTTATTTGTAGTTATTAAGTTATTAAAATTCTATTAATTTAGTTCAAGAAAGACCACAGCAGAAGGGATCGTTTCAATAAAAACGTGTTACACATTTTCTGAGATAACACGATTAATTTATTAATGGAGGCAAATATATGAAATTTGATATGTTTGCAAATCTACAATCTTAATATGTATATAAAATGTCAGAGTGTATATTTTCAGAATTTTGGTGGTACTCCATAAAATAAATCTGTTCTGCAACCTCTGTGTATATATGTATTTAGGAACATAAATATGTTAACGAAGGACACATATTACTGAATTAAGGGTGTATTTTTAGGTAAGTATCAATTTTCATCAAGATTTTAGAATCACTACCTATTAACGTCTTTTCAGAATTTCAAACAAGTTTCTTGGGTAGTTTAAGTAAATTGTAAAATAAAAATTATTAAAACATGAAATCAAAGCTTTTACTGACAATTAAATACTTATCTTGGAAAGTAAAAAGAACCAAGCTATAAAATATATTGAAAATTTCAGACTGTAACCACATGAAAAAGCGTTCTATGTAAGTTTTATCGAGGCGTAGCCGAGTTAAAAAATCATTCGAGAATGAATTACGTGGAAGTGATTTATAGTGATTTAGTGATAAAAATTCTGTCTTGTCATTTTTTCTATTTCAAATAAAGCTGAAGAACAAATCACAAAATACACTTACTGAAACGATAAACAAAATCTTCGAAGGGAATTTAGACTGAACTTCTGTAACCTCTGAAGTACGATTAAACAAATGCAGTTGTAAGTTAAAATAAAATTATAAATAATACCAGTCACAGTGTAAGAAAAAAAAGTGACCCCTCAGGGCCTCGAACGTACAACCTTCGCGTTATACTACAACAAATATATGAATTGAATCAAGTGACTACTAAACTGCGTTCCTCTTATGAAATCTTATAATACGCTTTAGATTATTTCGACGAAAATTTGGATGACTAGGATAAAAATTAAGACGGATTCATAAACCATAAGTACAGCAGTATGTTATTTTATAAAATTTAAGTAGCATTTACAATGTAAAACTTTGAGGCGTCGAGTAAAACAGTCATTTAGATTTTACATATCCAAAGTAGCAACACACAAACAGCAGATATTCGACGACATAACGTAAGAGGATTTTCGTTTTAGTGTTACCATATGGATAAAAAAAAAGTCGTCTAGTAAACCATGAAATTAATTTTTCAAATAGTAGTGTTGGCACTACAGCTTCTTTATAGTTTGTGTGACAGTTATTTGACCATAAATGTTAAAACAAATAAGGAACGCGTTGGTGTTGCCAACATACATTATTCCCATGGTTTCTAGACCATTCTTTTTCTCAGTCATATGTTATAGTCTAATGATTACACATTGTAAAGGTTTATTACTTCTTTCCTCTTAATTTAATTTTAACTAATCTTTAAGTACTAATTTATTGGTTGTCTTACAGATGTCGTTGTCTCTAAGAAATTGTGTTTATTATTATCATTTTTGTCATTAGGTATGTTAGGAAAATCGTTTAACTGCAGTACAAAAACATTTAATTTTCATTTCATTTATTTTGTGGTGAGTAGTCAGTGGTATACAAATAAGCACTTCTTGGTATATAACAGAAACAAATTGAGATAACGGGTCAGACGACAAAAAAAAAATTATTGAAAGTTATTTCGACAAAATTTGTCTCTCCCCTGAAGTGACGAGTGCTCAGTTGAAAAATCGTTCGAAGTAGGCGTTGGAATTTCATCTGGCACAAACGTCATGTCTATTCTTACAACACACACTTAGTAGAAACATAACCTTAGATTTTAAAACAAACAGTTTCTGATACATATCCAACCATTGCAATGGATTTACAATGTACAATTTTGACGGGACGTCATCACTCTCATCACATTGTTGGTGGGGATGATTAGACAAAATTTGATTCGCATTTTACCATCTACATGATATTCATAATACACATATAAAATTTGTTCGGTCCAGTAGTCAGTTTCGGTTTCGGAGATTATCTGGCTAACGAAAATCAACACACACACCGAACGAACAGACAGACAGACAGACGAAAACGGGGACCTACATTTTCGTTATTTTAGAGGTCATGAAACGTTGAAATAGCATGAAAGTAGACATTTGCTGGATGAATCTTATTACAATACTTCCTTGGTTTATACTTGGGAAGTAAAATTGGGTAAAATGTCCACCTTTTCATGCAAATCTCCAAAAAATAACACAAAATTTTTTACCTTTTTTTTGTAACTGCTACCAACCTGTTATATATACAGGGTGTCTCCAGGATGTGGCTGTGGAGCATTACGTATTTGCCATGAATAATTAATGAATTATAGAACTCACTAGAATTACTATTTAAAATTATTTTCCAATATACAGTGTGTTTCGGTTGAAAGTATGACATTATAACTGCATTTTTACAGACTTAGACACAAGCGTCCCGTTTGAAAAACATGGGAAAATTGAAAACAGTCACCCTGTATATAATTTAAAATGATAAATTTGCTGAATTTTTGGCCACATGTTAAGTCAAAGAGATCTAAAATTCTTGTACAACAACGAGTTATATAACTCTCAAAATTGTGGAGCTGCGAATTTATAGATATGCCCACTTTTTTTCAATTATTTTTAAAAAAGCCTGTATTGTTTTATTTCCCTTTTTTTCCAAAAAATCTAAATTTGTAAAAATATACCCGGTGAATCACTAAGCGTGTGCTTCTCAATATCTCATTATTCATGAGAAAGACAAAAAAAGACAAAGATTAAAGTTGTATTGTTGAAAACAATACATTAAAAATATTTTAAACTATATAGAGTGTTCTATTTGTTATAACTCACAATTTTTAAATGGAATATCCAATATATTTTTGCACATTCTTAGTGACACCTTCTTAGACATTAATAACCACAGTTTATTTTTGAGTGTCCCGTTTTTAAGGTATAACTCACAATTTTTAAATGGAATATCCTATATATTTTTACATATTCTGAGTGACACCTTCTTAGATATTATAATCACAATTTATTTTTGAAATTCCAATGACACGTTGCCACGTTATTCCATTTGTTAGCCCTAAAAAATCGCAATGGGGCTATTTTCAAAATCTGTGTAACAATATTTTCTGCAGAGATGATAAAATTACGCGCTTGGTTGTAGGGTACATAAAATTGAATGTTAATATACAGAATGTTCATAAAAAATAAATTAAAATATTTCAAATAAGTATAAATATTGATATTTCAGTTATTTCAAATAAAACACCATGTATTTTATTAATGGATCGTAGTTTTTTGTTCTTCTTTTTTACTTCCCGAACGTAAGCTAATCGAGTCCATGGGGCGAATTGCCGCTTTCATATTTTCTCGACGTGTCATGACCTCTAGAGTAAGAAAAAATTGATTTCCCGTTTTCATCTCTCTGCCTGTCTCTCTGGTGTCTCCGAAACTACCAGACCGATTGTTGTCAAATTTTAGACGTATATTAGGAATATCATGTAGATGGTTAAATGCTGACTAAAATTTGGCTAATCACGCCCACCACCAATGGGATGACGTCATCTCCAAAATTTATAATAGTAAGTTTTCCTAAATTTTATAAAATAAGAGAGTCCTGCACCTGTGGTATGTGAATTCGTGTCAAATTTTCACCCTAGCCATCCAGAATTTTTGGAAAAAAATTCAAAACTGTATAATAATGTTTTGCAATTTAGAATTATTTAGACAGGGTGATTCAAAAAATTAATGAAAGAGTCAATTTATTTTATTAATTAAATCAGAAACTGTGCAACCGATTACTTTGAAATCTTGCAGACGTTTTAAACTTATCGTAAGCATGGTAAATTTTTAATCCAAATATATCTGTTTATCCCCCTCAAAAAACTGATTAAATCCTTTCCAAAATATTTAAAATATGATGAATCTATATTTGTGATTTATCATTGCATTAAAAGCTTTTAAATTTCTTATACAGGGTGGTTCATAAAAATTAATGAATGAGGCAATTTATTTTATTGATTAAATCGGGAACGCCTCACTTCATTTCCCGAAAATTGAGGAATACAATACTGTTATCATTAGTATGAGACTTCACCGATTCAAAGTAATACACGTGTCGATGCACAAATGTTGATGACATCATCACAAAATTTTATTAAGGGAAAACTCAATTGAAACATACGCGCAGCACGCTTCTTTATATTTACTTTAACTTTACATACATATCTTTATTTTCAGTTATAGAAGTTCTCATAAAAAATAAATAAAATTCGCATAATCTCATTTTATAATAATTTTTCAAAAAAGCTGTATTGGTTTTATTGTATTTCCGGGGCGAAGTTCTGTCAAAATAACCTTCGACCATTTTGTTAAGTATTTTATATGTTTAAAGTTGGTAGCTACTGGAATTTTTTAGTTTTTTTATGAGAAATATCGACATAGTGTTTTAGAATTTTTTATGAACACTGTGTACATTAAATTTGATCTAATTGGTACCGCAATCAAGCGCGTATCCCTGTTTCTCTCAAAAAAATATAGTACTACAGATCTTAAAAATAACATTATTCAGATTTTTTGTGAATCCTGGCATTGGTAAAACTGTTTCAGAAAGTTGGAACGTAGTAACGTTGCATCGGTATTTCAGAAATAAACTACTTTTATAAAGGCAAAACCTTAATGAGAATATTTAGATATATACAGGGTGGTCTGTTAAGTAAGTTGTATGATACGTAGCTAAAGCAACACACTCTGCATAGTCTAATAAATAATTTTATTATATGCTACTCAAAGAACTGTATAACTTTGATCTCTGCTTTTTTGTCTTTCTTTTGTCAAAAAATGGAAAATATAGTCCTAAATGAATTTCATTAGAATACGCAAACATTTTTTAGATAGTCCACGACAAATCCATCGTCATTCACTATCATACCATTGGAACACCCTGTATATACTTTCTTATGATCACATGACAACAAAATTCGTCTAGTTTCTTCACCTTGTTAGTGAAATCTGAAATATAAATCTAGAAAACCCAAACAATTACCGTCCGTCGTAAAATGAAAAAATACCTTTAGTATTTAATAAATATTGTCTAAAATTCACATTTTCAATGTCCGATACTTTACAATGAATTAGAATGTGACAACAACTATATGCACTTTTTTAATGGAAGTGTATTATATAATATATATGAAATCAAATTCGAATTCCTTCTTCAAGCTAAAAACAATGGGGTTAACGAACTTTTTAATATCTAAGCGTATTAATAAATGGTGTAACTGCAAGCGAAATTTCCGATATACTCGTATGCTTTCAAGAATATTGGTGGACGGTTGAAAGACAGAAAATCGGGAGAGAATAGTATGTAGTATACTCTGCTTATTTTTATAGTCTGACCCGTGATTTTTTAGGAATGCTAAAACTCGATGGTTTTAATCAATTACCAACATTACCAATGGTTTATAATTATGAGCAAAACTTGAATTCCTTTTAAATCTTTACCGTGCTCCCAATCAAGTGTTCACACTCGATCCAACCGAACACTGAAGTCTCGCTTCTCTATAACATCATGCAAACTGAAATTAGTTTTTCAGTTTTTTAAAACACCGACGTAATTTGTGTGAAATGAAAATCGCCTTTTGATGAAGTTGCGTGGGAGGTTTAAAGTTAACGATTTCAGGTCTCCGGACAAAATATGTAATGAATCAGCAAAAATCGCCTAAGCACAATCCCTGCCCACCACGATAATGGAGGTTGTCTGAATCTGACATTACGCGGCCACCCCCAGAAAGGGGCGAACTGAAGTGGTAAGTTAGGTTATGAAGTGGCGCAATGCAGTACGCATTTCTGGTCCGTGTCATGATTGGTTT